>NC_142287.1:19478186-20090109 GCF_965620075.1 Prunus avium | reverse complement strand
TGGTGTGTAGAGTGATTGCAGGGTGCATTGCTCATTATCATGCACATGGGCTCATGGATGAGGAAGATGGTGAATTTAATTCTGCCATGGAATGGGGGGAGCAATTTAGTGAGCCCAAAAGGCTTGTGGTTTTGAATTCGGAGGCCGTGCTTCCATGCTTTGTAATCATATATAATGTCAAAAATAAAAATCTTCCATGATTAGGAGGATAACAGATTTTCTTATGACTGGAAATCCATGTTTTCCACAAGCAAAGATAGATTTATATGCAAACAGCTGTATGCCTTCATTTTTGCTCATATATCATCCTGAACTCTAAATTTATGAGAATGCCATACATCATCATGATCTTTGTTAACCAAAAAAGAACTCCCATTCAGTAGTGGTTCAAACAGAAGGTCAGGCAGAGAAAAATATAGAAGACAATCCCCCCAAAAAAGGATTCCAAAGAGTTCTTCAACTATTCTAATTTTGTGATGCACAGCAATGGCTTGTATAGCGGCATACTAAAGACCAGCTGGTACCTGCAAGAGTCCAGTCTCCATCCTGCTGTGATCAGTACTCTTCTCAAAGGTTCGGTGCTAAAGCCATCTCAGCAGCTTATCCAGCAACCAGCATTGTCAAACGACTCAAACCAACGAACCACCCAAGAGAGCACCATGTCTTGATAACATAAGGGGATCCTTTTAGTTGACTTTCACTGTTACTCAGCATTTCTGCAGAACTTCTTGACTGAATCTCTGATATGACTATCAATGATATTGCTTGAAAGTCCGACGATTCTGCAATTTACCACGGGTTGGAATATGGAATAAGTTATCATATTACATTGAATATGAAAACAAAGTGGATTGTATTAAAGTTGATTCATTATCAAATATTCTTAGATCACCTGAGACAATCACAAACTCAAGTTTCTTGAAGTGAGTTTGTCCCCATGCAAGGTAATCTTCCAGCAATCAACTTGAAATATAAAAACAGAAAACCTTTTGGGCACCACTGCAAATAACCCCCAAACAGATAAATGAAACCATCAGCATTTCCAAAATTAGTTCACAGAATGAGAAGAAAGCAATCATCTGTCGTGCACGCACGTTTACATTCAGTGCAAAGTTTCATCAACACATTAGTTGTACCAAGAACATCTTAATTAATTTAAAGTTTGAATCAGCAGCTCAATTACCTCTGAATTTATCATCCTGTGTAATTATCCCAAATGTTTCTGCTGTTTCACGAATCATGATACCACTCACTCCAGTGTAGGAAGTTACTTTACACTCAGCAACTGCCAGAAAATAGACAGGGAACTACAGTAAGTACTGACAGAGAGTTGGAATTTCAACAAGCCATGGTACATAGGTCACTATGTGGTGTCATAAGAATTTAGGATATGACTTGGAAAGTTCTGATTTGAGGTGGATGAACAGAATATATGTTCATGACAAGAAAATCTTTATGGTTAACTGTTAACGAAACAAATTAAGAAATAAACCTGAAATAATAGCACCATGTAGATCTGCAGTAAGAAGACATTGAGCCAGCTGATTCTTCCTGCAGTATTGAATGAAAGTATAGTTAATTACAACATCAAAAGACCAAACAGATGCCAAGAATATTGCCCCCTAAAACTAAAATGCTGAAGAAAGAAAGAAAGAAAGAACAAAATTATTGACCATTAACTAAACATGAAAAAGCCCATAACTGTGACATCTGCAAAGAACAAGACATACTCACCCAGTAGTTTTCAGAAGTTGCACAATATAGTCTTTCCACATCTCATGCATTGGCTTAAATTTATCAAAGCTGTAATCCAAACACAGACAAGCATCAGGGTGAATCTTTCAAAGTAGAAGGCAAAATATAACTAAAAAAAGTGAAACAAAATTCTTCAGATCTTATCATCAATCACACAAAACAAATCTCTCCAGCTACTGAAAGCAGAATAATGTGATCATAAACAGTAAAAACAAGCCATTCCAATTCGAATTTTAAAATTGTGACTGTCATCAAGATCAGCAAAAAGAATTTGGCCCAACCTTTCCTTACTTTGACTTATTTTATGGAAAAAAAAACAAAATAAAATTGACACACATGGCAACCATAAGCTGAAAAACATAAATCTCACCAATGGAAATCTTGGGGCAAATCAAACAATCCATGCTTTTTTTGCTGCTTGATCGACATGCGTTTTTTCGAGCGCTTCGAATGAATCTGCAACGCCCTGGCACGAGAGCCAGTCGAAACGCCACGTCCTTGCACGTAATTGTCAAGGAGGATCCAATTGTCAATTCTCTTGCTTCTGGATCCTTGCATGTACTTCTGAGCCGAGTCTCCACTCTGAAGAAGCTCGTGCAAAACCTTATCAACTTTACTCTCCTTTCTACCAGAGACCTGCATTTAGCAAAGCAGATGCTAAGCCAACAAGTTAAAGCAAAATTTTTGCATCAATTCACAAACAAGTACCTCAACATTGGTTGTCAGCAGATTCTCATGTACAGATTGAGAGAGTTTTGCATACGTTGGACCGCTTTCGTCGATATCTGCAGATGGAATTACAAGCAATACAAACACACAAAATTAATCCAATTTACCTAAATTAGATTAACAGAAGTTTATATCCACAAAACTGAAACAGTACCTTGTGAATTAACATAACCAGAAAAAGTGAAAGCCCCTACAAATAAGCCACAAGAAGAATAAAAATTAAGTAAATTCAAACTAACATACAAAATAAGAAATAAATCAGCAAAACCAAAGCTAAGATTTTGCGGTGAAAACCTTTCTTTGATGGCGTTGAACGTGAGGCTGATGCATTGGTTGACTTTGCTGAAGAATCAACAGCCGAAGAAGTTGGGATATGCGATTTCTTTCCAGGTTCCTCGGTTTTTGGTCTCTTTACAGTCTTCTTTTTTTGTAAATCAAGTTCAGCTTGGGCAGCCTCGAACCTTCGCTCCAATGCTTTCAAAGTTCGTTGCCGTTGTTGATCTTCAACGATTGGCTCACCAGCCATGGCAGCTTGAAAAGATTCAACCTTCTTCCTTAGCTAAACAATGACACAGAAGCCTTAGGTACTTTCATCAAACACATGGCATGCACCAAAAACCAGAGTCTCGTTAGCTTGAGCGGCGCGCGCGAAGACGTTGAGAGCCAAAACGCACCGTTTGGTTAAGACGGAGATAACGCTAGGGTTGTTACGAGTTTGCCATTCGGTGAGGAAGCGAGGTTGATGATGCACTCGTTTGGGCAAAGTTCAGACGATTTGGAGCTGGTGCAGAAATCCGAAGACAGAGAAAGGAGGCCTATGCTTATGTGGAATTTGCCCTGACTTTCGTAGACATCTAAAAATTGAAATTGGCATATATATATATTTATATTCCCCTGCTATTAAGGGATCCTCAAATAATTTTATTTGAAGGACACCTTTTAGAGTATCCTACGAATTTTTTTCCAACGATCCAAACCATCTATTTTATAAGTCTATATTCATAGATCATACTTGCAAAAAATTAGACAAATCGAAAACCGTTTCAACATCCAAATATGTCCTACAAAATCAATGAACACGATGCTTCCAGAAAGTACTAAAATTTCAATAACACAATTGAGTGGTCAAACGATATTGAATTCAAGTGATTTTTTGAAGAGATTATCTTTGAATGATTATCTACAAAATAGACAGTTTGGATTAGTGAAATACATTACGGAGTGGGTCCTACAAGAATGTCCTTTATTTGAGGGTATAATTGTAATATTTATTATAGTCAAACATAATTTAAACGGATTGGGGAGTTGACCTGAAATCCACCCATTTATTATACGGGTAATAACGGATTGACCTGAAAATTACCCAATTATTAATTGTGCAGGTTTGAGTTGTGTTTTTCCAGTGCAGATTTCAAGTCATGTAATGGATCATATCAGAAATTGTGTTTTTTTGTTTTTATTTTAAACCTGGCTCAAAACTAGGGGTGGGCACGGTACGGGATGACACGGGATGGAGGTCATCCCGGTGTCAATCCCGAATAGGAGAATCGGGACGGTATGACACGGGATGGGGGATTTTCAAAACACGTTCAAACCATACCGGCCCAAACCGGGACCGGTATGATTCGGTATCAAAACTGATACCGTTCACTTTAGCTAAAATTTGATTTTTTTTTTCTTCAGTTTTTGTAGCGGCCAAATAACTTCAGTTTTTGCAATAGCTGCCAAATCATGCAAATGGTGACTCCTGTGAACCCAGTTGAAAAAGAAAAAGAAGTCAAAAGCAGTACCGGTGTCTTCCAGTGTGCATCATAAAGGGCTTATCACTTGATGTAATTCGCAAGACAGCATACATAGAAATATCTAAATTAAAAAGAGACCATCAGCAAAAGGGGAAAAATAATTTCATACCCAGGGTTTGCTGGAGCCCACGAACCATTGGAATGTATCTAGCAGATAAAGATGGGGTGCTATGCTGGAAGACACTAGGAATTTCCAACAAACTTGTGTAAACAGGAGCATGATCAGAGCCTTCAAGTTTAATACTCTGCCCTCCCTTCCACCTGTGGGTAGGGAAAGAGGTCAAAGAACAGAGAGATGGAGCAGACGGAGAGAGAAGAAAGAAAAGAAGAAGAGAGGAAGAAGGAAAAAGAATAAAGAGAGAGAGAGAGAGAGAGAGAGAGAGAGAGAGGAAAAAAGAATTAAAAAAGAGAGGGAGGAGAATAAAAAGGAGAAAGACGAGAAGAAAGAGAGGTTGACTAAATCTGAAATGTTGGAAATAATATTTTAATATTTAATATTTAATATTAATTAGTTACTGTACGGTACGGTATGGCACCAAGCGGGATCACAAATCTGATACCGGTGTCGTGCCAAACAGTAACGGGATGACACGGTTTCATCCCGTTTAAGCATCAACACCAAACGGTTTGGCACGAGTTTGACACGGAATGGCACGGTTTCGGGACGGTATCGGTATTCCGGTTTTGATGCCCACCCCTACTCATAGGGGTGGGCATCTCATCCGAATTATCCGCGTACCGACCGTACCGTACCGACGGTATGGTTAACGGAAACAAAATTCCTAACCGGACGGTTTAATTATTCCGATCCGATCCGTACCGAAATATTTGGTTTGGTTAACGGAAACAAAATTCATAACCCGACGGAAACCCGTACCGATCCGATATTTATACTTATTTTATTATTTAAATACAAAACAAGAAACCAAAGGTAAATACAATCAGCATTTTGTATAACTCTTTTATCACCACTGTATCACTTCTTTATCATCATTGTGTCACTACTTTATCACCATTGTATCACTGCTTTATCACCATTGTATCACTTATCCGAGTACTGTAGCACTTTTTGGTCAGAGAGGAATTTATGAACTTCCTATGTTTTCCAGTTTCGACCTTTGTCCTGTTTTTTACCTGTAACTTTCCAACTGTTGATCCAAATTTTATGTTCTTTATATGGTTGGATTCAGCATGAAAAAATAAAGAACCCAACGCGGAACAAATGTCAAAATCATTTACATAAATGTAGAGAATTCAATAAAAAGAACACTCAAAAGTTCAAACAACAAACACAAGTGGCTCCCAATACATCTTGAGTACATATTGAATTAGGTTATTAGATTTTTATATTTTAAAAGGATAATTTGGTGTATTTGTTCAAGAACTTATGTTATGTGAAAGTATTATAAATTATATTTTTATTAGGATGTTTTTATTACGGTAGTACCGGCGTACCGACCCGTTCCGAACCGAATGTTAGGTTAACCGATCCGAAGTCTACCGAAGTCTTTGGTTTGGTTAACGGAAGAGAAAATGGTCTACCGAAGTCTTTGGTTTGGTTAACGGAAGAGCCCTCTACCGATCCAAACCGATCCGCGCCCAGGCCTACCTACTCAAAACGACACCTTTTTGAAGCCAAGTTGTAAAAGAAATTTAACTCGCTTAGACCAAAACGGCGTCGTTAGCCTAGGCGCTTTTATAAAAAAAAAATTGGCCTCGCGCGAGGCAGCAGCACGGAGGCTCCTCTGCGCATTTCATCTAACAGGTGGTGTGCGCCTTGGGGTCGCCAGAGACCTTCACCACCATTTTTCTCAGCTGCCAGGGGTCGCCTGACCCCATTTATCCCTCTGTGCGTCCGGCCCTGGGCTCCCACATTCTCTATTTTTTCTCCTCAAAATTCTCTCTTTATTTGTTCTCAATAAGAAATTAGCAGAAACTTCCATGGCTTCTGAAGCAGAGGCGTCTGAGATTGCTTTCTTTTCTGAAAGGATTCTGAGGGAGAGAGACCTGTCTCTGTTCGTGCCCTTCATCTTGGGCCTGGCAACCTCCGCCCCTAGAACCGACTCAAAAAAACCCATATCAAGAAAATACTGAAAGACCGATCCCGCGTGAAAGACTCATGTTCGTGGTTGAGCTGCTGGTGGATTGTGTCCCGCTGCTCATACTAGGGTTCAAAGTGGGAAGTTGGTGTGTACGCACATTCACTAGGAAAGTCTTTTGGAATTTTCTTCAATAGTTTGTGGGTTCTTCTTGGCCAAAGGCATCATATATAAAATGTTCCAGTTTCAATCATTCAACAAGTTACAGAAAATAACGAAGCTGTCTTGGATTGCAACTCAACTTTTTCTTGTAAGCTCCTTTTGCATGAAGCCTATTCTTTGCTTTCCTTAGCTCCTTTTGCATGAAGCCTACTGTTTGCCATAATTTCCCACTTTCAAGCAACATAGTTTTGGTGTTTTGGTGTTTGCATGAAGCCTAGTAATTGATCATTTTCGTATAGCCAAAAAGAGAGTGATCAAGACAAGTGAAAAGCCATATCTGGGTGGGCTAGCTTTCAAGTATATATATATAATAAGACACAAATACTTATGGTAGAAAAAGAACTCATATCAGAAATCATTCTACCGGAACCTATATCTATCACAAATTAATATTTACCAAATGCAAAACTGCCCCAAAAAAGGTGTCCTCGGTAAGCTCAAGAACTCGTGGTCACTCGATAACAATGAAATCATAATCCAAACTACAAGCACATCTCTGCACATCTAGAAAATAACTCCCGGTTTGATCGCCAGCGATATATACGTAGAGCACAAGAATCCAATAAATCTTTTTGTTTCATCCAATTAAAATGTCAAGTGGTTGTTCCAAAATTGTACTACAAAGTCATCTAGATTGTCTTTGCAACTTGAGGTAGAGATTTAAGAAGATACGGCGATGGCCTACGCAAAGTGTGATTGAGAAGGATCATCAGTGTCAGGAGAGTCAAAGCCCCAGCTTGATGTGCTGTACCAAGCTCTACAGGCACATATGACAGCAGTGTAGATATTCCCAGTGTGACCTGCAACAATAACACAACGAATTGTGCAAAACAATTCAAATCAACCTGGTCAAACTAATGAAATAATTCGAAGGAGAAGAGAAAAAAAAAAAGGAATGAAAGGTTGGAAACCATATATACCTGAAGGCCAGCCATGCCTACAGCACTTCCAATCAAAGACCGAACTGCAGGATGTATGTCAAACTTCCTTGTTGACCACCACAAAGCACCAATTGAAAATAAAGTTGCAGTTGCAAGGATACGGTGATCAAGCTACAAAGAGGAAGAACAACAATTAATCACAACCTTACTTCATGTTTGAAATTTGAAAAGATTAAAGAACAAGCTAATACGCAGTAGAAGATTTAACAATTCCATAATTTCACAAAAGCATAATCGCCTCAAGAAAATGGTTTTCATCACAAGACATTACAGTGTAACCTCAAAGAAGACACAAAAACTGCTGCTAGCCGTAGCACATTTCAATGGCTTTAAAAACAATAACTTTCCTGTAAAGATGATGACATAATCACATTTCATTTGTTCCTACACAAAACAGAAGTTCCTACAGAAAACAGATGTTTTTTTTAGTGAAGGAAGAACCTTAAAATAAGACATCTTTCCAATTTTTAACTCCTTTTTTTTTTTTTGGTAATATTTTAATTTCCCTTGTAATCATAAAAGCAACCTTGGAGATAACTTACAGCAACATTAAGTCACAAAAAACTAAAATAAAATATATTTTTTGGTCAGAAAGATACCTGCACAGTAGATGTATTCTCAAAGAAGTTCCGGATTAGTGGCTTCATGTCAAAAACATCCTCTGGGATCCATGTATCCCCCATCTTTGGAAAAGTATTGTAAGCATGCCCCTGGAATTTTCACACATAAGCACATTTATAATCTCTTACTCAGGAAAAGCCACATATCATCCATTCAATTCATTGTGAAAGGCAAGAAGGAAAACAAAAATTACATACAGCATCATTCCCAGCAACAAATGCTCCTGAGACAGCAGTTACTCCGACAAGTAAGCTTACAGGAAGAGCAAGTTGCTTCACCTTTGCTGCCCCACGAACCCAAGCTAGTGATTCAGAAGGTGGTTCCGGCATGACAACAGAAAGACCTGTCCATAAAAGGCCACAATATATAGCAAAGGCTGAAGTAAGATGAGCTGCAAGACGGTAAGGGCTTACTCTTGGCTGAGCATATTCAGATGCTGGCTCCTGTAAGAGACAGAATTATTTCAAAAATCCGTCGCTTTTATTAAATTTCAATCAAAACCACGACAAGAGAAACCATATCTGACCTCTAAACCACTTTTAACCATCCACCAACCAATTAAACCCTGCCCAGCACCAAGACCAAAAAGAGCAGACAGTCTCAGTCCAAGTTGTACGGTAATATACCCCTTACGGAGAAAATATGAGAAGGGCAACGCAAACATAATTCCCAGTGCCCTTCCCCACATTCGATGTGCATATTCCATCCAATAGATGAATTTGAAATCTTCAATACTCATCCCTTGATTTACACTACATGAGATCAAAAACCAGGTAACATTAGAAGGGTCCAAAAGAACTTCAACTCCCATTGAAAGCAACAATGTAACATCAAATATGTAATTCGTCAATCCTCAAAATTTGGGTTAAAGTAAACTACAAAATGCTAGAAAGACACATGAACGGTAAAATTATCATTACTCATATAGCCCTTCAGTTCAAAGCACATATTTTCTGTTTTGCTTCCAGCCAATAGAGGATTGCATCTGTAAACAAACTTAAGCAATTCTTGAAGACTTTTAATGTAATTTCAAGTTTAGAGGCAGATCACTACGAGCTATAAAGTGCTTAAAATGAAAACTAAAAATTAATGATGCAAAAATTTCCAGTGTTGTTTCCACTTTGCACTAACCGCTTATACTCAGGGGACTGCTTGTACTTCCCAAACTCAAGCAACCAATCCTCATCTGAGAGAGGAGGAAGCCTCCCAGTAAATTTCCAATCAGTCATCGAAAGACCAGATCGCGTTAGTCGTGTAATACCACCAAGTATCACCATACTAAACACCCATGCAGCAGAGCCAAAAAGCCAAATGCCAACCATTTTCTGAGCACGGGGTCCTCCATTTACAAGAAGCTTCAATCCCTCCTTATTTTTTATGCCTACAGAAGCAACAGTGGACATATTCCTTATAGATGGTACATAATTTCCCTGAAAATGGCATAAGAAATTCCCTTTTTATTTAATATTTTACAATACATCCCAGCCTAATTACATTAAATTGCACAAATTTGTTTTTGGCACATTTTGTGCATTTATTCATCATAGAAAACGGAGTTACTTCAAAAAATGATAGTCAACCTATAGAAAAATAAAGATTAAAAGCAGCTGCAATCGATGATACACTACAACTGAAAAGCCTTAGTTCCTGGCTCTAACTCTAATACAAGTCTGCAGTGTCATCCTAGTGAATCGATATTATATTTTACGTTTCCCCCCCTCAAATACTCTGTTTCAACAACCATTTTATCATCATTAACACTCACAGATTTCAAGATTCTATAATTCCAATCTAAATTTCTTTTCCTTTTCCAATTGGTTACAATGACAAAATGAAATTTCAAATCCATTAACTCATAGTTGGATCTCAAAATCTTTGAATGATTTTGTTTGATTATCAGAAAAAATACTGCTTAAATAGAAATTCCACAGCTGAAAATGAAACTGCAAAGCTTGTCCAAGCTCCGAAAAGCTTCCCTAATTCAACATTCACAATCCACCATACAAAATCTAAAGCACTGAACTTTAATATGCTTTTTTCGAATTTACTTACCAAAAATGAATTCAAAATAATTTAAAAAAACAAAGTGAGAAAGGAACCTTAGACAAAGATTGAAAGCCATCCAAGCATTTCCGTGTGGCTCCAGTAGAGAATAATCGATAAGATTCCTCGTTCAGAACCCTAGACGGCGTCGTTCCCCAGAGATTGTACAGAGCTTTGCTGTTCTTCTTCACAAACAACGCTACGACTCGGCTCCGAAACATTTCTCTCTCAGCTCTGAAGTCTGAAACTGAGAGGGTTTAGGAGTGGTTTTGGTTGTTCGAGGCTGATTTTATGCCTTCTTTCTCTTGGACCGTCAAACGACACCGGTTTGGGGACCCCTTTAAACAAACGAACACGTTGTCGATCTTCAAACCACGTAGAAAGTTTTCATATCAAAAACCAGGCCTCATCATTTGGCCCGCGGGCTCATGGGCCTACAGGGCCCGCCCGGCCCATTGAAAAAAAGCTCGGCCTGGCCCGTTATGGGCTTTGAGAGGGCCCGGCCCGCTTGGGTGTTTGAAGCCCGGCCCGGCCCATAGGCTCGGCCCGATTAAGCCCATGAAAGCCCGGCCCGTTAGGCCCGCATACATATATAATTATGTATAAATAAGGGTTTAGGATTATGATTACATCACTTGAATGATAAATCCCCTCTTTAAATTTTTTTGTGTGTGTTACTTGTTATAAAAATTGTGTTTGTTTCCATTGAATTCTACTCATTCCTAGTTTATAATTGGATGATTAGCACATTAATTTGTGTCATTTATTAATACAACAATTATATATATATATATAATAAGACAAACAACATATCATATCACCAAATATAATCATACCACCAAATATAATCATACTTTTCTTTAACACATCACCAAACATTTGCATATTTATTCATACCATCCCTTATAAATTGTTTTTTTAATATTTTACACTTATTATTTTTTAGGCCCATTTCGGCCCGGCCCAATGGGCTTTTTCAAGCCCGGCTCATGAGATGGGCTTGGGCTTTGAATTTTCTAAAAAAGCCCGGCCCGGCCCGGCCCAATATTTTCTCTCTCCTCTTTAAAGCCCGGCCCGGCCCATTGACGAGCCCTATCAAAAACCACAAAGTTTGATTGCAACAGTAACATACAATATATAACTTTAGGGCTAACGACATTATACCCAATTAAAAATTAAAGAAAAATATTGCAAAATCAAACCCACCCTCCCCCTATCACAACACTCCCACGACACCCACGGTTTAGGAGGCATTATCGAAATGGGCCACGGATTTTTAATTTCATCAATTTGCACCTCAATGTTTTATGACTGTATCAATTTACACATTCCATCAATTTGACCATAAAAGGTCTGCAAAAACTCAATCCCCACATAGGGATACCAGATGTGTGTCTTGGTTGGTGTGAGAGCAGATCTAGGGGTGAGGGATGTCTCATGATCATGTCAGGTGGTGATAAGAAGCAAAAACAGAAAATTTAAAAAGAAAAACCCTAAGATATAAGCATGAAGTTTTCAATAGTGTACTTCTTGAAGTACCATAGTTGGAATCATACTCATAAGAAACTACAATAGTTTATACAACTTGACCATGCATGACACTCCCACTTATGTCAAGGAAAATAAATCAATATGCCATTACCAATGCCTCTGTTTGTATCTATGTTGCACCGATACGGATACAGGTACCGCGATACAATATCATATGCTAATACAGCAAATCTTCAAAAACTAGGATACAGGTATGGCACCAATAAAATAATAATATAAATACAAAAATTGATATTTCACCTTATTCTCCCCATTATTATTACTAGTATTCCCATCACTAGAAGCTAGAACTATTACCCACACTATTCATTTCCTGTGAATCAAATGAAGTTTGTTTGGGCCCCTGTTATATGTTTTCTGTGATCTTTCTATGATAAAATGCACTCATGGATCCAATTTCGGACAGAAAAGACAAAAAGCATTGATGTCGCTAAAGAAGGTTTGAACTTCTAAACGATTTCAAGGTTCCAGTAAGCCTTGTTTGTTGATTTTGGCACAAGAATTTCAGGGCCCTTATTTTACTATTAAAGCTGAGGATTGAGGAGGTACAATTGCAGGCGCAATGGCTTTTCTCCTAAACTGATCTTTTATTTTGAAAATTCTCTCCTGACAACCCGGTATATAAATTTACCTTAAGAGGCAAACCGTCATAAAACATTTTCAAAGGCATCGAGCTTCAACATGAGAGATCAAATTTCAACGCTTGAACTCAAAACACTTCGACGGATACACCAACATTTGAAACTGCAGCATCCAACTAAGTGTTGACGCTTAAGAAAGGAAAGAGAAAGATCCAAAATGAAATATAATTGCTGATTAAACATTCAACCATAGAAACAGTGTTTACCAGTTCAACATCAAACTGAAATAAAGTGCAACCCCTCAAAAAGTAGGAAAGGATGAAGGAAATAACATATTCTGAGTCTAAATGACTAAAGTTCTGGTCACAAAATTCTAAGCAGCGGCCCCCTTCCCCTTCTTCCTCTGGAGCTTCTTCATGTAAAATTCCAGCTCTTTGCCCTCCAATATATATCTGTAAAAATTTCATAAGACCCATTATATATGACATACCTTACTTTAAAACAACAATGAAAAGAAGCTGTTATCACCATATTTCAGCCCTCGCAATACTGCAACTACACTAATGTGCCTATGACAAATCTGCTGACTAGAAACAGACAAAGGTAGATAAAGTCACATACCCATCAGAACGGCCACACTGTCCAGGTCGTGATGAGATACAGGCCAATAGACGACCACCACCAAATTGCTCTTCAATATGCTGGTCAAGGGTGCGACTCTGTTGACGCTTCTCCAACTTTCTTACTACATGCTTGCTCTTCTTCACCTCCTCAGCAACGGCAGCAGGAGGAGCAGCAGCATCACCTTCCTATTAAACAAATAACACAAAAATGCCATCAAAGACAGTAAAGAGTAATGCTGTTGACCACATTCAATGCAGTCATCAGAAGTAAATTAATCTTCCTTTAAATTTTGTTACCCGCGCACAAATATATTTCTTTCCACCATCAAGTGAGCATATTAACACAATGCCAGAAACCATCATATATATTTTCTTTAGGATTCAGAAACTAATACAATGCTTCCAGAAATAAGGAAAACACGAAAGGCAAGTCCAACCTTACCTTGAACAGCAAAATATCTTAAATCATTAGGACAAACAAAGACAAAATTAATAAATGTACCAACCCAAAGCAGATAATAGAGACCTACCTCTCCTTCTTTCTTGGCAGCAGCTGCAGTTTTCTTCTTGCGGCCAATTTCAACTCCGTAGTGCTGGAGATACCACTGCTTGAATGGTGCTGCATCAACCTGAACAATGGCACCCTTCACCAAAGTTTGAGTACGGACCAACTCATTGTTAGATGCATTGTACACGACATCAAGAAGACGGGTTTTGCGGGTCACAGCCTCACTACCCCATGAGAAATTTCCTGTGTCGAGCCTCAGAGCACGCCACTTCACATTTCCACCTCGAACTCTGATTCTCCTCACTGTCTTGTTGCTTGACAACTTTGTGTTTGCAGGTTGCCTTCCAAGCTCATACCTTCAAACAACAAGTTGAAACTAAATCAATTCTGCAATCATTGAGGCTTTAAAGTAAATTCATTTTACACAAATATAAAAACTGTTTGTAATCAATTAATATCAAACATGACAGGAACCTAAACCACTTAGCACTACGGGATTTGTGTTACTTCAAATTTTGCAAAATTTGGCAACCAAAAAACTAAATAACACTTCTCATAATCTAAGAAATGTAGGCTTTGGTGCTGTATGCCCAACAAAACTAAGACACACGCTATGACCAGAGGCATTAGATGGTGAAACACACATAATAAAAAAAATTATCAGAGAAATAACAAGAACACAACTTGTAAATCATTTAAAGTTCTTACAACATATGCAAATATATAGCTAGTTCATAAATCATCCATTCACCAGAAACGAACAAAATGAAAACACAAAGGTTTCAACTACCTACTTGTTGGAAAGAAAGAAAGAAAGAATTAATTAGATAAACAAAAGAAGCACATTATTCAGAAGTACAACTCTGATTCATTTATCAATTAGAAAACTTTAGTCTCTGTTTGGCTGACCCGTAAAATACAATAAGAGAAAAGGAATCAAAACACGGTATAACAATCTGTACCAACAAAAGCATCTAAATCAAAGAAAAGCAATTCAAAAGTTACTTTCTCTTCTTCCTCCATGCCTTCTTCTTGCCTCCAGTGGCACGTCTCTTGTGCATGGAATCTCGGGAAATACCTATAAGCCATACAATATTTGAAGATTAGCATCACAAAAATGAAAGCGAAAAGCGAAAAGAGAAAACAAAACATCACAAGAGCAAATTCACAGGTACCCATCACTGAAACGAAGTTGAAAAACAGAAAATGAATATGATTTCCAGAAGATGAGAGTGATGTGAGATGTACCCATCTTGGAAGAAGGAGAGTTCTAGGGTTTCTCTGCTCCTGGAGTTGCGGCAACGCGGCTAGGGTTTGAGACAAGTGAGGCAGCCGAGCTAGGTCTTTAGTACAAACGTAGTGAATGAAATTACGATATTGTCCTCAATAGCCCAAACCAACTCTTAACTTTGAGCCAGTTTGGATTGGGCTTTCCCAAGAATCTGCATCCCCAATAGAATTTGGTTTGAAGTGACGTCGTTAAGATCTTTATAGGCCAAGCGGCCCAAATCCGAACTTAGTTCAAGGCCAATTCTTTGGACACCCGTGTTTTATCCTAAATATTCTTTGGACACCCACGACAAATTAATTATTTTTCAAGTGCACCACCCAATTTAAGGGTGGCATATTGCGATTTGCGATTTTAATAAATTAAAATTAAAATTTGAGGTCCATTTGAATGGAATGATTGTTAATCTAGAAATTTATATGACATTACAAGTTTAAATTTATTTTTTTTTAATGAAAGGAATTTGATTAATTACTCAGACAACCTTATTAAAAGTAAATGAAGTCTAGAGTGGGCTCAAATTTAAAGAAACGACATAGTGACACTTTAGTTTGTGTACGAAACTTGATGTGTATATGATTTTTTAAATAACTGATAATAAATAAATAAAAGTTTTATGCTTGATATATCAGACTCCATTCGGAAGTTTTTCCAGGCAATATTTTGGCAATAATGCTGTTGTGACCAATACTGGTAGAGCTGGCAAACGGGTCGTTTTAACGGGTTCCGGGTCGTTAACGGGTCAACCCGTTTTCTTAACGGGTTGACACGAACACGACCCGTTAAGCTAACGGGTCAGAAATACTCAACCCAAACACGACCCGCACATATTCGCGAATAACACGACACGACCCGTTATGACTAATGGGTCGTTTTTCACCCGTTTCACCCGCTTCACCCGTTTCACCCATTTAAAAAATAAACAATATTTTTGCTGAAATTATTAAATAAAAACACCTCAACTTAGAGATATAATACAAATAAAGCTGAAATCCTTAAATAAGTCTTCCACATTACACATTGGCAAACAAAAAAACTCATAGACAACATGAGTTTCAAATTAATCTCAATTGAAAGAAGTTTTAAACAAAATGTCAAGGAGAAAAAGAATAAGTCTAGTGCCTCCTCCATGAACTAATCTCAAAACTTCAATCCTCCATGTACATAATCTCAAAATTGCAATTTTCACCAATTATGCAATCTCTGTGAAGAAAAAAAACAAAATAGACAAAAATGAGAAAATAACATTAAATTATGGAGGGATACAATATGAATAAAATATCAATTATTTATAGTTACCTTTCATCAATCATCAAGGGAAATATTATTGGAACATTGTCCTGATCTAGTCTCTTCACAAGTAAGATTGAAGATATCTTCAGTAAGGCTTTCCACTTCTGTACTTCCTTCATCTATTGCTAAGCATAAAAAAAACAGAACTTACAAAGAATTCACATGATGGAAAAACATAAAAGAAAAAAACAGCTACTAGTATTAAGTTATATAAATATACCTCCATTTCCAAAAAGCCAATCTCGAGTGCACAACAAAGCTTGAACAGTTTCTGGTAATAATGAACTACGATATTGATCTAATACTCTACCACCAATACTAAAAGCTGATTCTGATGCAACGGTAGAAATGGGAATTGTTAACACATCCCGAGCTAACTGTGAAAGTATCGGATAATGAAAATGCTCCATTTGCCACCAAGAAAGAACATCTATATCTTGCTTTCTATCTAGTCTTTCCTCATCTAAATACTTATGCATTTCATTTTTCTTACATGAACTTGAACCATTTTTGTAACTGTTATCAAAATCCTACACCATAAAAAATAAAAAACACAACTATTAGTTACATGCAAATGCAAATATACAATATGAAACAATACATAAATAAAATAATAAGAAATATGCAAATTAACCTCAAGAATGGTGTCTCCACCTTCATTATGACTAGCTGTCTCATTCGTTGGATAACTTGCATGAAGAAAAGGAGATAAAGTATCCATGTACACATGAAAAAGACAAGTCAATGTGTCTGTAACACACTTGAATTCTCGAGAATCCTTACCATGAAGCTTAGTATAAGCCCACTCTACAAAATGCAACTTATAGCGAGGATCCAAAATAATTGCAATTGCAAGAACTAAACTATACTCTGACCAATACTTCTCAAACTTCATGTTCATATTAGTTCCTATCTTGTTCATGAAACTATCATTATCTTCCATGGCTGCCTTGATTTGGTGTTGGATTATGAAGATCTTAGGGAAGAATAAATTTGATGTGGGGTACTTTGTCCCAGAAAATAAGCATGTAACTTCATAAAAATACCCCAAAAACTTGGAAATCTTCTCTACTGTAATCCACTCTTGAGGAGAAGGACAATTACTAAAATTGGAATCAATCAACCCTAAATTAATAAATGCACGATGATAGAAAAGTGCACTATCAAGCATGGTATAAGTTGAGTTCCATCTAGTAGGGACATCTTGTCTCAATCCTCTCTTACTACCCACAATCCCTACTTGTGCAACACAATCATAGAATTTTTGTTTCCTCGCCTCGGATCCCTTTATATACTTGACACATTCCCGAATCTTTGTCACTGAAGAATCAATTTCTTTAAGTCCATCTTGGACTATCAAGTTTAAAATATGGGCACAACAACGCACATGAAAAAACTGACCACCCATCAACAAAAGAGATCTAAAGTTCAATTGATTCTTCAAAATTTCAACAAAAGCAGTATTTGCAGAAGCATTATCAAGAGTAATAGAAAACAACTTCTTCTCAATCCCCCACTCATTTAATAATGCATTGATTTTTTCAGATAATGCAACACCAGAATGTGGAGGAGGCATATGACAAAAGTTGATAATTCTTTTCTGTAATCTCCAATCTTTGTCAACAAAGTGGGCAGTAAGAGCAAGATAGCCATCAGTACATACAGAGGTCCATAAATCTGATGTTAAACAAATTCTTCCCTGAACTGAGCTTAACAAACTCTGAAGTTTTTGTCTTTCACTTTTAAACATCCTCAACACACATGCTTTAACAGTATTTCTACAAGGCAACTTAATATCCGGCGAGACATAAGCAAACAAAGCCCTAACTCCCTCATATTCAACAAAGCTAAAAGGCAAGTTATGTTTTATGATTGTCTCTATTAACAAGTTCCGAAATCTGATATGATCAAATTTAGGGGAACGCAATCCAGATGATGACATAAGTAACTGTTTCACATCACCATGTGATTTCTTTAGGCAGTTTTTAGCGTGATTCAACAAATTTCCAGTCCCACACCTACTATCACACACATAAACTATCTCACAATTTTTACATCTAGCACGCCTTTTTTTATCTTCTCCAAGAGGCAATAAATCAAATGTTTCCCAAGCAGAAGATCTCAATTTTCTCTTACCAATATTGATGCCTCTAGGCTTTTTGCTTCTAGGGCTTGACTCTTTATCTTCTACATCTGCAGTACTTGTATCCCCACCCATTGAAACATCAATAGACTCCTCATCTGTGAGTCTCATAGCTTCGGTACTCTCTGTAACATCCATAAGCTTCAAAAGAAAAAAAAAGGACATAAATTCAATATCAATTATAGTAATGTAAAACTCACGGATGGAGTGTTTCAAGAATCAAAATAATAGCCTAGTGTGCAGCAAATCAATCATTATCATACCCATTGAATATCCAATAAACTATCTTTCAGCAACTATCTTTTGCTGTTTCCGTATGGATATTGTTTTACCTCTTTTCAAGTTGCAATTGTTTGGTTTTTTTAAGTAGCAAGTCTTCATCTAAACCAATAAATAAATCAAACAAAGAAAATAGGAAAGTAGAAATTAATAGTGCAGCAAGTTGACAAAATAGGTAGAAGCCACTAAACTAGTAAAGGATTGGATTGATCGGTTGGTGTTTTATTATATTCCCCAATTTCTATGAATCAATGAATCTTAACCTGAGCCTACTTTGCTAAGAGAAAGACAGAGAAGGAAAAGACAGACGGCATAAAAGAAAGCAACCGTTTCCAACTCAATTTCATACCTTTTTTCGTTGGAGAAGAGGAAAGGTAGTTGATGTTGATCCTTGATCGTTTGGTTTGGATCTATGGAGAAAAAGAGAGAACTTTTTTTTCTCTTGAGAGAAAGACAGAGAGCGGCGTGAGGAGGAGGAATAACAAAATTGAAGCTTCCTTTCAAGTTCAACCTAGGTTAATTTTTTAACGAAAATTACAAAAATGCCCTTGCTCCTAACGGGTGTAACGGGTTCACCCGTTTTCGACCCAACACGACCCGTTAGCTTAACGGGTGGCTAACGGGTTCACCCGTTTTCAACCCGACCCATTAAGCTCAACCCAAATACTGATAATTTCGTGCGAATTCGTGTCGTGTTAACGGGTCGTGTGCAATATTGCCAGGTCTAAATACTGGTTATAAGCTTTATTTGCTGACTGGTATACATTGAAAATTTGAAGGGCCTATTTCCTAATATTTGGTTTGCTGTTGAAAGATCAGGAAAGAGATACAACAATGTTTTGGCATATCATTTGTAGCCCTGTTTTTTTTTTTTTGGTCTGAACCATGAGGTGGTCCTGGATGGGCCCCAACTATGGGTGGCACCTTTAAGCCTTAACCACAACCCAGACTAATCCCCACTCACATCGGGTCGGCCCGTAAGGGGTAAAGTGTTGGCCAAAGTAGTGACTCCGAGAGCAGGGATCGAACTCCTGACCTCTCTTAAGGAATGAGAGTGCCGAACCACTCACACCAACCACCTTGGTTGTAGCCATGCTTTTATTACTAGTTCCAGGCTTTATTTTTAGCCCCGAAGTGTTGCTTTCACTAATATAGATCCTTAGTTTCAACAGAATTATTTACTGGTTATAAGTATTATTGACTGACTGGGAAATGCATTTTGGAATTAACATTTACAATCGTCTAGTTGATGAGATTTTCGGTTAACACATCTTACTGAGCAGATTGCAAACCTTGTGGAATGTACTTCATGACGGGTGCTGGTCTGGGGCTAATGGATGCTGCTACCAAAGGTGCTTTGCAAGCAGGAACACCAGTTGGTCGATTTAAGATTGGTAAAGAAGCTGGCGAATGGACAGCATCAAATTTTCATCCTTACCTACCATCAGAAGTGTATCTCACATGCAGGAAAGATATATTTATCTGCTAGAAAGCTTACAAATGCGTTTTTAAACTTCTGCCAAATTGCATAACTGCTTTATACTTGCATGTTTTTCTCTGCTAGGAAGCATGGGTTGGTAGATGCTGCAGTTAGAAGCCGCAGTTCTGATAGGAACGCTGTTGTTACTCTACCTGGTGGGATTGGGACTCTAGATGAAAATTTTGAGATATTAGCATTAATTCAGCTAGAAAGGATCGGGTCGGAGCTTCCAGTTCCATTCTTGTTGATGAACTATGACTCATTCTATTAATTCAAAGCTTCTAGGCTTCCTTGATGATTGTGAGGACTGGGGCACCCTCTCCAAGGGGAGAGATTACATCTCTGTGGAAGGTTTGTGGTAGAAACTCAGAGGCTTTGGCTTATTTGGCAGGGTTTTACAACCTACCTCCTCCTAGTGACAAAGCCAGGCATGACAACGAATTGCAAACCGCAAGCAGAACGTGTTGACGCCAAAAAGTGGTTCTTTGACTTAGAGGGTCAACTTAGTAATTTTATGCCTTCGGTATCCTTGATGCCTCAGTAGTCTACGCGATCTGCAATATGAGCAAACGTACGGTAAGACCTAGGGCACCGGTGTGGTACCGGCCGAAGGCTCTCCGATGCTTAAGTAAGTTCGGGAATAGAAAGTTCAACTGACAGATCAATAGGCTTGTATGCCGTAAGTTCTGATTACCTCTATTTTGGGATAGTTGGCCTCCTTTTATAGGCCTTGGGAGGTGTGCATTTGTTGATAATTTCGATGTGGGACTGTGGACGTCGCTTGGGAGCGTGCCACGTGTCCCAGGAGAGGGCGTTGCCCTAATAGAGAGATCGGTAGGTGGGGTGCCGAGGGCACCTCTGACCAAGCCCAACTTCCTCCACGTGTCTTGCTCTCATTGTCTGTTCATTTTGGGTATAAACAGAACGTTTTCTTGAGATGATTTGGAGATGAAGTGGTTGCCTGTAACATGCTCTTCCCTTTTTAAGTGTATGTGCAAGAGATGATAATGGTCACAAAAACTGTTGTAACTCAATGACACTTGAACATAGAAAATTAAATGGATTTGAAATAAATTTCCCAATCATATTTGAATGTTGTTGTTGCACGTGTAGTAACTATGATAGGTATCAGTTGTTAGAACAAGAGCAAAATGGAAATACAAGGAAATAAATGATTAAAATGGTAAAAGCTTTTCTATTCTCTGTCGACAACTGGGGACCTATATGGTCCTATAAATACAAAAGTAGTGACCGTAGGATAAGGATTGAGGAATTGCCAATCCCACGTTGTAAGCTACCTAACGGATAATATCCAGCATCATGGCTTATTCATGTTTATTGGCCCAAAGGCATCTCGTGTGGCCTCTTCGCCAACCTCTGGTGTGGCTTCTCTGCCACCTTCTGGTGTGGCTTTTAAGTCCCTTTTCTGTCATTTATTTTGGTGTGCTTTTTTTACTTTGTTTTTTTTGCTGTTGGCCCAGATCTTCTCAATCTCTTCTCTCCCAGTCCTCTACAGCCATTTCACCTCTCTCTCCCTCTTCTCCTCTCATCCACACCCACCCCCCTTAAGCCCATTTCTCTTCCCCTCCCACAAACTCTTTAACCCTAAACCCCTTCCTTTTTCGTAGGATTTGCTTGGTTGTCTCCTGGTTTGTTGCTGATGTTCATCTCCTACAACTTGTCCTCAAATCTGGGCTTTTGCTCTAAAGGAGTGGGCTCTGTAATTTAATGGTCAATTTAGACCAATTCATGGATTGTTTGAGCTTGATGCACGGTGGTGGCTTGCTTCCCCGAATCCACGCTCTTCATATCTCCTTTGTCGGTTCTCATGGACCTTCCTCTACTGACTGCGATGGCATATCGGGTGGCAGTGGTGGCTGCTTAGTTCTTTGGTGTGATTTTAGGGTTTGTGTGTGTCTTTAGATTTTTGGTTGTGTTGGGCCTAAATTATGTGTATTATTGTTGGGGTTTTATTTTGTTTGGTTGTACTTTTGTTTATTGTTCTGTCTGTTGTATTGGGCTTGTTTGTAACTTGCTAAGGTAATGAAATCTTCATTCCTTCGACTAAAAAAAATTCAGCATTGAAAGTAAGATTTTACTGTTGTAGTTCAATTTCATGCAATAAAATTGCATTGAACCTAATCATTGCAGATGTTCTTAGTAATGAACAGGAAAAGAAGAAATAAAGAATAAGAAATCAAAATAAATGATTCATGAACATTATTAGATAGAGAGGTGTAGATAAATGGTCCATATAATTTCTTCATTTCTTAGACGTACAGGGAGAGAGTTTGAGGGTGTGCTTCAACATTTTTGGCCAGCCTTCAATTGATAATGTACCAAAAGGAGGTTTGGAAAAAAAATATGTAACAAAAGGATTCATTTGTATATGAGAAGGACTTGTTATTTATACATGCTAATTTAAAAAAAGAACACATATTGTAGAGGTTACATGAGATCGTCATTGTAGACTACAAGCTTTTTTTTTACAATAAATGAAATGAATACTTTGGTAACATCAATAACCTCATCAAGCATGACACATAGCTCATAAGATGATTTATGTTAACCTTCCACTTATTCTCTCTCTCTCTCTCTCTCTCTCTCTCTCTCTCTCTCAGAGGTGGAATTTATTCGTTACGGATATCACATAAACATAGTATACATCTCTCTCTAAAGAGGGGGGATACTTTGCTTATGCTTGAAAAAATTATGAGGATCGACCATGGTTTTCACACGCACCAATCTATCAAAATTACCTTTGAAGTACTTCCTTCCATAAAGTGTAGCAGTTTCAAAGTTAGTCTTATTATCCTGGTTCGCACCGATGTCGAGATCCCTGTAGTTTTGGAACGCCTCTCTTGGATTCTTGGAGACATATGGTGTCATCATGTCATACAACTCTCTTGTTGAGCGAACGTACTTGTTGGTGGCCTCAATCCCTTCGTCATACCACGACGAATAGTATAGAGCAAAAAATAGGTTTCCGGCCCTGTGAGGGTATGGAGTTGCTGACTTAGAAATCTCACTCATTCTTCCACCATAAGGGTTCCAATCCAACCAAATGTGCTCTATCTCAATCATCTTCTTCCATATAGAATCAAAAACATGTTTTGGAATTGGTTCCTTCACATAGTCTGACTTACCTTTGTAGAAGGTCTCTGGTTCAGTTGGCTTGCTGAGAAGAATTTCTATGGGGGTTCCAATGGGACTTTCAGCCCAAAATACAGTGGATTCCACCCAACTCACTTCGTAGCAGTCTTTTCGTTGTAAGCCCAGTTCAGGGAAACTCTCATTCAACAATGCCACAACCTTGTCACTCGTTCCCAAGAAATGGCCAATGAATGATACTCCCACAGTCTTGTTTCCCTTGGTATCAATATTCTTCACTTGTGGCTGTGCTCTAAGGAAGACCTCTTTGGGCAGCTTGGGTGCAACAGTTTGCCACTTGTAAACCAAATCTGTAACACCTTCCTCTATGGTCCTGGTAAGGTTGAACACAGTCACTTTGGGTGGAACTGGAACCAGCTTGAGCTTCCATGAAAGAATAACTCCGAAGCTAGCTCCACCACCTCCTCTGATGGCCCAGAAAAGGTCCTCTCCCATTGACTTTCTATCAAGGATTCTACCATTAGCAGTAACTAGCTTAGCATCCACGATATTATCGATGCTAAGCCCATACTTTCTCATCATAAACCCATAGCCGCCGCCACTAAAATGGCCACCAGCACCAACCGTTGGACAAATCCCAGCAGGAAAGCCGTAAACGTTGGTTTTTGCAGCAATTGCATAATAAACTTCTCCAAGAGTAGCTCCAGAGTGAACCCAAGCGCTCTCATCCGCAACATTAACATCAATGGAGTTAATATTAAACATGTCGAGAATGACAAAGGGCACATCCGAGGTGTAAGATAAACCCTCGAAATCATGGCCACCACTTCGGATTTTAATTTGCAACCCATGATGTTTGGCACAAAGCACAGTTGCTTGGACATGGGACTCATTCTTGGCTGCTATTATGGCCAAAGGTTTTGGAGTTGCAGCTGTAGAATATCTGCGGTTATTGATATGTGCTACCAAAACAGATTGAAATGAGCTATTTTGAGGGGTGTAAATTGATTCTTGGATTGTGTGGGCAGGGTGAGGATATTTTGTGAGGCATTGGAGAAAGCGATCAATGGAAACTGTTCCTGCAGTTGTCCATGGTATCGAGAGTGAAAGGACAGAGAGAATGAAAAGCAGGACTGGAGGGTTTCTGAACTTCATTGGTAATATGTGGGATTGTTGATTTAATGCTTGGCAAGTTGGCAGTGTGATAAAACAACAGGCTTGGGGTAGTATTTATAATGGAGCCAAAGAACCCAACTTTGAATTTGTTTTTGGTTTCTCACCCAACTCGTGTAGGCCTTTTATTTTGTATAGCATTATTACGGACTTTTCTAATATCAGCGGTAACTTGTCAAACTGACCTACAGAGGTGGCTCTGTCTGTAGGGGAACAACTCAAGAGGGCCCCTAAACTTTTCCTAATACTTTGCTGCAGTCCATATGGCTGCAAAGGAGGATGAAATTCGAAAAATTTAACTGTAAGGGCTAAATTGGTTGTTTTATTAATTCAAGTGCTAAATTGGTTGACTTTTTAGTTGCAGGAGTTAAATTCGATTATGGTCATAATTCGGGGATAAAACGACTGAAAATCCTAACATAAAAATGGAACCCACATTTATCATGTTAATATTTACCACACATAGTAATCGTATAATTAAAGGATGAGATCGTGTATAAAGTTTTCTAGAATTTTTATAAGAGTTTGTAAGGTCTTAATTACAAGATCGTTTGTCAATTTGGAATGGGATAAGACCCTAAAATCAAACACATAAGATAAGACCATGTTTTTCAGATTTACAAACGTAGTCATCTTTGCTCGTTAGTTTGGCACTTGAAGACCATTGGGGGTGGCGGACCATGCACTTTGATTCATATATATTAATACGTCCACTAAATCTTTTGTTGACTTTTCTAACAAAATTATTGTAGACAATCCAATTGTAGACTTTTATAATATTAGAAAATCTCTAATAGACTTCGCTAATATTAGAATCCGTTTGAGAAATGGACCTTTTCAAATCTCTCGCTCAATCTCAAGGCAGAAAAGAACATGCTGATAAAGGCCTCTCTCTTAATTCTAAATTAGGTAGAGTTTGTTTGAATATGTACAAAATGGGGGTGTTATTTTTTGAGTCAAGCATGTTGCACAACGTTATGATTCTTGTACACTGAATATGTGATCAAGATAATTACCTTGAATCACATGGAAAATAATAAAATGATTCATTGGTTGGTGAACATCAAATGAAATTCTTGTTAGGAAAAAAAAAACGAGTTAAATATTGGGTTAGCTAGGCGCCCCATGGACTAATTGAAAATTAATGCAAATTATATTAGGAAAGTTTACAAATGGATTTTGTGCACATGTTGGATGCCGCTAAGTCTAGAAAAGATGGGAGCCTCTTTGGCAGTGGAAAGGGACTTTAACATAGTTTGTTTTGAAAGTCATTCGCTCCAGATCGTTACAGTTCTTGGTGCTAACTCTATTGATAGGTTCTTCATCGGTCCAGTGATAGAGGATACTGAGTTAGAAGGCACTGGTAATGGTTGAACGAGGCTCGGTGGATGAATTGCTTGGTAATGTTGGCGCTGACGTGTATCACAAGTGGTGATAAAGTGCTTAACATTTGACCGCATACCAGGCCACATAAAATTGAGTTGGATGCATTTGAGGGTTCACAAATATCCATAATGCCTAGCAGATGGTAAGGAGGGTTCACAAACAATCAACCAAAAGGAGTTTTGGGAAAACAAACTAAAATCTCAAGGGGTGTTCGTGTAATTTTTGAGACCTAATGGTGTTTTGTGACACAAGAAACCTCATGAGGTTTTTCATTGTCTTAATCATCTTGATATTATTGATATTGTCAATATTATAGCGATATTTTGGCCAAATATTGTTGAAGTGTGAGAGAAATTATCGACATCGATATTTTCCGGTATTATCCATATTTATACGATATTTGTATGGATATTATACCAATTTTCTTTTTCTAAATTGTTTAAGCAACAAGCTCTGTGTAACCAAAAGCTTCTTTTTTTTTTTTTTTTTTTTTTTTTTTTGTCGTCAAACTATGGAAGAAATTTATTAAAGCCGAATTGTAATGTTTACATAAGCAGCAAGAGTGTCAAACAACCACTCAGGCCAAAATTGATCCCATTTAAACTTCCCACCCGCACGAGATACATGGCTGCTACCAGATGAGCAGCCACATTGCATTTATGATTCACAAAAGCAAAAGATGCATGGCCCACATGAGAACCTAGTAACTTAATATCATGAATAATGCCTTCAATAGTAGTATATCCATCTTCATGTTACCATGCAACATCGCAACAAGCTGTTTACAATCTGTCTCCACCATTATCCTGGTAACCCGTGGCTCCAAACCCGCTGCCATCGCCTCCCATACTGCTTTCACTTCTGCAGCCAGAGCCGACTGGCACGAAAAACCCCCCACACCCCTGCCATTTCCATCTAGCCATTACTGTCCCGAGCCACCCATCTTGCTCCACCCCTCATGTGCGCTTGCGTCCAAGCGCCCTTGCAATTAAATTTGATCTAGTTATCAACTAGTTTTTACCAGATTTAGAATTCACTGCGGTCCCACTCTAGAAGTCTCAGTTGATCATGTATAAGCGGTATACTTGCATGTCCTGCCGCCACAAACTCCACAATTTGCTTTTGACATGCGAAAGCAATATCTTGTGGGTGCATATGATGCCCCTCGAAAATTGCAGCATTTCGATTCTTCCATAACCTCCATAGCCCAAATGCCAACCATTGCAAAATATCCTAATCATTGTCCTCCTTTTTATATTTTTGAAGAAAGATATGCCAGCATGATATAAAATCCCCTTCATCGAGCAACCTCGTATCTAACTATAAAGGGCTAGTGAACCAGAATACCTTTGCGAACTTGCAGTGGAAAAAAAGATGTACCAGAGATTCCCTGTCACAACCACAGAGAGCACAAACATCCTCAAGATCAACATGTCTTCATTTAAGATTTTGGCGAACCGCCAGAGCATTCAAACAAGCTCTCCAGTTGAAGCTTCTAATTTTTTGCGGTACCTGTAATCTCCAAATACTCGTCCATAGCAGTATGTGGTTATTCCTAACACTGGGTTCCCCCTGCCCTTATCTCCCCAACTCCCCATTTCTTTGTAAATATTGGGCTACCTCATAAGCTGACTTAACAGTAAAATGGCCATGCTTCGTGAAATGCCATATGAGCTTGTTTGGGCACCCCCATCGGCTAATCGCCAGTCTATTTATCAGCTTGGCTTCCGATTCCACAAACAAACGTTCCACCTCGGCGCCTCTCCATTGTTTCATATCCAGGTGAATCAGGTCCTTCATATATATATCAGCATGTCAGCATGTTGTGAGATGGTTCTGAAAGTATACAGGACTGGTAACCATGAATCCTCTCACTCGAATGTTGTCACCATTTCCCACCCTCCATCTTAAACCCGCAACTAGAACATTACGGCCCGGCAGAATACCTTTCCAACCCTAGGATGACCCACTAACTGTTCCAACTGATAGAAAGCTTCCTCCTAGGTAGTACTTATCATGAAAAAGCCGCACCAAGAGTGAATCGGTGTGGAGAACTAATCGCCATCCAATCTTAGCTAGCATAGCCAGATTAAAACAAATTAAATCACAAAAACCCAATCCTCCATTTGTTTTACGTTGTGTCATCTTTTGCCATGCCACCCAATGTATTCCTTTGGTATCCTTTTGTCCTTTCCACCAAAAGTTTGTAATCTCCCACTCAATCTCCTTGCATAGGCCAATGGGGAGTTTGAAACATGACATAGTGTAGGTATGCATAGCCATGGCAACAGCTTTAATAAGCACTTCCTCCCCGGCTACAGATAAATATTGCTCTGCCTATCCTTACAACTGCTGGAAAATCTTAACCAGCACATTCTCAAAAACATTTTTCTTCGACTGCCCAAAGTCAGCATTTATACCTAGGTATTTTCCAAATTCCTTCTTCTGTTTTATTTGTAGGATTGTTTCCAGTTTTCGGCGCCATCGTCTTGGACAATTGTTACTAAAGAATAAGGAGCTTTTGTAATAATTAATGCATTGCCCCAACTCGTCCTTATAACACTTCAACACCGGCCGCACACTTAATACCTCATGATCCTCTGCTCTACAAAAAATGACTGAGTCATCGGCAAATAATAAATGAGAAATCTGCACCCCCCTCAGGTTGAAGCTGAAAACCATGGATGAACCTATCCTCTTCATATTTACGAAGCAAGGCTGTCAATTCCTCCGCACAAATAAGAAAAAGGAAAGGAGAGAGAGGGTCTCCTTGATGGAGCCCTCTCGACGGCACAATGTTACCCGTAGCCTCCCCATTGATCATTATACTGTACGTGACTGTGGAGATACATTCCATTATCGAGTGACAAATTCTTGGCAAAGCCAAGGGTGTGTGACATAACACCTACAAAACTCCACTCCACTCTATCGTAGGATTTTGCCATGTCAAGCTTCATCACCATCTCACACAACTCACCCCCCCTTCTTTTGTTTCAAAGAATGTAATATCTCATGCACCACCAAAATATTATCTATGATCTGCCTTTCTACCACAAAGGCCGATTGGTGTTGGCTTATAATCTTTGGTAGGACCTTCTTTAGGCGATTTGTGATCACCTTGGGTATGATTTTATAGATCACATTACAAAGAGAAATCAAGTCGGAACTGCATCATCGTTTTAGGGCTGGGTGCCTAACCAAAAGCGTTTTTCTAGTTGAATATAATAATATACATATTGGTCATATGATACTGATACAATATCAGACTCAAGACAAATTCTAACCAAAGCGTTTAAACAGGCTGATATGCAATAGGAGTATTTTCCCAATGGAAAGTTTTGTACCATGACTTTCAGGCAAATGCAGGTACTATGGTTTTTGTTGATAGGCTAACCCAAGAATAAAGAGAACATAACAAGCATTACAGATACTTGGATGGGATAACTTTTTCATAATTCATATAGCCTTTCTTCCTTTGGTTTTATTTTTTAGGGTTTGAAGTGGAAGAAGAAGGAGAAAGGGTGGTTAGGGAATTAATGTTTGGTGATGCATAAAGAAACTACTAGAAACTTTTACTGTTTGAAGGAAAAACATGATTAAAAATTCCTTAAAAATAGAGATATGAAAGGAAGGGAGGGGAGATTGCAGGTGATTTGATTTTTTGGTCGAGATTGAAGGCTGGATGGTGAAGTTAATGGGTTGGAGCATTTGGATAAAGAAAGAGAGAGAAGACGAGTGAATTTTGGAAAAACTAAAAGAGAGAGAGATATATATATATATATATATATATATATATATATATATATATATATATATATATATATATATAGGCAAATGCAGGTGCACGGCTTGCCCTGACTTTTGGGTGGCCCTAGGCTAGAAATGAAAATAAGGCCCATTTATCTTTCATTCTCCTCAAAATAATAAACTAAGATTAACTACATAAAAGTACCCAATCTTTAGGAGTCATTTCAAATTAGTACCCAACCTTTAAAATTTTTCACGGGCGTACCCGACCTTTCATAAAACATACAAATTAGTCACTCTGTTAGTCAGACCGCTAGTGGAGGCGTTACGTGATTACGTGGTTGGTTTGATGTGGCTTTTTTTTGCTAAGGTGGATACCACGTGGATTTAAAAATTAATCAAAACAATCTTTATTTTTTAAATTAATTAAAAAATTTAAAACCAAATATATAAAATAATAAAAATTACGAAAAGTAACAGCAACAAAAAAACCAAACCCAGCCCACCCCCCATATCTTACCCTCCCTTACCCCATCCCAATTCCCCCACCCCACTCTCACCCTCTACCCACCCCCTCTCTCACCCCGTCTCTCTCTCTCTCTCTCTCTCTCTCTCTCTCTCTCTCTCTCTCTTGGAGAGAAGGCTAGGCATGCATGAGTCATGAAGGTTACGGTGGTGATGGTTCGGTTGGGTTCGTCGGAGAAGCAGGGGGTTGGGTTTTGGGGTTGGGTGTCTTGATAAGTTTTGGGGAGAGAGAGAGAGAGAGAGAGAGAGAGAGAGAGAGAGAGAGAGAGAGAGAGGGCTGGGGATGAGGGAGTTTGGGTGGTGCAGCTGGGTTTGGGGTGGGGTTGGTGATGGCTTGGGATTGAGATGGGGATGGGGATGGAGTCAAGATTAATAGGTGGGCTTAGAGAAGAGGTCATGGGCAGTGGAGAAGGATTTGGAAATGGAGGTGGGATTGCTGGGGTTGATGGAGGATGAAGAAGGTGAAGCCAATGAGAATGCCGATGGAGGATCTGGAGATGAAGAAGGTGGAGTTGGGGTAGATGGAGGATCTGAAGATGAAGAAGGCGAAGTTGGGGTAGATGGAGGATCTAGAGAGGGATGTATTTTTTTGGGTGTTGAAGCTGATTTTTCTTAATTTTTGAGTTTTTTTTATTAATTAATTTAAAATTTAAACAGTTATTTATTTATTTTTTAATCCACGCGGTATCCACCTGAGTAAAAAAAAGCCATATCAGAGCAGCCACATCATCACTTAACGCCTCCACTAACTGTCTGACTAATGGAGTGACTAATTTGTATGTTTTACAAAAGGTCAGGTATGTCAATGAAAAATTTAAAAGGTCTAGTACTAATTTGAAATGAACCCTAAAGGTTGGGTACTTTTATATAGTTAATCCAATAAACTAACATGGAAAAATAATTTATGCAATTAAATACAATTTGGATAAATAAACACGGCTCCAATATTGGCCATATAATCGCTGCCCCAATCTAAAATAAACAAGAATGAGGATACAAATATTTTGCTCTCTTTCATATTTCTTCGCTAAATAATCTACTAAGAAGAATTTTTGGATAAATAAAAGAATTTCTAGTCCCTATTAGCGATCTTTCTTTCATGATACAACTAGATAAGAGTCTCTTCCCTTCAATAGATCTTCATACCTTAGTTAGAAGAAAAAGAATATTGTTATTTTAACACCTTTTCAAGTTCCTTATACCAGCAATTAAATTCTTGGCAGAAATATATAATTATATGCTCCCAACGGAAGCTAATGGCATATAGTATAGCCTTTCTTCCTTTGGTTTTATTTTTTAGGGTTTGAAGTGGAAGAAGAAGGAGAAAGGGTGGTTAGGGAATTAAAGTTTGGTGATGCATATCCTCCCCATAAATCACGGACGGATATCACCACACAAATCCTCCCCGTATAAGGTTTAGCTTCCAATTGCCCTAATACTCCTATATATATAGGAATGGAAGGAAGACGACTCTCACAAAACCCCAAGAAACTCATTACAGAATCGCCTCCATATTAAAGAATCCAACACCAACACCCTCTCTCTGCCAACCAGCCTACATACTCATTTTCTTTCCATTCCAAGACACCAAGATCATCTTTAATCTTCTCTTCTCAACAAAAGTCGAAGAGGAACCTGCTATATAGCTTATATATGGCACCTTCTGAGTCTGTTGTTAATCTTCCAGTTGGTTTTAAATTTCGTCCAAGAGATGATCAGTTATTGGGATATTATCTTCTTAACAAGGTTCGTGGCACATCCTTTATGTATGAAAATGTTATTCCAGAAATGGATCTTTATGGTAAGATAGAGCCATGGGATATATGGCATGAATATGGTGGACACAACTTAGCCACAGGTGAAGACCTTTATTTCTTCACCAAATTGAAGAGCCTGAGTGACAAGGACTCCCGCGTGGCTCGCACGATAGGGTCCGGGACATGGAAAGGTGAGAACTCAGGGACCACAGTCAGTGATCCGACGAATGAGGAGAACGATTTAGGTATATGGAAAAGGTTTCATTATGAAAACCCTAAATCTGTTCAAGACGGTTCCTGGATTATGCACGAGTACAGCCTTCACCCTTCATTGGTGAAGCCCAAACCAAACACAACCAATCAGTTTGTGCTGTGCCGGATTCGAAAGAATGACAAGGGGAAGAGAAAGTTGAGAACTGCAGAAGAGGATAATGAAACTGACACTCCAGTACAATCTCAAAATAAGAGGCAAAGGCCGCAACAAGTGACTAGCTTTGAGGAATTTATTGGTAATTGCACTCCCATGTCTGAGGCTACTGGAATTGGTGGGAGTGTTTCATACTTGCCAACTGGACTCACTCAATCTCAGCCGGACAGCTCTTTTGTATACACAACAACTGTGGTCTCTTCCCAAGCTAGGGCAAACTATACTGATGACGTCAGCCAATTTGGTGGTGGCGGTGATGGCGATGCCCTAATGAGCGATTTCTCAAATTTGGACACCGCACAACCATTCACGGAACAAGCCTTGGGATCGTACGCAGCTTGTGACCAAGAGAGGGCGTCAGATGTTTATGAGACTCAACAAGGCCTGGGCAATAATATTGGATATTGGCCTAGTCCATTTGGTAGTGAAGAAGACCAAGTCAATGCGCTCGAATGCTCGATTGATTATGATTTACTCATCCACTTGATCAACTGTGATGATGATAATGATGGTCCGCGGCAATCTTCCACTGCACAGTTTATGGGAATGGGAATGGAGAACACTACTACTGCAAGTAGTGAAGCTAATATGGTCATCATAGATTGACCAATTAAGTAATGTACATGTACCACGTTTACAATCAATTAATCTTTTTCTTCATTGGGTTGAAACTAGATTAAATTTATGTATGTTTCTACAAGCAATATAGTGAAGTTAATTGCTGTCTGTTATAAAAAAATTTAGAGATCAAAATACAAGTAGCCAAATATCATACCATACGCACTTTAGAGAGCTTACTTTGTTATTTTGTCCAAGGATCACTTTGGTGTCTCTTATATCAGATATATGTGGCCAATTTTCTTCTTCTTTTTTTTAAAAAAAATTATGGTGCTTTCAACATTGAAAAAAAAAAGTTACTGGAATGGAAGCTAAAACTTATTGTAACAGTTTATAGAAATTTATTAGAAAATTAGATAACAATACTAACACTTAATATTGAAGAACCAAAGAGTAACAATTAACAAAGGATGATTGATAACTCATCCCTACCTAGCTCCCACATAACTCTGGTGAGCAATATATAAAACCCTAATAATAATAAATAACAATCAGCCCTAGCTAATTAATTGTAGATCTTTTATGCATGCATAACAAACCAAAGAATGTTGTTAGGGCCTTTGAAGGACCATAGATACACAGTGTCTCCTTCTTTGAAATCCTCCGTTTGCATAACTGAGTTCCAATCTTTTAAAACATGCCCACCATCTGCACTCCTACTAAGAGTCATATCAAACACATTAAGTGTGGGTCCGATCATCCTTACGGTAAGCGACTGCCTTTTCTTAAGGTTGATTGGCACACCAGACAAAGACTGGGGTAGCACTAGCACCAAACGATTGCCAAAATCGTGCTCACAAAACGTCTAATTGCGAAGGAGCGTCGGTTTCACATCGGAACCTACTAACTGTACTATTTTCATCTTCAGATCCTCAGGCAATGCAAAGTCCACCATCTTTGAAGATTTATGGAATAGGAGATCAACTTCAAATATCTGCTTACTTATTTTAAATTTCAAAGACATATATCCTTACCTGATTTTGTATGCATGACAGGTCATATGATTGAACAAATTTGAATATTTTCAAATCAAAGAGGAAAAAGAAAAAAAGGAAAAGAAGGAAGTTTCAAGATGTATTTCCGTATTTATTTTCTAACTTGATAAATACATTACGTATATATTTTTGTTTATTTTGGAGAAAGAGGAAACTTCCTATAACATCTTTCTTAACAAAAAACAAAAGCAAAAAAAAAAAAAAAAAAGACCCATGAGTTTAAAATATTTGTGAATTAATACAAAAAGTTTCCTGATTATTATTTGATCAATCCCTTTCTCGATGCACAAAGAAGTTCCTGAAAATTTATTCTCCAAAAGTTTGTGCCGCAGTGGGAAATTAACAATAAAACCAAATTGAGAAGTAATGGGTGCACTATCCCTCCAAGCTACAATAGGACACAAGTGAAAGAAAAAATATGTTCTTGGTTCTTTTATGGTTATACAAATTACCATGCACACATGCATTTTCATCATATCGTATCTTCATGCGATACCACACGATGAGAATAGACTTTTACAATCCGTCGTGGCTTTCAAATTTTATAAAACAATTTTGCTATTTTAGCAAGTGAATATGGTATTTCAAGCATGGATTAGAAGAATTTTTGTTGGAGGATACGAAATTTCTACTCCGACAAATATAAAACTGAAAATGCATTTAATTTTAGGTAAGGGCCAGGACAAAACCAGTCGAATTGTTCAAACCAGCGAAAACTAAACTAGTCCGACCAGTTTGGTTCGACTTTAATAAAAAAAAAGTGTAAACTTGGACCAAACCATAATTAGTTCAGTTTGATTCAGTTGGACCTATATAGAATTCAACCAAATCGAATCAAAGCATATCTACTAATCTTATTATTTTTTGGCACTGGCCTCTATAGGTTGTCACCATATCAACCTTTAATATAGTGGATGCAACCTTGACTTTGTATATGCTTGAAATTGTTAGGATTGCTAGGTTGATTATGAGAAGTAAGAAATATATGATGTGTATGTTTCAACTTTACTATTTGGATTTGGAAAGTATATAAATACAATCTCTTGAAAATGAAACACTAAAAATAATAACAACAATACTAGACAACTTTTTATTTATTTATTACCAAATGTTGTGTATGTACACATAGCGGTGGACCCATAAATTTTTCAAGAAAGAAGCAATATTTTAAAAGTTAAAAACTTAAATAAATAAATAAAAACCACATACCCTGATAATTTAAATGATATTTAAAAGGCTAAAAACACCATATTAATCATATTAAAAAATTCACCATGTTAATTATATACAAACTAACAAGCTTTAATCAAACCACAACAATCTTTATTAATTAATTAAAAACTAAAAATATATACAAATAAATAAATTGAAAAAATCTATACAAAATAACCAAAACAAAACCCAACAATCCATCTTGATTAATTAAAGCATAAAGAGAAATTACTTTGAAATTTAAGAGAGAAATTAATTTTCCAAACAAATTGTGGAGGGTTGTTCCATTGGTGGATGGTTGATCTCTTGTGGTTTAGGAGCTGCCATGGCTTATGCCCACTTCACAATGCTTCTTTTGCCTCTAAAAACAAATGGGTTTCTACCAAATGAATCAAAGAATACAGAGAGGGAGAGAGATCCTTTCAGGGTTTCATTGCTTAATGAATGTAATGGAATTCATTTGTACCAATTTGAGAGAGTGAGAGATAGTCAATGATAATGAAAAAAGCAAAGCACAAAGAGAAAAGCTAATGGATGATGGTGGCAAAGGAGGATTGAGGAAAAAGGAATGTGGTTGGGGAGTTGGCCGGTGTGGGTTGTGGTGGTTCAGGTCAGGGACGGACCCAGGATTCTTAGCTCGTAGGGTCATAGTGTAAAAGTTCAATTTTTTTTTAAAGATTAAAATAACATTGAAAATGAAACTACAGTACATTGATTCATAATTCATGTAAAAAACAACAGTACAAATTACAATTGGCCACGACGAGGTTTCATATTTTGAAAACGTAGTATTATAGCTTCATTTTCAATACAATCAAAAACATCTTTCTCAACGTAAACAAGTAAACTATCACTCAACCATTGATCTCCCATTTTGTTCCGAAGTGGACCTTTGATAATATTCATGACAGAAAATGCCCTCTCGACTGAAGCAGTAGCAACCGGTAAAACTAGAGCCAATGTAATAAGCAAATATACATAATTGAATGCTAGATGCATCCTTGTCTCCACCATTTTTTTTGCAAGATCACCAATCCCTTGCAAGTCAGAGAAATCACTACTCGAACGCACATAATGAATATAAAGCTCAAGTTGATCTTCAAGTGCCAAAAGATCCCCATCCGAAAAGTCTTGAGGATAAAATTGAGCAAGATGAAGTAGCTTTTGTTTATCAAAAGCTTCAAATGAATCATTCGGACTTAAACATGCCAAACAAATAAGCAACTCAGTATTTACCTCATTAAAACGATCATCTAACTCCGTAAGTTGCTCATCAATGACATAAATAAAGAGCTCCACACGATAATGATGACGATTTGTCTTTATTGGAGCATTACGCCTTGACCTCCCTGGAAGTAGGAATGCCTCATCCATGTTAGGAACATCAATATGATGTTTGTCACAAAATGAAGACACCTCTTCAACCAATGCATCAAACCCATTATTCCTCATCCAATGTAGCCTTTCCTTGCATGATTTCAACAAAGCCATCGTGTGTCACCGGCACGTTTGAGACTTGTTTCTTGATGCAAACCTCGCCCCGTTATAAGACAATCATTTTCAAAAGCTATCACAAGTTCTTCTTGGAGTTGTGCTCATTTTGTCTTGAACTTGAAGTTCTTGAACTACCCACACTATCCGAACTACCCAATGATGATTTTCTCTTAAAAAATCTTTCCATAATTCTTCATAAATTAATCAAAATAATAACTAAAATCAATTAAAGACAACAACAAATTTATACCAATTAACCACAAAAAATTCAAAAATATCATATCCAATAAATCAAAACAATATAATACAATCATAAATTCAATTTCAATTCAAGTAATTTAGGTTTAGAGTTAGAATTTACCTTGAATTGTGAGGTGGTGGAAGCGGAAGCAAGCCTTTGGAAGCGGCGGCAATGGAGGAGTTGGGGCTTAAAGGCTTGGTGGGGGAGAGGGTTAAAAGTTTGTGGGAGGTGGAGATTGGGGATTTAGGTTTGAGGTTTAGGAAATGTGGGGTTTTGGAGCTCTGAGGGCATGTCTGGTCGAAGAGGGGCTGTTATACAATCTGTTTTAATTTTTTTTTTCAAAGACCTGGACCAAAACGACGTCGTTTTGGCCAGGTTTTTTTAAAAAAAATTCGTTGCTGCTGGGCTTCTCCAAAACGACGCCGTTTTGGTGTCAGCGGTTTTTAAAAAAAAATTAGAAGCTGGGCCAAAACGACGTCGTTTTGGTCAGCTTCTTTTAAAAAAAAAAAACAGATTCCTGTTCAGCTTCTTCTTCCTCCGGTTCTGCAGCTTCCTCTTTCCCCCATTCATGGGGTCACATACCATTTCAAAGGGACCTTCTACCTTGCGTTCATGGAGTCCATAGGGTCGTTTGACCCCATTGACCCCACTGTGGGTCCGTCCCTGGTTCAGGTGTGGAAGGGTATCCAATTTCGATTGAAACTCATTTGAGGAAGGGGTGTCAACCTTTACGTAGCTGTTGGTCCTTTCTTTTTATTTTTATTTTATTATTATTATTATTATTTGGTTTCACTTGGACCAAAACTATGCCTTTTGAACATATCACTTAAAAAAATAAACCAAGCAGTCCTGTGCACTACAGCCTACGTAAAGGATTTGCTGCCTGGAGCTTCTTTGGACCAAAACTATGCGTTTTGAATATATCACTGACTTCCAAAAAAACCCTCTCCTATCACAAAATAAACAAATCGTTATGGTAAGTGTGTGTGTTCGAAAAGAGTAATGCGTTTTGAATAGATCTTTCTATTTTGTTTTTGTTTTTTTTCGTTCTTTCCTCCTTTTTAAATTTTCTTTTCATTTTTTTTACATATTTTTCAGAGGATGGGGATGGATAAATTTGGTGGAGGAAGGGAGGGCATGAGAGAAGCGGAGTAGAGAATAGATGTGAGGCTACAGATAGGGACGCTAGAGTTTTTATTTATTTATTTGTATATAATTTTTTTCACTTTTGTTTTTGGTTTTTTTAAGGATTATTGAAAAAAAGAAGAAAGAATACACATGTAAATATTCATTAAACCCGAACAATATTTACTACAAGGGTAATTAGAGAAAAATAACCTTTTGTAAAACAAATAGAGTGGACACCGGTTCCAACTTAGGACTCGGGTATGAGCCCCGGCCTTTGTGTTCTTCACATAAATTTGACGGCACGTTAGGCAGTAGGTAGCCCATTTGCTTGTATATATCGAAGCAAGTTGGACTGTTCATAGTTGAAGAACCCTATTCCCCTTACCTCTCAAAAGGTTCCACATTTTTGCATCACAGTGCAAATTGTGAGAGCTTAAGTTTGGGTTTTCGTTCGCTTTATACCAATTTTCTGTTTGCCAATGCTGATAATTTGAGTTAATGACGCATACCCACTTGGAATTTGGTCAAATATCATCCAGCAAATCAATCTTCAAGACGATTGGAAGATTTGAGAATGGGGGTTTCGGTGTTGGGTTCAATTTCAATCGATTGTCATGTTTTAGTAAAAAGTTGTCATGAAAGGACTTTGAAGATTCAATCTTTCTGGGCAAGAGAGAGACCCACCATTAGTTTCAAGCTCTCAAGGTCGAGGCCCTACCCACACCCGGGAAGACTTATATCATGCAAGTCTGAATTAGTTGATTTTGATGAGAGAACAAGCCCAAATGAGGTATGTAGCTTTGATGATCCTTTTGTATATGTTCATATGTGCTTGCTAATATTTGTTGTTAAGTTTGAATTAGACAATAACAGAAGTAGACTGGTTCTGTTTGGAGATTTTTGTTCCATCTTATTATAGTCTAAGGGAACCCCATTTGTATTAGAAAAGCTCAAATTTAGATCGACTGTCTAAATGAAAATTTGAAGTAGAATAGAATAGTGAAATGAAAATCTTAGTGCCTTTTGTCAAATGTTTTATGCTTGATATGTCAGACTCCATTTGGAAGTTTTTTCAGGCAATAGTTTGGCAATAATGCTGTTGTGACCAAGTTTGGCTGTCACCCAAATTCTCAGTAAGTGCTGAGAGTTTGATCTTTTGTATGAACTGTTTTAGCATCATGTAGAGCCCTGCTTTTAATACTGGTTATAAGCTTTATTTGCTTACTGGGAATATACATTGAAAATTTGAAGGGCCTAGTTCCTAAATTTTTGGTTTGGTGTTGAAAGATCAGGAAAGAGATGCAACAATGTTTTGAATTACTTATACACATGCCCGGGAGAGGAAAAGTATATTAAAAATTGATCTAATTCTTATATATAACTTGTTTTAGCATATCATTTATAGCCCTGCTTTTATTACTGGTTCCAGGCGTTAATTTTAGCCCTGGAATGTTGCTTACTATTATAGATCCTTAGTTTCAACATAATCATTTACTGGTTATAAGCTTAATGGACTGACTGGGAATATCTTGCAAATTTAAGAGCTTGTTTCCTAACTTTTAGTTTGTTGTTCAAAGGTCAGGAAAGAGATAGAACGATGTTATGAACTGATACACAGACTTGGGAGAGGAGTCGTGTATTTGGGTTCTTCAAGGATGGGACCTGATCATTCACATTATCTGCAAGCACTAGAGTTGGGTAGAGAGGTGGGTCACTTTGTCCTGCCTTGCCTTCCCTAGCACACCCTTTGATGTAAAAAGTATTTATGTATAGCATGCCTGTACTTGAAATGCATTTCGGAATTAAAATTTACAATAGTCTAATTGAGGAGATTTTCCGTCCACAAATCTTACTGAGCAGATTGCAAACCTTTTGGAATGTACTTCATGGACGGGTGCTGGTCCAGGGCTAATGGATGCTGCTACTAAAGGTGCTTTGCAAGCAGGAAAACCAGTTGGTGGATTTAAGATTGGTAAAGAGGCTGGCGAATGGACAGCATCAAATTTTCATCCTTACCTACCATCGGAAGTGTATCTCACATGCAGGAAAGATATATTTATCTGCTAGAAAGCTTTCAAAGGCTTTTAGGGTTTAGCGTTTGCATAACTTACAAATGTGTTTTTAAACTGCTGCCAAATTGCATAACTGCTTTATACTTGCAGGTTTTTCTCTGCTAGGAAACATGGGTTGGTAGATGCTGCAGTTAGAAGCTGCAGTTCTGATAGGACTGCTGTTGTTGCTCTACCTGGTGGGATTGGTACTCTAGATGAAGTTTTTGAGATTTTAGCATTAATTCAGCTAGAAAGGATCGGGTCAGAGCTTCCAGTTCCATTCTTGTTGATGAACTATGACTCATTCTATTCAAAGCTTCTAGGCTTCCTTAATGATTGTGAGGACTGGGGTACCCTCTCCAAGGGAGAGATTACATCTCTGTGGAAGGTTTGTGATAGTAACTCAGAGGCTTTGGCTTATTTGGCAGAGTTTTACAACCTACCTCCTCCTACTGACAAAGCCCGGCATGACAACGAATTGCAAGGCGCAAGTGGAACGTTTTCTTAAGATGATTTGGAGCTGAAGTGGTTGTCTGTAAAATGCTCTTCCCTTTTTAAGTGTATGTGCAAGAGATGATAATGGTCACAAAAACTGTTGTAACTCAATGACACTTGAACGTAGAAATATTGTTCATTACATGGATTTGAAATAAATTTCCCAATCATATTCGAATGCTTTCAAGTGCAGTAACTACTAAAGTACAATAATTCTATGATAAAAATGGCAGCCATGCTCTACAAGCTACAGCCCGCCATCTGTTTGATGTTTTGCCTCTTCCGCCGTTCCTATAATTCTATGACAATTCTTAGCTTCTTCCACCATTCCAGAGTCTGAGTCTCCGGTTTTCTTCTGTAGACTGAGCACTTTAACACAGAGAAAATAAAGTGCAATGAAATAGAGAAATTTCATTAATAATCTATACAAAAATTAAAACAAATGCACGGAACCCTTTTTTTGTTCTTTTTGTCTTTTGTGAATCCATGGTCGAGAAGAGAGCAAGCAACACAAATCAAGCGAGACGGTGGCGTTTCAATGTGTCGAACTTTTTGCATTTTTAGGCGGTCATATTAAATTCAAAATTTAAACCAACTGACAGCTGTAAAGCAACACAACAGTAAATCCTGATTAGAATTGGAAACTCCAGCAACGGTCATATTTTATATATTGTATATATACTGAGGGGAGTCAACGATTAACTCACTCACAACACTCGCCATTCCAACCAACACTTCAAGTGCCTTTTGATGATCTCTCAGCTCTCCTCAAAGAAGAAACAGAGATTAATTCTCTGTACTTTTCAATCAAATCCAAAGAAACTCAGAGATAAATTCTTCATATTTGATTAAAGAAAGAAAACCCATCAAATCAATTGCAGAATCGGAGAATTAAAGAGAAAGCTGCTTGCTTTCCGAGAGAGAAATAACCATGGGCCCTTGTGCTGTTGATCTTCCGGTAGGTTTTTATTTTCATCCCAAAGATTCTGACTTGTTGGGCTATTATCTGCACAACAAGGTTTCTGGAAAGCCAATGAAGTATGAGGTGCCAAAGATCAATCTTTATGGCACCTCTGAACCCTGGAAAATTTGGAAGGATTTTGGTGGAGATGGCTTAGAGATTGGTGAAGACTTGTATTTCTTCACCACGTTGAAGACCAAAGGCACCCGTGTGTCTCGGAAGGCTGGAAATGGCTGCTGGCATGGAGAGAACTCTGCCAAAGTCCTTGATCCTAAGAATGAGCAGAAGGTTTTGGGGTTCTCGAGGAGGTTTCATTATAAAAACCCTAAATCTGATCAGAATGGTTGTTGGATTATGCATGAATATAGTCTTAAAGACTATCCTTCCATGCCCAAATCCAAAAATTCCAGGGCTAGTGATGATGATGGCGATCAATTGGTGTTGTGCCGGATTCGAAAGAACGACCAGAAGCTTCATAAGAATGAAAGGAAGAGAAAATTTAAATCTGCCGCAGAGGATCATGGTATTGATGATGCTTCAGTAGAATCCAAAAGCAAGATTCAAAAGATTAATATTGATGACCATGATCCAATTGGCCTCACTAGTCATGAGCCAGAGTTCGTTACAAACCCAATTGGTCTCACTCAGTCAAACCATCAACCTGAGATGATTGATGACAACCAATTATTGGATGACGATTTTGATGAAGCCCTGAATATTGCTTTCTCATATTTGGACGGCCCTACTATTATTGATAACAACACCACACCCCAAATGCAATCATACTCAAGCATGCTACTGTGTGCAGAGAGGGAAGAAATGGGGAATACAACATATACAGATCATGAGACTTCCCAAGGGATCGCTACCGGCTCCGAGATTATTGAAGTCACAGCTGACATTGGATTTGGGACAAGTGAAGAAACAAGCCATGAATATCTTGACATTGATGATCAAATTGCCCAAATCAATATGTCAGAGCCAGACTACTTGCAGCTTGACGATCATGTGTTCGAAATGAGCCCGTTTGACGATGATGATCCCCAGTAATCTTTCACAACACAGCCGTTTGGTTCATATCTATACCCATCCTTGCACCAACTACTCCTCTAACCAAGAGAGCTGTGCTACTGTTGGTGCTGAAGCAACTAAGGGCAACAATATTGACATTGGCATTGACGTGTGCAATTGGTCACACAAGTCCATAATGGTCATATGATAGACTGATAATTAATGTCTCCATATGATCAATTAAATTACCACTTTTCCTTTTGGTTTTGTTTTTCTGTTGTATTGTTTGTGCAACAATTGCAAGTACTGTATTCGTAAATTCTTTTGTAATTAACGTTTTAGTCAATTCAATAACATTTTTTTTTATCCATCTATACTGTTTGGTTTCACTTGGTTGATCAGAGCTGTTTACTTATATTTCTACAAGCAAAGCAAAGCTGTATAAAATGATTCAATTGGGAAAGTTATGAAATTCTTCAGAAATATTATTCCAACCCTATTTAAAATGCCCGCTTTTGAAACGATTTACCAGTTTTCTTTTTCTAAATTGTTTAAGCAACAACAAGAAGCTCTGTGTAATGGAGAATAAATGTTACTTAATGCCTGGGCTTGTTTTTCTAGTTGAATCTAATAATATACATATTGGTCATATGATACTGATACAATATCAGATTCAAGACAAATTCTAACCAAAGCGTTTAGACAGGCTGATATGCAATACGAGTATAATCAGGGACGTGACCGCTGTGCAGATGGTAGCAAATCATCCCTACTCACATCCTCATAACTTGCTGAACTGGATGTTGAGTTGTTCAAAGCAGCAAGCTGTGTTATTTTCTCAATCACTTTCACCACTTCTCCCATTCTAGGCCTTTTATCCTGTGATTCTTCCACGCAAGACATTGCCAAATCAACAAAAATTTCTAATCCTTTTAGCTCTGTTCCCAAACCAATATATGGGTCAAGAACTTCTTGAAGGTTGTACAGATCTTTTGTCTTATCCATTGCCATCTGCACCACTCTCACTATATACTTCCCTTGCTCTATTGGCCTTCTAGCAGTTATCAGCTCCAACATTACCACGCCGAAGCTATAAACATCACTCTTTTCCGTCAACTGTTGAGTCATGTAATATTCAGGATCCAAGTAGCCCTATAACAATAAAGAACATTAAATACTCAGTCATAATTTAGGATGACATTGTGATAAACACAGGCCTTTAGTCCTCATTGCTTGAAGAACACTATTACCCTTAATAGTTGACATGGAAAAAGTGCATTATTTTTAGTAGAGAGGTGGGAGGTTTTCAATACTGACCATTGTTCCTTTAACTTGAGTAGTCACATGATCAGTTCCACTATCAGCCATAGACTTGGAGAGGCCAAAGTCAGCAACTTTTGCAGTTAAATCTTTATCAAGTAGTATATTGTTTGATTTAATGTCTCGGTGTATAATCGGAGGGTTTGCAAGTTCATGGAGATAGGCCAGACCTCTTGCTGCACCAAGAATGATTTTAAGTCTCTTCAACCAGTCCAACCTGATTCCTGACTTCCCTGCATAATCAATTTTCTAACGTATAATTATTACATATTTAAAGAAAAATGATGAACAAGTGTTTCAGCTTTAAAAAAAATAAAAATTTCAAGGTGAAGAGCTGCATGGAATACCTGAAAGACTATCCAACAAATCACCATTTGGAACGTACTCATATACCAAGATTTGTTCCCCTTGCTCCAAACAGAAACCAACAAGGCTGACAAGATTCTTATGATGTACTCTTGATAGAAGCTCAACCTCAGCTGTGAATTCAGGCCCTCCCTGCATAGAATCCCTTTTAGCTCTTTTAATCGCAACCATTTGGCCTGTCGGAAGAATTCCCCGATACACCTGTAAAATGTTGCCAAATTATACATTTTGTAACTGTCTAGCGACTATAATTGTTTTCATTGTAATGAGTTCTTCTTCATATATCATTTCGTGGAGTCTGTTGAAGGGAATTGCAGTTTTGAGGATTGGAGTTTAGTGGTGAGGGTATAGATGAGATATATGGCAAGCCTGAAGTATCATAAACATTTTTCATAAAGAAAAAAGAGGTATGTGCTGACTTTGCTTTTATTCCTACCTCATACTCGTCATTCCCACACCATTCTGATAAAACTTATAATCATAAACTTCCTTATTCCTAGACTTACAAAAGTATTTACAAAAGAAAAATGAAGAGCAAAAGTCTGTGTTTCTTGCTGCAATGGAAGCAATGACCATGACACGGTCATGGATGTCATGTCTTGTGCCGGTCAATGCCACAAGCTATTTATAGCTAGCCAAAAGAAAGTCAGAATTAGGGCTTAGGAGTTTTTCTTTGGATTACTGAGAGCTAGGATATCTGCATAATCTGACTTCAAAATGAAAATAAAATGAAACTGTGGTGAGGTGAGCAAGATAGGGTTGGAATAAAAGCACTCTTGTGGTGAATATAACAAACAAATGAATGGCATATGGTTTCTGGCAATTAGATCACCGTATTATGGAGTTGGTGAAAATAAAGCACTGATATGTTGCTAGGCAAGGTAACATGGTGGACTCACACTTTCAGGAAATAATCTCTATGATAATGAAAGATAATCAAACAAAGTTAACCTTTCCATAACCACCAGCTCCAACATCATTGGCTTCTGAAAAACCATTGGTGTATTTCTGAAGTTCTTCAAAAGAGAACAATCTTGCTCCTTTTAGACGAGGAGCACTGGCACTGCTATTTGAAATCCCAGACTGTTGCATTGTAAGACATTGAACACAATAATTAACTCATGCTTGCACGATGAAACATAATTTGCTGCGTGTACTTCAAATTTTTCTTGACCATTTTTTGAGTTATTGACGAACTACATCTTACCAAAGGGATTGATCTGCTCCATTGCTTATCTGCTCTTCTCTTTTGTTGGAGAGCATAAACCCCTACAAGGGCTAATAATAACAGAAGCACAGAACCACCAACTGCTGCACCAATTGTCAAGCCTTTTTTTGATCCTGCAGGCACCTCAAAATGATGAGAAATGGAAAGAGAGACGTGTCATCCATTATAAAATTGAGTTAACATTTCCACTTTTTGAAGCAGAACTAGAACTATTATTTCCAAGTTCATTGTGGTTTCAGAGTTACCTCCTCCTCCTGAGTTGCCATAAGTTAAAACAGCAGAGTAGGGTCCAAAAAAAGGTGGACGCTGCGGAAGAGTCTGGTTGCTAATCACAGACGCAATCGCTGACGCTCCTGTTTGGTTGAAGCGATCTTGACCAGATGGGAAGACTTGTATGAACAGTTCAAGCTGATAAGATGAGCCCCAGGTAGGATAACCCAGAGAAACTGATTCCACAGGAAGGTTATAGGACTGAAAGGTTGTTACAAGTGAGTCTTGAAGAGTTGTGTAGTAACGAGAGTTTCCCAAATTGGAGAAAGAAACAAATATGAAGACCAGAGTCCCTGTGTAAGGATATGCACATGTACAGTTGGGGGAAGAAACCTGGTCCGGACTACAGGCAACAGAGGCACAGTTACTTGGTAGAATCAAATTTGAGGAATTTGATAGAGACACAATGCAGTAGTTATTTGTCATGTTTGTTCCCTCACAAATCGGATTATCAGCGAGTCTGCAAAAGATAATGGACGACATGACAGATAAGAACTAGGTATAATTTTTGGAAATTGACCTTCCGAAATTCTTAACACTGAAAAGAAAGAAACTACAAATATGAATGAATACTAATGCTTACTTTAATGTAGAGTTGGATCCTCCAGCACTAAGGTCTGTAATGAAGTTCTTTTCCATATCAATCAGCAAATGGTTGCTGCTAGAAATGGTTTCGAGATCCAATAAACCATTGATCTTGTTGTTCCTCAGTACCCTGTCACAGATTAGAATAATCATTTCACAAATATCACTGCAACTATACCGAAATATAAAGAGAGTACTACAAGCCTTGTTTTACATTCTCTTCTTTGTAACAGAGTGCATGTTCAAAATCAAAGCCACTTAGATTCTTACAACATCCATTAAATTAAGTGTGGTGCTATTAGAGATCAGTAAGATACTCACACTGTCTCTAAATTGTCATTGCTGAATAGAGCTTGAGGAACTTCTCCCTGAAGTCGCGTGTTCTCCATCATTCTGCCATACAGGGATAAATGGTACATTAATTCGGAACTAAAATTTTCTCTTAAGCTTGATGATGTTTCAAATGCAATTACATACACTGCAACTCAAAGTGCACACCGATACACACACACACACCAAGGTTTATGGAGGAGGAATGAAACATACAATGTCGTCAAATTCTGCAATGTCGAAAACCAAGTAGGAATATCTGATACATCAAAAGTATTGTTGCTCAGATCCCTGCAGATCAAATTCAGTCAAGGACCATAAAGTGATATCAACTTTCATAGATGCATGATTGTGCAATTTTCTTCACGGAAAAAAGTGACATAATTCTAATCTTTTATTGTAAAGTACAATGGCAATCAACAGATAGAATTCATAAATCAGTAACGTGGTTCATACTTACACATAGCTGAGGCCATTCAGGCTAGTAAGGTTGGGCACGGGGCCAGTCAGCTGATTGTTGGACAAGTGCCTGAAACCATATTACCATTAGCCTCTCTTAGTAAAGTGAACTCCAAACAATATGTTCAAAAGTTTCCCGGAACAGGTACAAATCATTGACTTGGTATGCTTATGCTTACAGTTCAGCGATTTTAGAAAGATTGTTGAGGCTTGAAGGTACGGACCCACTTAAAGAATTCCTATCAAGGCGTCTATACCAGAAGAAGATATTCAGTACAAACAACTTTACAGAGGCCGAAACCCAGCAGCAATAACCTTGGAATAAATCTACTTGAGGATATGAAATAAATACTCACAGTGCCTGCAGAGTCTGCACAAGTCCAAGTGTGGAAGGAATGCTGCCAGTTAGATTATTTCTGTCAAAAATCCTGCACAAAAAAAAGTAACAAGCACATAAAGTAATGTGTTTCCCTTAAGAATTGGAATTTGCAGATGAAAAAAAAGGCTTCAGTCCTCAGTTTCCATATCAAAGACATTTCATCGGGTATCCCATTACCAAAAGATGCAGCAATACCCTTTGAAATGAAATATGCACTAAGGAGAGGCTATTAGATACGCATTTTTCATACACATCAACTCATACATTTCCTGTTCTACTCTGTCATGTAGTTGAGCCAAATTGAACAGGTTCTCTCTCTATATTCTCAAGCTATACCTTCAAGCAAATAGATGGTTTAACAAAACTTACACATGTATCAGAACCATCTGTGAGCTGAAAAGTTGAGATGGAATTGTGCCTGAGAGCTGATTATTTTGAAAATGACTGTATTTAAAATAAATAGGAGAATCAGATAGGCATAGAGCCAAGGTAGAAAAAAAATAAAAAATTAGTCAGCTCAGAAGTAGCTAGAGTTGACATACAAGTGCCTCGCCTTATATAGCTTATCAAGACCAGGTGTAGTCCTGTTAGAGACTGGGAGGGATCCCACAAGTTTGTTGTCAGAAATATCCAGAAAGGAAAGATTGGACAGATTACCAATGGAAGGCGGAATCAGCCCATCGAAACTATTGTTCTTCAAAGATCTATAAATGCAGAGTTCCAAAGTTAGTGTATATCAGCCTGTTTAAACGCTTCGGTAGGAATGATGAAGGTAGAAGGGGGCCTTACAGATAAGACAGCTGCTGTAGAGATCCTATTGTGTCTGGGATACGTCCAAAGAAACTGCAACCAACTAGGTTTCTGGCTTGCAATGAAGAAAGCAACAAGGTGATTAGCAGAACAAGTCAATAAATACTTCAGTGGAAAAACCAATTATTCTTTTTGTTTTTCTTACAAGTATACTAGTTTCGTCAATTTTCCAATTGATGCCGGAATTAGTCCCTTCAGGCCCTTGTTGAAAGATAGATTCCTATATGAAAAAGGGGGAGAAGTGAGTTACACAAGACTGACAAATCTGTTATCAGTATCAGTAAATGTATATCCAATAATGGAGGAATTCATTAATGCAGTTAAAATTCTTTGAAACAGTCAGTGCCTATTGAGCACTGAACCTCATAATATATTCTTGAAAGAAAGACAATTCCTGGTTTGTGGCTCACATATTAGTTGTAATTTTCAAATTAAGTACCACAACAACTGTAAATTGAAAAATGGAGATAGAACCTACAGACTCTCTAACTCAGATAACAGCCCGATATCGCTTGGAAGCTGACCTGTCAAAGCCATATCTGCCAATGCTCTGAAATTAAAGAATTCGAATTATTATCAAATTTGAAGCAAGCAACATCCAGGAGCATTGAAAAAGGTGGAAATAGGCCAAGAACTTACATGGAGGTTATACGTGAATCAGTGCATTCAATACCTGCCCAGCCACCAACACAGGGATCTGAACCCACCCAACTGGGAGGTCTTATGTCCCATTCATCCATGAGAATCTTCATAGGAGCATCTGCATCAGAAATTGTAAACCAGTTCAATGCTTCAATCGTCGTTTACTGATTTATCAAAGCTGATATACCATACTACCATATTTCATTGACTGACTAGCTTAGTTTCCAATGAATTGATTAGTACTGAAGCAACTTATAAGAAATGGATACACCTAACCACTTTCCAGGAGCTGATGTCTAGTTGACATGAGATTTCTCAACTAACATCTGCCAAATTACTGAAAACTATCGTAACGATAAAATCGAAACCATCAAACAATACTAGACCAACCCCCATGGCCAAATGTCTAGAATTGAATTACCCTATATAAGTCTAATGCTGATCCAAACTTTTGAATGCCACTTAAGAGTTCTACCTGGGGGAGAAGAAGCAGTCATACACACAAGTATTTTGAAGGTTATTATTGAGAAAGCTAAAGAAAAGATCAGTAGCCTGTCATACAACTATCAACAAAAACTGATGAACTGCACAATGAAAAAGGACATATCAATTGAACAAAAACTTACACTCCTCAATGGCTCCCTCTGCTGCAATAACAAAGAATGAGATTAACACAAGCATCGAAAACACATGAGCGGCTCGAGTTCCACCCATTACTTGACTTGCCATTGTTGTGCATAAAAATTTATGGAGAAAACTAATTCGGATGGAAAACATTTAAAACCAATTGATCTAGTGCAGCTATCTACTTTTACAAAGTCCATGGGAGAACTTTTCAGAAGTTGTAACAAAAGTAAATGGTCTTCCGCGATTATAACCAAGTGCGATAACATATTGGAAGAGAGAAGTCAATGGCCATATTGTAAATGAATCATGAAAGATAAAGAAATGGATTATTGTACAAAGAAAATGGAAGACTAAACTTTGAATTTGGGGTAGTATTTATAATGGAGCCAAAGAACCCAACTTTGAATTTGTTTTTGGTTTCTCACCCATTTCGTGTAGGCTTTTTATTTTGTTTTTGGCATTATTACGGACTTTTCTAATATCAGCGTTAACTTGTCAAACTGACCTACAGAGGTGGCTCTGTCTGTAGGGGAACAACTCAAGAAGGCCACCAAACTTTTCCTAATACTTTTCTGCATACTTAGAGGAAAGTGTACAAATGGATTTTGCGCAGATGTTGGATGCCTCCAAGTCTAGAAAAGATGGGAGCCTCTTTGACGGTGGAAAGGGAGTTTAGCAAAGTTTGTTTTGAAAGTGATGCGCTCCAAATCGTTACAGTTTTTGGTGCTAACTCTATTGATAGGTCCTTCATCAGTCCTGTGATAGAGGATACCGAGTTAGAAGGAACTGGTAACGATTGAACGAGGCTTGGTGGATGAATTGCTTTGTAATGTTGGCGTTGACATGTATCACAAGTGGTGACAAAGTGCTTAACATTCACTAGTAAAAAAAACCCCTTGCGCGATGAAAAAAAATTCGTTGCTACAAGTCTTACACGACTAAATTTTGTGCAACGAAACCCAATTGTCGCCCAAAGTCACTTTGCTCGACAACAACAAATCGTCGCTCAAAGTCTTTACAAAAATATATTTTTAAAAATCTTTCCATGGATGATACCAATGAGTTGTTGCACCTCTTGGTGGATGCTATCAATATTGGATTACGTGATGCTAATGGGTCACTTAGCAAGCAAAATGTAGAAAGACTGATACTTCCTCGTCTTAATGCGAAAATTAGGTTCCCAAAAACTTATAATAATTACTTGAGCCGAATGAAGTGGTTTAAGAAGCAATATAACAAGATGTCTACGCTTATGCGTAACAACTCTGGCTTTGGGTGGGACCCAATTGCAAAGACGTTCACTGCTAATGATGAAGTATGGAAAGATTACTTGAAGGTGAGCTTAGTTCATAATCTTTTAAATATATTAATAGCTTACTAGTTTAGTACAATATATTATTTGCAATATATTAATAATGAATAATTTGTTCTTTGCTAGTCCCACCCAAGTCTAATAAGGGAAAGCACAAGGTTTTACCTTGATTTCAAGGTATGTGATAATTATCTAATTATAATAATATTGTTATTATAATATGTATTTTTCATAATATGGTTATTGTGATATATGAATAATTTTAGGATTGCATCGGAGTTATTGATGGTACACATATTCCGGCAATGGTGAGGGGACGAGATGTAAGCAGTTATCGTAATCGTCATGGAAAGATATCACAAAATGTATTAGCAGCTTGTAACTTTGATTTGGAATTCATGTACGTTCTTAGCGGGTGGGAGGGTTCAGCTCATGATTCAAAGCTACTAAATAATGTATGTTTTGGAACTCTTGATTTTGGACTTGAGTGTTAAGAAAGAATTGAAGTGAAACTGAGGGATATAGACTCAAACTCTTGAGCAGTATATATCGCAATATTCTTCAAACAAGTTGAGGATAGAACAAGTTGTTGACTTTGGAAGTACACTAAGTCAAGTCCGCCGCCATCTTATGAAATGGGGTGAGGTGGAGGTTAATATGATCTCATCTTTTATTTCTTGTCCTTTTCATGTACACTAAGTCAAGGAGTATTGACTATTCTGTTTCTTAAAATTCATGAAGAAAACGACATGCAATAAATTCCATCTTTGCAACTTGCAAGGCAAGACTACTCTGTTTCTTAAAAGTCATGAAGAAAACGACATGCAATAAATTCCATCTTTGCAACTTGCAAGGCAAGACTACTCTGTTTTGAAGAAAACGACATGCAATAATCATGAAGAAAACGACATGTAATAAATTTCATCTTTGCAACTTGCAAGGCAAGACTACTCTGTTTCTTAAAAGTCATGAAGAAAACGACATGCAATAAATTTCATCTTTTTATGTAAGGATGAGCAGAAAATCCAATCTCATTAGTTAGCATCATACAAATAAAAAATCCATGTGGTCCTTCCCAATCTTATAAATTCTTATGATATAAATCTTTAAAATCCAAACATAAAAAATCCTGAATATAAAAAATCTTTAAAAAAGTCCTTCCAAGTCATTATGTTCCTAAATAGTCTATTAAAATCCACTGGACTTATTTATCCATAAATAGTCTTTTAAAATCTCAATTGAATACACCCCCCTAAGTGATCAATTACTAAACTTCGTTGCAGAAAGTATTGCGCTACCAAGTGTGATTCGTCACCCAAAGTCTTTACAAAAATAAAAAAAATAAAAAAAATTATTTTAAAAAATCTTTCCATGACTTTGCGCGACCAATTAATAAACTTCATTGCACAAAGTATTGAGCTACTAAGTGTGATTCGTCGCGCAAAGTCTTTATAAAAATAAATAAATAAAAATTATTTTTAAAAATCTTTGCATGACTTTGCGCGACGAAGTACTAAACTTTGTTGCACAAATTATTGCGCTACCAAGTTTGATTCGTCGCGCAAAGTCTTTAAAAAAAAAAAAAATAAATAAAATTATTTTTAAAAATCTTTGCATGACTTTGCGCAACGAAGTACTAAACTTCGTTGCACAAATTATTGCGCTACCAAGTGTGATTCGTCGCGCAAAGTATTTACAAAAATAAATAAATAAATAAATAAAATTTAAAATCTTTGTATGACTTTGTGCGACCAATTACTAAGTTTCTTTGCACAAAGTATTGTGCTACCAAGAGTGTTTCGTTGTGCAAAGTTTTTATAAAAATAAATAAAATAAATAAATTATTTTTTAAAATCTTTGCATGGCTTTGCGCGATCAATTACTAAACTTCGTTGCACAAAGTGTTGCGCTACCAAGTGTGGTTCATTGCACAGAGTCTTTACAAAAATAAATAAAATAAAATAATAATTTTTAAAAATCTTTGCATGACATAATCCAAATATTTCGTCGCCTAAACCAATTTTTTTTTTTTATATTTATTTTGTATGCATAACACTTAAGAAATTAAACGGTATATATATTTATTAAGTATACTCTAAATTTATTATTTTAGTTCAGATCGGATTTTTGTTAGAAAAATATATTATTGTAGTTCGGATTGGGTTTTTGTTAGAAAATATATATTTTAAATTGACGATTGAATTAGTTCATTGTATTCATATAGGGTCAAGGAGTGTAGCTGTAAAAAATCATCAAAATCGAAATTGAAATAACCATTAAGTCGTGATTTTTCATTTATAACCGTCGAAATGTTTTGTCCCATTACTTGATCTCTGAATGTTTATTTTTTCCGATTTTTGGTGTATATGATCTCGAAGTATAAATAAACAAGTTTGACGGTTGGATTGTTGAAACTAGTTTCGTAGAATGCGTATGCCATCAAAACAATATATTTTATTTATACTTTTGTTAAATATAACATAAGATTTTGTGGTATCCACTAGTGTAAAAATTTTAAATTGATGATCGAATTAGTTCATTGTATTCATATAGGGTCAAGGAGTGTAGCTGTTAAAAATCACCAAAATCAGAACCGTTAAATCGTGATTTTTCGTTTATAACCATCGACATGTTTTTCCTTCTGAATGTTTATTTTTTCCGATTTTTGGCATATATGATCTCGAAGTATAAACAAACAAGTTTGACGATTGGATCGTTGAAAATAGTTTCGTAGAATGTGTATACCATCAAAACAATATATTCACTAACAATTAAGAGTTTATTTATACTTTTATTAAATATAACATAAGATTTTGTGGTATCCACTAGTGTATATATTTTAAATTGAAGATCAAATTCAGTCATTTTATTCACATAGGGTCAAGGAGTGTAGCTGTTAAAAATCATCAAAATCAGAGTTGAAATAACCGTTAAATCGTGATTTTTTGTTTATAACCGTCGAAATGTTTTGCCCCGTTACTTGATTTTTGAATGTTTATTTTTTCCAATTTTTGGTGTATATGATCTCGAAGTATAAACAAACAAGTTTGACCGGTTGGATCGTTGAAACTAGTTTCGTAATCCGTATGCCATCAAAACAATATATTCACTAACAATTAAGAGTTTATTTATACTTTTATTAAATATGTTATAAGATTTTGTGGTATCCACTAGTGTAAATATTTTAAATTGACGATCGAATTCAGTCATTGTATTCATATAGGGTCAATGAGTGTAGCTGTAAAAAATCATCAAAATCAGAGTTGACATAACCGTTAAATCTTGATTTTTCGTTTATAACCGTCGAAATGTTTTGTCCTATTACTTGATCTCTTAATGTTTATTTTTTCCGATTTTTGGCGTATATGATCTCGAAGTATAAACAAACAAGTTTGACAGTTGGATCATTGAAACTAGTTTCATAGAATGCATATGCCATCAAAAAAATATATTCACTAACAATTAAGAGTTTATTTATACCTTTATTAAATATAACATAAGATTTTACGACTTTACGCGACCAATATATAGTCGTTTGTCATGCAAAGTATACTCTAAAAATTTGGGCGCGTACCAAAAATGGGAATTAATTTTTTTTTTTTTTTTATATAAGACTTTGCACGACCAATACAATATTTCATCGTGCAAAGTATACTCTAAAAATTTGGGCGAGTACCAAAAATGGGAATTCTTTTTAAAATTTTTTTTTACGACTTTGGGCGACCAATATATAGTCCTTCGTCGCGCAAAGTATACTCTAAAAATTTGGGCGGGTACCAAAAATGGGAATTCTTTTTTAAAAAAATTTTTACGACTTTGCGCGACCAATATATAGTCGTTCATCGCCCAAAGTATACTCTAAAAATTTGGGCAGGTACCAAAAATGGGAATTCTTTTTTAAAATATTTTTTATGACTTTTGCGCGACCAATATATAGTCCTTCATCGCGGAAAGTATACTCTAAAAATTTGTGCGGGTACCAAAAATGGGAATTTTTTTTAATTTTTTTTTACGACTTTGCTCGACCAATATATAGTCATTCGTTGCGCAAAGTATACTCTAAAAATTTGGGCGGGTACCAAAAATGGGACGCGGGAATATTTTGGTTGCGCAAAACTTTGAGCATCCAAAAATTCGTAGCGTAAAACCCTAAAAATTTGGGTGGGCACCAAAAATGGGAAATGTTAAATTTTTTTTTTAAAGACTTTGCGCGACCAATATAATATTTCGTCGCGCAAAGTGATACGGTTTTTAAAACCAAAAGAACTCCTCCACCATTTTCTCAATGTCTTCTACTCTTACCTCTCCTCTCTCTTTCCCACTCCCCAAATCCTACCCTTTCTCTCACACTCACTCCTCTCACTTAGTCTCTCATCTCTCTCTTCACTATCTCTCACTCTCACTCACTCTCTCTTCACTATCTCTCACTCTCACTCACTCTCTCATCTCTCTCTCATTATCTTCTCTAATTCTCTCACACTCTTCTCTAATTCTCTCACACTCACTTATCCCTCTCATTCTCACTCATTCAAAATCTTGCCAAATGGTATATTATCTCCAAATTTTAAATTTTTTTCATTAATATGTGTTTTTCGAGTTAGTTTTGAGTTTATGCCAATTTTTTGTTATTATTTTATGTTATTTTTTTGTTATTTGAAAATAATTGTTTTTTTTTTGTAGGGAATTGTCGAGACTTTGACGGCTAAAGTTGAGGATTTGGATGTTATTGAAAAACATATCCTCCGCCACTACCACTACAATAGGCTTGTAGATTTTATTATTGTACTTTGTTAATTTATGTGTACATTTGAATATTATATATATTGGATAATTCGACCACTATTTTTCATATGTAATTTTATTTTGAATATGTCAATTTAAACTAAAGTAATTAAAAAAATAAAATCATACAATTAAATTAAATTTAAAAAGTAAAATTTTGAAAAAATTAATATAATGAAATTGATATAAGAGAAACAATAAAACAAAATGTCAAAAACCTTGCACGACGAAATATTAAACTAGTTTATTTTAATTAAATTGTTTTTTTTATTTTTAAATTGAATATTTCATCGCGCAAAGATTTGCGCGACATTAGGATTTGTCGAGCAAAGTAGTTAATATTCGTTGAGCAAAGTTTTTATTATTCGTCGCGCAAAGTAGTTAGGATTCGTCGCGAAAAGTGGTTAGTATTCGTCGCGCAAAGTATCTTTGAGCGACATTAGTATTCGTCGCTCAAAGTTGTTATCTTTCGTCGCGCAAAGTAGCTCTGCGCGACGAAGAGTATTTTTTGTCGCGCCAACCCTTTCTTGACGAGCTTTGCGCGACAGAACTTTCGCGACCAAAAATTCGTTGCGTAAAATTTGCGTGACGAAATTGTACTTTGCACAAAGTGTTTTTTGTAGTAGTGATTTAACCGCATACCAGGCCACATAAAATTGAGTTGGATGCATTTGAGGGTTCACAATATCCATAATATTAATGCTTAGCAGATGGTAAGGAGGGTTCACAAACAATCAACGAAAATGGGTTTTGGGAAAATAAACTAAACCTCATGAGGTGTTCGTATAATTTTTGAGACCTGAGGGGGTTTTGTGAAAACCAAAAAAAACTTCAAGAGGTTTTTCATTGTCTTAATCATCTCGATATTATTGATATTATCGATATTATAGCGATATTTTGGCCAAATATTATTGAAGTGTGAGAGAAATTATCGACATCGATATTTTCCGGTATTATCTATATTTATACGATATGTGTATGGATATTATACCAATTTTCTTTTTCTAAATTGTTTAAGCAACAAGCTCTGTGTAACCAATGTTTATTTTTTTTTTTTTTTTGGGTGTGTGGTCAAACTATGGAAGAAATTTATTAAAGCTGAATTGTAATGTTTACATAAGCAGCAAGAGTGTCAAAGTTGATCCCATTTAAACTTCCCACCCACACGAGATACATGCGTTGCTACCAGATGAGCAGCTGCATTGCATCTATGATTTACAAAAGCAAAAGATGCATGGCCCACATGAGAAGCTAGTAGCTTAATATCAGGAATAATGCCTTCAATAGTAGTATCCATGAGCAGCTGCATTGCATCTATGATTCACAAAAGCAAAAGATGCATGGCCCACATGAGAAGCTAGTAACTTAATATCATGAATAATGCCTTCAATACTAGTATCCATCTTCATACCATGCAACATCGCAACAAGCTGTTTACAGTCTGTCTCCACCATTATCCTGGTAACTCGCGCCTCCAAACCCGCTGCCATCGCCTCCCGTACTGCTTTCGCTTCTGCAGCCAGAGCCGACTGGCACAAAAAACCCCCCACACCCCCCTGCCATTTCCACCTAGCCATTACTGTCCCAAGCCACCCATCTTGCTCCACCCCTCATGTGCGCTTGCCTCCAAGCAGCATCGCAATTAAATTTGATCTAGTTATTAGCCCATTTTTGCCAGATTTGGAATTCACTGTGGTCCCACTTTGGAGGTCTCGGTTGATCATGTATAAGCAGTATACTTGCTTGTCCTACCGCCACAAACTCCACAATTTGCTTTTGACATGCGAAAGCAATATCTTGTGGATGCATATGATGCCCCTCGAAAATTGTAGCATTTCGATTCTTCCATAACCTCCATAGCCCAAACGCCAACCATTGCAAAATATCCTGATCATTGTCCTCCTTTTTATATTTTTGAATAAAGATATGCCAACATGATAGAAAATCCCCTTCATCGGGCAACCTCGTATCTAATTGCAAAGGGCTAGTGAACCAGAATACCTTTGCGAACTCGCAGTGGAAAAAAAGATGTACTACAGATTCCCTGTCACAGCCATAGATAGCACAAACATCCTCAAGATCAACATGTCTTCGTTTAAGATTTTGGCGAACCGCCAGAGCGTTCAAACAAGCTCTCCAGTTGAAGCTTCTAATTTTCGTCGGTACCTGTAATCTCCAAATACTAGTCCAAACCGGTATGTGGTTAGTCCTAACATTGGGTTCCCCCTATGTTGTGAATTAAAATGACTAACTCACTGCCCTTTAAAGATCTTGTTGTTGATGGACTTTGGACAAAGAACTCAATGATGGATGAGTCTTACACACACACACACAGAAATTAACCAAGCACAAATGACACAAGTGTTTATAGAGGTTCAGCAAATTGCCTATATCCTCTTTGGTGATCACCTTGAGAAATTTCACTAATGAAGATAGGTTACAACTTTTGTTTACAAAGGAAACCCCCTTAGAACACTACCCTCACAATCTGTTTCTCTCACACCCTTGCTCAACACCTTGATACACTTAGAGAACTCACTTGCTCTCCCCTTGGTTTTTCTGAAACTCTCACCAGAAAACTCACCTTGTTTCCAGCTTTTGCCACTACATATGTTCAACATGCTTTCTCCCTTGTGTTATCTTACTTCATCCCATTACCTACACAAGCCAATGGACAAGAGATAGGATATCTGATTGTCCTCCACGTTCTTTCCTTTTAGTCACCACTTAGACTAAGGGTCAGATCAGGTAGGTAATACAATCCCACTCAGCCACCTCCATTAAACCCATTCAAAATAAGATAACCAATTAGCCATGAGTGCTCTCCCAACTATCCAGCAAGTAGTCAACCCTCATTTACCTCAGAAGTGACCCATTAAGCACCTGCAAACTTGTGGAAAGCGATAGCCCTTGAAAAGACAGTTGAAAATACGTAAGCAAAACATCACAGCACGACTGGGACGACCGGTCGCCAGAGGTTTTCCCTCCAGACTTTGAATCTGCTTCTAAACGACCGGTCGCAAATGTCAGGCGATCGGTCGCTCGTGCTTCCTGCGACCGGTCGCAAAGAACTGGCGACCGGTCGCTCGTCGATTTTGCTCCAGACTTCGAAACTGCTTCTAAACGACCGGTCGCGAATGCCTTACGACCGGTCGCGAATGCCTTGCGACCGGTCGCTTTTAGGCAGTCTCAAAATCCTCCTTTCAGCGCCAAAACAACCTTGTATCCTTTAGGTGAGCCATTTTTTCCAACACCCTGCTCTTGTCTCCCCAACTCCCCATTTCTTTGTAAATATTGGGCTACCTCATAAGCTGACTTAACAGTAAAAAGGCCATGCTTCGTGAAATGCCATATGAGCTTGTCTGGGCACCCCCATCGGCTAATCGCCAGTCTATTTATCAACTTGGCTTCCGACTCCACAAACAAATGTTCCTCCTTGGCGCCTCTCCATTGTTTCGTATTCGGGTGAATCAGGTCCTTCATATATATCAGCATGTCAGCATGTTGTGAGATGGTTCTGAAAGTATACAGGATTAGTAACCATGGATCCTCTCACTTAAATGTTGTCACCATTTCCCACCCTCAATCATAAACCCGCAACTATAACATCACGGCCTTGCAGAATACCCTTCCAACCCCAGGACGACCCACTAACTGTTCCAACTGATAGAAAGCTTCCTCTTAGGTAGTACTTATCATGAAAAAGCCGCCCCAAGAGTGAATCGGTGTGGAGAACTAATCGCCATCCACTCTTAGCTAGCATAGCCAGATTAAAACAAATTAAATCGCAAAAACCCAATCCTCCATTTGTTTTACGTTGTGTCATCTAAAGCCATGCCACCCAATGTATTCCTTTGGTATCCTTTTGTCCTTTCCACCAAAAGTTTGTAATCTCCTCGCTCAATCTCCTTGCATAGGCCAATGGGGATTTTGAAACATGACATAGTGTAGGTAAGCATAGCCATGGCAACTGCTTTAATAAGCACTTCCTTCCCGGCTACAGATAAATATTGTTCTGCCTATCCTTACAACCGCTGGGAAATCTTGACCAGCACATTCTCAAAAACTTTTTTCTTCGACTGCCCAAAGTCAGCATTTATACCCAGGTATTTTCCAAATTCCTCCTTCTGTTTTATTTGTAGGATTGTTTCCAGTTTTTGGCGTCGTCGTCTTGGACAATTGTTACCAAAGAATAAGGAGCTTTTGTCATAATTAATGCATTGCCCCAACTCATCCTCATAACACTTCAACACCCGCCACACACTTAATACCTCATGTTCCCCTGCTCTACAAAAAATGACCGAGTCATTGGCAAATAATAAATGAGAAATCTGCACCCCCTCGGGTTGAAGTTGAAAACCATGGATGAACCTGTCCTCTTCATATTTACGAAGCAAAACTGTCAATCCCTCCTCACAAATAAGAAAAAGGAAAGGAGAGAGAGGGTCTCCTTGACGGAGCCCTCTCAACGACACAATGTTACCCGTAGCCTCCCCATTTATCATTATACTGTACGTGATTGTGGAGATACATTCCATTATTGAGTGACAAATTCTTGGCAAAGCCAAGGGTGCGTAACATAGCACCTACAGAACACCACTCCACTCTATCGTAAGCTTCAGCACCATCTCACACAACTCACCCCCCCTTCTTCTGTTTCAAAGAATGTAATATCTCATGCACCACCAAAATATTATCTATGATCTGCCTTTCTGCCACAATGGCCGATTGGTGTTGGCTTATAATCTTTGGTAGGACCTTCTTTAGGCGATTTGTGATCACCTTGGGTATGATTTTATAGATCACATTACAAAGAGAAATCAAGTCGGAACTGCATCATCGTTTTAGGGCTGGGTACCTAACCAAAAGCATTTTTCTAGTTGAATATAATAATATACATATTTGTCATATGATACGCATACAATATCAGACTCAAGACAAATACCTAACCAAAACGTTTTTTTTTTTTTTTTGGACGAATCTAACCAAAACGTTTAAACAGGCTGATATGCAATATGAGTATTTTCCCAATGGAAAGTTTTGTACCATGACTTTCAGGCAAATGCAGGTACTATGGTTTTTGTTGATAGGCTAACCCAAGAATAAAGAGAACATAACAAGCATTACAGATACTTGGATGGGATAACTTTTTCATAATTCATATAGCCTTTCTTCCTTTGGTTTTATTTTTTAGGGTTTGAAGTGGAAGAAGAAAGAGAAAGGGTGGTTAGGGAATTAATGTTTGGTGATGCATAAAGAAACTACTAGAAACTTTTACTGTTTGAAGGAAAAACACGATTAAAAATTCCTTAAAAATAGAGATATGAAAGGAAGGGCCGGGAGATTGTAGGTGATTTGATTTTTTGGTCGAGATTGAAGGCTGGATGGTGGAGTTAATGGGTTTGGAGCATTTGGATAGAGAAAGAGAGAGAAGACGAGTGAATTTTGGAAAAACTAAAAGAGAGAGAGAGAGAGAGAGAGAGAGAGAGAGAGAGAGAGAGAGAGAGAGAGAGAGAGAGAGAGGTAAATGCAGGTGCACGGTTTGCCCTAACTTTTGGGTAGCCCTAGGCTAGAAATGAAAATGAGGCCCATATTAGTCACTCTGTTAGTTAGACCGCTAGTGGAGGCGTTAAGTGCTTACGTGGTTGGTTCGACGTGGCTTTTTTTGCTGAGGTGGATACGTGAATTTAAAAATTAATCAAAACAATCTTTATTTTTTAAATTAATGATAGTAAATTTGGCTTACATCATTCGAATTCAATTTGCCATACCTGCAACCCTTCACTTTTTGTTCCTATAAATAATACCCAATTTGTATAAGTAAAAACCCATGACTAGGATCCAACTAATCAAGTTACCTAATTAAGTATAAAATCTGATTTATTGTATTTTTAAGATTCCAAAAATACCCCCAACTAAGCCATTATTGCATTTTGTATATTAAGGTAGGAATCAATATGGAAACTGTTTTAATTAGATTGTATATAATGACAGAGGTTGAATTTGGAAAGATCTCTAAATGGTTGTAATGGATGTCACTACTACAAAAAACACTTTGCGCGACGAAATAAGTTTGTTGCGCAAAGTACAATTTTGTTCGCTTTATACCAATTTTCTATTTGCCAATGGTGATAATTTGAGTTAATGACACATACCCACTTGGAATTTGGCCATAAGTTTGGGCAAATCAATCCTCAAGACGTTTGGAAGATTTGAGAATGGGGGTTTCCGTGTTGGGTTCAATTTCAATCGTTTGTCATGTTTTAGTAAAAAGTTGTCATGAAAGGACTTTGAAGATTCAATCTTTCTGGGCAAGAGAGAGACCCACCATTAGTTTCAAGCTCTCAAGGTCGAGGCCCTACCCACACCCAGGAAGACTTATATCATGCAAGTCTGAATTAGTTGATTTTGATGAGAGAACAAGCCCAAATGAGGTATGTAGCTTTCATGATCCTTTTGTATATGTTCATATGTACTTGCTAATATTTGTTGTTAAGTTTGAATTAGACAATAAAAGAAGTAGACTGGTTCTGTTTGGAGATTTTTGTTCCATCTTATTATAGTCTAAGGGAACCCCACTTGTATTAGAAAAGCCCAAATTTTGATCGACTGTCTAAATGAAAATTTGAAGTAGAATAGAATAGTGAATTTGAAGCCCATATTTGAATGCTTGCAAGTGCAGTAACTACTACAGTACAATAATTCTATGATAAAAATTGCAGCCATGCTCTACAAGCTACAGCCCGCCATCTGTTTGATGTTTTGCCTCTTCCGCCATTCCTATAATTCTATGACAATTCCTAGCTTCTTCCACCATTCCAGAGAATGAGTCTCCAGTTTTCTTCTGTAGACCGAGCACTTTTACACAGAAAAAAATTAAGTACAAAGAAATTACTTTCCTTGAAGAAAAGTCAAAATAGAGAAATTTCATTAATAATCTATACAAAAATTAAAACAAATACACGGAACCCTTTTTTTGTTCTTTTTGTCTTTTGTGAATCCATGGTCGAGAAGAGAGCAACACAAATCAAGCGAGACGGTGGCGTAAAGCAACACAACAGTAAATCCTGATTAGAATTGGAAACTCCAGCAACGGTCATATTTTATATATTGTATATATACTGAGGGGAGTCAACGATTAACTCACTCACAACACTCGCCATTCCAACCAACACTTCAAGTGCCTTTTGATGATCTCTCAGCTCTCCTCAAAGAAGAAACAGAGATTAATTCTCTGTACTTTTCAATCAAATCCAAAGAAACTCAGAGATAAATTCTTCATATTTGATTAAAGAAAGAAAACCCATAAAATCAATTGCAGAATCGGAGAATTAAAGAGAAAGCTGCTTGCTTTCCGAGAGAGAAATAACCATGGGCCCTTGTGCTGTTGATCTTCCGGTAGGTTTTTATTTTCATCCCAAAGATTCTGACTTGTTGGGCTATTATCTGCACAACAAGGTTTCTGGAAAGCCAATGAAGTATGAGGTGCCAAAGATCAATCTTTATGGCACCTCTGAACCCTGGAAAATTTGGAAGGATTTTGGTGGAGATGGCTTAGAGATTGGTGAAGACTTGTATTTCTTCACCACGTTGAAGACCAAAGGCACCCGTGTGTCTCGGAAGGCTGGAAATGGCTGCTGGCATGGAGAGAACTCTGCCAAAGTCCTTGATCCTAAGAATGAGCAGAAGGTTTTGGGGTTCTCGAGGAGGTTTCATTATAAAAACCCTAAATCTGATCAGAATGGTTGTTGGATTATGCATGAATATAGTCTTAAAGACTATCCTTCCATGCCCAAATCCAAAAATTCCAGTGCTACTGATGATGATGGCGATCAATTGGTGTTGTGCCGGATTCGAAAGAACGACCAGAAGCTTCATAAGAATGAAAGGAAGAGAAAATTTAAATCTGCCGCAGAGGATCATGGTATTGATGATGCTCCAGTAGAATCCAAAAGCAAGATTCAAAAGATTAATATTGATGGCCATGATCCAATTGGCCTCACTAGTCTTGAGCCAGAGTTCGTTACAAACCCAATTGGTCTCTCTCAGTCAAACCATCAACCTGAGATAATTGATGACAACCAATTATTGGGTGACGATTTTGATGAAGCCCTGAATATCGCTTTCTCATATTTGGACGGCCCTACTATTATTGATAACAACACCACACCCCAAATGCAATCATATTCAAGCATGCTACTGTGTGCAGAGAGGGAAGAAATGGGGAATACAACATATACAGATCATGAGACAAGGGAAGAAATGGGGAATACAACATATACAGATCATGAGACTTCCCAAGGGATCGCTACCGGCTCCGAGATTATTGAAGTCACAGCTGACATTGGATTTGGGACAAGTGAAGAAACAAGCCATGAATATCTTGACATTGATGATCAAATTGCCCAAATCAATATGTCAGAGCCAGACTACTTGCAGCTTGACGATCATGTGTTCGAAATGAGTCCGTTTGACGATGATGATCCCCAGTAATCTTTCACAACACAGCCGTTTGGTTCATATCTATACCCATCCTTGCACCAACTACTCCTCTAACCAAGAGAGCTGTGCTACTGTTGGTGCTGAAGCAACTAAGGGCAACAATATTGACATTGGCATTGACGTGTGCAATTGGTCACACAAGTCCATAATGGTCATATGATAGACTGATAATTAATGTCTCCATATGATCAATTAAATTACCACTTTTCCTTTTGGTTTTGTTTTTCTGTTGTATTGTTTGTGCAACAATTGCAAGTACTGTATTCGTAAATTCTTTTGTAATTAACGTTTTAGTCAATTCAATAACATTTTTTTTTATCCATCTATACTGTTTGGTTTCACTTGGTTGATCAGAGCTGTTTACTTATATTTCTACAAGCAAAGCAAAGCTGTATAAAATGATTCAATTGGGAAAGTTATGAAATTCTTCAGAAATATTATTCCAACCCTATTTAAAATGCCCGCTTTTGAAACGATTTACCAGTTTTCTTTTTCTAAATTGTTTAAGCAACAACAAGAAGCTCTGTGTAATGGAGAATAAATGTTACTTAATGCCTGGGCTTGTTTTTCTAGTTGAATCTAATAATATACATATTGGTCATATGATACTGATACAATATCAGATTCAAGACAAATTCTAACCAAAGCGTTTAGACAGGCTGATATGCAATACGAGTATAATCAGGGACGTGACCGCTGTGCAGATGGTAGCAAATCATCCCTACTCACATCCTCATAACTTGCTGAACTGGATGTTGAGTTGTTCAAAGCAGCAAGCTGTGTTATTTTCTCAATCACTTTCACCACTTCCCCCATTCTAGGCCTTTTATCCTGTGATTCTTCCACGCAAGACATTGCCAAATCAACAAAAATTTCTAATCCTTTTAGCTCTGTTCCCAAACCAATATATGGGTCAAGAACTTCTTGAAGGTTGTACAGATCTTTTGTCTTATCCATTGCCATCTGCACCACTCTCACTATATACTTCCCTTGCTCTATTGGCCTTCTAGCAGTTATCAGCTCCAACATTACCACGCCGAAGCTATAAACATCACTCTTTTCCGTCAACTGTTGAGTCATGTAATATTCAGGATCCAAGTAGCCCTATAACAATAAAGAACATTAAATACTCAGTCATAATTAGGATGATATTGTGACAAACACAGGCCTTTAGTCTTCATTGCTTGAAGAACACTATTACCCTTAATAGTTGATATGGAAAAAGTGCATTATTTTTAGTAGAGGGGTGGGAAGCTTTCAATACTGACCATTGTTCCTTTAACTTGAGTAGTCACATGATCAGTTCCACTATCAGCCATAGACTTGGAGAGGCCAAAGTCAGCAACCTTTGCAGTTAAATCTTTATCAAGAAGTATATTGTTTGATTTAATGTCTCGGTGTATAATCGGAGGGTTTGCAAGTTCATGGAGATAGGCCAGACCCTTTGCTGCACCAAGAATTATTTTAAGTCTCCTCAACCAGTCCAACCTGATTCCTGACTTCCCTGCATAATCAATTTTCTAATGTATAATTATTACATATTTAAAGAAAAATGATGAACAAGTGTTTCAGCTTTAAAAAGAATAAAAATTTCAAGGTGAAGAGCTGCATGGAATACCTGAAAGACTATCCAACAAATCACCATTTGGAACGTACTCATATACCAAGATTTGTTCCCCTTGCTCCAAACAGAAACCAACAAGGCTGACAAGATTCTTATGATGTACTCTTGATAGAAGCTCAACCTCAGCTGTGAACTCAGGCCCTCCCTGCATAGAATCCCTTTTAGCTCTTTTAATCGCAACCATTTGGCCTGTCGGAAGAATTCCCCGATACACCTGTAAAATGTTGCCAAATTATACATTTGTAACTGTCTAGCGACTGTAATTGTTTTCATTGTAATGAGTTATTCTTCATATATCATTTCGTGGAGTCTGTTGAAGGGAGTTGCAGTTTTGAGGATTGGAGTTCAGTGGTGAGGCTATAGATGAGATACATGGCAAGCCTGAAGCATCATAAACATTTTATCATAAAGAAAAAAGAGGTATTTGCTTTTATTCCTACCTCATACTCGTCATTCCCACACCATTCTAATGAAACTTTTAATCATAAACTTCCTTATTCCTAAACTTACAAAAGTATTTACAAAAAAAATATATATATATGAAGAGCAAAAGTCTGTGTTTCTTGCTGCAATGGAAGCAATGACCATGACACAGTCTTGGGTGTCATGTCTTGTGCCGGTCAATGCCACAAGCTGTTTATAGCTAGCCAAAAGAAAGTCAGAATTAGGGATTATGAGTTTTTCTTTGGATTACTGAGAGCTAGGATATCTGCATAATCTGACTTCAAAATGAAAATAAAATGAAACTGTGGTGAGGTGAGCAAGATAGGGTTGGAATAAAAGCACTCTTGTGGTGAATATAACAAACAAATGAATGGCATATGGTTTCTGGCAATTAGATCACCGTATTATGGAGTTGGTGAAAATAAAGCACTGATATGTTGCTAGGCAAGGTAACATGGTGGACTCACACTTTCAGGAAATAATCTCTATGATAATGAAAGATAATCAAACAAAGTTAACCTTTCCATAACCACCAGCTCCAACATCATTGGCTTCTGAAAAACCATTGGTGTATTTCTGAAGTTCTTCAAAAGAGAACAATCTTGCTCCTTTTAAACGAGGAGCACTGGCACTGCTATTTGAAATCCCAGACTGTTGCATTGTAAGACATTGAACACAATAATTAACTCATGCTCGCACGATGAAACATAATTTGCTGCGTGTACTTTAAATTTTTCTTGACCATTTTTTGAGTTATTGATGAACTACATCTTACCAAAGGGATTGATCTGCTCCATCGCTCATCTGCTCTTCTCTTTTGTTGGAGAGCATAAACCCCTACAAGGGCTAATAATAACAGAAGCACAGAACCACCAACTGCTGCACCAATTATCAAGCCTTTTTTTGATCCTGCAGGCACCTCAAAATGATGAGAAATGGAAAGAGAGACGTGTCATCAATTATAAAATTGAGTTAACATTTCCACTTTTTGAAGCAGAACTACAACTAATATTTCCAAATTCATTGTGGTTTCAGACTTACCACCTCCTCCTGAGTTGCCATAAGGAAAAACAGCAGAGTAGGGTCCAAAAAAAGGTGGACGCGAAAGAGTCTGGTTGCTAATCACAGATGCAATCGCTGACGCTACTGTTTGGTTGAAGCGATCTTGACCAGATGGGAAGACTTGTATGAACAGTTCAAGGTGATAAGATGAGCCAAAGGTAGGATAACCGAGAGCAACTGATTCCACAGGAAGGTTATAGGACCGAAAGGTTCCTACGAGCGAGTCTTGAAGAGCTGTGTAGTAACTAAAGTTTCCCAAATTGGAGAAAGAAACAAATATGAAGACTAGAGTTCCTGTGTAAGGATATGCACATTTACAGTTCGGGGAAGAAACCTGGCCCGGACTACAGGCAACAGAGGAACAGTTACTTGGTGGTATCAAATTTGAGGAATTTGATGGAGACACAATGCAGTAGTTATTTGCCATGTTTGTTCCCTCACAAATCGGATTATCAACGAGTCTGCAACAGATAATGGACGACATGACAGATAAGAACTAGGTATATCTTTTGGAAATTTGATCTTCCGAAATTCTTAACACCGAAAAGAAAGAAACTACAAATATGAATGACCACTAATGCTTACATTAATGTATAGTTGGATCCTCCAGCACTTGGTTTAAGGTCAGTAATGAAGTTCTTTTCCATATCAATCAGTTGCAAATGGTGGCTAGAAATGGTTTCGAGATCCAATAAACCATTGATCTTGTTGTTCCTCAGTACCCTGTCACAGATTAGAATAATCATTTCACAACTATCACTGCAACTATACCACGAAATATAAAGAGAGTACTACAAGCCTTGTTTTACATTCTCTTCTTTGGAACAGAGTCCATGTTCAAAATCAAAGCCGCTTAGATTCATGAAATTAAGTGTGGTTCTATTAGAGATCAGTAAGATACTCACAGTGTCTCCAAATTGTAATTGCTGAATAGAGCTTGAGGAACTTCTCCCTGAAGTCCCGTGTTTTCCATCATTCTGCCATTCAGGATTGAAAGGCACATTAATTTGAAGCAATAAACTTTTCTCTTTAGCTCGATGATGTTTAAAATGCAGTTACATGCACTTCAACTCGAAGTGCAAACAGATACACACTCACACACACAGAGGTATATGGACGAGGAATGAAACATACAATGTCGTCAAACTCTGCAATGTCGAAAACCAACTAGGAACATCTGATACATTAAAAGTATTGTTGCTCATGTCCCTGCAGATCAAATTCAGTCAAGGACCACAAAGTGATATCAACAATGGTGAATATGGTTTTCAAATTTCGTAGAAAAATATGATTGTAACCATTTTCTTCACGGGAAAAAGTGACATAATTCTCATATTTTATTGGAAAGTACAATGCGTGAACAGATAGAATTAATAAATCAGTAACGTGGTTCATACTTACACATAGCTTAGGCTATTCAGGTTAGTAAGGTTGGGCACGGGGCCAGTCAGCTGATTGTTGGACAAGTGCCTGAAACCATATTAATATTAGCCTCTCTTAGTAAAGTGAACTCCGAACAATATGTTCAAAAGTTTCCATATAAATCATTGACTTGGTATGCTGTATGCTTACAGTTCAGCGATGTTAGAAAGATTTTTGAGGTTTGAAGGTACGGACCCATTTAAAGAATTCCTATCAAGGCGTCTGTACCAGAAGAAGATATTCAGTACAAACAACTTTACAGAGGTCGAAATCCAGCAGCAAAAACCTTGGAATAAATCTACTTTGAGGATATGAAATAAATACTCACACTGCCTGCAGAGACTGCACAAGTCCAAGTGTAGAAGGAATGCTGCCAGTCAGATTATTTCTGTCAAAAATCCTGCACAAAAAAAGTAACAAGCAGATAAAGTAATGTGTTTCCCTTAAGAATTGGAATTTGCAGATGAAAAAAAAAGCTTCACTCCTCAGTTTCCATATCAAAGACATTTCATTGCCAAAAGATGCAGCAATACCCTTTGAAAATGAAATATGCACTAAGGAGAGGCTATTAGACACATCAACTCATACATTTCTTGTTCTACTCTGTCATGTAGTTAAGCCAAATTGAACAGGTTCTCTCTCTATATTCTCAAGCTATACTTTCAAGCAAATAGATGCTTTAACAAAACTTACACATGTATCAGACGCATCTGTGAGCTGAAAAGTTTAGGTGGAATTGTGCCTGAGAGCTGATTATTTTGAAAATGACTGTATTTAAAATAAATAGGAGAATCAGATGGGCGTAGAGAGCCAAGGTAGAAAAAGAAAAATTAGTCAGCTCAGAAGTAGCTAGAGTTGACATACAAGTGCCTCGCATAATGTAACTTATCAAGACCACCAGGTGTCGTCCTGTTAGAGACTGGGAAGGATCCCACAAGTTTGTTGTCAGAAAGATCCAGAAAGAAAAGATTGGACAGATTACCAATGGAAGGCGGAATCAGCCCATCGAAACTATTGTTCTTCAAAGATCTATAAATGCAGAGTTCCAAAGTTAGTGCATATCAGCCTGTTTAAACGCTTCAGTAGGAATGATGAAGGTAGAAGGGGGCCTTACAGATAAGACAGCTGCTGTAGAGATCCTATTGTGTCTGGGATACGTCCAAAGAAACTGCAACCAACTAGGTTTCTGGCTTGCAATGAAGAAAGCAACAAGGTGATTAGCAGAACAAGTCAATAAATACTTCAGTGGAAAAACCAATTATTCTTTTTGTTTTTTTTACAAGTATACTAGTTTCGTCAATTTTCCAATTGATGCTGGAAGTAGTCCTTTCAGGCCCTTGTTGAAAGATAGATTCCTATATGAAAAAGGGGGAGAAGTGAGTTACACAAGACTGATAAATCTGTTATCTGTATCAGTAAATGTTTATCCAATAATGGAGGAATTCATTAATGCAGTTAAAATGATTTGACTAGTGTTTAAAATTCTTACAGTCAGTGCCCATTGAGCACTGAACCTCATAATATATTCTTGAAAGAAAGACAATTCCTGGTTTGTGGCTCGCATATTAGTTGTAATTTGCAAATTAAGTACCACAACAACTGTAAATTGAAAAATGGAGATAGAACCTACAGAATCTCAAGCTCAGATAACAGCTCGATATCGCTTGGAAGCTGACCTTTCAAAGCCATATCTGCCAATGCTCTGAATTTAAAGAAGTCGAATTATTATCAAATTTGAAGCAAGCAACTTCCAGGAGCTGGTGGAAATTGGCTAAGAACTTACATGGAGGTTATACGTGAATTGGTGCATTCAATACCTTCCCAGCCACCAACACAAGGATCTGAACCCACCCAACTGGGAGGTCTTATGTCCCATTCATCCATGAGAATCTTCATAGGAGCATCTGCATCAGAAATTGTAAAACAGTTCAATGCTTCAATCGTCATTTACTGATTTATCAAAGCTGATATACCATACTACCATATTTCGTTGACTGACTAGCTTAGTTTCCAATGAACTGATTAGTACTGAAGCAACTTATAAGACATGGATACACCTAACCACTTTCCAGGAGCTGATGTCTAGGTGACATGAGATTTCTCAACTAACATCTGCCAAATTACTGAAAACTATCGTAACGATAAAATCGAAACCTTCAAACAATACTAGACCAACTCCCATGGCCAAATGTCTAGAATTGACATACTAAACTATGTAAGTCTAATGCTGATCCAAACTTTTGAAAGCCACTTAAGAGTTCTACCTTGGGGAGAAGAAGCAGTCATACACACACGTATTTTGAAGGTTATTATTGAGAAAGCTAAAGAAAAGATCCGTAGCCTGTCATACAATTGTCAACAAAAACTGATGAACTGCACAATGAAAAAGGACATATCAATTGAAAAACTTACACTCCTCAATGGCTCCCTCTGCTGCAATAACAAAGAATGAGATTAACACAAGCATCAAAAACACATGAGCGGCTCGAGTTCCACCCATTACTTGACTTGCCATTGTTGTGCATAAAAATGTACGGAGAAAACTAATTCGGATGGAAAACATTTAAAACCAATTGATCTAGTGGAGCTACCTACTTTTACAAAGTCCATGGGAGAATTTTTCAGAAGTTTTAATAAAAGTAAATAGTCTTCCTTGATTATAACCAATTTGTGTGATAACATATAGGAAGAGAAGTCAATGGCACATATTTTAAATGAATCATGAAAGATAAAGAAATGGATTATTGTACAAAGAAAAGGGAAGGCTAACGATATGAAACGTACTTGCAAAAGGACAATCTTGAATAATTCTTTATGCACTAACATGGTTTCAATATAAAAATGTAATCAGGAAACATTCAAATGAAGAAACTCAAAACTCAAATTTATGTATGATTTCAAAATATTATATGATGAAACCAACAACTACTACGACAAAGACCAAACAGATTAACCCAGCAAAGTAGGTGACTTTGGTCTGCCTGATGTTGCAACCTTTTGTTTTTAATTGTTGTCACTATCAGTATGGTGGGGCTAGCAAATTGAGGTTAGCCAAAATATGGTTCAAGCTGTCTAAAACCACCTAAATAAACCACAATTAGCCTCTTCCAATGTCCAAACATAATTTTGACCACGAACAAAAAAAAAAAGAAAAAAAAAGAGAGAAGGTAATTTTCATTTTACTACCTTGAAGTTTACCGAATTTCAGCCTTCGTTACATGAAGTGTTTTCATCTCAATCGCATACATAACATTTATTTTCATATCACTTTCATACCTCCGTTAGTTTGACCGTCATGTTCTCCATTAATTAATGACATGACAATTAATGTTGCCACGTGGAGCCACCCATATCTTGCCACATAGGGTAAATAATGAAAATATTTTAATTAATGAATTAAATTATTAAAAAATATTTATAAACTAATAAACTAAATTTTTTTGTTAAAACAAAAAACACTTTCTTCCCTTCACCTCAAATTGCATCAACCCAACCTTCTCGTCGCCGCCGTCCACCCCCACCCTCTCTGTACCGCACATCCCTTCCTCTTTCTCTATCATTCTGTCTCTCTTCCCTCTTCCCAGTGCTGGCCCTGACAGTGGGCAAGGAGGGTGATGGCCATGAGCCTTGCATTTGTAGGGCCCCAAATTATATATATTATATATGTACCAAGTTGAGGAATATGATTTTAGAGGAGTATAATTTCAATAGTTAGGCATTTAGAGTCTCCAAATCTGATTATAAGTGTTTCTGAAGAGTCCAAATGAAAAATTATGTAATATATGAACATCAATTGCAAGTATTTAAGTATTTAATTGCTAAAAGTAGCAAAAAGCCAATAGGAACTAGAAATTATTTTATTTATCCAAAAATTCTTGTTAGTAGATTATTTAGCGAGGAAATATGAGAGTGCAAATTATTTGTATCCTCATTCTTGTTTATTTTCAAATTGGGGCATCGATTATATGGCCAATACTGGAGCCATGTTTATTTATGTTGGGTTTATTTTTACACATGATTTATCATGTTATTCACCCATTATTTTGAGTTAGTTCTTGAATTTTTATAGCTTTTTACTTCCTTGTTGTGTTTTCATAGATTTTACCTTGGTTAGAATGAAAATGAGCTAAAAATGCATTGTTGGTTATAAACTCTGTTTTTGTTCATTTTCGTTGGTCAACTTCTTGGCCTTGGAGCAGCATGCTCCGGTGCTCGGATGAGGTGAAGATCTTCATGAAACTTGTTCCAATGGATGTTGACTACAACATATCCAAATTTGAGCTCCATTGGACAAGTATAGCCTATGTTACAGCAGCTCTAGAGATTTGTCTTGGGCCAGTTTTTACCTCCATTGTATCATCTTGATTCTTCTTGTTACCATACCATTTGGTGACAAGAAATTACTTTGGTTGAGTGCAATTTTCTGAGACAAAGAGCATCTTTGCGAAGATAAGAACAAAAAAACCCATCATGGCTAGGAGACAAAGGCAAAAGGCTTTAGCAAAATGTGGAGTTTAATATTGAAAGAATGAGCTGGAAAAGAGGAGATAAGGATGGGCAAAAGAGAATGAATGTGCATCAGCCATTTTGGGGGAATCATTATTCAACTTTGTAGAGATTTTTGGGAGCTAAAGAGCTAGAGAGCTAGAGGAGGAAGACAAGGGTAGCCAAGAAAGAAGTGGAAGAAGATTTCCACCATTGAAGACCTTGAGCTTCCATCACTTTTACAAAATTTGTAAACTCTTTCTAGTTTTGTTTTGAATTTGTGTTTGAAATAAGTATGAGCAACTAAACTCCATAGCTAGGGCTTAGGTTGAAGCCCTAAACATGAATACTCTATTGTTTTGATGCTTTGAGTTTATGAATTTCTAGATATTGTTGATGAATTCCCATTCACTAAAATAATCTATCCTTGATCACTACTACAAAATAGTTAAACCACGACACAAATAGACGACGGTGCATCTTAAAACCGTCGTTATATTTTAAAAGACGACGGTGTTTTTAAAACCGTCATGATATATTATCTTATACACTACTAGCGTTAGATTGATTTTTAAAAGACGACGCTTGTTAGTGACAAGCGTCGTCTTTTAAAACATGCTGAACAAAAAAAAGGCCACTTGATTTTTAAAAGACGACGCTTGTCAGTAACAAGTGTCGTCTTTTAAAACACGCTAAAAAAAGGCCGCTTAAGTGAATTCGCGCTCGACAAATTTTCAGATTTTCCCCCTTCTCTGAAAACCTTATCTCTCCCTCCTTGAAACCCTCCTCAGCTCTCTGAAACACCCTACAAAATCATCAGAAAATCGATATCAATGAAGGAGTTGAGAGATTGAGGTCTTCGCAGATCGACAAGATGGAGAGGGAGGTTCTGTATCTGAGAATCAAATTTGGTTGGATGGTGAAGATCTCGATCTCCACACTTTTTAATGATGATCTCCATCTCAGGCGTTCAACTCTCTCATCAACCTCAACAGCTTGGTCCGGTTAGCTTTCCAATTTCGTAGTCGCGATCTAGAAAGACTCGTCGAAATCTGTCGCGCAGGCCACTTCAGACCCTTGGCCGTCGCACTCCTCTGAAGGTCCAAGCCCTATAATTGTCCTAATCTCCTGATAATTGTGAAGATCGAAACCCTAGCCTCCTACCTTTCGAAAGGTTTGATTTGAAAGTCACCTAATCTCTCAATACCCTTCTATATCTTGCTAGTGGATTCGAGATTAGTCTCTTTGAATTTCTGGTATGTTTTTTGTCTCCCTGATTTCAGATTTTCTATCTCTCTTGATTTGTTTGGTTTTTTTACAATTTTTTTTTTCTGGTTTCTTTTTAGATTTTCTGATTTGGTTCTCAGGAGATGAGGAGGAAGCTTGGGATTAACTAGTTATTGAGTTTGGTGGACATATAACAACTTTATGAAACAATTGATCATACAAGGTCGGTTTGCAAAGTTGGATTAACTGGCTTTTTCAAGTTTTTCTCAATTTTTTCTTCTTGGTCTTTATTGGTTTTGTAAATAATAAATGTCTATTGAACAGACTTAGAAAATGGAGAGATTATCTGTTGAAATTAATTGCGCTTTGCTTTTATCTGCTTTTATCTGTTTCACATAATATCATTCGCATATCATTTTATTATTTTACTATTGTGCATTTGAAAGCAGAAGAAAAGACCGAAAACATATCAGAGTTAGAATTTGAGGCAAGGTAATCAAAAAATGGGGCATGGTTAGAACACAAACAAAGGTGACTTTGTCATTGGATTTCTTGGTGGTCCTTTTATGTTTAGGGTGACTTTGTCAAAATTTGAAGGTTGGAGACCTTGTCCTCTGCTTCCAGGTAATACCCAAAGTTGTAGGTTGTTGTGGTATATTATAACCAACATCAATTTCAAGTTGATAGTTTTCACGTTTTGGTGGTTTGAGTTTATATTTGTGTTGTATTTGAAACATTTATTCCTTCTTATTTTTGCCCTTTTATGCTCATATTTTTTATTTCATCACTTCTCTACATGGAGCACTTGGTGTTATCTTGTCAGCTACGGATACTATTTGCACCCTTCAGGTATGTATATTTTCCTCATGGCCATGTTTATTGAAACATAAAATCAGTGAATAACTAAAATAGTATTATTAAGTTTGTATCGAATGTGGCAGGTGCTTAAACAAACTGTTCTTTAAACCACTTTGTCTCAAGCTTCATTTGTAAAGATTGATGTTAATTTTACAGGCCAAAAAGAGATGCTGATACTGCTACAGGGGAGGTGAATACAACATGGAAAATGTGCAAGAAGACAGAGCTAACTCACACACTCAAGAACAAATTGATGTTCATATCGAATTGGTTGAATTTGTGAGCAATCACATGTAGCTTCATTATTTAGGTTAATGTTATCGATGTGGTAGGAAGTATGTATGTGGTAGGAATAAAGATTGGTTAACTATGTAATAACTTCAAGTTTTATGAAAGAAACAATTTTTGAGTGTATATATTCATTAATAAAGCATTACGGTTAGTTTTCTAGTAAAAATAGTTGTATAGAATCATAGGAAACAGAAAAACTAAAATATAACAACCTAGGAATTTACACTACTACAAAAATTGAAATAGACGACGGGGAAACACCGTCGTCTTTTTCTTTTTCAAACCGTCGTTAAATTGACCGTCATCTTTTTGAAAGTCAAACTACGACGGTAATTAACCGTCGTAAATTATATGTAAAAATGACGGTTTTTAAAAGATCCGTCGTCTATTAAATGTAAAGACGACAGTTTTTTTTATATAACCGTCGTCTATTACATGTAAAGACGACACTTTTTCTGAAAAAACTGTCGTCTATTGAATGTAAAGACGACAGTTTTTTTTATAGAACCGTCATCTATTAAATGTAAAGACGACACTTTTTCTCTATTTAATGTAAAAACGACACTTTTTCTAAAAAAAACCGTCGTTTATTATATCCAAAGACGTCTATTAAATCTAAAGAAGACGGTTTTGTTCCAAAAAACCGCCGTTTATTATATGTAAAAATGATGTACTTATTTCATTTTATATTTTTTTTTTCGTTTTCAACAATTCTCTAACAATTTTAACTAGAAAAACAATCATAATGCTTTCTGAACAATATATATACTAAAAAATTATTTCTTTCATAAAACTTGAATATTCAATTGTAATTACATTGTTTACCAATCTTGATTCCTACTATATCCATACAAAATACCATATTTATAACATTATAACCTATAATTACAAAATACCATATCCCAAGCATTAACCTATGGTTGTGTATCTTCCACAATTTGTACTTATTCTCCACATTCAGCTGTCATCTTGGAGTAGTGTTCTAAGTCATCTTGGTCAAATGGATCTTATATTCTTCTAAGTTGTCTACCAACTAGGTCTTTGAGCTGCACTTGATATAAGCTGCAGCACCTATTTGCCATGTCATCTTACCTGAGCAATCAAAAACCGCAATAAGATTACATTATCTTGCTGTCATCTTAGCTAACAAAAAATATGCATCATCTATACAAGCATAAGCTTATGCAGGAAAAGTTCATTTGTAACACAATACAGAAGAACATTTTGACTAACTTAGAGTTGCTTTATGAGCACTAAAAACATAACAGAGAACACAAGTGTATTGTTAAATCTATTGAAAATAACTACAATTTCCTGCAACCTCATATCTCTTTGAAAACAGACATGCTAAAACAATTTCCAAACACACTATAAGGATGTTAGACTTACTGGGTGAAATTAAAGTATTGGCTTTCTCAAAGAAAAACTACTATTTCACATGCCTATCCATTGTCCTCAGCCTCTACCCATCGTCAAATGTTACCCTTCACATTGCTATTGACATCAAAACAATTGGATTAGGCCAAAATCAATAAAAACTCAAACAAATTGTAGAGACAGAAGGTAGAAAATCCAAAGCAATGAAAACCCAAAAGAAAATCCAGAGAAAATAAACAAATGAAAGTAGTATAAATCTCTTTTATCCACAGAAAAAGGAAGAATAGCAAAACTAATGGAAAATTCAAAATCAATATTGACACAGAAGAACAAATGAAAAACCACATTACAAAAACAATTTACAACTTAAACTTGTGTGTTTAGAAATGTTAAAGATCACAATTCAAAGACAAGATAAAATGATCCTCTGATCTCAAGATATTCTGTCAAATCCACTATGTCCTCTCCTAAACTCCTCCACAATTAATAGAACAATGATAAGCCAAAGGATACATATATACACGGTGGTCTCACTCAAACATAAGGGGCTCAACTCCCATTTTAAAATTTTTTCAACATAGTGGAAATCAGAAGATCATATATACTTACTGGCAAAGGAAAGGAAAACAACACTGCATTTGATGAATTCAAAAGAAAAGTAAAAGTAAAATAGACTGATACGGAGGAATCTAACCTGAACAAAAATCAATTTCAATATGTCTTTTTCAGTTTGCTACAAAGGAATTCTTAGTGCCTGACATTCCAAACAAAAGTAACAGCTTCTTTTATTGTTGTTTTAAAGTAAGGTACGTCATATATAATGGGTCTTATGAAATTTTTACAAATATATATTGGAGGGCAAAGAGCTGGAATTTTAAATATTGCAAGTTAACATACTATATTGAAATTGCCAATCCAGATAAGTTATGCTCCCCTTTTTCAAATCCCTTTGTCTCAGCTTTCACAGCATCCAAACAGAAACTCAAATCGACAGAGTCACAAGCAAAATCTGTTTCTCCATACACGCTTTGTTTCCAAGCTTCAATCAAATGGATTTCTCTAATTCAGAATCTCATAAACAATGGAGGAACAAACACATATTCACACATATATAAATCCCTAAAACAAAAAAAACAAAAAAATTCAGAAAAGTTGCAAAAGTTGCCTTAATTTCTATACAAATCGAAAATATTTACAAAAATATAACAATTTGCCCAGATAATTTACAATTAAACACCCAAATATTTTAACCCTAAATCAGATTAGGGATATAGAAATTGATTCTTCAAAAATTTTAGAAAATAATCCTAAGAGAAGGAGAGTTGTTACCTGTGGAATGGAGGAAGGGAGGCTCTTACATGGAGCCAGCTAGCAAGAGAGATCGAGCGAGCCAGCGAAGAGAGAGAGAGACAACAAGAAAGAGGGTGACAGGACCCGCCCCGAAATTCCTCGGAACCCGAGACGAATCCTGTGGAAATTCCGACATCTTACCGATTCGGGCCCACTTACTAAAAACCGAGACTTTCTGCCGAAAATTCGGCAGAGTCTCCCCTGTAAATTGAACATTTCCCAAAAATTTCAACCTGCATAAAACACATTTTAAAACACCAACTGGCAGCATGCACAAGTTAACAACATGCAATCACATAATAGGCCTCCGGCCTTCAGATAATTCAAAACCAAACCATTCATGATCTCAAACAATTTTACGATTACTCCCAAAAAATCATTAAACCGGATTCGAATCCATTAACCACATCAAAAATTCGATCACTCATTCAGAATTGATGAAACCCTTTAAACGCAATAAAATTTCCGCAGCTGCACCTGGTGAAACCCCAGGCTGCCTACGTACCCTTGGACAAGGGATCAAGCCACACGTAGTTCTCATGTCAATGGTCACAAGTCCGATTCCGATAAAACAAAATAAACTCATTCTTAATCTCTTTCTTTATATCAGTTCAAACCCCACAACCATACCCTATCCAAGGCGTATGTACAATGAACACATCATCAAATTATTCCCTTTATAACAGTTCAATCCCGCAACCATACCCTATCCAAGGCGTATGGTGCCAAACAACACTGCCCAAAACCAGGGCTTATACGTTCATGCATGTACAGGCTCACAAATCCCAAACCATAATCGACACCACATATACGTACATGTAATATAATAACACCCACATCTCACCATCATCATGTACCAGGGGAAAACAATCCAACAGGGGATTGTTGACTAGCTCACAATTATCAGCCCTCAAACGGACTATGTGACTAGGGGCGAGCCGTCCAACTGGGGGACTAACTCTCAGCCAGCACGTACGGACGAAGAATCAAGACCCGTACGCCTGAAAACAGCCTTACGCGCGCAGACTACCCCATTAAGGGTCTACAGCGACACCCCGTTAAGGTATGCCCCGGGTTCCGTCATATCCAGACCACATCCACAGTTTCCATGTATCAGTATCCAATGGGAGGTACATGTGATGTTGCACATCATGTACTGGGGAGAACAATCCAACAGGGGATTATTGACTAGCTCACAATTATCAGCCCTCAAACGGACTATGTGGCTAGGGACGAGCCGTCCAACTGGGGGACTAACTCTCAGCCAACACGTACGGACGAAGAATCAAGACTCGTACGCCTGAAAACAGCCCTACGCACGCAGACTACCCAATTAAGGGTCTACAGCGACACCCCGTTAAGGTATGCCCCGGGTTCCGTCATATCCAGACCATATCCACAATTTCCATGTATCATCATCCAAGGGGGGGAAAGGTACGTATGATGGTGGAGTTCGTAATCCTTATATAAATATTTTATAGATAATAATCCCTCTTTTAGTTTTACGGTCGTCTATTACGGGTCGTGGTTTTCCATAATTGTAGTAGTGTTATTAGATGACTGAACTAAAATGTAATCAACTATGGTTTTATTGTAAAAACCATCATCTTTACATACAATCAACAATGATTTTTAACAAAAAACCGTCGTCTTTACATACATTTTTTAACAAAAAATCGTCATCTTTCTATACAATTAAAGACAGTTTTAAATAAAAACCGTTGTATTTTGCCTACAATTAACGATGGTTTTAACAAAAACGTCGTCCTTACCTCTAAACAACGACGATTTTTTGTCACAAGCCATCGTCTATATAACAAAACAACGACAGTTCTTTCAAAAAAACTGTCGTCTTTACATATAATAGACGACAGTTTTGAGTAAAAGCATCATCTTTACAAATAATAGACGACGGGGATTTGCCGTCGTCGTTTTATGCATCAAAAGATGTCAGTCGATTTCACGACGGTTGAAAAACCGGATACATGACGTGGATTACCGTCGTCTATTGCGATTTTTGTAGTAGTGGATGTATGTTTTTCTTTGATTGATCACCTTTGAAAGCATGCTTCTTGAGGTTGTTGGGATTATGTGTATTCTCATGTTTTCCAAAGCAACAAATGGATGAAGTAAGAATCATCCATGTGAATTGGTTTCTTGAATGCCTAATGTAAACATCATACTATTAGGATTCTTGTGATGTTCATATTCTCTTTGACCTTAATGGGTTTTTCTTGTAATTGAATCGAAGTACTAAGCACACCTAGATTTGGTTATAGGGAAGGCACGAGTATTGTAGCACTAGCCTTGCACTCTACTTATATTAGAGAGAATCAATGTGTCTTGAGCCACTAGACCTGGTCTTGATTGCGAACATCTTCATCAACACATTTAAAGTTCATCACTTGAGTGTCCATGAACATGGTAGGATTGTTTTGGGTGGATTCTGAAACCCTAGTGTTTGTTACATTTTACTTTCACATTTTGATTTTCCATTCCTTCTATTCTTGTTAAAATTAGAGTTCATTTACATTTAAGCATTAGAAATAGGTCACTCAAATCAAATCAACACCCCCCCACCCCCCACCCCAATTTGTGTGTGTGTGTGTGTATTTGAAACGTTGTGTGTTTTCTTCACTAAATTTCGTTTGTTTCCGTAATTGTTTTTTACTCTTGGTATACGATGTGTTCTTCCATTTTATGTGCTGAATCCAACTGTATAAAAAACGTGAAATTTGGACAAACGGTTGGAAAGTTATAGGTCAAAAACTGGACAGAGGTCGAAACTGAAAAACAGAGAAACGAACCTGCCAAAAAGCGACCGGTCGTCACTGTTTATGGCACTGTTCACAGGTGATAAATAGGTGATAAACAGGCGATAGAATTTGCTGTTTGTGTTTTTCTTTGGTTTCTTGTTTTCTTTCCTTTCTTTTACCTTTCTTTACTCATTCTTTAGTTTCCTTTTTGTATTTTTTTGCATTTGTGTTTTGTTAAATAAGTGTTCTTTACGTACTCAAATAAGCCGACAGTTCCTCGTGGGATCGACTCCGTACTTACATAATCTATACCTCAATAGATTCGTGCACTTACGGGTATTTTTAATTGGATGATTGCACATTAATTTGTGTCAGTTATTAATACAAAAATTTATCAAAATTGTATTTAATTGCATAATATATTTTTTTTCCATGTTAGTTTATTATATTTAGGAGATTGAAAGAGAAATGGCCCTCATTTTCATTGCTAGCCTAGGGCCGCCGAAAAGTCAGGGCCTGCCCTGCCTCTTCCTATTCCCCATCTCCCTCTTTGAGCAAACCCAGGCTTGCAGACCTATTCCTAGACCCCTCTTGTCTTCGGTTTAACCCAAACACTTGTCTAAAATCTTTAGACTAGAGGAAGACCAGGCTAAAATTCATGGACAAATATAGCAAACTTGATGTCTAAGGCTGAAAAAAACTTGATGTATCGAAGGCTAAAACTCGGTATATATACTTCAACGTAGTAAAATAAAAACTACCCAAAAAAATGTCCAAACACACTTCCCTCACATTGCACTCTCTCTTTAATTTTCCCAAATAAGAGTAGAGCTTTTAAATTTTTTGGTGCAAATATCATAAACTAACCTAGAAGATTTAAGGGAGATAAGTAGAAGAGAGATCAAGAATTTTATGGTTAACATGTAGATAGAAAAACCTAATATATTATTCACTTTAGGGTAAATATCCTAAAACTAATGGGCATCAATCCAGCTGAACCAATAAAACTAGCGGATCCAAACCATAATTATCGGTTTGGTTTGGGTTTGACCAATAAAAAGTCAAATTGTTAAAAACTTATATGGACCGTATATGGTTTGATTTTAAGTTTTTGTAAATCGGCCTAAACTAATGATCCAAATTATTTATTTTTTAGGTCTTCATTCATAGATCATCCTTACAAAAAAATTAGACAAATAGGAAACCGTTTAGACATCTAATTGTGTCATACAAAATCAATGAACATGGTGCTTCAAGAAGGTACTAAAATTTCAATAATTTAATTGAGTAGTCAAATGATATCGCATTCAAGTGATTTTAACATCTTTTCAAGTTCCTTATACCAGCAATTAAATTCTTGGCAGAAATATATAATTATATGCTCCCAACGGAAGCTAATGGCATATAGTATATAGCCTTTCTTCCTTTGGTTTTATTTTTTAGGGTTTGAAGTGGAAGAAGAAGGAGAAAGGGTGGTTAGGGAATTAAAGTTTGGTGATGCATATTCCCCCATAAATCACGGACGGATATCACTACACAAATCCTCCCCGTATAAGGTTTAGCTTCCAATTGCCCTAATACGCACTCCTATATATATAGGAATGGAAGGAAGACGGCTCTCACAAAACCCCAAGAAACTCATTACAGAATCGCCTCCATATTAAAGAATCCAACACCAACACCCTCTCTCTGCCAACCAGCCTACATACTCATTTTCTTTCCATTCCAAGACACCAAAATCATCTTTAATCTTCTCTTCTCAACAAAAGTCGAAGAGGAACCTGCTACATAGCTTATATATGGCACCTTCTGAGTCTGTTGTTAATCTTCCAGTTGGTTTTAAATTTCGTCCAAGAGATGATCAGTTATTGGGATATTATCTTCTTAACAAGGTTCGTGGCACATCCTTTATGTATGACAATGTTATTCCAGAAATGGATCTTTATGGTAAGATAGAGCCATGGGATATATGGCATGAATATGGTGGACACAACTTAGCCAAAGGTGAAGACCTTTATTTCTTCACCAAATTGAAGAGCCTGAGTGACAAGGACTCCCGCGTGGCTCGCACGATAGGGTCCGGGACATGGAAAGGTGAGAACTCAGGGACCACAGTCAGTGATCCGAAGAATGAGGAGAACGATTTAGGTATATGGAAAAGGTTTCATTATGAAAACCCTAAATCTGTTCAAGACGGTTGCTGGATTATGCACGAGTACAGCCTTCACCCTTCATTGGTGAACCCCAAACCAAACTCAACCAATCAGTTTGTACTGTGCCGGATTCGAAAGAATGACAAGGGGAAGAGAAAGTTGAGAACTGCAGAAGAGGATAATGAAACGGACACTCCAGTACAATCTCAAAATAAGAGGCAAAGGCCGCAACAAGTGACTAGCTTTGAGGAATTTATTGGTAATTGCACTCCCATGTCTGAGGCTACTGGAATTAGTGGGAGTGTTTCATACTTGCCAACTGGACTCACTCAATCTCAGCCGGACAGCTCTTTTGCATACCCAAGAACTGTGGTCTCTTCCCAAGCTAGGGCAAACTATACTGATGACGTCAGCCAATTTCATGGTGGCAGTGATGGCGATGCCCTAATGAGCGATTTCTCACATTTGGACACTGCACAACCATTCACGGAACAAGCCATGGGATCGTACGCAGTTTGTAACCAAGAGAGGGTGTCAGATGTTTATGAGACTCAACAAGGCCTGGGCCTCACTGACAATAATATTGGATATTGGCCTAGTCCATTTGGTAGTGAAGAAGACCAAGTCAATGCGCTCGACGTCTCGATTGATTATGATTTACTCATCCACTTGATTAACTGTGATGATGGTCCGCAGCAATCTTCCACAGCACAGTTTATGGGAATGGGAATGGAGAACACTACTTCTGCAAGTAGTGAAGCTAATATGGTCATCATAGATTGACCAATTAAGTCATGTACATGTTCCACGTTTACAATATCAATTAATCTTTTTCTTCATTGGGTTGAAATTAGATTAAATTTATGTATGTTTTGTACGAGCAATATAGAAAATGCAGGTTCTTTGGTTTTCTCTATAGCCGGATCACTTTGCTGTCTGTCATAAAAAGTTTAGAGATCAAAATGCAATTAGCCAAATATCATACCATACACACTTTAGAGAGCTTACTTTGTTAATTTGTCCAGGGATCACTTTGGTGTCTGTTATCAGATATAAGCGGCCAATTTTCTTCTTCTTTTTTTCTTTTTGTTTAAATGATGTTGTTGAAGTTTTTGAGATCAAAAGCCTTGTTTGAGCTCTGGAAAAAAAAGTTATTTTATATCAGGAGGATTTATTTTACTCTGGAGTTATCAAAGGCCTGGTCCCATTACTCAGGAATAGGTCAAAGTGTCACAATAATCTGAGAACTTCCTTATTCACATCCTCAGAACTTCCTGAAGTTGATGCCGAAATATCACTGGTGTCCAAAGCAGCAAGATATGTATTATGTTCTCGATCTCTTTCACCACTTCCCCCATTCTAGGTCTTTTAGCTTGCAAGTCTTCTAAACACAACATTGCCAAATCAACAAAGTTTTCCAAACCCTTCAGCTCCCTTCCCAAACCAATGACTGGATCGGCCGAAACAAAAAGCAAGTGGGCAGCACATTCAACATTAATTCCCCAAAGTTAAGTAGATTTCGACAGGAACAAAGCTTATACGGGTTCCACAACATAATGTATGTACTCAGTACCTTAACTCATTCCTTCAGAAACCCCATTTCCAAATTTCCAGTTTAAAACTCGTTTCAAAATATTACACTATTTTGCGTCATCAAGTTTCTAAAGTAGGACAAGCTTCAGAAACCCCATTTATTATATCCTTAATATTTTCCATATTATTGAGTGTTACCAAATTTTCCTTAAATTCTAATCCGTGAGTGCATCATGAATATAAAGGAGGAATATGGAGTATTGAGCCCAAGACTTCAATGCCTATAGAAAGCCACTTAAACACACAACCACAATAGAAATTTATGGCAACGAAGTTTTTCTTAAACACATAGTACTGACTTGAGCATCAAAGTTTTTTCTTATAGAAACCTCCTACTCATTAATTTTTTGGCAAGAAAATATGGTGGCCTCTATCTCCCACATGGATTAGAATTAGAAGATTGTTTGTCGGAGGCCCTGAAAATTTATTCTTCAAAAGTTTGTGCCGCAGTGTGAAATTAACAATAAAACCAAATTGAGAAGTAATGGACGCACTATCCCTCCAAGCTACAATAGGACACAAGTCAAAGAAAAATATTGTCTTGGTTCTTTTATGGTTCTACAAATTAACACGAACACATGCATTTTCATCATATCGTATCTTCATGCGATACCACACGATGAGAATAGACTTTTACAATCTGTCGTGGCTTTCAAATTTTATAAAACAAATTTGCTATTTTAGCAAGTGAATATGGTATTTCAAGCATGGATTAGAAGAATGTTTGTTGGAGGATACGAAATTTCTAGTCCGACAAATATAAAATTGAAAATGCATTTAATTTGAGGTAGGGGCCAGGACAAAACCAATCGAATTGTTCAAACCAGTCCGACTAGTTTGGTTCGAATTTTAACAATAAAAAAAGTGTAAACTTGAACCAAACCATAATTAGTTTGGTTTGATTCGAATGGACCTATACAGAATTCAACCAAATCGAATCAAAACATATATACTAATCTTATTATTTTTTGGCACTGGGCTCCTATAGGTTATCACCATATCAACCCTTAATATAGTGGATGCAACCTTGACTTTGTATATGCCTGAAATTGTTAGGATTGCTAGTTTGATTATGAGCAGTAAGAAATATATGATGCGTCTGTTTCAACTTTACTATTTGGATTTGGAAAGTATATAAATACAATCTCTTGAAAATGAAACATTAAAAATAATAACAGTAATACCAGACACAACTTTTTTTTTTTTATATTACCAAATGTTGTGTATGTACACTATTCACATATATTAAAGTCTTCCTTATTAAAAGTAAATGAAGACTAGAGAGGGCCCAAATTTAAATAAACAACATAGTGACACTTCAATTATTGTTGTACGAAACTTGGTGTGTGTATCATTTTGTAAATAACTGATAATAAATAAATAAAAGAGTATTGAGTTTAAGCCTAAACGGTTCGAACTAAATCCATAAATAGGTGATTTGATTTGGTTTGGCTTCTCCTCTAATCTATGCTATTACAAAAATATGTCCTAATTTATATTGTCACTGTCACAAGCTTCACCAAAAGTTATTATGGCAAAAATGTCTATGATACAAAAAATATATATATTTCATAAAGGCAACCATGTCTAATATTTCTAAAATAGTCTACAAAATGTCATTATTGTAACACAACTATTGAAAAAACCCTCTCCCATCACAAAATAAACAAATCGTTAAACCCAAAAAAAATTACTACAAGGGTAATTAAAGAAAATAACATTTCGTCAAACAATTAGAGTGGACACCAGTTCCAACTTAGGACTTGGGTATGAGCCTTGGCCTTTGTGTTCTTCACAGAAATTTGATGGCACATTAGGTAGTAGGTATGTAACAACGTCTTCTTTTTTCTGGTCGATATTATATTTTTTGTATTTTTATATTAGATATTTATAAAAATACCCAATCCTAGACATGTATTTATAAAAATACCCAAGCACTATTTAAACATAGAAACATACCCAAAATGGGTTTTGGGTATGTGTGTAATGATGGGTTTTGGGTATGTTTATAAATGGGTTTTGAGTGTGTGTAATGATGAGTTTTGGGTATGTTTATAAAGTGTTTTGGGTGTTGGGTATTTTTATAATTTCATCTCCCATTTTGGGTATTTTAGTGAAACTCCCTTATATTTGAGTGTGTGTAATGATGAGTTTTGGGTATGTTTATAAAGTGTTTTGGGTGTTGGGTATTTTTATAATTTCAGCTCCCATTTTGGGTATTTTAGTGAAACTCCCTTTTTATATATCATTGGGCATATACATTTTTCTCCTATTGGAAAAAAAAAAAAAAAAAAACAGACTTTTCTTTATAAAAGAACTAATTAAAGGGACATATATATATTACGATACATATCCTCCCCATAAAACATGGACAGATACGACAACACACAATAATCTCACATTCATAATATATATATATCCAGACCAAAAAGAATCTAATATATATCCAATCAATCTCAGTTTTCTCCAATATCTCAAACGTACTGAAAGTTCGTTCTCCATTTCTAATCAATCATTATTAAATATATCAACTTAACAACCTACAAATATATACAAATATATGAAGTTCAATGTCATGCAAATGTGACTAGCCTAAGGCCCATCTTTTTGACAATTAAATATTAAATATTATTTATATAATATTCAATACTTAAATCGATTTTGAAGTCTAATTGGTTTCCATTTGGCCTAACTTTCATTTACAAAGTGTGGGACTTCCACACTTATAAAGACCTCACTCTTTCTTCTTTCTACCAATGTAGGACAAATGTCCTTAAATTTCATTCAAACTTCCAACATCATCATGAAAATTATGAATTGGATATCTCAAATAGTCAAACGAGAGCTAGAACGAGAAAAAAAAAATAGAATGGGTCTAAATGTATTAATTTTTGGACCACCATATAAATGAGCTATGGGATGGAACCCCCTTATAGTTTAGAGGATCTCTTATAATTAAATCTCAATATTAAGGTACTCAACTCATAAATAAAAGAAGGGACAAGTGAAATTACTTTTATTCACAAAGCTTAAGTTAAACAAAATAGGAAGAGAAAGAAATGTTAAAAATTTACAAGTTTTTAGTGCAAATATTATAAACTAACCTAGAAGATTTAATGGAGATACATAGAAGACTAGGACCACACTAGTATTAAGGATATCACGAATCAAGATAGCCAAGCAAATCTCACACAATCAGATATTGAGATTCCGTCCTAAATTCATTGACCTGATGGCATGACGCCGTGATCACTACAATTTCTCCTAAAGACTTGCTGTCAAATTGGACATTGTGTTGAGAAGAATATTTCTATGTGTATTGATAAAGCCAAAAGGCTAAGTATTTATAGAAAGATTTACAAACCCTACAAGGAATCCTAGGTTTACTTGGAGACTACTCTTAAATCAATTACAATCAATTACAGAAAAGGAAATAAAGAAACTTCCTAATTTCCAACACTCCCCCTCAAGTTGGAGCATGGATATCAAGAATGCCCAACTTGCGTACAACATTGTGAAAAGCATTATTTCCAAGGGCTTTTGTGAACAAATTTGCTATCTGTGACACAGATGGAACAAAGGAGGCAGCAATCTGTCCAGCTTGTATCTCCTCTTGAACCACGTGACAATCAATCTCAATGTGTTTCGTGCGTTCGTGGTAAATGGGATTGGCGGCAATATGAAGGGCTGCTTGGTTGTCACAGAACCAACTTTGCAAGACCTAAATTTGTAACTTGTAGATCTTTCAAAAGATATCACAATCAAGTCAGCTCACAAGTAGCAGCTGCCATGGAACGATATTCTGCTTCAGCAGATAAACAATATACCATTTTCTGTTTCTTTGTCTTCCACGATATGAGTGAATTCCCAAGAAAAACATAGTAGCTTGAAGTGGATCTTCTTATCTTGGGGCAGTTTGCCCAATTAGAATCACAATAACCTATCAAATGCAACTTGCTATTTGAAGAGAAAAGTAATCCTTGACCTGGACTACCTTTCAGATAGCGAAGAATGCGTAAAGCGGCATCCAAATGTGGTTTCCTCGGTTGATGCATAAATTGGCTCAGAATGTTGACTGCATAAGTAATCTCTGGTAGAGTGATTGTCAGGTAGATTAACCTTCCCACTAATCGTCTAAACCACGAAGGATCGTTGAGCACTTCACCATCACTGTTTGTGAGCTTCAAGTTTTGCTCCATAGGAAAGTCTACTGGTTGAGCACCTAGAAGACCTGCATCATTGAGTATATCAAGTGTGTACTTTCATGGGAGATCGCAATTCCAGCCTTTGATCTTGCAATCTCTAGCCCAAGAAAATACTTCAAATGTCCCAAATATTTAATGTGAAACTGATTATGAAGAAAAGACTTCAAGTTATGTATAGCATTCTCGTCATTGCCTGTGATCACCATGTCATCAACATAGATTAAAACAACAGTAAATGATGTACCGCAAGTATGAGTGAAGAGAGAATAATTTGAGAGAGATTGTGTAAATCCTGCTTTCTGAATGGCAACTGAAAACTTGTGAAACCAATTGCGAGGAGCTTGTTTGAGACCATAAAGGGACTTGTGTAGTCGACAAACCAAAGGACTCTCCCCTTGTCGACAAAGGCCCGGAAGAGGGGTCATGTAAACTTCTTCATGGAGATCACCATGGAGAAAGTCACTGTTAACATCCATCTGATAAAGAGGCCATTGATGAATAGAAGCAATGGCTAGTACACAACAAACGGTGACCAATTTCACAACAGGAGCAACGGTTTCCGTAAAATCAAGGTCTTCTTGTTGAGTAAAGCCTTAGGCAACAAGACGAGCTTTGTAACGCTCAATAGAACCATCAAAATTGTACTTGATCTTATACACCCACCGACCCCCGAAGACGAGCACATAGAGGTGACAGCAAAGAAGACCCTCGAGAATCACCCCAACTCAACTCAGAACCTGACAAAGAAAAACCTCATATGGCTAAGCATAGTTCTTTGGGCGGCGCAGAGTAGAGAAGAGTTGCAAATGATAAACAGAAGAGGGGGAGAAAACAAAAGGGTAGCAAAAAAAAACTGAAAATGTAACATCCCACATCGACCAACGAAGAGGGGGTGATGTGCCTTATATGTACATGCCCGCCTCCATCTAGCACGAGGCCTCTTAGGAGCACATTGGCTTCGAATTCGATGGGAACTCCGAAGTTAAGCGAGTTTGGGCTAGAGCAATCCCAAGATGGGTGACCCACTGGGAAGTTGCTCGTGAGTTCCCAGAAGAAGAAAAAAAATTACCATGAGGGCAGGGGGGCCCAAAGCCGACAATATCGTGCTACGGCGGAGCCAATCCGGGATGTGACTGAAAACCCCTATGAAAACACATTGCCATAGCCGAACACTATCCAAGGAAAACTCATATGAAAGAAACCATAGTCCTTTGATATAATGTGCAAGCTCAATTATGGGCCAAGCAATATTTAGAAATAGTAATAAGGAATTTATAACCTTGTTTGTCTTCAAAATATACAAACTTCAAGTCGTTAGTTTATTTATTTAGTGAAGGGGACTTGTAACTTGATACCTATCCCAACAAATTTGAGAGACCAGTAGGACCAGTTTTGGTACACAACCTTGAAGTTGCTATACCAACTTGAATTAATAAGTAATATTAATAGACCTGGCATTCGTGTAATGGGTTAACACGACACAACCTGTTAAGAAAATGGGTAGAAAATATTAAAAATGAACATGATCCATTATAATTCGCTAATCACATAACACGACCCATTTCAACTGTTAAGAATTAAAAAAAAAAAATTAAAAAAACCATCGTGTCTTGAATCTGGGTATTTCTTTTTTGAGCCAAAGACATTCCATTAAACAGCCACCAACAAGAGAGAGAGAGAGAGAGAGAGAGAGAGAGAGAGAGAGAGAGAGAGAGAGAGAGAGAGAGAGAGAGAGAGAGAGAGAGAGAGAGAGAGAAGAAGAAGAAGAAGAAATTAAGAAGAAAAAAGAAAAGTAGAGATATGAAAAGAGGGAAGGGGAGATTGCAGGTGATTTAATTTTTTGGTCAAGATTGAAGGCTGGATGGTGGAGTTAATGGGTTGGAGCATTTGGATAAAGAAAGAGAGAGAAGACAAGTGAATTTTGGAAAAACTAAAAGAGAGATAGAGAGAGAGAGGCAAATGCATGTGCACAGCTTGCCCTGACTTTTGGGTGGCCCTAGGCTAGAAATGAAAATGAGGCCTATTTATCTTTCATTCTTCTTGTCACATCCCAGGATCGGCTCCGCCGTAACACGATATTGTCCGCTTTGGGCCCCCCTCTCTGCCCTTACGGTTTTGTTTCTGGGAGCTCACGAGCAACTTCCCAGTGGGTCACCCATCCTGAGATTGCTCTAGCCCCCAACTCGCTTAACTTCGAAGTTACCATGACTCCGAAGCCAGTGAGCTCCCAAAAGGCCTCTTGCTAGATGGATGTGGGCATATATATATAAGGCACATTACCCCCTTTCCATTGGTCGATGTGGGATCTTACAATCCACCCCCTTAGAGCATCCACAGTGGGGGGATGTATTTTCGGGGGTGTAAAGCCACTTTTACATCCCCTTTACACCTCCAGGGGGTGTAAATACGCTTTTTGCTCCAATAGGGGGGTGTATTTTCGAGGGTGTAAAGCCACTTTTCTCCATTTTTCCTCTCCTTTTTACAGCTGGGTCCCACCTGCAAGAGATGTAAAAATAGATGTACAATTGCATCTAAATATACATCTCCAAGGTGGTGATGTAATTATACATTCATATACACCCCCCCATTGTGGGTGATTCCGATCACAACGGATGTATATTTAACATACACTCCCTTATACATCCCCCCACTATGGATGCTCTTAAAGCATCTCCACCCATGTAGGCTAAGGCAAGGCAAGGGCTGCTACTATTCACATGAATAGTACCAGCCTTGCCTTAGTTGGTTCCACCCTTGGAAGGCTAGGGCAAGGGCAAATACTATTCATTGTACTTTATTTTCTATTTTTTTATACTTACCATTAATTTTGATAAGCTTTTCAGATAATATTTTCGGCTACCACGTGTCACTATTTATTATAAAATTATCACCTCAAATTTCAGATAACATTTTCGGATAAAATTTTCAGATAAGATATTTAGTTGCCACGTGTCCATGTCAGATAAGATTTTAAGATTTTTTTAAAAAAATTTATAATCTCATATTTCAGATGAGATTTTCAACCTATGAAATTATGGCACGTGTCCCATGTCAGATAAGATTTTCAGATTTTTTTTTTAAATTATAATCTCAGATTTCAGATAAGATTTTCACCCTCTAAAATTGCGCCACGTGTCATCTCTATCTTCTCAATCCCTCTATAAAACTACACCATCAACTCATACATCTCACACCACATCTTATCTATTCCTTCAATTCTCATATTTTACAAAACATATTTTACTCTCAATGTCAAACTTGAGGAGGGTGTTGGAGAGGCAAGAGAGAGAAGAGGAAGAAATCCGGAGGAGACGTGCTGAGGAAGATCGGGAGGCCGATGAAGAAGAGGAGGAAATGCTTGTAGCCTTTGCTATGCTTAATGAATCAAGGCAACACCACCGTCGTCGTGCCCAGAATGTGGATAGACGTAGGCAGTCTCGTGGTAAGAATCTCATGGAAGATTACTTTATCCCAAATTCCTTATAACCTGTTTCTAAGTTTCAAGAGAGATATAGAATGCAGCCACATTTGTTCCAAAAAATCATGCATGATATTTGTAATTACGACACATACTTCATTCAGAAGTATGATGCTTGTGGAGTTTTGGGTCTTCTCCCAGAGCAAAAACTTACAGCTGCTTTGCGGATGCTTGCTTATGGGGCATCTGCAGAGCAGGTGGATGAGATTGCAAGGATGGGAAAATCAACTATCCTAGAATGCTTGGTGGGATTTTGTGATGCAGTAGAAAATCTCTACACGAGGGAGTACCTTTGCAGACCTTCTCCTGCGGACCTACAAAGGCTCCTAAAAAAAGCTGATACTCGAGGTTTCCCAGGAATGATTGGAAGTATCGATTGCATACACTGGCAGTGGAAGAATTGCCCAACTGCCTGGCAAGGAGACTATGGGAATCGAAAGGGCCAAAAAAGTATAATTCTGGAGGCTGTAGCTTCATTCGACACTTGGGTTTGGCATGCATTCTTCGGAGTTGCCGGATCTCAGAATGACCTCAATATGCTTGGTCAATTCCCAGTATTCAACGATGTATTGCGAGGTCATTCCCCCTAGATCACGTACGAAATCAACAACACTGTATACTCTGGTGCGTACTACCTTGCCGACGAAATTTATCCTAGGTGGACGACATTCGTGAAAACAATTCAAAATCCTCAATCCCAGAAGGAAAAAAGCTTTGCTGCCTTTCAAGAAGGTTACAGGAAAGACGTGGAAAGGTGTTTTGGTATCCTGCAAGCTCGTTGGGCTATTATTAGGGGCGCTGCTCGGATGTTAGATGAGGAGGTGCTGCGAAGCATTATGATGACTTGCATCATCCTCCATAACATGATTGTGGAGGATGAGTATGATTATGAAGCTACAGAGGAGTTTGAACCGGATCCCATGAACACGTCATTAACAAGAATTTATGAAAGGCCGATGGGACCGAATGGACATCCATTGGAGCATGAACCATTAGTTCGAGATGGTCGATTCAACAACCCCATGATTGATCGTTACCAGGAAATGCAATCTTTGTATGTTCATGAGAGGCGTCAAATTGACTTGATCGAGCACTTGTGGGAGATGAAAGGCAATCACAATGGATGAAGACAATATTAATGCTTTGTTTTTAAGATTGCTTTATTTTGTGTGTGGTGTGTTTGGAATTATGTTTTGTTCTTAATTATGCTTTATTTGTGTGTTGTTTGCAATAAAATAAGGTTTGTTTTTAATTAAAATTGTTTTCATTTGCAAATATTTTTAATACATATTCATATTATTTAATGCTTTCTTTATTGAATAAAAGGGAAATAATACAACAATTCTTAGTACATGACAAATTTTTTAATCCAACCTAATGGTTTCCATCATTTAACCAATCCGTATTGCTAGGTCCGTCGTCATGAAAAAGTTTTCTTCTCATCACATCCCTTCGTTTCATTTTCCAGTATGACTTTGTGTCAAGAGACATATGGGTGGTATCCATGGCCATGATTTTCATCTCTCTATCCTCCATGTCTTGTTCTTGTGCCTTCGCCCTTTGAATTGAAAATGCTTCCTCTCTTGCCTTGTCCACTTCTTCTCTTTTCAACTCTCTCTCAAGTCTCAGTGCACTATTCTTAGCCATTTGCTCCAAAAATTGTGCACATTCATTGTTCGAAGTGTTCCCTTTCTTTGCCTTTGCCGCCTTTCTCCCAATAGGTCTTGGCGCACGTGGGAGTGGTGAGTCTTGATCCATTGGGGAGTCCAATGGCGAATCGGTTGTCAACAAATCGTGGAGCGGCATCTCATTCAACACAACCTCCGGAATAGTGCAAATGATTTTGAATCTCGAACAATTCTTCACAATTTCCCAACATTGGTGACTTTGGAAACTTTTTTTGCCTTGCCCCGTAGCACCGAACCACATTTGTGCTTGTATGATCTATTCAAAATAAATAATTGGAAATGCAACCAAAAAATGAATATGGAAGAAAATATAAATAATTTGGAATTGCAAGAAAAAAATTGATTATGCAACAAAATATAAACAATTTAGAATGCAAGAACTAAAATGATTATGCAACAAAAAAATAAATATGTAAGACAATATAAACAATTTACAAATGCATGCAAAAAATTATTATGCAACAAAAATATAAATAAATTAGAAATGCAAGAAAATATAAATTTAATATGGAAGAAAAAAAAAAAGTTACGTTCAATTGAATAAAACGAGAATTATAAATATTTTACCTCATTGGTAAGATTTTGACCGCTTCTCATGTTGTCCCTCGCTTTTGTCAAGGCATCCCTCCATTTCCCTAACTCTTTATTCAAAATTTTCCACCTGGATTGCAAGGCCCTTTCCGTCCGAGTCAAACCGGATCTAGCTGCAAATTATTCATGAATTTTTCTCCACATATGAGAAAACTTCATCTCATTGCCTGTTATAGGACAATGACTAACTTTCACCCAAGAATCACACAACACAATATCTTCCACAGTAGTCCAAGCGCCTCCGGCTTCGACAGAAGAGGCCATTTGTTTTTTGATACAAATGGAAACTAGTAGAAAAATGTGAGTGAAATGTAAAAAATATTGGAAGGAGAAGAGTTGGTATGAATATTTGGTGTGGAAAGTGAGTAAAATTGATAGGTATTTATAGGGAAAAAATACAGTATTTTTTGGTATTTTTTTTTAAAAAGTTTGACTTTTTTTGGAATTTTTTTGGCCAAAAAAACGAGGGCCGTCAGATTTCTGTGAAAAAAGCCATCGCAGCGCCCAGGAAGCGCCACGTGGCATTTTTCCGTTGGGCCCTATCAGGCGCTGACGTCAGCGCCTTTGGGCTGCTGCCCAAGCAAGATCTGCCCGTGGGCTTGCCCAGTTTCATGGGACCCACCATTTGCCCAGTCCATTTTTCTCCCGCTGGAGCTCTCTTGGGCTGCCTTGGGGGGCCTTTTGCCCAGTCTTGGCTCAAGGCTGGACATGCTCTTAGGGGCCCGACGTCCTCGTCGGCACACTCGCACCACACGGCAGAGTGGCTCTGATACCAAATTGTCACATCCCGGGATCGGCTCCGCCGTAGCACGATATTGTCCGCTTTGGGCCCCCCTCTCTGCCCTTATGGTTTTGTTTCTAGGAGCTCACGATCAACTTCCCAATGGGTCACCCATCCTGGGATTGCTCTGGCCCCCAATTCGCTTAACTTCGGAGTTCCCGTGACTTCGAAGCCAATGAGCTCCCAAAAGGCCTCGTGCTAGATGGATGTGGGCATGTACATATAAGGCACATCACCCCATTTCCGTTGGTCGATGTGGGATCTTACACTTCTCAATATAATAAACTAAGATTAACTACATAAAAGTACTCAAGCTTTAGGGGTCATTTCAAATTAGTACCAAACCTTTTAAATTTTTCACGGGCATACCCAACCTTTCGTAAAACATACAAATTAGTCACTCTATTAGTCAAACCGTTAGTGGAGGTGTTAAGTGATTACATGGTTGGTTCGACGTTTTTTTTTTTTTTTTGGCTGAGGTGGATACCACGTGGATTTAAAAATTAATCAAAACAATCTTTATTTTTAAAATTAATTAAACAATTTAAAATCAAATATATAAAATAATTAAAATTAGGAAAAGTAACAACAACAAAAAAACCAAACCCAGCCCACCCCCCCCCCCCCCCCAAAATCTCACCCTCCCCTACCCCATCCCAATTCCCTCACCCCGCTCTCACCCTCTACCCACCCCTTCTCTCTCTCTCTCTCTCTATTTGAATATGAAGTGGAGGTTGAATTTGGGGACACCGTAGAGGATGGTTGGAGAGAAGGCAAGGCATGCATGAGTCATGGGGTGAGTTTTTGGGTGATGTGAAGGTTACGGTGGTGATGGTTCAGTCGGGTTCGTCGAAGAAGGAGGGGGTTGGGTGTCTTGATAAGTTTTGGGGGGAAGAGAGAGAGAGAGAGAGAGAGAGAGAGAGAGAGAGAGAGGGCTGGGGATGAGGGAGGTTGGGCGGTGCAACTTGGTTTGCGGTGGGGGCGGGGGTGGGGTTGGTGATGGCTTGGGATTGGGATGGGGATGGTGATGGCATCAAGATTAATAGGTGGGCTTAGAGAACAGGTCATGGGCAGTGGAGAAGGATTTGGAGATGGAGGTGGGATCACTAGGGTTGATGGAGGATGAAGAAGGTAAAGCATGAGAATGCCGATGGAGGATCTTAAAATTGGTACTTAGATGACGAGGGGTAAATTCAAATGACACTCAAACAAAACCACAAAAAATTTCACACACTTTAGGCATTGACCAAATACTTTTATGACTAGTCAACTGTCAGACATGAGTAATCACAACCAAGAACATACACAGAGCATATCAATATGTACCTTCAAGCCTAGAGAATTACTAATGACAACTTAGGCACTCAGAAGGACCCGTCAATCTAGGCATCCCCTGTGCTATCAACAACTATGGTGAAAGTGTGTGAAAGCATCATAATCAAGTAAACATCAGACAGCATAAAATGATGACTAGTCAGCCGTAAGAACACTAACCCAAAAATACATTAACATCATTTGATGACTAGTCAACTATCCAGAACACAAACCCAGAAAATTACATAGATGCAAACCAGAAATTGGTCACCCAGAAACCCACCATTGGGAAAAACTGGGGGTCATCAACCGACCAGGAAATTCACTAAGCAAAAAGATTCTTACAAAGAAACACTAGCAAGCTCAACAAATCCTAGGTCTATTTAGGAAGATGAGCTATACATTTCCTTGTGCAATCTTCTTCTCCAGCTTCACAAAACCAGCAGCTTGGTCCTTCATGGCAATGGCAGCTCCTTCTTCAGCTCATTCATCCCATGGCACCATTTAGCTAGCTCCAACTCAGACAAAAACGAAATTTTGATTCAATGAGAAATTGACCAATTTCTTCAAGAAACCATACTTGTGAAGAAATCAATCTTGAATCTGACCTGGATATATATATGAGAGAGTGTTTGATCTAGCAAGATGAGGTTTTCATATTTCAAATGCAGTTTTCGAAAAATCAATTTGGAAAACTCAAAGATGAAAAATATGAAGGTTTTCTCTTGAGGAAGAAGAAGAGAGTTTTGTAAGAACCTTTCCAAAACCTCACCCACAAAAAAGACAGCTACCAAATAAGGAATGCATTTGTTTTTACACCAAAATTCCTAGGTTAGAATTGTACAAGACAGTAGAGAATTTTGCAGAATAAGACAAAACAAATGGGTAGGATCCAGCTGTAAACAGTAAGTTGGAAATTCTACTAATGCAAAAGTTGACTAGTCATACGAAGGAAAGATGACTAGTCATAATCTTCAGGAATTTGGTTAATACAATGTAATGCAATGCAAAACTTACCTTTGTCAAACACATTGTTGTCCATCATAATGTAGCCAGATAAGAACACCTAGAGATGTAATTCTTAATCTAAACTAGAGCTTGGGAAAATACAATGATTGTCCTATTACAAAATTATCAAGGGAAGCCAAAAGAAAATCACAAAATGCATACACTTACAGATCTAGAGATGAAGTAGGTGGAGTTGGGGTAGATGGAGGATCTAGAGAGGGATGTATTTTTTTGGGTGTTGAAGCTAATTTTTCTTAATTTTTGAGTTTTTAAAATTTAATTTAAAATTTAAACAGTTTTTTATTTATTTATTAATCCACGCGGTATCCACCTGAGTAAAAAAAAAGCCACATCTGAGCAGCCACGTCATCACTTAACGCCTCCACTAACTGTCATACTAATGGAGTGACTCATTTGTATGTTTTACAAAAGGTCAGGTACGTCAATAAAAAATTTATAAGGTCTAGTACTAATTTGAAATGAACCCTAAAGGTTGGGTACTTTTATATAGTTAATCCAATAAACAAACATGGGAAAAAATTTAAGCAATTAAATACAATTTGGATAAATAAACAAGGCTCCACTATTGGCCATATTATCGCTGCCTCAATCTAAAATAAACAAGAATGAGGATACAAATATTTTGCTCTCTTTCATATTTCCTCGCTAAATAATCTACTAACAAGAATTTTTAGATAAATAAAAGAATTTCTAGTCCCTATTAGCGATCTTTCTTTCATGATACAACTAGCTAAGAGTCTCTTCCCTTCAATAGATCTTCATACCTTAGTTAGAAGAAAAAGAATATTGTTATTTTAACACCTTTTCAAGTTCCTTATACCAGCAATTAAATTCTTGGCAGAAATATATAATTATATGCTCCCAACGGAAGCTAATGGCATATAGTATAGCCTTTCTTCCTTTGGTTTTATTTTTTAGGGTTGAAGTGGAAGAAGAAGGAGAAAGGGTGGTTAGGGAATTAAAGTTTGGTGATGCATATCCTCCCCATAAATCACGGACGGATATCACCACACAAATCCTCCCCGTATAAGGTTTAGCTTCCAATTGCCCTAATACTCCTATATATATAGGAATGGAAGGAAGACGACTCTCACAAAACTCCAAGAAACTCATTACAGAATCGCCTCCATATTAAAGAATCCAACACCAACACCCTCTCTCTGCCAACCAGCCTACATACTCATTTTCTTTCCATTCCAAGACACCAAGATCATCTTTAATCTTCTCTTCTCAACAAAAGTCGAAGAGGAACCTGCTATATAGCTTATATATGGCACCTTCTGAGTCTGTTGTTAATCTTCCAGTTGGTTTTAAATTTCGTCCAAGAGATGATCAGTTATTGGGATATTATCTTCTTAACAAGGTTCGTGGCACATCCTTTATGTATGAAAATGTTATTCCAGAAATGGATCTTTATGGTAAGATAGAGCCATGGGATATATGGCATGAATATGGTGGACACAACTTAGCCACAGGTGAAGACCTTTATTTCTTCACCAAATTGAAGAGCCTGAGTGACAAGGACTCCCGCGTGGCTCGCACGATAGGGTCCGGGACATGGAAAGGTGAGAACTCAGGGACCACAGTCAGTGATCCGAAGAATGAGGAGAACGATTTAGGTATATGGAAAAGGTTTCATTATGAAAACCCTAAATCTGTTCAAGACGGTTGCTGGATTATGCACGAGTACAGCCTTCACCCTTCATTGGTGAACCCCAAACCAAACTCAACCAATCAGTTTGTGCTGTGCCGGATTCGAAAGAATGACAAGGGGAAGAGAAAGTTGAGAACTGCAGAAGAGGATAATGAAACTGACACTCCAGTACAATCTCAAAATAAGAGGCAAAGGCCACAACAGGTGACTAGCTTTGAGGAATTTATTGGTAATTGCACTCCCATGTCTGAGGCTACTGGAGTTGGTGGGAGTGTTTCAAACTTGCCTACTGGACTCACTCAATCTCTGCCGGACAGCTCTTTTGCATACCCAAGAACTGTGGTCTCTTCCCAAGCCAGGGAAAACTATACTGATGACGTCAGCCAATTTCATGGTGGCGGTGATGGTGACGCCCTAATGAGCGATTTCTCAAATTTGGACACCGCACAACCATTCACGGAACAAGCCTTGGGATCGTACGCTGTTTGTAACCAAGAGAGGGCGTCAGATGTTTATGAGACTCAACATGGCCTGGGCCTCACTGACAATAATATTGAACATTGGCCTAGTCCATTTAGTAGTGAAGAAGACCAAGTCCATGCGCTCGACTTCTCGATTGATTATGATTTACTCATCCACTTGATTAACTGTGATGATGGTCCGCCTCAATCTTCCACAGCACAGTTTATGGGAATGGGAATGGAGAACACTACTACTGCAAGTAGTGAAGCTAATATGGTCATCATAGATTGACCAATTAAGTCATGTACATGTACCACGTTTACAATCAATTCATCTTTTTCTTCATTGGGTTGAAATTAGATTAAATTTATGTATGTTTGTACGAGCAATATAAAAAAATGTAGGTTCTTTGATTTTCTCTATAGCCGGATCACTTTTCTGTCTGTCATAAAAAATTTAGAGATCAAAATGCAATTAGCCAAATATCATACCATACACACTTTAGAGAGCTTACTTTGTTAATTTGTCCAGGGATCACTTTGGTGTCGGTTATCAGATATAAGTGGCCAATTTTCTTCTTCATTTTTGTTATTGTTGTTGGAGCTCTGCAAACAGAAGTTATTTTATATGAGGAGGATTTATTTTACTCTGGAGTTATCAAAGGCCTGTGGTCAAAGTGTCCCTGAAAGTCATGTACAGAACTTTGTTGAAAAATTATATATATTGAGGTTGAATCATTTAAAACTATTATTACCCTTAATTATGAGAAAATTGAATTAATTTTCTTGACAATGGGTAGAAAGTTTTCTATGGAAGGGTTTGCATGGGACTTCTCAGCAAAAAGAAAGCTCGGATGCTCAACTCCCTATCCTCTCATGTATCGAAAGCTTGGATGCTCTTAGTTGGTGCTCTTTTTCTCCTGATCCTACCTAGTCTTCCTGGCATTGCATATGCTTGTGAGTGGGCTTGTAGGAACTTCCCCTCAAGCTTCCCTTCGGACAACTCATCTACCTTCAATTTGGTTGACCCTGACGATATGAGCTCCACAAAGAACTAATTGCAGGAAGTGAAAGCACTAATGCCACAAGTGCCACAAATGCTAATTTGCATGGGATGATAGACACGGAAGGCATTTTCAGGTGTTTCGCATGTTTTGGGAAGGTGATGGAGAAAGACAGGTTGACAGTGCTTGGTGAAGAGCACTCAACTAAGCTGCTTGTACGCCGATGAGATTTTCGGCTATACTATGCCGCATATTTTTGTGGGGGAACAACTGGGTTGGTCTATAGCAACAATCTTGGTCAGATTTCACAATCACTTGAATACAGTTCCCTGACTAGTTCTCTAGTCACATTATACTCTTCATGCTCCTTTGGTCATTTGCTCTCAGCTTCCCCGGATTTCCTGCGTGAGTATGTATCTAGAAAACTAATTCTTTTAACAATTGGAGAATGAGAAAAGCCATATTGAATAAAAGTTAACCTGCCTCTTGGTAATCATTAAGATCTATTTTGCAAGGACTGGATGGCTTGCAGTTGCTCTGGTGCCAACACCAATTGCCTTATTTTTGCTTGCTGCATCAGGCAGTGAGGCAATGCTGCGTGCAGGAACAGGCTTGATTGGGATAAGCTCTGGCTTTGTGTTTTCTGCAGCTGTTTCAGTTACATCAGAGATTTTCAGGCCAAACAGCGCTGGCGTAAACCATAACATCCTCATCACCAACATCCTAATTGGCTCACTCCTATATGGCCTTCTTGCAGCTCTGGTGTATGATTCCAATGAAGGAAGCTCAACAATCCGGGTGAGCTTATTAAAGGAAGCAACATTGTACACGGGTAGGTCATGCTATAGGCAGACATTCATATGGTGGGGTTGTATTTCAATAGTAGGGTTAGCTTCAAGCTTATTGCTATTCCTATGGACCGGGACTGCTTCCAACCGCTTTGAGAGGAACAGAAATCAGACAAAAGTCACACAATCCTCCTCACAATCCTCCTCTTAGTTTCAAATTCACAATCCTGCTTGCACAGCTATCCATCAACATACTAAAACTGAATAATGTTGACTACTATCGTATCCAATACCATCAGGGATCAGGGCCCGTTTGGTTCAAGGAGTCAATAGTACAAGTAGTTAAGTGGTTACAAGAATAGATACTTCAACGTAAATTTACAGAAATATGTGAACAACGAAAACAGGAATGCAAGAACCATGCTTTTTTTCTTCTGGTACATTGGCATGTGATCTAGTTCATCATCTACCCTAATCCTAACCCCAACCCTAACCCTAACCCTTTTCCATATTCCCTTACTACCTGGGCTAGCCCCAAACCTTATGAACCTGTTCAACTTTTACCGTGTAAACTACTGCAATGAACAGGAGTTCAAACAGACAGCTTTTTTTTGTTCTCTTTGAGCTCCTACTCATTACATCTAACTAATGTTAAAAAACATAGACATTCTTGTCTAAAGTTGGCTGGGAGACAACTGAATTAGATTCAGCATAGACTAAACAGAGAGCCTAGAGTTTTAACTTTTAATATATGGATGCCATTCTCTTTCAGTTACATCAGAATTTAATTCGGGAAAATGCAGTCCTTCAAGCAATGAACCGTGATGGCCACATAAAACCTTCCCACTCATCAGAAAATAGACAGTACAATTACTATAGTAGATTATGAGACCTTCAGAAATCATTCCTCAGCTTACTTGATGCATTTTGAGCAGCATGTCAGACTGGCACCAATAGTTAAGAAATTGACATAGGAGGAAGCCTCACCACCATTTAAACATAGCATGTCAGACTGGTACAGGGGTTTGATAGTTGTTTTCGTGAGAACCATATCAAAAAAGGGTTTCCCAGAAAGTGGCCAAAATTCATCCCCTTCATGTTCAATCACGGGATTTGATGTGGGTAGGTCTCCCATTTGAGGTTCTCCCATTTTATCAACTGGAAATTAACAAAGAAATTATCTGCAAAAATAATCAGAAATTATCTAGAAATTTCTGTATACAAACAAAACACAAAAAACATCTTATGATGAAAAAGAGATCATGAATTTTAAAGGTTATGGAAAGTTGCAAAGAATTTCACAGAACTTCAGAATTATATGCATTTGTAGGTAAAAACTTATTAGAAATAATCCAAAAGGGTGAAACACAATGAAACAAGTCCATGAAACATATAGAAACTAAAGAGACTAAACATTGCCAATAGACAAAAACAGTAAACCCATCCGTTGCGTTATGACATGAAAAATTTAGGCATTTTCTTATGAAATCGACAGCTCTTAGGCTTACTACATTCACAACAATGCCTAAAGCCAAGAAATTTGAAACCTATTTTGAAAAAAGAAAATACCTTTTAAGATCTGGTGGGAGTGGCTTGGTGAGGTGACAGTAACCGATTGACAGAGCCAACGGTGAGAGAAAGAAGAAGAGAGCCAATCAGCGAAAAAAAGCTCAGCTCAGTTTAAGAACTGTGCTAATTTGTTTTTGGTAAGACTGTACGTTCATATACTCCTATTTTATATATGTATTTCCTAAAATTTGAAATTTGAAATAGCATAGTCTAATTTTCCCTCCAATTCTGGCAATTTGCGTCCTCTTTGCTGACAAGACAAAATAACTTTTGTTTGCAGAGCTCCAACAACAACTAAAATGGATACAAAAGTGATCACTGGACACCAAAGTGATCACTGGACAAATTAACAAAGTAAGCTCTCTAAAGTGTGTATGGTATGATAGTTTGTTTAGCTTAGCAAAGTGAAGAAAATTGACCACTTATATCTGATAACAGATACCGAAGTGATGCTGCTAAAAAAAACCTCAAATGGATACAAAGGTAATAAAGGATAACCAAAATGGCATGAAATTGTTCTTAAATATTATAGTTATGAACATTAGGACATCTCGCATGTAGATCTTGACAGAGTCACACTGACCAACCTAAAAGATACATATATACATATATAGGTTGATGCCGGAGTTACGACAAACATCAGAAAATTCACCTAACCAAAGTAATTGATATTCACAGTAGAGCAATCCAAACCGTACCACTTCAACATTATTCTCAATGTATATCATATTCACTGAGCCTCTATCTTTGTAGGTTGAAAACCCCTCTTTGTAGGTCCTTATTCACATCCTCAGAATTTCCTGAAGTTGATGCTGAAATATCACTGGTGCTCAAAGCAGCAAGCTGTATTATGTTCTCAATCTCTTTCACCACTTCCCCCATTGTAGGTCTTTTAGCTTGCAAGTCATCTAAACACAACATTGCCAAATCAACAAAGTTTTCCAAACCTTTCAGCTCTCTTCCCAAACCAATGGCTGGGTCAAGAATTTTCTGAAGGTTGTACAAATCTTTTGTCTTATCCATTGCCATCTGAACCACTCTCACTATATAATTGCCTCGTTCTATTGGCCGTCTAGCAGTTATCAACTCCAACATCACCACACCAAAACTATAAACATCACTCTTCTCAGTCAATTGTTGAGTCATGTAATATTCAGGATCCAAGTAGCCCTATACCAATAAAGAACATCAAATACTCGGTCATAATTTAGGATGATTGCTTTGAATAAAGTAAATGCTTGTCTTAATATTGATTCAGAGTTCAAGGGACATGGTTTCATAGAATTCGGAGACATGAAATGGTCATTTTCAATAGATTTTGCAGTCTTGAACTATAAATTTGTCACTAAATTCAAGCCTAATGATGACCGACAGTGCTTGTTCTTATGAAATCCTGTGTATTATTGTAATATGGTTCTTCCTATTATCAAATGAACTCGTGAGACTTGCGTTATTTTGCTGAAAAACACATGCTACAGAAGAAAAAAATGCCACTATTTTGGCAGGGTTCTGAAGTTTTGCGATACTGACCATTGTCCCTTTAACTTGAGTAGTCACATGATGCGTTCCACTATCGACCATTGACTTGGAGAGGCCAAAGTCAGCAACTTTTGCATTTAAATCTTTATCAAGTAGGATGTTGTTTGGTTTAATGTCCCGGTGTATAATGGAAGGGTTTGCATGTTCATGAAGATATGCCAGACCTCTTGCTGCACCAAGAGCTACTTTAAGTCTCCTCTTCCAGTCTAACCACACTCCCGACTTTCCTGCGTAGATATTTTCTAATTTATCACATTTCAGAAAATTGAACCAATTGTTTCTACGGTATCAGAGTTTCAAATTATCACATAAGAGATAAATTTTTGTTCCGCTTATATAGATCAATGTGTACTCCCTAAAGTGAGATCTCTATAGTCTCCTAAGGTATGATGCTTGTTTGGCTTAAGGAAGCAAAGAAAATTGGCCACTGATTCTAACAAGACACCAAAGTGACACCAGATCAAATCCAAAACTAGGATCTAGAATCAAATTCAGGGGGTAAGGCATAGGATAACCAAACCCCTCCCTTAAATCTTAAAGCTAATTAACATTGGGATTCATCTCCAGGCCTTTCTTTTCTGGTGAACATAAAATCAGGTTTGTCTCTCATATGGAGTCACACTAATGAAGGGCACAATTTTTTTCTTAATGCATCAGTCTTTATTAATTGCTATGAAAAGTAAATAAAAATACACATTATATGTATTCATCAACAAAGTAAGAAATTGAACCATGAAAAGGTCCTAAATTCACATTCGAAGGTGATGAACTTTATCGAATACCTGAAAGACTATCCCGCAAATTTCCATTGGGAGCATACTCATATACCAACATTTGTTCATCTTGCTCCAAACAAAAACCAACAAGGCTGACAAGATTCTTATGATGTACTCTTGATAGAAGCTCAACCTCAGCTTTGAACTCAATCCCACCCTGCATAGATTCCCTTTTAGCTCTTTTAATGGCAACCATTTGGCCTGCCGGAAGAATTCCCAGATATACCTGTACGATGTTACCAAAACATACATTTTTAACTGTCTAGCACCTCTTGTACTTTTAATTACTTTGAGTTCATTCTCGATATTTCATTTCTTAGAGAGATTTTCCAAAAGAAATGCATATCAGAGGATTGGAGTTTAGTGGTTGGGGTCTGAATGAGATGCATGCAAAGCCTTCAGCAAAGAGCTACACGCTGATTGTGCTTCTGTTCGTTGCAGTTTATAAAAACATTAATAATAAATTTGACCTTATACGTAAAAGGACATAATATTTAGAAAAGCAGAATGAAAAATAACAAATTAATTTCATGCTGCCCTGGTAGCTATGGCCTTGACACAGTCATGACCTCCACCATTTACAGCTAGCAAACAAATAAATGGAATTATAGTTAGGGAGTATTTTTTGGAATTTCTGGCAATATGAACTCATAGGCAAAGTAACATGGTTAACTACACCCCATGGAAATAATCTATTTAATAATGAAAGATAATCAAAGTTAACCTTGCCATAACCTCCAGATCCAATATCATTTGCCTCCGAAAAACAGTTGGTGTACTTCATAAGCTCTTCAAAAGAGAACAACCTTGCTCCTTTTAACTGAGGAACACTGCCACTGATATTTGAAATCCAAGTTTGCTGCATTTGTATGACAGGAAGACAATTTTAATGCATACTGTTTCTTCATAGCGAAACAAAAGTGCCAAGGCTGTTTCAAATTTTTCTCTACCTTTTTTTGAGTTATGAATGGCCATCTTACCAAAGGAATTGATCTGCTCCATGGCTCATGTGCTTTCCTTTTGTGTTGGAAAGCATAAACGCCTACTAGGGCTACTAATATTAGAAGTGCAGAACCACCAACTGCTGCACCAATTACCAAGGCCTTATTTGATCCTGTAGGCACCTCAGAATTATGAGAAGCAGAAAGAGCGATGTGTCATTAATTAGAAGATTGGAGTTAATACTGCCACTTTTCAAGGAGAACTACAATGAATATTTCTAAGTTCGATCAGATATTCAGAGTTACCTCCAGATTTTCCATAGTAGAATTCAACAATATAGGGTCCAAAATAGTCTGGACGCGGTAGAGTTTGGTTGCTAAGCACAGATGCAAGAGCTGAAGCTCCTGTTTCGTTAAAGCGATCTTCACCAGATGGGAAAACTTCTAGCATCAGTTGAAGGTAATAAGATGAGCTCCAGGTAGGATAACTCACAGAAACGGAGTCCACAGGAAGGTTGTAGGAATGAAAAGATTGCATAAGAGAGGCCTGCAGAGCTGTGTAATAACTAAAGTTTCCCAAGTTTGAGAAGGAAACAAATAAGACGACTAGAGTTGCTTTGAAGGGATGTGCACATTTACAATTGGGGCTTAAAACTTCACCCGAGCTACAGGCAACAGGCGCGCAGTTACTTGGTGGCATCGAATATGAGGAATCTGATCGAGAGACAATGCAGTATTTCTTTTCCATGTTTGTCTTGTCACAAATTGGATTACCAAGAAGTCTGCAAAAGATAATGGAGGACTAACTAAGCTAAACATAAAAAGGCAGTACATCTTAGAAATTGACCTTTCAATAAGTAATCAAATATCCAGTTCTTCAAGACTCTAGAGACAAAATGGAAGTTATGTGTGATAAGTAATCAAATATCCAGTTCTTCAAGACCCTGGAGACAAAATGGAAGTTATGTGTGAAAGCTATTGCTTACATGAGTGTATAATTGGACCCTCCACTTTGCGTAAGATTAAGAATTAAGTTGTTCTCCAAATCAATTAGTTGCAATTGGTCGCTATAAATGGTTCCAATATCCAATAAGCCATTGAGATGGTTGTTCCTTAGTACCCTGTCAAAGGTTAATATGATTTTATAACCATCAGTATAACTACGAAAGCCTAGAGTTCATGATATATACATATATAGTACTAAACTCCTGTGTGTTCTCTTTTTTGGCCCCAGAGCCCATGATCAAATTAAAGCCGTTAAGATTCTTGCAACATTCATTCTTGAATGTGGTGGTACTATATATCAGTATGATACTCACACTGTCTGTAAATTGGAAAAGCTGAATAGCGCTTGGGGAACTCTTCCTTGAAGTCCTGTGTTTTCCATCATTCTGCCATACAAGGTTGATAGGTCAGTTCATTCTGAGCACTTAACCCTTTTTCTTTTTCTTGATACACACACACATCTACACACAAACATTCAGAGGTATATGGAGGAGGAATGAAACGTACAATGTTGTCAAAGACTGTAAGGTTGAAAACCAATCAGGGACATCCGACACATCAAAAGTATTATTGCTCATATCCCTGCAGATTAAATTCAGTCAAGGACCATGAAAGTGATATGAATAAGATTGATTATGGATTTCATTTCTCATAGAACATGACTGTATAACTAATGTTTTCTTTAAGGGAAATGATTGACGGATAACTTATCCTCATTTGTTGTGAAGTACACTGTTAAATAATAAACAGAACTCGTAAAACCAGCAACACCATTGATACTTACACATAGTAGAGGAGATCCATGCCAGTAAGGTTGGGCATGGGGCCAGTCAGCTTATTGTTGGACAAGTGCCTGAAAACAGATTACCACTTCTCTCTTAGTAAATTGAATCTCTAAACAAGATGTTCAAAACTTTCCTAGAATATAATGTAAATTCTTCAATTGGTATGCTGTGTATGCTTACAATTCGGCCATGTTTGAAAGATTGTTGAGGCTAGAAGGCACATGCCCACTTAATGAATTCCGGTCAAGGCGTCTGTACAAGAACAAGATATATATTTGTATACACACACACACACACACACACACACACACACACACACACACATATATATATATATATAATATGTCCAGTGCCACTAAATTTAGACAGACCACAGCCACAATAATCTTTGTATAAATCCACTTGAGGATATGGCATTGATACTCACACTGTCAGCAGAGTCTGCACATTTCCAATTGTAGAAGGGATTCTGCCAGTTAGATTATTGTTGTCCAAAATCCTGAATGGATAAAAGTATTCAAGTAGATCAAATGTAGAACCCAGGAGGGATTAACTAAGAAATAAACTAGATAAGGAAGAGGAGGATACAAAAGAGCAAGGGTAAATAAGCAGAAGAACTTAAAGAAGAAACAGAGAGAAATGAAGATCTTATCCATCAAAAGTCAAGCCTGCCATGAATTATAATGGCTCTATTTTATAGAGGCCAAAACTACACAACAAGCACAGTAATGTGATAAAATCGAAGTGGCAGGTGGATTCTATTCTCTTTCAGTTTCCTTTAGCAAATGAGATTTCAAGATAAAAAGGCTTCCATGCCTCATTTTTCATATCTTAGACATTTCACTTTTCGTTAACAAAAGCATAAGCAGTACCCATTAAAATCGATAAGTGCACTAAGGAGAGACTATTATACCTTGTAGCACATGAACCTTTAACAAAACTTACAAGTGTTTCAGAACCATCTTTGAGGTGAAAAGTTCAGGTGGAACTTTGCCTGAGAGCAGATTCCCTCCCAAATGACTGCATTTAAAGACAATAAAAAATCAGATGGACACAGATGGTAGAGAGCGCTCCATGGTTAGGACAAGCTAATCTGCCCAAAATTACTAACGAGAGTTGACATACAAGTGTTCTGCATTATGTAGCATATCAAGACCAGGTGTAGTCCCACTAGAGACTGGGATGTATCCATTAAGTTTGTTTCCAGTTAGGTCCAGATAGTTTAGATTGGACAGACTACCAATGGAAGGCGGAATCTGGTCACTCAATCTATTGTTATTCAGATCTCTGCAGTAGAACATAAATGAAGAATTCGGAGTTTAGTGGTGCATATCTGCCCAGACATACAACAGCATCAAAAGCAGGAGGCTTCAAGAAAACGATTGCAGATTAAAAAAGATAGGGGTGTGAAGATCGAAAGCCTTACAGATAAAATAGCTGCTCTAGAGATCCTATTGTGCCTGGAATAGCACCAGAGAAACTGCAACCAGCCAGGACTCTGGCATGCAAAGAACAAGGCAACAAAATAATTAGGAGGATAAATGATCACATACCACATCCATAATTACGATAGAGGAGAAAGCAATAATTTCTTTCTTTTTCAATTACAAGTATACTAGTTTCGTCAAATTTCCAAGTGATGTTGGAAGTGGTCCTGTCAGGCCCTTGTTGAAAGACAGATTCCTGTATGAGAAATGAGTTGGACTAATTCAGAAATCTTTTTCTTTTCCAACAATTGCATCAAATAGTTGAAGCATTGATTAGTATACTTCAAATATTTTAGCAATGATGATCCAAGACAGTCCGTGCCACATATTGAGCACTGAACCTTGAAATATCTGGCACTCCAGTGCTAGATTATGGATGACAGATTAGGAGTAAATCAAGAACAATAACTAGTGTAAGGTGCAAAGTGGAAATAGAAGACCTACAGAATCTCTAGCTCAGATAACAACTGGATTGCGCTAGGTAGCTGACCTGTCAAACCCCTGCTTGCCAACATTCTGAAATTAAAGGAGTCAGATCATTGTCAAAAATAAAAAATAAATGGAACCAAGCGCTTCCACGAACATTAAAAAGGTGGGACTTACATGGAGGTAACACGTGAATTGGAGCAATCAATACCTTCCCAGCCCTCAGCACAAGGATCTGAACCAACCCAACTGGGAGGTCTAATGCCCCATTCTTGCATTAGAATCATCAGAGCAGAAACTGCATCAGAAATTTGTCAAGCTGAAATACCATACTACTAGCATCCGTTGACTGCCATTAGAACTACAGCACTCATATGATTGTGACTAGCTTTAGTTTTGAAAGGATTCGGATTTACTGAAGCAATTTATCAAACAGGATTACACCTAACAACTGCTTCAGATACTCAAACAACATAAAGTCTATTAACTTCTTCCAAATTGTTCAAAACAATCATCACCATAAAATCGAAACCATTACACAATATTGGACCAACCTCCATGGACAAATGACTTGAAACACACTCTATAACTCTTATGCTAATCCAAACTTTTGAATGTCACTTAAGTCTTGTGGAGAAGAAGAGTTACATATACAAGATTACAATAGTTAACAAAACCTTTGTCTGGAGAGATATTTCCAAGGTTGTTATCACTAATATGCGACAGATACCCTCGTTAAACCCCATTCCTCCCGAAGCAAAACCAATTGAAATAAATAAATTAATTAAACTGAAGTAATCTTCAAGGCTAAACGGTTCTATGGTTTTTTTTTTTTTTTTTTTTTTTTGGTATAACAAGGGAAACAGCTAATGGTTCTAACTTCTAACTACCAACACTAAGGAAGAAAACCTGATCAGCTGCACTATAAAAAAAAATGACATAGTAAATGAACAAAACTTACAGTCCTGAGTATTTGCCTCTGCTGCCATAACAAACAATTGGGTTAGCATAAGCAGCAGAAACACATGAGTAGCTCGAGTTCGACCTGCTACCTTATAGGCAATAGGCACAACCCCCTTGTCAGTCATCTTACTTGCTATTGCTTTGCATAAAAATTTATGAAAGAACTAACTCAGATGGAACCCATTTATAACCTTTGAGTAACCTACTTGTAACCAAACTTGTAGCAAAAGTAAACAATCTTCCACAACTCAACTGATTGGTCATGAGAATTTATTGGATTAAAAACAAAAACAGTCTGAGGTTTTACTTGGAATTAGTCAATAGTCAAATTTAAATGACTGATACAAAAGGACAAATAAGTAATTGCCTTACGAAGAAAATAAAGTAAACTGTATAAGATATATATGATGAACCTGCAAAGGAGCAATCTTCAATAAACTCTTCCCCAGAAAGATTGAGGCAAAAGGTTTTAATTAACCCGCCAATAAATCACGACACTGGGGATTGGTTAGAGGTCACTATCTTAGCGTAGTAACTTGGTTGTGTGTCTCAAATTGTTGTAAAGAAACATTCAAATGAAAAAAATTATTACTCCAAAAAAGAAAATAAGCCAACAAAGTCAGTAGCTGACTAAAGGTGCTGATGTTGCAATCTTTTGTAAAAATTGTTTCTGAATTATGGAGCCCAGCAAATAGCCATTTACTCTAAATTCAACCAGCAGAACCAAAAATAATGTGCCATGTATAATAGAAAACGCATAATTATATTCCTCTCTTGTTTCATTCAGTTCATTGGAGCAAACCCAAAAGATGAAGGGTTGTACCAGTAGTGTCTGTGTCTGAGAGAATACCACCAATCCATATATGCATGCGGCATCTGCACAGAACAGAAGAGCTAGCCTGGGAGAATAGTGCACCTGCAAAACACTTGGATGGTTATTTAAGGATCAAATGAAAAGATTGCAAATGTATAATGCAAGTTGTGAACTGAAACAGAGATTTTGTGGTTACCCAGAGTTTATAAACTCAAATCTTTACTAGCTCGAGCCTTATATATAGCAGAACCTGGATCTTCAGGAAGGATAAATGCTCTTAATCACTTGAGCTACATAGCTCCTTGCATAAGAAGATTTGATATTAGATCTAATATGGTGGAATATTCAGCTGTTTGAGGATGTATGGTAAGTGATATAATAAGGGCCTGATTATTTCAATTTTACTTTTTAGTATTTATTTTTTATTTTTTGTTCTAGAGTATAAAGGAAAAAAGAGGGAGAATAAAAGTGAGAATGAGAAGATGGGATTGAGAATGAAGATGAGAGGGGAGAATGGCAAGGAGTAACAAAAGTGAAAACAAAAACTTGAAGTAAACAATTTCGGTTGGTTTCAATTCGGACAGATTTTAAATCATAAAAGAGAGAACATTGCCCCACACCAGACCAGTCCATCCAATTCATACGGTTTTCTCAATTTCTCAGTCTAAAATGGCATGTTCTAAGTTAGACGATCATACTATCACGTGATTACCCACCCATATTCTAGCACTTAGAATGGTAACATCCCTTACCAATGTGAAGGCCACACCCAAGAATTTTCCCAAGTCTTTGTCTTGAAAATTAACCAAGACTAAAATTAAAATAGTTACATCATAACTGAAATTATAAGAACTAAAAATTTAATTTGGCCATAAATCAGTGTAGATAATCATTTCTTTTCTCTCTTTTTTTTTATCTGTTGCTATTATGATGAATTGTGTGATTGCGTGAGGTTAAATTAATCGGGTCTCACATGGAAAAAGATTAATTATTACAAAAAATGCTAACTTTTAGTCTAGTGGTACTTATCTTTTTAAAATTGTAAGAGGTTTCAAGTTCGAATCTCCCATACACTATTGATTGAAAAAAACTACATCGAAGATGAGTGTCAATATTTAATCCTAATAAAAGCTTAGAATCCAATAATAACAAGGAAAATATAATATAACAATAATTATAGAAATCCTTTTAATAAAATAAAAAACAAAAAAGCATACATCTAGGGGAAAGTCCACATAATATCACTTTCCTCCTAGAGGTAGACTAAGTCTATAACTCAATACATAGTAGTCATAGTGCCCAAACAAAAAAAAAAGAACACTATGAATACTACATATACAAGGAGTTCTTCCCTTCCAAAACAAAAAAAAACAAAAAAAAAAAAAAGAGGGAGTTGTTCTCAACAACCCTGAAATCAAAATCAGGTGAGCCAATTCATATTCAATAATAATTATATGAATATGGCGCCTGTGGATAGTAATTGTTCATAGGATGTCCATGGTGGTGGCTATATCCATGTCCATAATTACCATTCATATTATAGTAATTAGGGCCTGCTGTTAATCCCATGTAGTTACTGCTGGGATCATAATATCTCTGGTCTTCATAATATCTGTTGCCATTGCCATTGCCATATGTAAATTCATCTCCAGTTCTTACCCAGCAGAGTTCTGCTTCTTTCCCAGCCTTCACTAGCCTTCTTATTAGCTTCCTAGGGTTTACTTTCCCAGAAACATATGCCATGCCTCCTTCTGCATCTACATTATAAGATGCACCTATATACATATAATAAAAACACAAAGACTTCAACACTTCATGCCAAAAGTGATATTGTTAAGATAAAATAATAAAAAAAGACAAACAAGTTGCCATGGACGACAGAGGTACTTTACCTTGGATTTTTTTCAGCATTTTAGTCAGGCACTTATGCCATCCATCCGAATTCGTGTCGATTTTCACTCCACAAGTCTGTAAAGGCAGACATAATCCACGTACAATAAATTAACTAACAAAGAAAAACTGAAGAGAAATAGTAAACAAATGAAGGATGAAGATATATACCATGTAAGAACGAGACTCCATTGCTAGACCTAGATGATGTCTATGAAACTATAGGGTTTTTTTTTCTGAAAGAGAAAAGGAGAAAAGGTGAGAAGGTGAGAAGGAAAAGGAGGAAGGTGTGGTATTTATAGATATGGTGATTGAATGGTATTAATTATGAGATAGCGTCAGTTCTGATACTCTCCTTTTCAGTCATCATCCAATCCAAGATTAATCGGAAGAAATCATTCCATTTTTGCAACATAGATTTTTCGTCTACCATAAATTCTCCTTGGTACGAATGAAGTATGTATCTTAACTTGGCCTAATAATATCTTTCAAGATTTTTCATTATGAAAGAGAAAAATATCCTTTCTGATTATCAGGATGAAGAGAAGGCAATTTGGTTCTCAGAAACTCTTTCCATGGCAGCTCTAAAAATAATCTTATGATCCATTTGGAATGCGAAAGTTTCAGTTATATATATTTTATTTGTTTTTTATTTACAAAATAGGTGTTTATTATGAAGAAACAAAACAAATACATTTGTATATTATATTTGCCGGACAATATAACCTTACCAAAATCCATTTCCTTACTTCTAAATCTTTCCATCCAAATGCATAATTAACCATAAGGGTTCATGAACCCAACTTCATTCCTACCTGTTTATCCTAACAATTACATGGCAAATCTCGAGCTAGCTTTGTCGAATCCTTAAACGTATTAGCCTTAATAAATGATAATCTACATATAATCTTCCTTCTCGTTATCACTTGTCTCAACTCTTTGATTTGATTTGATTTGATTTGATATGGCTCAACTCTTTGATTTTCTTATTTACTTTAATCACAAGATATTGCAATCAAAGATGGTAGGATCCCAAGTTTTGAAGGCCTCAGAATCGCGGGGCCTGTTTAGAGTTTGTGTTAAGTTGAAAACTGTTTTTCTTCTTCCTTCTCGTTATCACTTGTCACTGAGATATGAGAAGAAGTGTGACTTGCAAAACAGAGTCCGGCATGGAGGATCAAATTCATGGTTCCTCAATCCGGCAAAATCAGCAATGTGTACCATCAATCTACCAGATTTCACAATCAAGAAGTGAATTCATAACTTGCAACTAGAATTTCAACTAAAAATTTACATACCACATACTATCATGTCTTACCCAGCAATTGAAGAAAAAAATAACAGCAAGAGGAACACTTGAATTCAAGACCAAAAGGCATAAAAGCATGATGAGACAAAATTTCTTAGGCTGTGTGAGAAGTGCCCTTCTTGTGGTTCTTCAAGGAATTGCAAAATGAGCTGAAACCCGCTTTTAGTTCACCTGGAAGTGAAAGTTGAAGAGGGAGCACCAAGGGAGGAAGTTGCTCACTTTTCTTCCTCACAGAGAGTGGATGTGCCAAAGCTGGCTGCTGCTTATTTAGGCCTTCAATAATAAATGAGAATGCTCCAAAAGTGAGGCAGCTTTGTAGAAGAGCCTGGGGTGCACCTGCAAAATCAGAATCAAATAACGAATAAATATGTACGTCCAGACCTAAGAACTTCCCAACCAAAAATAGCTATTCTAAAAGATACGTTAAACCATACAAAAACTGGTTTAATTGATTGATGTAGAAATGCCAAGCATGAGTGACAAGCCAAAAATGAATAAGAATGAAAAGAAGTGGGATTTTTGTAGATATGAAGGATCTTGTTTTAGCAACAAAATCAATGTGTCACTTCTTTTGAGGTATTTGAATCTGTAATGACGGTGAAGACGTGTGTAAGTCAATGTGTCATTTACTAATTTATAAACAATTGAACTAGATGATATGATGGATACCTGGAAAACTAAGAGCAAGACCAGTGCAACATCCAGCTACTCCAGCATTAATAACTGCGCAGGAAAAAAGCATGATCATGAGATAATGAATGAATAATGTGAAAGTACCAATTCCACATTCAAGTTCTCATACCATCATCCTTTCCTCGCAGCCTCTTCAAAATGCAGACAACCAAGCTGTGCACTCCAGACAAAACTGCAAATGTCTGAAAGGGGAAATACAAAGAAGAGCTTAACTACTGTAATTAAACAAACATACTGCATGGGCAATAATAACATTTAAGAAGAAAAAAAACAGAACTAATTTCACTCAGATAGTCAAACTATCATTTAACAATAGGAATTCTCATACCTTAGCATAAGATCCTGCCTCTGCAAAGGATCCTTTAAAGCCTTTTTTCTTAACCAACCCCGCACCTGAAACACATTCACACAAGGTAAAACAAAAAATCTCAGTTTGATTCATATGCGACATAAACATAAATTAAATTAAATTAAAAAGAAGATAAATTAGGTTGAGTTGAGTAGTAGATTGCTTAAACAGCGTTTGCTCATCTAATAATCCATTGCTAAACTTGATAACAAGCCAGTGTCAAATCTCTAGCTTTTTTAACAAGTATAAAATTTCAGGCCAAATTGAGAAACACAATATTGACCTAAACCCAAACCAAGTTCGAGTGGCTTCGTTTGTTCTAATGCCCTCATTATGTGGAACATGGCACACATAAATGACTGGCATTATCTAAACATGGCGGAGTGATTGCTGAATAAATCGAGCCAAACTCAAGCCAAGTTTGAGTGGCTTGGCTTGTCCTACCGCCCTCATTATGTGAACATGGCACAAAGAAATGACTGGCATTATCCAAACATGGTGGAATGACTCCTGAGTAAACCTTAACAACAACAGACAATCTTCATTCTCTCATAACAACTTCTAACAACTTGGTACACGCAATGAACATATTTCTCTCCAAGTCTATCCATAAGCTTAGACTACACTGTAATTCTCCCACCCCCCCCTTTTTTTCCTCCTCCTCCTCTTTCTCTTAATATAACTTAACCCCAATTTATTGTTCTACCGTCTTATCAATTCCAGCAGGAAATGATACAAATTACACTCCCTAATACAACAATAAATCAACTAACATAACACAAATTTTCCCTGAAAACCACAATTTCACATCTCAAAACACTAGCATACCTCACCAAAAAACTCCAACAACTCGTTAGTCAGTAAGAGAAAACTCACTCTTTTTCGCAAACCCAAAAACACTATTGAATACAATCATACTTTGTCAAACATTCAAAATCCTATATGAGCACCATTCAAATTCCCACATAGAAACACCACAATTAAGCAATTAAAGCATCACACACAGGCATGTAAACATATATATACATATACACAGAGAGAAGGAGAGGGAAAGAGAGAGGACCGTAGCCAAAAACGGAGCCCATGAATGCACCGCCAGCGGAGTCTCCGGCGAACCTGAGAAGGCACACAGCAGGGCCATTGGAGGAGGTGGGGACTAACGAGTTTGAAGAATTAGGGTTAGGGTTGAGGTTGGGATTGGTATCGAGCTCAGTGTCCGTGTCAGGCTTTGGAGAATCCACCGACGTCGTCGCCATGGCCGCTACTCTTTCTGTTTTCTATCAATCAATCTCTTAAAAAGCAGAGAACTCAAATCCAAAACTCAGACAACAATACAGCTTCTTGTGTCATCCGTATTTTAATTTGTTTATTATTTCTTTATTATTTCCTGACATGCCAAAACGGGGTCGCTTTAGTCATTTTCAATTTTATTTTTATTTTTTTAAGGATTTTTCTTATTGAGATGAACGATAATATACTAAACTTATACACACAACATGAATGCTAAGACTCGAACCCAAAACCTTATCTTGGGGAGCAATTACTCCAAACTATTACATCAGTGGGTTCTTTGACCTTTTCTTTTTCTTTTCTTTTTTTGGGTAAGAACTGTGCGCCAAATTGAAGAGAACTCTTTACAAACCCCTTGCACAATGTCAAATTTTCGTGCTCGAGCTAGATGATGAAAAATTATCATGTCCGGTTCTTCTTGGATAGATAGAGCTTCTGGTTTCCATGTTGCCAAAGAGTTGAACAATGGGTGATTCATTGCCTAGTTAATGAGCATGTCTAATATTCAACATTATGTCTTGACGATGACTCATAACCTCCATGCTCTTTAGCACGAGATTTTTGAGTTTGGTAGGTAGGGCTTTACCAATCTTTTTACTACATAGTCTATTTCAACAATTATAACTTGACCTTCTAATAAGTCATCAAATTTAAATTCGATAATTTATATTTGACATTTCCTTTATAGATACTTTTAAATCATTATTTACAAGAATAAAAGAAGACTTCGAGAAATAAAGACAAAAAGGAAGGGCGACGGTGGTAGCAAAATGGAGAGGAGGTCATTGGTGGTTCCGCCACGAGGCGGCGGTCAACGGCGACAAGAGGAGGGGTATTGTTGTCATTATAAAAAAAAAATATTTAATCATGGGTCCCACCCCTCCAAATACAACCCTCAAAAAGGTTCAACACTCTTCATTAGCCCATTACCAGCTCAGCCCTGGAAGCCCACCAGACCCAAGTCAAATGTGTGTGTGAACCAAGCAGCCTTAAGGCCTTCCTTAGCCCCCTCCTCTCTTCTCCATTTCTTTCTTCCGTCTCTCAGAGACTCCGACAGTTTCACTTGCTCCTACAGTCACAGACTACCCTGTTCGGCAGCGCCACCCAATCTTCGGGCCTTGTTTTTGGCTCTGGAAAGGCCAAAAAGGTAACTTTCTTTTCTTTCTATCATATCTGAGTTTTCCCTTTGCAGATTTTCCTATTGATAGTCTCGTCTCTACATTCTTGTAAGCCTATAAGGATCTGGTTGTGTAACTTGTGTTTTATTTTTTTAATTAAATCGGTCACAGCCATAAAATTGTGTTCTTAACAGAGCCTTCTGTTTGGTCCGTGGGATTTGAGGGTTACATTTTTCAAAGAGAAGGATGGGGAGAATGATACTGAATAATGCATTGCGAACAATAGTGAATGCGGAGAGAAGGGGGAAAGCTACGGTGGAGTTGCAACCTATCTCCACAGTCATGTCCTCTTTCCTCAAAATCATGAAAAATCGAGGTAAATCCATTCTCCTCGTTATATGGATTTTGTTAATTAATAATAAATCAGCCTTTTTTTTTTATGCATTACTATTTATTTTAAGAATCTGGGTTGCCGTAAAATTTATATCGGTGGGAGGGTTTTGAAAGCAGTAAACTTGTAGTGATTAAGGATCTCTAGAACTTGGTTGGTATGAGCTCTAGGAATTATTCTTTCGTGCACATATAATGTTTTATATTTTATATTTCTAAACGTAATCGCGATGTCAAATACCGTCATTTACATTAGTTTTGTTGGTGTCATGGATTTCAATGTCAATTTGTGATCCATTTATGAATTACAGATAAGGGACATTCTCCAATAAGTATTTAAGTTAAGGATTGGTTACATACTTCTAATCTCGACTGTTGGATTGCTTCTAAGAGACTACAAATACATTTAATGAATGCAATTCAACGGCCAAGATTAGAAGTCTGTAACCAATCCTTAACATAAAATACTTATTGGAGAATCTCCCTAAAGATAATACCATGTTCATTCTGATGTGAGGCATAATGAGGAATGCTTGGATGAGATAGTTCAAGGTTATAGTGGATTAAATAAATTTGTGCTGTGTGATGGTTGTAGAACTGGGTATTAGAAAATTTACATTACAGGCAACTTGTGAATGATGATGGGTTGTTTGAATTGGGGTATATGATATTCTTTAATTGGTACACAGAACTGCATTCATGCATGTTTTTTTTATCTATATTGTGTCCAAATTCATTTGCTAATTTGTTGCATGTTGTAATGCTTGCGCATGGCACATTTTCTTTAGGTTATATCAAGGATTTTCAAGTTTTTGATCCACATAGAGTGGGGAAGATAACAGTTCAACTACAAGGCAGGGTTAATGATTGTAGAGCTCTTACTTACAGACAGGATGTCAAGGCAAGGGATATTGAAGAGTACAAAATGCAAAAGCTTCCAACCCGCCAGGTTTGTTAACCTCCTGATGTCGAAAGACATGTCAAAATTACTTGATTCTTATTTGTCCCGTTTATTATGTCTGGGAAGGTCTGTGTTTGGAATTTTTTTTAAATGGTCTTTCTCTCTCTTCATGCAGTGGGGTTATGTTGTGATTACTACTCCCGAAGGGGTGCTGGATCACGAAGAGGCTGTTAAACGTAATGTGGGGGGGCAGGTTCTTGGCTATTTTCATTAACATCTTGTGGATGGGAAGAGAGAATTGTTCTCCTATATGATGACATCCTGACTTCCCCAATTAGAATTTGTTGTTTTGTTTACCACAAAATCAACTTATGTGAATCGTGTGTCAACTTATGATTTAGATAAATGGTAGAACAGGAGGATTACTCCTCTTGAAAACGCATAAATAACACTTTATCTATTTCACTTAAATTCACATCTCCCTCTCGCTATCGCTTATCCGATGTATCGATGATCGGAATTCGACTCGGGTTGTGGGATGAGTGATTTTTTTTTTTTTTTTTTGGGTACAATCTTTTCAATATCTTCGATCACCCAGGTCTGCAAAGTCGAGGAGAAATATGCAAGAGCCACCTACATAGGTGGAAGGAAAGGTATTTCTTTTACCAGCATCCCCAAGCCCAAAATCCACGTACATTGGACCAATCGCTGCCTATATTGGCCCAATAGGTGGCCTCACTAGCCTTAGACAATCATTTACATTAATGATTCACTACTACTATCTAGAAAGAAAAAAAAAAACATAAATCAATATATATGGTCAAGATCATTTATCAATTGTATTTTAAAGACAGAGTTCGAGTTAGATTTTTATTGGTCCATGTGCCATGAACCAATAAAAGTTGGATTAAGGGAGAGGGGTTTTTAGGGGTGTAAAAAAATTTCAATATAACTGTAACACTGTCACGTGGTGTTATCAATCCACCTATATTATAACACTGAATATGATTGGTGGATGCCATCCTTTTCATGCATACCAGAACATATATCTATATAAACATTATGAGTTTTTATTTCCCATCTTATGGAATGTCTTAGAAGATCCAAAAACAAACTATTTCTCCTCGTATGTACACTTGAAAATCTAGTCAATTACACATTGCCTTATTGTTTGACAAACTTTCTTATTAGCTTCAAGGATTCAATACTCTTTTTTAAAAGGGATGACTGGTAGAAAGTTTTCACTCAAATGTTTCTGCAACTTTGTTATTCAACTTTTTAAGTGTCTTTGCAACTTTAAATGCAGTCTTTAGGAGTTTTTCATGTCCTTATATGTCACAAGACGTTGAAATTTTGCGATATTGGAAGAAATTAACATGTCATTGTCACCAAACTCCAAATTCAAAATTCATGTTTATCATTGTTTTCTTTGGATGATTGACATCAATAAGCACCAAAGGGGCACAAAATGAAACGACCATGATCATCAATAAGGACCAAAGGGGCACCAACTGAAAGTGCCATGTTCTCCAAAACAAGGGCCCGAATAATTTTTTTCTATAATTACATATTTATATAACAATTAATTGTTTGTAACATAAATTTTGGAGATATGGAAGTAAAATTAAAATATGTAAAGAGTTTGCACGGCTCTATAAGGTCTCAGTCATTTTTATTTGGTAATTATTATGATTTTACAAGAGTTTGGCAAGAATTAAGAATAAATGTTTTACATTAACGAGTCTTCACAAAAACTTATATGAAAACATACTTTCAGCAAGAATTAAGAATAGATAACATTAACACTTAACATCAAACACTGAAGCATGCTAGTAGAAATTGAAATTGAGAATGAATCTCCAATGATTCATACAAAAGCATAGAGAAAAAAATAAATAAATAATAACGGAATGAATTCATAATAGTGTTGTATATTGCATGAACCCAAGTTGGGTCTCATGCAGGTTGATAAATGATTCAAAGTTAGGTTGCAGTGCAAGTCTGCAGAAGTTCCCTTAAGCCAGCTCTCCTGGTGTTTCAACTTTCAACCAGTCAGTAATGCTCTTGATATATGGCTCCGAATTCTGCTCTCCATGCCTGATCATCATCCAGGACTGTGTTTTGTGAATTGGCAGAATCCTCGCGATATAGTGGTTTTAAAGCAGACTCTGGCAATTTACTCTCTGCCAGGTACTGCTTCGTGGTGATCATTTCCATCTTGTGCTTCCTTTTAAGCTTCTCAATTTGCTTCTTCAACTTGTCATTTTCTTGGTGCACGCTCGTAAAATTCTCCTGTGTTTATGGGAAAAGAGATGAAAAAACACAAATGAGAGACACAAACACTTGCATTATTATAATCTGATCCCTTTATGAGTTATATCCAGAGCACCAAGATAGCGTTTTAAGGGTAAAATATGAGTTACCTCTGCAACAGATGCTGCATGTTCAGCTTCTCTAAGCCTAACAAGGAGTTCTCCAGCAGCATGAACAGCTTCTGCAGTATCTCTAAGTTGAATCTTGAGACTTTTGTTCTCCTTCTTCAAAAGTTCCCTCTCCCTCTCTCTTTCCACTCTCAGTACAGAGAGCTCTGCGGCAAGGGATTTGGAAAAACGAGAACCACGACCTTTAGCTCCAGCCTTTGCCGCTGCCCTCTTCACTTCTGCTATTCCTTCCATGATTGCACGGTGCTTTCCCACCAAGTCATTATATTTGTCTTGTAGTTCAGCGTAGTGTTCAACCATTCGAGCATGCCCAAGCACAGATCTATGAAGTGCATCATCCAACTCTTCAGTGCACTGCTTCTCCATTCTCAATTCCATCTCCACCTTCTCTGCTCGCCGGCGGTTGGATTCAAGATCTACCCTCAAGTCATCAGTTAAGGAAATCCAATCGCTCTCCATTTCTGTCCATCTCTGTCTTTCCCTCTCTAGTTCTTCCTCGGTGTTATCTCCATATGTACCACTTTTTCGCAGTTGCATGGATCGTGACAATAAAGAGGATCTCAGTTTCTCAATAGATTTGTTGGGTGATGCATCAGTACGTGACTGCAATTTGCTCCTTAACATCTGAACCTCCTTAAGAAGTGCTTCCTTCTCATTTAGATCAAAATCTGCACCTCCATACCCAAGATCCAACTCATTCTGGATTTCCTTTATTTCACATTTCTCCTTTATAATCTCTGGTTGGAGAATATCAACAGAACTGCACCTCAAAAGCTGCAAAAATTATCAAGAACATGTAAGAGAACTATAAAACATCCACATTTAGGAAGTTCCTATTAAAACCCCCAAAAGTTTGAAAAAACATACACCGTTCCGACCTACCTTGTTTCCATCTTTGAACTCATCATATGGTATCATTTCTTTACTATTTTCTGCAGATGAATCAGATTTCCCACTTTTGTATTGCTCGACCTGAAACAATAAATCAGATTCTCAGAATGTAATATCGAAATTATGTAGAAGACATAATAATTCACTGAGTTTCAAACCCAAAGAAAAAAAAGTTACCAGTTGATTTAATTGCTCAATTTTAGCTGCTTGCTCCATGCAACGAATCTCAAGCTCCTCGTGCTTTGCAGCCTTTTCCATTGCATGCTGATTAAAAGAAAATAGAAATTAGGAAGGATTCCCATATCACAATTTATTCCTGAGTTTAATGTCCAGGTAAGCTTAACGCACCTCTGTAATTAGGTTAGAACTTCCTGCTTCATTAACTGCTACGGTCCATGTCTTCAAGCTATCCTGGGCATCATTGGTATCATCTTTAAACACTCTTCTTTTGCAAGATGCACAAAGTAGAGAGGCAGATGGTCCATCTATGGATGGCCTTGTTTCTGGTATTGTCTGAGCTGAAGAATTAGCTTTGTCAACTTCTGGCCTAGGTTTCAGTGTCAAGTGCTCAAAGGAGAACGAGACTGACGATTTGCTAGGTGCGGAGTTCTGCTGGTGATGGTCAATAATCTGTAAGCCCCTCTGAAGGCTGGCAGCCAATGACTCAGTGGGGCCTGGAAATATCTTGCTTGAACGCAAAGAGGATTGAGTATGTTCATTCTGATTAAGTGACTGTCTCAATACATCTGACTTTAACTTGGAATTGTCTGGTATATTGTTCTGACTGGCTGAACAAATCGATGAAAAGGTGACACTTTTTCTTTGTGCATTTCTAAGCTTTGGAGACTCAGACAACGTTGGGTCTTGGAGGAATGGAGATTGACAGCATAAACTGATTGAAACACCACTTTTGATTGCTGGATTGATAGCCTTCGAGGTGGTAAGAACACTGTTGTCTGCCAATTCAAAGTTGTCCTTAGAAGGAAGAGGAAGCTCATCCTGAGATTCTTTCAGATCAATTTCCTTTTCGTCTGAACTATGAAAATCATCTTCACTGGCCAAGTCTGTATCACAACTTCCACCAAACTGAACAGAATCTCTACTGACAGAATAATCTCTTATATCTTCAGAAGAATTCTGCAGAAGCTGCTGACGTAATTCTCTTACATCATCTTCATCCACATTTACCTCTTCATCAGAATCATTATCTATGTGGGGTAAAATCAAAGAGCGATTCAGGCTCACTCGTAATTGATTCAAGCTTTCACGTACATTTCGGCCTTGAAAATATCCATTATTACTCCCAACTGAGCCACTAGACTTTGCTCTTATAAGTTCTTCCTGCAAACACACATTTCATTAACATCAAATTCCTATTACCTTCAGCTTTCATGGCATAATTCCAGATAGAACTCTAAAGAACTTAGTACCTTCAACTGACGAATTTGATCAGTCAGACCATTGACATCATCTTCTGTTATTTCATTTATTACTGGCTCATTCCTAATATATTTCACTCGTTCTCCAAACCTTAGTGTTCGCAGTATCTCACCATCATTTCTGCATTTAAGAAGCACAAGCAATGTTTCAGAATACTATAAAACCTATCAAGCACACTTCCAAAAAAATGACAACACAATGGCCACATGTATGTACAAATGTATCTGGGCATATCAATAGTAAATCGAACTTTATATTATATAAAGAATTTAGTAGATTAGAGTCAAATACTTGTTATCTGGGGAGATAGCGCAGATGACCGTTAGTTTTGAATTGCCACCAATTGATTCTTGCAGTAAATGAGTTAAGCAAGAAGCCTTATATGGCACATCTTCAGATTTTCCAGACTGAGGCGCTTTTGCAAGAGTATTTACCAAAAGCCTGTACCAAAATAACAACATTAATCATTACAGTTGCAGCACTGGCCAGAGGACAACTGATCGAAAAAGTTTATTACACAAAGTTTTGTGCTATTTCCATAAATTATATTGTTGTGTGACTCTAACTTCATTACACAACAATTATTTGATGCTTAAGAATGTAAAAGTGATGAGAGCAAACTTTATTTCTTAAAATGTCATTAAGAATGCATTTCCTTATACTGTATCAATACTATTACCCTGTAAGTTGTCAACAATAAGGCATCTGATGGAATATAAAGGTTATGGAATCATACCCAAGCCGTGACAAGGACTTCTTTACATATTTGTCTTCCCTTGCACATTGTCTACCTGAGTCATCAACTTTATTTCTATCTAGGCCAGCAAGATCAATAAAGCTCATTCTGCTTGTTTTTGAACTACCAAAACACTTGGATGAGGTCTCCTGCAGAATAAAGTAATTAAGCACTGTTAAGTGATAGACACAAAACATAATCATTCAAGAACCAATAAGGGTTTTGAACTGTAACGAGTTCCATATGCAATGATACCTTACACCATGACTCGATGATGAAAGTACAAACAATATGGGACCTAGAGCTCTTAGAGTTCATGCTAGTTGCTCCAACTTTTCTACTTGAAAGCCCCTGTTCCGTGAACAGAATAGTTGATGAGTACAAAGGAAAAATCCAGAAGAAAAAAAAAAGATAAGTTCTCAATTAAAAAGAATGCATATATACAAATCCTACCTTAATCAGAATTTGTGTCACATCCTCATAGCTAGTCACATACTCCTCAGTCAGGTTCTCAACATACACTCCATTTTTGGGATCATCCTTGATCTACAACAGTTTACCCCAGTTGTATCTTAGGCATATACTAAAGAACCAAAAAAGGAACAAAAAAAACATCAGTGAAAGAACTAAACAGTATAGAAGATCTCTACCTCAAGGTTCCTCAGGGTTGGATCAAGTAAATCTCCTATTTGTTCGTTGTATATCTGTGATAAAGACAATATTAACAAAACACATTGTCAGAATACTACCCTATGTGTTTCAAAAAGAATTTAGAATAATAAGATAAGTATACCTCAAGAAAAGAACAACGGAACTGGTAATTTAACTGTTTCCCTTCGGAGTTCTCTTGCTCCTACATGTAATAGTCCCAAGCAAACATTCATGAACCATGTCAATACACGCCTTCTTTCCTCATTTCCATTTATAAAAAAATAGAAACCAAAAAACATACCTTCTGAATCTCACGGAACAGCATTTCAAATATGCGAGGAACAATGCCCTGGCAACTACCAGGACGGGAATCCTCAACCATAGCACTTGGCGGACCCCATAGAGTGTATGTCTTACCGCTTCCGCTCTAAAGAGAATTCAATGAAAAATATTCACAAAGGAAATACAAAATTGGCCTACTTGAAATGAATGGTATTCATCTATGGATATGAATGAATACCTGTCCATATGACAAGATTGAAGTATTGTAACCGGCTAAGGCATTTTTAACCAACGGCACACCAACCTTCTGAAAAACATCTTCCTGGTAGAAACCAAACAGCACTCATGAATCAAAATGCACTTGCCCTTAGATTTAGAAGCAGAGAAAATAACAAATCTCCAATTCCTCACTCTTCATATTTTTCAAGTTTCACCAAGGAACCTACTTAAGTCTGTATAAAAGGCCTAGTTGCCTAGTTTCTACTAACTAACATCTAAAAGTTAGCAATTTTCACTTATTTTCTGTTCTTTCTTTCAGTTTCCATGCAACCAAACAGAGCATTAATCTACACAGAGCTTAAAAATGGATTTTCATACTGTTTGTACCAAAATTTTCGATTCAGGGGTTAACACATACAATTTTGGAATAATTGAGAACCATACCTGACCGGATTTTGAATCAAAAACCGAATCAAATGAAAATGTACGGTCCCCAACGGATAATGTATGCGGAGAAACCTTCTTAACCGTCCGATCTCCCCAATTTTCACCATCTTTAGTAGGTCTAATTCTCGCCACAACCTATACAAATTTCGAAAACCCAAAGAAAATAAGAAATTAAAAATATAAAAAATAAAAAATTATAAGTTCAAACGTTCAAATACCTTCACTGATGGGTCCGGAGGTGGCAGGACTCCACCGTCGGATGGGTCAGTCTCACTCTGAAGATCAACCAATTCCAAAAGTAAATTTCTAATTCATAATTATTATCCACATTACAAATATCGAAATACTAAGTTAAGGCTATATTGGACAAGCAATATCAACAAAATTTCAAAAATACCTTCACCGATGGGTCGAGAGTAGCGGAGGGTTGTTTCTGGCCGTCCGATGCGGCGACCTCGGTGATCCGAGATTTGGATAAATCGGAAAGCACTGGCTTGGTTGCCGAAGCAGAGTCGTCGTCTACATACTTGGTCTGGACGTTAGGATCGAGGGGAGGGGTATTTTCGGCATTAGAGGAAGGGTTTCGAGAGCTGAAAATGGATTTGCTGGGCTTTGTGGAAATGGATCTGGGAAGGAGGTTTCGAAGCGATGAAGTGGAAATGTTTCCTAAGAACCGAGACTCGCTGGTGCTTGCTGGGTTGCTGTTCTTGGTCCTCATTGTTCTGAGATCGATGGATCAAGCGAGAGAGAGAGAGAGAGAGAGAGAGAGAGAGAGCGCTGTACAGAATTTGAATTTGAAAATGTTTGAAGGAGAGAGGGAAGAGAGAGTTGCTATTTTATGTGGATAAGGAGGATGATGACCGTTGAGAAAGAGAGAAATGATTTATATTTGATTAGGGTTTTTTAAACTTAATGTGATTCAATTTGGATTAGTTCTGAACTGACCATCTTACCCCCCTGAGAGGTGATTTTAATTTTTGCTCCTTATTAACTAGCTCTTAATTTAATGTTAATTTTTTTTTCAATGCATTTACGTAACACTTGCATGCACAAATATAAATTACTTAAAGTATTTCAATTCATATCATTAAGCCAACGGGTCTAACTCGGTGAGAAATGGCATTCGACTTTGGATATAAAAAGTAACACCAAGAGGCAAGAGTCCCATTCGACCACCTCAGTCTAAGATTTTCAAATTAATTTTTAATTGTTTGGACATATTATATTCGCAACTGAGTTACATCTTCATTTTAGTCTTCTTTTCAGGAGCCAAGTATTATTCCACGAATTTATTTATTGATTGAGGGTTACTATAATTATGAATATATGTATATAAAATTACATTTGTACATTCATCAACACATAAGAAACTTTTAAATAAAGCTCAATTTAAAGGACAAATTAGTCAATATCTCATATAGTTCAAATAAGTAGCCGTTGTGGCCGGTGGAGCAAAAGTTGTAGTTAGTCAAACTCGCGGTAGCTGTCACGAAAGCTCAGGCGTGCCCCTTAAAATCGTATTTTACATGAAAAGCCCTAACTAACCAAAATTACGTGTCTACCCAGCTGATATTTGATATATTAACATAATGACCATTCACATCACACACAACACAACACTTCAAAAAAAAAGGTATAAAAAAAAAGGCAACTGCCCTTTCTCTATAAATTCGGCAAAGTCGGTTGTTGAATTTTCCTTTTTCTTTTTCTGGTCGAAATTCATTGTTAAATTAAATATATAGAATAACTTCTTATGGAACATTTTGTTTTAAAAGATTGGAAAAGTGTTAGAAAAGTCTTGGGCTTGTGTAACCCAGAGAAAAAAGTGAAAAAGGTTTGGGCTTCTTTAACAATGAAATATTTGGGCTTAGCTAGTGGGTATTTCCTGAAAGGATGCATGTGGGTATTTTGAAGCGGCATGTGGCAGATTTGAACAACTTTTTATTGTCCCGTTGGGTTCACGGAAAGGAATTAATAGGAAAAAAACACTTCATACGTGGTGATGACGCTTATTTCTCCAGGAAATAAGAAATACATATTTGGTGATGACGTAACTAGAAAAATGCATTTTATTTCCCGAACAAAGTGTTTTATAAGCAAAGGCTTAATATCACAAAATTTCTCTAAGGTTTACGAAATTATCATATTGCATCATTTATGTTTTTTTGTGTCATTCGTGGTCCTCAAGGTTAATACGTGTGATCACAAATGGTCCATGCCGTTAGGTTCCATAAAAAAACTCTATTAATTTGCTAACGTGGCATATATATATATATATATATATATATATATATATATATCACAAAACATTCCTGAAATTCACGCACCTATCACAAATGGTCCCTACAAAAAAATTTAATTTTTTAATTTAAAATTCATAAAATTTTGGTTTTCTTTTTTAAATTATTTAAAAATATATATTGTATTTTAAATACACGTGACCTAAATCGTGCGGTAGAGAGAGGATTGAGAGATGACCTTAATCGTGCTAGATGAGCAAAAATCATCAATGGGTTAAACCAGAACACCATGAGAGGCAACCAACGCCGTAATGATACGGGGGTGAACTAAGCTAGCAGTGACACATGAGACATTTCCGGAACCAGTAGCAATAATACTTTCATGAATAAAAGCAAATAAAAGCAAATAAGGAAATATAAAAAGAAGGATTTTGGAAAAGTTTGTTTTTAATATGATGAAATAGAGCAAGGCTTTAGATTCAACCATTTGTCTTTTTACTCATGTTATTGAGCAAGTGATTAATCCAATGAGTTAATTGATAAAAATTCCGTACCTAAGTCGGTTTTAGCATACTTAAGTCAAGTTTGTGTAACCATTTGCAAAGGTAGAGACCCTTATTTACATACTTAATAAGAAGCTCAATAGGTTACTTAATCACATACCGTATGAGCAACATAACGAATTAGGCATAAACTCAATATCTGCCAACACAGCTTCAAACTAATTATAAGGTGTGTGATGCCCTGGTTACAGTTGCACATATACAAATCATTTTATTTTAGTATCTTTCCCAACGGTCATGGCGTTTGTATTTCATGTAGGTGCGTTAAAGGTGATTTCTGCGGGGTTTGGTATAGCATAGAAATTATGACATGGGAATCCTTAGTCCTATATATATTCTTTTCTTTTGTTTTCTTTTCTCTTTTTGGCCAATAACTAAGCATTTGCAATTGCTACTTTTTCTGTTTTTGTTGTGTTTTTTTCCCTTTTCTGCAGATTGCGAGGTGGGCTTAGGAAAACGCCGCCAATACAATAACAACAACAAAAAAGTCGAGCCATTAGTGCAGCACTAGGTCTAAAACCAAGCCTCATTTGCGTGAGTGGTGATTTCCAAACTGAACTTTCGAAATGATAGTTTATTTGAATATTAGGTATATGCAATTTGCATGCGTGGTGTGCTGCTGCAGCAAGACGAGAAGATAAACGGGAATGTTGCGCAACTTGTTTAAGGAAATGCTCATGTCTATACAAATTATATACTCGATTAGGAAGGAATGCGTGGGATTAGGTGAGTGGAAGAAGAACCTGTATCACGTGTAACTCAAAAGTCAAAGAGACTGACGTTAAAATAAATATGAGCACCTAACTGTGATAAAAGGCCACCACCAGTTTTCCACAATTTTCAACATCTCCATCTCCATCTTTCATTCATTAACTTATCTACATATATATATATAGTACACTCATTTTATTGAGGGATCTTTCAAATAAAGAACATCATTTAGGGTTGCTTATGAATATTTTTTCAACGATCCAAATCATTTATTTTTTAAGTCTACATTTATAGATCATCCTTGCAAAAAATTAGATGAATCGGAAACCATTTCGATATCCAATTGTGCTTAAAGAAAGTACTAAAATTTCAATAATTCAATTGAGTGGTCAAATGATATCGGATTCAAGTTTTTTCTTCTTTTTTTTTGTTGTTGTTGTAAAGATGATCTTTGAATGAGTATCTACAAAATACATGGTTTGGATTAGTGAAATACAATACGGAGTATGCCCTACAAGGATGTCCTTCAAATAAATTTATTTCAACAACGGTTGAAGATATATATATATATATATATTCCTATATTATTGGATTTGATCTCTAGAAAAGTCAAGATTTGCTGACACTAATTTATTTGAAGACAACAAGAAGCAGCACCTGACAAAAGCACATAAAGATGGACCTCAATTTTTGTTAGCACTGTCGAAGTGTCATGCAACTCAATTTGTATACGAAAACTACAGCTTGTTTGGTAACTAGTGGAGGCAAGCCAGTTAAAGGCTTAAACCAACGGGAAGAGTTCAACACTTCACCTTTTCTTTCTCCTCCTAGCAAAGGAATTACCATCTACTCATCCCATGTTTTATCTAGACATAGTCTGAAAATAAATAGTCACATTTTGGAACTTTTTTTAAAATCATTTTTAATTACAAAGAGATAGCTAAAAAAGAATTGTCATGGTCTTTACGCTCAATCCATGTCTTGAGCAATGCCCATGGTATGTAACTAAGGACGCTCTCGCTAATACGATTGCAGTTGCTCTAACTAATACTGAGCATGAAGAAAAAAAATAGATGAAATTAACGAGTAAGAAGAGGATGATAAAAGTATCACTCTATTGTAAATCTATATATAAAGCAAAAGGCAGAGAATGGTGAAACATTCAAAATAACAAAAAATGTCATTGGTTAATGCAAACATTAAGAATTGAAATTATTAATTAAATGAGGATAATATGGTCAATTCACACTTTTTCATATTTAAAAAAAATTAAAATGAAAAGAAAAATCAGATAATGGATCCTATTTGTATGGAACACAACTACCCATTATCTTTTTTAATTCTAAAATAAATTTAAATTTTTAAAAAAAAGCCTATCGCAGACGTGGAAGCTCGTGCGGAGCTAGTCTCAATAACCATACCTAACGAAACTCAAATTTGAACTCACCATTTGTACGACAGAAAAGCTAATTTAGTGGTGGGATTAGTTGAAGATTATTTTAGTGTATAGGGGGTAGTACTTTGGCATCTTAAGCATCGTTTGTATAAGAACACATTTCAAAAGCCTCATACGTCAATTACGGCATTGCATACTCCCAAAAGCTAAGAACACTATTTGAGCATATGAGTAATGACAAACGACCAACACTTTAGTTTCACGAAATTATATCCAAATAGGTCTCTGTCTAATCCATCCACATCACTCTAACAATAAAATTAAAAAATAGAGGCAAAGAAAAAGACAAATGACTCAATGAGGGAGAAGATAGATGGGTTTTCTTCCATCTTTATCAAGAGGAGACTGTTTTTTTCTGGCCAAGCGTCACCCTTGAGGAAAAAGAAATTGGAAAAGGAGAGGTCTTCTAGTAGGCGATTGTATTGTTTTTCTTCAAAGGTCTACTTTGGATGGATTGTATATTGTCAAAGAGATGGTTATGGATCATTGAATAGTGGTGACTTGGTGACCCCATCAAAAGCATTTCATGAATTTTTTTTTTATAAAAAAACCATCAAACGAGCCCACCCTATTTAGTCACTGATTTTTGCCGTTTTGGCTTTGGAATGGGAACTTTAGTTTGAAATTATGCAACAAAAGACCTATGAGAAGTTGTTACCCCAAAAAAATTTAGGACCTATTAGAGGCATGCTATGGCCTATATGGCCCATTTAACCAAAGGGAGATATTAGAAATAGACCAGAAAAAAGAATGTCGGTTACAGTGAAAGTGAACATGAAACGAATTATAAACTCAAATATCTTGAATTCGAAAAGTAATATCTTGAATTCGAAAAGTAATGAGACAAAAAGACTTCAAATTTATCTAATATATGAATATAGTTTTCAAACGATTGATTGTATTGTATATATATATAATTGTTAAGATTTCATAAGGAAACCAAGGTGGTTGATGTGAGTGGTTCGGCACTCTCATTCCTTAAGAGAGGTCAGGAGTTCGATCCCTGCTCTCGTACGGAGTCACCACTTTGGCCAACACTTTACCCCTTACGGGCCGACCCGGTGTGAGTGGGGATTAGTCTGGGTTGTGGTTAAGGCTTAAAGGTGCCACCCATAGTTGGGGCCATCCAGGACCACCTCATGGTTTAGACCAAAAAAAAAAAAAAGATTTCAGAATGACGGATTCTCGGCTCAGTACTAGCAACATAAATATTGTTCCCAACTTAACTACTTCTTTAGCACGTGTGGGGTTTTATATAAAAGGCATTGATGTTATTAGGAGTTGAGCCATTCATTATATGAGACTTTCTATTTTGTTAAGTTTTCAATGTGGGATTATGTGTATTCTTAAAAAATAATTTGCGTTAACGTTAATAACTTATATTTAATAAAATAATGTGTTATAAGAGATTTTCTCATTATCCAAACAAAAATTGAAAAAGTTGATGCTGTCTTCGTTTTTAGTGCTCTGCTTTTTCTCGATTTTTTTTTCTTTTATCATTGTGGATGGCGCATGAAAGAAATTCAACTAATTTATAATGCTAACAAGGCTTTCCACTTTTTAGTTTTTGTTTATTTCATTATCCAATAAAAAGGTGGGACTATTATTGTGTCAGTACTAATCGAGCCCCTAGATTTACAACACGTGTATTTGTTTACTTGCAATCGGAGGATGTTCTTTCTTCCACGTTGTATTCCTTTCCCTTGTTTTTGTCTTTTTATTGATCCAATAGTCAAGCCACGCATCTTGATTATTCAGGTTCATGAATCCCTAGTAGATACAATAAAGAAACTCAATTTACATGAAATAAACATGAAATTTGGAGAAGATAAATAAACATGAAATTTGAATAAAAGTGAGAGTTTATAAATTGACATACATGAATTCTCTTATTTTGATTCATAAGTAACGAAATTTAGAAATTTCATGTGAAAAAAGTTTTGAATTTTAAGGTCATAAATTACAACTTTAAATTCAATTGAAATAGTAATTATTTTTAAAATTCCAAGAGAGTGAGAATTTTAATAAATGAAAACCATGTACACCATCATCACCAACATGTCTACCAAAAGATAAACGTTATATTTCGTGTTTAAATCCCATTACGCTTTTAAGGTAGCCAAACATTAAAGTTTACAAAAAAAGGGGAGTAATCTGTAACAATCTAAAAAGGGGCTAAGACTTTTTCTATAAGTCCTCAAAGAGGTCTTGGTATGCCCTGGCCTGGGATAGGATAGCCTCCCCTCCCCCTAAACTTTTAAAAACCCAAAAATAAAGTTTACAAATACCAGAACACTAGTTTCTTTCATTTTGAATTTCATCATATTTTTATATAAATTCCTTAATACTTTTAAATTTCCACCTTTAAATGCAAGATAATAGTAATTGGTTGTGACAATCCTCTAGATGACTTAGGGTCAGTTTGGCATTGCTGTGCTGTGAAAATAATTGCTGTCAGATTTGCTGTGAGAGAAATCAGCTGTGAGGGAAAGCAGTTTGGCGTTTGGTACATTTTTTGTTAAAAGTGTTGTTGGTTTTGATTTCCTCATAATCAAAAAATGATTGTGGCATAATCATTAAACCCAATGCCTCTTCAAAACTGAGTCCTGCATAATCAGAAAATGAAAGCACCTCATTAGCTGCTTTCTCTTATAGCTTTCTCTCACAACAATTTTTAACAATAAGTGATTTTCTCAGAGTTTACCAAACGGGCTGTACTTCTCAAAATTTTTTAAAAATCACTTATCACCCCAAATAAGCAATGCCAAACGGGCACTTAATGTTGCCTTTTGTTTTAGATACAAACGTTATTAGGGGAGGGAGGGAATCACACCTAGGACCTCAGATACATGAGTAAATTCTCTTAACAACTTGAGTTGCAAGCCCATTGCATTATTATTTTGTTTATAATATGGTGTTGGGAGGAGTGCGATATCCATGTATTTAATTATATGCATGTGTTTTTTTTTTTTTTTTTATACAAAATGATATTCTAAACTGCTCTAATGTATTAGGAGGAGATTTTAGATTAAAGACATTTTTTTATTACGTGTTTTGCCTTCATTTAATTTTGGATACTAATTGCCTCCTTACAGTTTGACACATATGCAAAAATAATTCATCTAAAACACAAAAAGAAAAACTTCTGCACACATGTCATACTGCTATTGACAGAAATATAGAAACTTCTACTTACCTAGTAAGGAGGGAAGTATTTTCCTTTAATTTTTGGTCAATGTGATTTGATTTTGCTCAATTTGATTATGTGTTTGATTTTGTCAGTAATTTAAGAACAATTTTGGATTAATAAAATCATTGTCCTCAAACAATAACGTATACTAATACCGTAGAAATGCCAAGTGTAATTTTTTTATTTCATCTCACCTATTGTTGTCACTAGCTAAAGATTGATGGGCAATAAAATTCCCAAATGAATAATTAACTTTCATTTTCAGCTCAAAAGAGCAAAGCAAAAGAGAAACACATCAAACAGTAAGCATCGGGAGACTGACAGAAATCACCATAAAAAGTGAGAGAGCACAGTAGACGAGTCATCTGCTTCATGTCCCACCAACAGGCGCACTCAAATCTTCGTTGATTGGTCTGCCTATGACCTACGCGTGGGACGGTGTTTCTGCAAGCCCATCCCCTTTGGATCATTAAAAAAAAACAAAAACACAATAAAAATCTCAAAGTGAAAAAGGAAAAGATATTTATATATATACTCGTCCAGTACACAACTACAGCGGCTTTCCGACAAGCTTCAACCCACAGCTGAATTTTTCATTAGATTATTATTCTTCCTTCTTTGTCCTCTTTTACTTTGTACTAGCAGCTTCACAAAGTTTGCTTCTTTTGCTGGAGCAACAACAGTATCGTCTCGATTGATGAACTGAGTCTTGGACAGATCTTCAATTGGAGCCACAGATTTCAAGCTATCCATTTGACTTTCGAGCTAAAGAGCCAAGGGTAAGGGGAAAAGATAACAAACAAACCCATCTCAGCTTTTCTTTATTATATTGTTAAATACTTTTTTTTTATAAAAAAAATAGCAATTGGTTAATTCTATGTGGCTTTTTGAAGGTTTCAAAGGTGGAATTTTAAAGGGTTTGTTTTTAGAATCCTGTGGCACGATCTGGGTCACTGTGCTTCCTTTCCCTGTTTCACTCCCTTGGATTCCGGTGGTGGTGTTTTTCTGTAGAAAAGTAGGTATCTTTATTGGACTCTGTAAATATCTTGCATTATTGTTAAAGTGCTTGCTTGTTTTTAAGTTTTGGGGTTGTGGGTTTTGGAGAAGCTCACTAGTGAAGTGTTTATTTGGGGGTTTTGGCTTCTGGGTTTTGAGAATTTCACTCATCCTCATCTCAGCTCAGTCTTGGTTTTGTTTTTGTGGGTTTGGTTCTCAGTTCTGGGTTTTGTCTGTTTTTGGTTGATTTCTTGGTTACGACACAGTTTTATGTGAAGAATTTGACAATTATGTGTTAGTACACCAGTTCTTCTGAGTTAGCTTTGCTTAATTTCAAGGTAAGCATCGGTGTCTGGGCCTTGAACTTGTTAACGTGGGTTTTGGTCTCCGATTTACAAGAAATTTGTGTTTACCTCTATATCAGGCTGAAGTTATGGGGTTCTGTATTCTTCAGTATCTGGTGTTGCTTAATTTTTGGTTTGGGTTTTGTAGAGGTTTTTCTGAAAGTTCATTATTGTAATGTTTGGCGTCTGCATTCTAAAATTTGATAATTTGTGTTAGTTTCAGGACATTCTGAGATTTAGATTTGTGGGTCTGGTGCCCCGTATCGTAGAAGGTCACAATTTGGCTTTTGGACTTGAGGCCTAGGGTTTAGCCAAATTTCTAATTTATGCTTTAGGGTTTTCTATTTTGGAATTGGCTTTTTGTTATATTATATAAATTTGTCCTCAATTTTGCTTAATCTCCGAGCCCGGTCTTTCGAATTAACTATCTGGAGTCTAAAGTTAAAGCTTTCTACTTAAAATCTTAAATTGGAGTTACTTGAGTCTTTTCAGAAAGATCTTAGTTGTGCTTTTTCAGGTTCCTTTCCTGGGTGTTTTCATGGCTTCCCCTCAATCTGTTGTGTCTCCATTCAAAGGCTCTGTTGTTGCTGAGCCTGAGAAGCAGAAATCCAACTTCTTCATCCGTACCGCTGGGCCTTCATCCAATGGAACTGATGCCAATAGAAAGGAAGCCATGGTTTGTAACTCAGAGAACTCCATCGGTGTTCTTGAGGTTTACGTTCATCAGGCCAGGGACATCCACAACATCTGCATATACCACAAGCAAGATGTCTATGCTAAGCTATGCCTGACAAGTGATCCAGAAAACACAGTCTCCACCAAAACCATTAATGGTGGTGGTAGAAATCCAGTCTTCAATGACAATGTCCAGCTCAATGTTCGGACTGTTGATTCCTCCCTCAAATGCGAGATTTGGATGCTCAGTAGGGTGAAGAATTATCTTGAAGATCAGTTGCTGGGGTTTGCTTTGGTTCCTTTGTCAGAGGTCCTCATCAAGGATGGGAAGTTAGAGAAAGAGTTCTCTCTTTCTTCAACTGATCTGTTTCATTCCCCAGCAGGGTTTGTCCAATTGTCTCTCTCATATGCTGGAGATTCACCAGACGTTATGCCTCTGGCCTCAAATCCTATTGTGCAGGACTCAGAGATAGCTGAGCTTCCTTGTGAATTAGATAAGTTAGAGTTCCCAGATCCGAACATTGACAATGAAGACCAGAGAATGGTTTCAGAGTATATTAAGATCCCATCTTCAGAATTTGAGTCTCACAGCTCTGAGAGCTTGGTCACTGCTGAAACTGAAAATCAGCTTAGTTCAGAAGTGCATGTTCATGCTGTAGAAAGCTTCTCGACCGCTGCTTTTGAGTCTATCCAGGTTCCAAAGCTTGATTCTCCCCCAAGCAGTGTGTCAACTAATGGTGCTTCATCTCCTTCAGTCCAGGCTAGCTCAGAGTCATATGATGCTCCATCAGCTTCAGAATCTCCAACCCAGGAACAGAGATCGGCCCCAGGAGAGAAAAAAGTGGATAAAGATGGTGAGACTGATTCGTCGAATGGGGTGCCAAGTGATGCATTTGCAAAACCTACTGTCACTGTCACCGTTCCTGAGCAGCAGGTGGTGCAGCAGGATTTTGTAGACATGTACATGAAAAGCATGCAGCAATTTACCGAGTCTTTGGCAAAAATGAAGCTTCCTTTGGACCTTGAATCACCAACCAGTTCAGGAAATTCAAGCTCTGATCAGAAAATGCAGACACCGAAGAACAGCGGTTCCCGTGTGTTTTATGGGAGTAGGGCTTTCTTTTGAACTTTTGTTTCACAGGTTCAGAGGAAGACACAGGTGACTTTAGATTTTTAGATAACTAAGTAATGAAGTGTAATAATGTTCTATGTATTGTGTTGTTTCCCTTTGTATGTCGAGAGCTTTAGATGACAGGAAATCTTGACTTGTACCTGTTTCAAGCTTTGTTCTATCACCAACTTGCTATTAGTATATATGAACTACCATGACATCTTTCCTCTTTGTAGATGCTTTTTTTAATCTGAACCTTTAATTATTGTGATAATCAAATTCCATCTAACTATTTTGGGCCATGATGTCTATAATCATGACTGATATTATGATCCCACATTCACATGGTGATTGACAGCAAAAAGTTTGTAAGGCCAAAACATTGACATGATTTGTTTCGAATCCACCAGATCTACTCTAAAAAGGGCAAAAAAACATATCCAGCAGATCTTATCCATCTCCATCAACATGACTTGGACAAATTTAGTTAATCTGCACTTAATTGATAAAATCTCTTGCACAAGTTGATATTTTTGTGCCTATTATAATAAAGGTGAAAATTATAGGTTTAGTTATGTTAATATTAGGTCAAGTATAATTAGACAACGTAGTCTTAAGAAAGCCAAAAACACCATTCTGTCAGTTGATACTTGCTATATAAACTTTAGTAGCAAAAGACCATACTGCAAAGCAAGACTCAAAAGTCTGCCCATTGAAGGGGAAAATGACTTTTTATCTAGAAGACATCAGAGGGAAAATGACTTCTGTTATAATAAACATTTTAGATGCAAAAATTTTCAAAGTGGCACTTCAATTATTTCATGTGCTCTAAGGTTAATATGCCTCCTACAGATCCATGCAATCTGACCATCATCTCTGTACCTCACTCTCCATAAACCAAACTTCTCTGCTATATCCTTTCCAGTTGAGCATCTCCGGTCCCTTAGGAAATCCAGAACCCATTGTTGTGCTGTTCTTTGATCTTGCTGGATATCTCTTGAGCTTTCTGCAGCCCTACTTCTGTTCCTTCCCTCTGAACGCCCAATTGCTGCAGCCCCGACAGCACCGGCAGCAACAGCCCCTGCTGCTCCATAAAGGAGGGAAGAATCAGCCAGGTGGGCAACTTCCCTGCTTAAATCAGGTATCATTTCGCCCATGCCAGCGGCTAGATGGGCTCCTATCTTGAGAGCAAATGTTAGCAGTTTCATGAACTTTGTGGTGTACGGTGCCAACGACTTCACGGTCCTGTTATCAACCTGCATCATTTCACACCCTACTTGATCTTCAACAACATGCATTTCTCGTCGAAATTCACATAACATGTGCAGTCGAAGAGCATTCATGCCAGGAATCATGGTGGTGACCAATCTCCTTGAGTAGTTTTCTGTTCTAACAAAGTAGAACATATTCGGTACTTTCCTCTCTTCAATTTGGACATTGTATGTCACAAGGTAATTGACTTTGCGATGAAGCTCAGAAAGGAGTCTATGCTCATAATATCTCAGCCCCTGGATCTCCTGTTTCAAGTCTCTGATTTCTTGCTCTATGATCTTCAGTCTCTGCAAAACTGCTTCAACCCCTTTGGCAATTCCACCAAAAGTTGGATCAACTTTGTCAGGCTGGTCACTTGTTGATAAAGCATTCTCTGGTCCATCCGGGTCGTTCTCAGGTGGGATTTGCAGTTCCTGAGCAAGGTTGTATAGGTCATGATATCTCCGGTGCAGTACTTCACGGAAGTCATCATCTGATAGGAGGTCTCGGGCCAAATCAAAACCAGCTCTTAGGATTTGCCTTCCAGAGTCGGAGATTGGATCCCAGGTGTGCTGGTAATCATACATGCTGTCAGCAGGAACAGAAAGTAATGCCTGTTTTAATTGTTGCAATGAAGCAAATTGTGTTTTCCTGTATCTGGGAGGTGTGAGATTTTGCACACATTCTGGCCTTATCACATTTTCAGTCAAGGTGATACCATGGCAGAGGCTATGAATTGCTGGTATTATAAGCTGCTGGATGAGCCTAAGGGTTTCTGTCAGGTTCTTGGTAGAGCATGCGAGGACATCAATATAGTAACCCAGCTGTCCTCCCAATTCTACTCTGATATAGATTCCATTTATATTTATGGAGATTAGGTACTTCTCAAGACTGTAAGTCGCTCCATGTTGGTTCTTCAAGGCCATGATTCTGTTATGCAGATGCACCTGGGTTTTCAAACAGATGAAGTTTTTGATAAGAACATAGACAGAACCAAATATAACTGTGTGGAATGTTCTTCACATTGTAGCCATGGAATTGCTAGCCCCAAGGTACATGAACCTGCACTGCTGTTCGTGATAAACACACGAATGCACATGCATCCATGCATTATTTGAAACTAGAGTAAAGCTTTGCCTTAACGTTTGACTCCAATTCAGTTCTTGGAAATATTGTATACAGTATATAGCAATTCACACACATGACTTGTGAGGCATATGACAATTTTGGTATTAAAGTTGAGATATTCAAAGCAGATAGCTAGGCTATCTTATCAATTTGTGCTTAGGTTACTTTAGGATAATGTCACTCATAAAATCTAAAATAATCAAAAGATGAAGATAAACAAAACTTGAGGAGGAAGTAACGAAGAAGATTGGGGAACTCTTGCCTGTAATCTAGGAAAGAAGCCTGGTGTGAGGAACATGTGACTTGAATCATCACATTCAAGATGCCTCCCTGCATAAAGGCACTCAGGTCTGTTTAATTGCCATCTTTGTGGCTTTCCTCTGCCTTCTTCAAGAATTGAGGGGATCAAGAGCAAGGAATTAGGATCTGATGGGTCTTGTTCATAGCATAATTCCAGTTTAAGCATCATTCTCACAAGGTCACTGGCCTCTAAGTTCTCAAATACCTTTGAACCCATTCCAGGAATCGGACTCTGTAAGCTTCCTCTTAGAATCTTCTCCAAATCCTTCTTGCTGATGAATCCATTATTCTCTGTGGAGCTTTGATTTCTTGCATCCAGTCTTATTAGTTGGCCAAGCACCTCACCACAGAACCACTCACAATCTAAGATTAGAAACCCCAGTTCATCAAAATAAATTACCTCTCCTATGTGATGAAGACAAGTAGCAACAACCCGCCGCCTCATTTCCACCTTCTCTTTGTTGTCATGTCTCGATCGAATTCTTAAGGATGGAACCTTGACTTGGCATAGCTCATTAAACTCCTTCCACTGCATAGCTGGCTTGTTGTAGTTCTCTGATCTCCAATCTGATAATATTTGTGTCAGATCATTGCAAAGCTGATAGATTCTTGGGACTCTTTGAAGAACTGTCTTGCTTGTCTTTAGAAGGTGATGAGTGAGTTTACTCACTGATGCTGATGATCTTGCATCAACTGTGAACACTGTTGGGTAGAAGTCAACGAATCCCTGGAACTTGTCTCGCAATCTCTGAATTGAGTTAACTGCAACCTGTAAGTTTTGTGATGGCTGATTGATTTTGTCATAGTGCGTGAGTACGACTGTTACATTTGGTAGCATGCATTGCTGCACAGCCCTTCTTGAATTTGAGGCAATGAACCTGAGCCAATACTGAAGGTCCTCTTCTATCTCCATTGGGTTCTTTGGTTCTCTGTTGTTTGGTTTCCTAAATAAACTGGATATGATGACAAAGAATGATGCACTACCATGCCCTGGGAACATGAGATCATGGAGAGAATAGAATTCATGCTGACCAGCAAGATTCCATATTGAAATCTTTGTGTCCTCATCTTTGAAAGTTTTAATCTTCATTCCAACTGTTCTAACAGCTTGCTCAACTGGGTTCACTAGAGATCTTACCTGGTCCACATAGGGAATCTTTGAAGAAGAGAAACTCTGCAATATGGAGTTGCACAATGTAGACTTACCTGCAACTCGAAATCCGAAAACGTTTTAGGAGACAACATGTGCTTCAGACAATTAAAATTTACAAACAAAAGTTAGATACTTTAACTTCAGAGTTACCTGCATATTCTTGTCCACAGAAAAATGCTCTACAACTCTTGGGTACTGTAAGTGGCATGTCCTTAAGCAAATCCATTTCTGGTTCAGGCCTCCCATTCTGGCCTAATCTTTGATAAATCCCATCGGTCTTTCCTGAGTTTTGCAGTGGTGTTCTTGCAAGATCAATATTTTCAATCCAAGGATTTACCTGTAATGTCTCCATGATTGCCTGCAGTACCAACTCTCCTTGAACACCCTTGCAGCCCTGTAAAGACAAGTGTCTCAAGGCAGCATTCTTCTCCAAACTTTTGAAGAGTTTAACAAAGTCATCTGATCTTAAACTCTCATCATCATATATCCCTAACCGAGTCAAACTTTCGTTGGTCGTCAGCATCAGTAAAATGGCTGCAAGTCCCTCCCTTCCAATCTTGGTTCTTCCACCTCCAAATGTGACAGATTTTAAAGTAATGTTTGCTTGATACTGCAGGGCAGAGAACCTGCTCAGAGGACAGAGTAAATGTTCAACTCCTATACCTCCGAACGCATTTCCATCTAAATACAAGCTCTCCAAACTCTGATTCTTGAAGAGTCCAGCTGCTACATACACAACTCCTTTATCTTTCAGGCAAGTTTTGGACAAGTTTACCTCTTTGAGGCTGTGATTCTGTTCCAAAACCCATCGAAACTCCTTAGCCCATCTTGATTTCAGCCGGACACCAGTCATGTCGAGTGACTTGACTGTTGAGTTCCACCCGAGAGCACAGGCAACCCGGCAAGCGCCCGAAAGGTCGAGCCTGTAAATTCGAAGTGTGCTATTTTCAGGTAGAAACTCAACCACCTTAGAACTTCTTTCTCCATTTTCTCCACTCCAAACATGGACTTCCATAGTCCTATTCCTTGCTAACACTGCAGAAATAAGTGGAGTTGCAGTGATCGAATACGAGTCAAATATTGTCAACAGCTTCAGTGTTGAGTTCACTTCAATCATCTTTGAGAGCTCTTCTGCGCCTTTTGACCCAATGGAGTCTTCCCATATCTGTAGCTCCTCCAAGCTCTCATTCACCTTAAGGGCAGAAGCAAGAAATCCAGCTCCAGCAGACCCAATAGCCGATTCAGAAAACATTATCTCTTTGATCACTCTATTTCTCTTCAGAATCTCAGACAACTCCGACAGGCATTGTTTGTCAAATCTGTTTCTCTTGAACACAACTTGCTTGATGTTTGAACAACTCTCAAGCAACATAGCAAGATTGCGCAGTTGTTGTAGTTCCCATTCAATCTGGTGGAACTCCAAGTTTCTGAGAAGCAGCTGGTTGGTTTTGGCTGTTCCCAAAACTGTGAGGAACTGTGAAAAGTAAGAAAGGCTGTCTTTTGAAATGTTTATGTTGATGGAGCTTTCTGTTTCCTGGTAGCAGCCAGAAGTGGGCTGAGAAAGGTAGAAGGAGATGTTGTGTAGGTTGAGGCTTTCTGATTTGATGGCTTCCAGAGCCCATTGGAGATCTTTGAGATTCTGGTTTGTTGCCATTGCTAGAGCAGGAACTCTTTTGAACTTTAGAAACTATATAACAAGAAAGTAGCCATATCTTCATCAAAACAGCATCAGTGGCATTTTTGAAAAGTTAAGCATACTCTTGATTTTGAGAACTATTGTGCAATATAATACTCTTGAAAAGATTGCCTAACCGCGTATTCTTTTTGGGTGTAATGGTCCAACTTGTGACTTTTTCTGTCTGATTGGCAATGTAATGCATGACAGAAAGAATTCATTGAGCCTTCTACGGTGAGGGCCTTTTTATGATTCGTATTCTCTACTTCCATCTCAAGTTATCTATGCCTTTAAGGGATCCTTTTTTGTATTTTTGTATTTATTTTATATATCCAATCTTGGAGAAAATTGAACCTAACACCTCGGATGTTGGGGTAAATGCCCTTAACCACTTGAGCTACAAATCCCTTACTATCTTTAAGCAACCTTGTTCCAATCTATCTTTAAGCAACCTTGTTCCAAAGGTATGAACAGAAGACCTCTCTCATTCATTGTTTTTGTATCGGCTCAGTCTGTGCATGGCAGTGCACCAGAGTCTTCCACATTACAGAACACGTGGCCGTATCCACGCCTCACGATTGTTCTGCGGAGGTCAAGAAGCTTAGAACAGATGAGAAAAGAGGTTTGAGGGGTGCAATGGGATTGTCATTGTCCACTTTATTGACATTGTGGGCTGTGAGCAGGACATCTTTTCTCTTGTTTTCCCATTGAAAAGAACAAAGGAATCCTATAAAGCAGAAGAAAAAGGTAATTGAGTGTTGGGACAAATTAGCCCTCCTGAATAGGATCTCAATCATTGATTCATTGAGACTCTACAGTTAAGGTTGAATTTGGGCCACCAGGCCGTGTCTCAATGCCACATGCAAATTTAAAGTTAATTACATTTTCCGCAGCATTGAACCCAAAAGAGAAAACAAAACAGCAATGAGAAGATGGTAGGCGTGTGTGCCTCCTCCTTTAGTCCCTGGGGTGTTTAAGTTGTTAACCCAGGTTTTAGCTTTGCCTGGTGCTTTTTTTGGTTGTTTTGGGCAGTGGCCCTCTCTTTCCCTTTCGTAATTGAAAGTGTGTTTCGACCAAAAAAAAAAAAAAAAAAAAAAACAGCAATGAGAAGAAAGAAGGAGAATGATAAATTAACCTACCCAAGAACCCTAGTAAAATCATCATCGCTTACACATTGACACACTCCGAAAAATACCCTAGCGTTTACAAACCCGCATGGAATCATTATACTGAACATCTAAAATGTGTTTTTGTGATGCTGATGGAGGAAGAGAAAGAAAATTCTTAGGCCCCGTTTGGTTCATAGAAAAGAAAGCTTGGGGATGGAAAATTAATTGCTTTCCCATGTTAGGTAAGTCAGGCATGGGAAATCGTTGCCTGGCACATGAAAAAGTATGGGGGAAAGTGAAACCATCTTTCCTCCTTGAATTGTACTTTCCCTTCTCATGGGAAAGTAAGGCTAGAATTAAATGCACCTTTTTTTTTTGTGACTAATTTGTCCTTACTAATAATTTATAATTATAATTTTATCCAACAACTATTGGTATTCCTTTTTGATTTTTTAATTCATAATAGATTTTTCATATTTTTAATAAGGGTACAATTGGGAAACTAAACAAAATTTGCTTTGCATTCCTACTCAAAACATACATAGGAAAGGAATCATACCCTAATGATTTCCCATCAAATCCATTCCGTGAACCAAACGGGACCTTAATGCACCCCCTTAGCGGTTGAGCTAATCGGGAAAAAAAAAAAAAAAAAAAATCACAAGCAGAAGAGTAATGTCTGACACTTGCTTCACACAACTGTACTTAAAAACAATGAATCAAAATGTTCAGTAACTTATTTGACGAGGATCCCAGTCGGGCATCCCTCTATTGTTTCACACTAGTAAATCAGAAACCTTACATAAAATCTGAGAGAAAAGCAAATCCCAGAAGAAACATAAGAACCAGCAACTTTGCCAGGCTTACAGAAATGAAATGAAAAACGAAATGAAAAAAATAAAAATCAATGTTCTATCTCTTTCGACAGACTAATGCTGGCTGGTCTTGCTGGAGATGCAAGGTACATTAATTGAAACCGTCTTCCTGAGTATATATCCGCAATCTGATTTTACACCTCAATCAAACTTTGAGAAAGGAACCTAAGCTTTCAAGGAAAAAAGCAAATCCCAAACCTTTGACACAAAATTCCATGAAATTGCTCTCTGATATGTATACTTCAAATCAAGGAACCCCGTTAGAACTATATGATCAGTTTCCTTATAAGCTGAAAATCTTACTAAGGGAGACGTATACTATTCACAATCCTTCAGTGTTTGACTGGTTTCACTTCACCTACCATCACCTCTTGATACCCGACAAATCACCTAAGCAGCAATTCCTGAAGTACATATTTATCAAATTTTAAAAAATACTAGAAAAAACTGAATTCCATGAGATAACATTTAACTATCAGCATATAATTAATTTCACAAGTAAACATAAATGTTCAAACTTGTTTATATGTGTAAAAAAACAATTTTAGCCAACTTCAATGTGCATGATTACAAGTTACTGGGAGGGTGCTGGAAGGGTTAGACATCTACCAGCACCTCATATGCAAAATTATATGAGTGACTCAAAGCTTCAGAGTTCTTTTTGAACCATAACTAAGAACTGTTATCTTTTATAGACATAAATATGCACATAATTTATACCATGTATTCCATATCATTGGTATGACTGTACCAAAGGGGGTGGTACAATTATTCCATGTTGGGTTTAAACATTCATAACGTTCATATGAATCATTCTCAATGTATAAAGATATATCTTCAAATCAATAATAGAAGTAACTGTGCAAACAGTATGCAATCAAATCTTTCACATTCCAGAAAAAATAGTTGTTCATTTGGAATTAACCAGTTCTCTACAAAATTCAGTTGTAAGGTGATAGTTACCTCTATTTGGTTGTCTACTGGTAACATTGTAACTTCCAATATAGCTCCCAGAACTTTTGGCTGTGATGTCTGCAGGTAAATCACCCAGGCCATAACCAAATGTGCTAGAACCATCTAGCTCAGGACTGGTAGAGCGCCACGTAGAGTCACCATAAACTGAATCACTATGGTACAAGTCCCCATAAGACCCCTCATAACCAACAGTTGATGTGGGAAATGATGATGTTGGGGCAACTCCAGTACCACCGTTTCTTCCGTATCCTCCTCCTCCCAACCCAAAGCTGCTACCTCCACTACCATAACCACTGGCACTAGTATAGCCAGAAGCACTGCCTCTACCTTGAGTTGAAAAAGAATTAGGGCCCCAATTTGAATCATTATTTCCTATAGCAACTCCAAAGCCCCCATTTTCAGAACTCAAGTAACCCCCAGTACTGGCAGGGTTTATGTTATTGTTGATGCCACTGTTTGCCCAGACATTCCGATTAGTTGAGCTTACTACAGAACTGCTCCTTCCATTACCTGCATTATATCCAATAGGAGTAGTATACCTGTTTGAATTGGCATTAAAATAGGGGCTCAGCATCCGTGCATATCCTAGACTATTGCCATAGTTGGAATTCCCACCATAGGTTGGGCTCAATCCTGGCTCTAAATTCATACCCTGTCCATATCCAGTAGTGCCAAATGGAGACAACCCGCTACGACCACTAGAAAGTGGATTGAACCTAGTATCCATACTGATGCCGAAACCTCCAATTGGGCTCATATTATAACCTTGAGCATAACCGTTAAGCAAACTACTGGTCCTACCTGGACTATAGTTGTATCCTATCAGAGGGCTCCGGGTGGGCCCTGGCGATAGCTCCTTAGGGACTGCCCTCTTGACCTCAACCATCTTACCATTGAGTTCATGAAATGTTTTATGCAGAACTCTGTCAACTGCCTCCTCCGAGTCATAAGTGATAAATCCGAAGCCTCTTGGCCTTTGGGTGTTGTGATCATACATTACTACAACATCAGTGACTGTACCAAATTGATCAAAGTACTTCTTAAAGTCACTCTCAGTGACTGTGGATGCTAAACCTCCAACAAAAATCTTTCTTGTGCGTCCAGGACCAGGGGAACCATGAGCAACCCCAGTTCTGTTTAAAATGTTCTGATCCTCCTTAGGAACAGCCTTCTTTGCTTCCACCTAAGATTGAAAACAGAAAACTGAGCAAAACTATTGGTGCCATCTTGAATTCATGTAGCCGTAAGTGTCAACTTTCCTTCAATGCAGATTCCAAATAACTAAATTGCATTTTGAATTGATTTGTTCAAATCTAGAGAGAGATAGAGAGAGTGCATGAATGCTTTTTTCCTTTAATTGTAGATGTGAAATCAAATTCATGTTTGAAATATGATCCTTTTTAAAAATGGAAGGTTATACGACATATTTCAGTATTGCAACTAAGATCCTATAACGAAATGGAAAAATACCACCTAAGTCCGTGCTGCAAAAAGATAGTTGTGATACTCACTGTGCGGCAATCGATCATGTGCTTATCCATAACGACTCTTTCTGCAACTGCAGGATCCGCAAAGACAACGAAACCAAAGCCACGAGCACGACCGGTTGCACGATCCCTCATGATCACAGCCTCCACCACCTCTCCATATTTCCTGAAATATTCTTTGAGCCGTTCCTCATCTGTGTCCCAGGAAATCCCGCCAATGAAGAGCTTGCCAAGATCTGGTTCCATCCTTTTCTGTAACAAACAATGATAAATTCAATAACCCAATTCAATTCAACTGAAAACAACACTTGCAAAGATATACAATTCAATATAAGTTGAAAATCCAGCAAAGAAATTTCATAATTCAATAGGAAAGCCTAAAGCTTTATCATTGGAGCCAATCCTGTATTGTCAATTTACATGGATGGTCCACAATCATATACTTCGACAAACTACAAAAGACTCGATATTGAATAGAAAATGCGAAACAAAGAGATCCAAATGTAGATAAAAGCAAGCAAAAACGAAAAGCCATTACCTTGTCTAAAATTCAGACAGAACCCAGATAGTGCTCTGATTGAAACAACAATTAGGAAATGTCAAATTCAATCTTGGAACATCAGATCCTTCATGAACCAATCAGAACAACAAAACGGATTTCCTAACAACCCCAACAAATGAAAATTGAGCAGAGTTCTCGTGGATCAGAGACCCATGGAAGAATAATTCAAAAGAAGATCAACAAAAATAAAAATAAAAAAGGATGAAAAGTTTACCATTCAAGGAGGACCCAGATGAGAAAATGATAGAAACTAAGATCTAACCAGTGGAATATATGTAATGAAAACAGAGGATGCGGTGGTCATCCTCTCTATACAAAGGCTTTATTTCTCTCTTTTCTATTCTATCTTTCGTGGCTATTCCACTTCCTCCCTTATATATTTAAATATAAAAAAAGAAATAGAATTTGAAGCTCAGATAGATAGGTAAGGGACAATTTTTATAAATAGACTGACAATCCACTGGTCTAAGAATATTTGGAGGAGCCAAGGAGAGATGACAGCGGATGTTTCTTTTGCTAGAAGAAATAAAAAAGGGTTTTCATTTTTGTTCTTTTAATATTTGGACAATTTTTACCACACTTTTAATACAAAGCAATTCAAATACCGTTATCAAGTAGCTCTTAATTTAGTGTTATTTTTCTTCTTAATATTAACATAAGTCCCAATTTCGAATCTCTAATTCTCCATTCATGAAAAAGAAAAAAAGCAGTTCAAATGCAGTTGAATTTGGATTGCAAGTTAGCACAACACTAACAATAGACCTTTGCACTTTTTAGTCTTTGAAACATGCTGTTCGTTTTTTAGCATAAAATGTCTACAATAGTTGTTTGACAAAATTGCCCATGTGAAGGGTTTTCAACGGATCCTTAATGACCAAATTAAGTAAATTATGCAGATACCTTTTAATATTCAATAATATTGGGATCCAAATTGGATATTAACCTATGTAACAATTTCTTATTTATTATGAATAAATAAGATCTCTAATGTTTGTTTTTTTTGGTGAAAACCAAGGTATCCCCCGCGCGATTGTGGGGACTAACCCTCGAGGTACTGTCGGGCGCAAAGCGGGGACCTCTCCCAACAAAGTCTGCTCTATTCGCAAGCGCCTGGGATCGAACCCAGGACCTCTATCTCTAATGTTTTCAAATATGAACAAATGAAACTTTGTCCCATTAGTTGGAATATAAAAAATATGTGCTTCAAGTTTTTTTTTTAAATTTAACTAGTTTTCAGAATAAATCTACATTTCCAAAAATTACTATGCGATCGTAAGTCAAATGTTGACAATAACAAAAAAAAACATTAGAACTTCCAACATGTGTATGAACTTTACAATGAAGTTCACATTCATTAACAGCTGGCAGTCACCAACGTGTGTGTGGGTAACTATTTCTGGCAAAACTCGACAAGTTAAAAGACTCGATGTCAGAGCGCCAACACTACCATGATAACAAAAAAATGGAAAATATGCTTTTACAATTTTCAATTTTGTAAAGCAATTTGTTCCTTTCGCATTGTAGCTTGCAGACTTGAAGTGAAAACGAAAAATCAGTAGGTATTTTTGACTTCAAGTTGAAGCCAATTTGTTTTTACCATTATGAACCCAACAAATTATAGAGGTTGCAATTTGCCTATGGTCTTGAGAGTTGAAAACTATAAATTCTGAATAGTAGCTTCCCTTCATGAGCTGCTCTTGTAGCTAGAGCCCTGGATTTTTTAACATTCTGGGCCTCAAATTCTGTTCCAACAGTTGCATGAAAAAGCAATATTAGAGCAAAAAGATTCTTCACAAATTGTCATTTTCAAGTTGCAGATTAAGTGAAGTATGGAAATGTCACTCTTTGTGGCCCATTTTGTTCTCGTGTGAGTTAACTGTGGAGCATTAGGACCACATGCAATTACATTGTTGTGCTTTGTGATTCTCGATCATAGAAGAAAAATCTAGAGAGAGAGAGAGAGAGAGGGAGAACAAAGCATATCCTAATTTATGCATGGATGATGGACTGGAAGAAAGGATAAGAGTAGGCGTGACCACACAGAAGATCAGCCTCACGATCAAAAACAGAAAATCCATTTGCTATTGAGAAGTTGAAAACCCATAAAATTAGATACAAACAGAAAGGTGGCATTTGCATATAGAGACGGGACAGGTTGACCATCTGTTCAACCAGATTGAGTTAAATAGAGACCACAAAAGAAAATAAAGTTAAATGTAACAAAATTTGTTTATGTGCAACATGTAACAAAATTAAATCTTGGCCGACTTCAAGGGATTAAGAGCAATTACTCTTGCAATCGAAGTCCTACACTCGAATTCCCTCTCTCTCAATATCGCTTATATCCATAATTGGCGAACTTCATCAGTGTATCAACTTTAAAAGGAATTTTGAGGCTCCCTACGATTTTCACAAAGCAAATATATAGAGGACTGTAATTGTCTACACTATGTAAAAAATAAAAGGAGCTGTTATTGGTAATTTATTTATTTATTTATTTTTGAAAAAACAACTAAAATACTATTGGACTTTCCCAAATAATTAATAAATTTCAATTTTGAAGTGAAATAAAGAATTCAATTTCGACTTTTCCAACATAGTGCAAGTAGAAAGCAATCTCTTTTGGAAATTTCCCTATGTTTGTTTCTTTCACAAAAGATATTCTCCAAACATTTTTCACCAAATTATATATAATTTAACTATAAGAAAAAAAAAATAACAAAAAAATATTTTATTTGAACAACTCTGTTGGAATGGTTAGACTGATGGTATACCGTATACGCATAAGATTAAATATTAACAGATATTTTTCACCTAATTTGGTTTGGGAAATTAAAAAAGTTTACCGGAATTATGTTGGCAAATGAATAAAACTGGCTCACAAATATACCAATAAAATAAAAACCAGTGGTTTCGTAGAAAATAAATAAATAATTGATGTCTCATATAGATTTGCATCTACCTCAGTCCATTGGATTCAAATCGGCAATTTGATATGGTGTATCCAATCAATTGAAATTATAACAAGTGGCCAAAGCTTTTGATTCACCATTTTAGGATTGAAGGTTAGATATTAATTTTTATTACGCGTTATAAAATGAATACCTTTTACGTCAGATCACCGATATATCAGACGTACATAATAATTTTTCATCCACGTAGAAGTTGCTTTCGAGTAGTTGCATAATGGCAAAGAACATTATTGCATGTGTACTTAAAGAGGAAGAGCAGGTAATTAAATACAATTTAGAAGTTAACATAATACAATTTATAGGGTATCGGCTCAGGAACATGATCATTGTGGAGTGTTGTTTTTTGAGGGAGGAATAGTGAAGGATAAGGCAGACAGAAGTGGGAAGATGATTTCACATGAAAGGCTGGATGTAGGACCCACTGGTATTTGGCTAGTGGACCAATAAATTAACTGATAATGAGTTGCCTAAATGCCTGCCTGATCCAAGCTGGAGGCGTCAAATCGTGTTATTAATAAAATGTGTTTTTAAAGAAAAAGAAAATCTAATAATGACATATGATTGAAGGCAAATATAGCTGTACACTCAGAATAATCAGAAATGAGAAAACATTTGTAATTTAAAAACAGGAAAGAAAATTATAGTAAATTTATCTTTTCCCTTTAAAAACCCAATAACTGGGATCCACCTAATTCAGTTACCTAATTAAGCTACAAATTTAATTTATTATACTTTCTAGATTCCAAAAATACACCTCATTACAGTTTACTTTTCCTCAATTAATTTTGTTGATTTATTATTAATGCTATTGACTTTATTTTTTAACTGATTTGGTGTAATTTAATGTTTTTTTTTTTCAAATTGGTGACATTTAATGTTCTCATTTGTTTCTTTTACAACCAATTTAGTTTTTCTGTGTTTTTGGCGTGGGATTTTTTTGTTGTTGTTGCAATATATTCAATTTTCATTCCATCAATTGTTACTAATTCTCTTTAATTCAAATTTCTTTTATAGATTAATGTAGGCTCTCTTTAGATTCAAAATTATTATGTAGCTATTTTAAATTTTATTTTTAAATATAAGTAAATCATTATACTTAAAAATACAGGTAAATTAATATCCATAGTCTTAGCGAAGAACATAAAGAATTATAGGTAAATAATTATCTTATATAATCTAGGTAAATGAGGGACCTGAAAAATATAAGTGCATATAGAATGTACCTTCTTTTTTTTTTCTTTTTTTTTAATTTTAAAGTTTAAGAATTATGCACCTATTTTTATATATATATATATAAATAATGTACCTATTTTTTCTACATATATATGTCCTCATCAATTTACCTATCATGTATTAGACATGTTGTTTTTTTTTTTGGCATGTATCACCATAAGTTTCCAACAAACAAGTACCTGATGAATACTTTTTTGGGATATAAATAATTTGTATTGGGTAGATATTATCATTGTTTTTTTAGCTACAATATTATTATATGTATTAGGTTATTTATGTATATTGGTGTGTGTGTCCATTAATTTATTTTTGGTTGAAACGTTTTTTTTATGCTCAAATCTTGGAGCACTGCCATTAAGTATTTAAACCCAGAAAGAACATGTTCAAAAAATAAGTGCCCAAGAATAGGTTCCGAAATTCAAACCAATTAAATATATAAATGCTAAAAATAAGGGATTTGACAAGTAAGGTAGATGGCATAGTCTGTAATTATTTTATAATGCTAGGACAATTATGAAATTATATTCAAATTAGAAGTTGAAAAATAAATGAGTTTATGTCTAGAATATAAGAGTTACAAGGGCCTATTTTAGGCTGTCCCAAAGAATTACTACTAATTAAAAATAATAATAATTAAAGGTGTATAAAAAAGAAATCCTATATTTTTCTAAGGTCCGAGGGGGTGTTAGTTGGATTGACTTAGGCTTTGGTGTGTTCTTAAGTGGTCCTTAGTTAAACCTCACACACAGTACTTGTGTATGTGAGTTTTCCCTTCTTCCCTTTCTAACTTTGATCGAAGAAAAAATAAACAGGATTATGTAATGCTCGAGGAAGTTAATATTGAGTATTGACAGTGGTAAAAATACTGCCCAAACAGAAATCCTATCATAGTGCTCCTCTCATTTATGAGAAATGGGTCAGTATGTGTTGGAATTAAATTTCACCTAAGATATGTCTTAAAAATAAATAATATCATCTAAGATAATTTCTGGATGCTGATATGTTGACAATGTTAAGTTAAAGTGACCAAATACAACCTATAAAGCAAAGAAATGTCCTAACCATCATAATATGGCTTGTTAGTCAAGATCATAGATGAGGAAGCCTCACGCCAATGACTTGGCCTGCCTTTATATATGATATATGATATACCAATTGTAATTGGGACTTTTCTTCAAGCTTCTACCATGTCCCTTTCAGTACATGTCATAAATTTTGGAAGAGAGTAGGTTTTCAATCTTACAGTTTTTATCAAGTACATTGTCTTCAATAAAAAAAGAAGTAACAATTAAAAAGTTATATATATAAAAAAAGAGTCACTTCATGATTCGATATAAAAATTAACCGGTAACAAAATGAGATGTAAGATTTACATTTGTATTGAATCACCTGTATTTCAACTGTAAATTATTGTTGTAATCTCCGATATGAAACTCACATATCATGGCTTGTAAGCATTGTATCGAGCCAACTACACCAATAGCTTTTGCTTCCGAAACTACTTAATCAAATCTTGCCCCAAGTTGAAGTTTCTCATAGCATATGCTGTTTTCAGTATTTAGGATGGACTCGCAGTACAATATGCGAAGGGTGAAATTTGATAGCTGAGCCTCTTGCGTTCTATGTTTCCATCTTGTTGTTGATGCACATATTTAACCAGCTTTTGAATGACTGCTATTTATTGTTTGGTCTGATCTTAAATGGATGGTGACTCTCCAACTTCAGAAAATGTTATCCGAAATAAATACATTGATTGATGGTGGGCCAAAATAAGCCTTATGAAAACGCTATTTTAACTTATGCAACCTTGGCCACATGTAGCATAACCCAAAAACCACCATTCACAAAAGTAGCATTCCTTCCTAGTCCCAAGTAAGCTCAAAGCTATAGGTAGACAAGCTTAATGCAGCAACTTAGGTGGTTGTTAGCAACTAATCACTTTGTACTTTAGATTCTTCATTTTGCAGAATTGGTAGCTAACAATGATGCTAAACCTCATCGATTGAATTTTATTTTATTTATTTTCGGAAGGGGTTTTCAAACTTGAAACATCTTCCAATATTGAGAGGAGAAGTACCACTAAACTGTTAGGTAGTCGGTATATTTGATTGAAAATTTGGAAGCTTTGCTATCTCTTATTAGTATTTGTGTGTGGGTTTCCAAATTTTTGGACCAAGCCCACAAGTGGAAGGGCCCATTTATTTTTCCTTAAAAGGGTTTGTCCCTCTCTCTTCATTCACTCTCATTTTTGGTCTCATTTTATGTAAATCGTGACACTCTTAATTCATATAGCGGAAACACAGAAGCTATGTAATCGCGTTATGTCGTGCTTGTTCTTTGTGTGCTTGTGTGATTTGAGGGTTTCACCCTCCTTGATCAAGTTTTAGCATTAACAATTAGCATAATTCTGTTTTTTTTAATCTAGCAGTAGGAAATACACAGATCATTTATACTCAACGGGCTACTTCATTCTGTTGAATGTAGAGGAAAGGCTTGTGTGATCATCTACAATCCGATATAGACGTAAGCGAAAATATGCATACAAAGTGAAACCTTCAACTAGTAATTTGATCCAGGACTGTCCCAGGTCTCAGGTATGATGGAGTGAAGCATGCAGCAGTTGTCTTGATGGGCGCCGCACTCGGTTATGCAATCCGATGAATTCGAATTGTCATGCATAACCTCTTCAATCCTCTCATAAACTTCTGCCACAGTTGGCCTCTTTGTGGGGGAAGCTGATACACATTTTAGGGCAATGTTGAGCAGAGGAAAGGCCCATTCTTTTGCAGCTTTAGCAACCTCCTTGTCAAAAACCTCTCCTGTCCATTCTTCCTTAACCATGGCAGTGACCCACTTAGGAAGATCTATACCAGTTCCTTCCACTGTTTTGCCTGTTAACAACTCCAGAAGAATCACTCCAAAGCTATAAACATCACCCTTTTCTGATAACATTTTCTCAGGGGCTGTGTAACCATTGGAGGAAATGACACATCCTTTCTTGGGGTCGAAGAAGCTTGAAAGCCCGTATTCGCTAATTAGGGGTTCCTCGTTCTCATCCAAGAGGATATTTGAGAGCTTGAGATTCCCATGAGGGATGCACTCATCAGATCTCTGATATATGAAGGCTAGGCCCCTTGCTATGCCGCGCGCTATGGATAGCCGAACCCTCCATGGAAAATCCCTCTTACCCTCTATGTAGCCTGCAGATAATCAAAGGCATGCATAATCAAAATGTAGGAAGTAAATAAGGGCCTTGTAAATTCTAAGTGATTCAAAATTTATTAGAAATATATGTATTTCCCCTCACTTAAATTCAAGTTTCCTTTTATTTTGCATAAATCTATAGGTTGTTTTGGGTTGTGAATAAAAGCCAAAAGGATGGATGTTCTGTTTGTGTATGTGTATATATTGGTCAGTTGATGCATTGCAATGTATAGAAAAATTTGATCTCAACTTACTCTCAAGCAGGTTTAGCAGACTTCCATTGGTTTGAAACTTGTAGATCAGAAGTTTTTCTTCATTGCTAGAATTGTAACCAACAAGAGGTAGAATGTTTGGATGCTTTAGGTTCCCTATCTGTCTCATTGTTTGGCCAAACTCCTCAAAGGGTACCTGCAATTTCTTCAACCTTTTGACTGCGTATAGGGCATTGTTCTTGAGTATTACCTTGTAAAGGCTGCTGCAAAAGGTCTGGTTTCTCAAGTCAGCTGTGGCTTCAAGGAGGTCATCCAATTTAAAGCTCTCATGTTCTTCAACAAAGAACACAAGCTCTGAGCGATTTTCTACTGGCTTCTCTTCCTCTTGAATCTTAGGAAGAGGCATTTTGTCTGGCGAGTCTCGAAGCGACTTCAAAATCTCCCTATCTGCAGCTAACTTCGCCGCCTTCCTCCCAGCAAAGTATGTGAACAAGAGAAAGAAGCCAATCCCAACAACTAATGGTATCATGAACTTGTATCTCTTGTACCACGAGTTACCGGGAGGATTAGGATTGCCACTAGTTGGGCTATCTGAGGCTGCCATTATGGTCACCGACTCCACAGCCTTTTCCTGGTTTTTCAAGGCATCATTTCTCTGGAATCTCCTTGATTTCTTCACATATGTATAATGCTGAAATTCCTCTTTCGAACGTGGGCTGTTGGTAGTAAAATGATTGTCAGAAATGTCCAATCTCCTTAGATCTTTCAGTTTACTCAGAGCCTTTTTAGGTATCTTCCCACTCAGAACATTGCTCCTTAGATTCAAATAGGTTAGCCTTGTGCAGTGCACTATTGAGTTAGAAATAGTTCCCCGGATTTGGTTTCTTGCTAAGCTAACATATTGAAGATTTGGGAGCTTACATAGTGAATCTACATCAAGTATGCCCCTCAGATTCAGATTTTCAAGCCTGATTTCCGTTACCGAAGTACCCTGTGAGTTGCATTTCACACCCTTCAACTTGTGCATGCAGGGATTTCGCCGCATAGGCACATTGTTGCCAATGCTGAGTACATGTTGAGGATCAACAGCTCTAATGAATTGCCGCAAAGCTTCAAATTCTGATGACTCATCTCCCATACATACTGCGATCGAGAAAGAAAAAACCCCGATGCATATCAGCCCCTTCAAAAGCAGATTGAAACATCTCCTGCTCAGCATTTTGTTGGACTCATCAGAAACTGAATGAACAGAGAAAAAATACGGTTTCTTTTTTCTTTTTTCCTTTTTTCCCAAAAGTCTTGAAGGCATCTCAAAGCAAGTATATAGGCTTGCAAATTACTATGTCAGATGAGGACATGTTTTGTATGCTACAAAGTTTCATAAGTATTTTCTTCAATGTGTGAGATAACCAATGTTCGGAAGTGTTTGTTAATTCGTTATGTTCAATGTGATATCAAAGTCAGATGAATTCCACAATTTGACAATTTTGTCCAGGCTACAAAAGTTGTATAATGTTAGTGAACAAGTCTGCATGCATTATTTTGGTTTGCTGGTTTTTTTTCTTTCATTTTTTTATAAAATTAAAGTCCAAAGACGAAAGACTTTATTCATCAATATAATACAAAAAACACAAATAATCATCTTGAAGGTAGAAGTGAATCCAGCTAGACCCGTCTATTTGGTTAATTGGTGAGCCACAAAATTACATGAACGGGTTGGTTTGCCTAGAAGTTCAGGGCACTAAGTATTTTGGATGATACATTTTGACGGGTATGTCTATAATCTATCTTTGTATAAATGATTAATTTATGGTAATGACTGTTATTTATTTTTGGTTTTTGGCTTTAGGGAAGTCAAGTGGTTACATAGTTTATACGACATCATAATTAATTAGGGGCCAACATAGATAGGGTGTGGGTAAAAATCAATGTTCCGGAGCTACCAAGATTAGGTTGATGGTCCAAAACATGGGATAGCTATGACTAGGATCCAAAAAGTTTTGTACAAATATATAAAAACAACCTATAAGTTGGATATCTCTATGAAGAAAAACAAGAGACAAGAGTCAACAATGAGGTGGGGCTGGGCACAGTTCAATCCTGCCAGTTATTTGGCTACGCCGGCGATGACCATGAGTGGCGAGAATTGATCATCCCTTCTTCTTCAAAGGCCATATACGTCTGTCAGTTACGTCCTGCAGGTTTTTTAATCTATTTAAATATGTTTTTTTTAATATATTAATCGAATTTTAAAAAATTTAATGGTTAAATTGATGTGCTTATGTCATATTAGCAAGTTAAAGATTTTAGTGACGGATTTAATAGAATGGAGCAAAGGTGCAAAATGAGACGGTCTAAAATACATGGAGTAAATTGAGATTTTAGCAACAACACAAGGGGCAAAAAGATAGAATTATGCCTAAAATAAAGCATATGAAGTTCAAATAGACCAAGGAGGACAGCTAAAGATTACAACTATGAGAGGGCTTAAAAACCGAAAAAAAGGGCAAGAGCTGACCAAACCGAAGAGTGGCTGCACCTGTGGCTCGTTTGGTACACAGAATTGGCTTGGGCTGGTTTGGACTAAATTTAGTACCATGTTTGTTTTATCTAATTCTAGTCTTAGATGGAATTGCTAATACGGGGCCCACCAAAAACACCTCCTTAGGAGGGGACTACTAATCCCATGTGGAAAGGGAGGATTAGCTAGCCCTATATGGGGGCGGATCCGTGGCACCATATTTTTGACACAAGTTTTGACACAAGTTTTAAACCCTTGGATTAGCCCACTATCAATGGATGTGATTAAACAAATTAATTATTTTATTCTTTAAATAAGCAATTATTGAAAATAAATTTTAATTGACTTTTGTATTTCCTCTCTCTTCATTTAATTAAGTTTTGATGGCTTATTGACACAAGGCACTTCTTCTTCTTCTCTTCTTCGTGCCTTCTCATTAACACCACCTCCCTTCTTCTTCTTTTTCTTGCTTTTTCAGTGACCCTGAAATCACAAACTAGCCATCCAATTTCAGCAAACCATTCCATCTAAATCACAAACTAGCAATTAATCCTTAGAGTTAAGATTTATATTGACAAATCATTGTTTTAATAATCTACACAACAAGTTGCAGAGTAGATCACATTAATCTAGCCAATTTGTGGGCGTTGGAGAGAAACTGGGTCTTTGTTTCTGTTCAATCAAAATTACTTCAGAGTTAGCGAAGTAACGCGCCTTAGTTTTCATTCTCTTTATTTCCTATTTGGCTCTTGCCCTTCGTCCCTCTGCATCTCTGTGTCTCTCTCTTCTTCTCCATTCATTCATCTCCCATCTACATCTTACAATTTCCCACCAATAATTATTACATTTTTTTTTAATAATGTTATATTTTAATCTATAGTATCGTACAATCTAGTTTCTTGCTTCTTCTTAATATTTTATTTTTATCACATAATAAATTTTTTAAATATTGGTTTTGAAGATGTTGAATATAAAGTTAGAGCTAAAACATAGCATAGCATATGAGAAACTCGAAGAAAATCCAAATTAGTAGAGAAAATATGGAAGATTTCTTTGTTCCACAGACCATATAGAAGATGTCATTCGTAGAGAAGAGAAGATCGCAGGCGAATGATGAATGTAGAAGAAAGAGAGAGTAAAAAATGCAGAGGCAGCGAAGGAACAAAAGAATCTAGTAGGAAAGGGAAAGAACTAATTAAAGATAATTAATGAGATGAGAGAGAGAATGAATTCTTAATTAATATGGTATCACAATTTTAATCCCAACGAATAAATATAAATTGAAGAAAATTTATTGTTTTGAGAAATGAAAGTACATCTCAACCATTAAAAGTTTATAAATCTAAAGGTCTAAAACTTGTGTCAAAAATATGGTGCCACGGATCCGCCCCCTATATATATATATATATATACATACATATGTTTATATTATTTATAATATACACATACATGTCACATATATTATAAAATACGTATGTACACGTATATAATACATGTATTTATACATATATACATATACATAGATAGTTTTGAAATAAAAATAAAAATCGAGTCCTAGTCCAAGCATACACCAAACTCAGGATAAGTGTTATCCAACTTAGACCAAGCCAAGCCAAGCCAAGACAGTCCCTAAGCATAGTCCATGCCAAGACAGTCATGTGTACCAAACGAGCCCGTAGTGTTCTTTTTGGTCATTTGGGTGAACATTGGCTCAAACATACCTGTGCCAACCCTAGACAATTCTAATAAAAGAACGAGGAATTCTTATGTGTTACGATCACATTGTCACATTGTGATATCAATCCACTTATGTTATAACACGTATATTATACATTTTATAATATATCAATATTGTTTACCCATCTTATAACACTTAGATTAGTAACACCATGTGAATATCACACCTTTTCCAAAAAAACAATATAAACTTGCCAAACTTGGGCTTAAAAATTAAAACTTTTATGTGGACAAACAACTCCAAGGGGATACATAAACATCATAAATAAATAAAAATATGATACATCTCCAAGAAGAGCCAAGACGACAACACAGATTTACCGCATCAAACAAAGCATATTTGGTTAAACCAAAGACTGCGACCATAGAAACATAAATCTAGAACTCTAAATGAAGAGGATGATGATGACATTTTTACATTTTTCAGCACGTCTCCTCATGTAGGACAAATATATATAATTGGCTACAAATGCAATCAATTCCAATTCGTTCGATATTATTATTTTTTTAGGGGTTGCAAAATGGGGTTATTGATAATTTAATTCTTTTTTTAGGGTTTATTGATCTTTAATCCTTCTTTCAGCAATCGGATAAGATTAATGAATTATATTTTGGGAACATTGTTCTTAATTATATTTTATCACCAGCCATTCACGGAGGTTTGATGCAAAGACCGACCCTTTTGCTTTTGCTTGGAAAGAAATGGAAGCAACTCTGCCATGTCTTTCCCAACAAGACAAAGTGTGTGTGACAGCATAGGCCACAAGGGGAAAAAGGGCAATTGGCCACTCCCACCCACTAACCCTGTTCATCATTGTGTTTTGCTTCACGCCAAGAGACCCTTTTTCAAATTTTAAAATCCCCTTTTGCTTGTGGTCATTGCTTAATCAAACATTTGACTTCACTAATTTTTTTTCATTAATTACTCTTGCATTTTAATTTCTTTTCTTTGACTTTGCTTGAATAATCTAACTTAAGATTTAATCCATGCTTGTTTTAAATTGATTCAACACTACAAGCAAACGTTTCAAAAGCAGGAGAGTGCTTTACATAAGAGTCGACTTCTGTGAAGAGTTGGAAAAAAATATAGGTAAACAATTGGTACCTCCATCCACTAACCTATTTTAATTGCAAAAAAATATATGATAGAGAAATCGGCATAGGTTGGAAACAATTCAAGCAAAACCACAAAAAGAAACCCAATCTTCATCTAACAACAACAATTAATTTGTAATGTGAAAATCCTATGTACAAAATCAACACCATGATCCCAAAACTCTATCCTTATCTAATTTTCCCTTCTGAAAAAGAGGAACCAATTCAAAAGTTAAAACCCAACCCCGATTCGTACATGGAGTCAAAAAAAAAAAGAAGAACTATAATTAGCACTAACGCATATTTAACTTGTCAATTAAACACACCTAACAACATAATTACTTAGCCATGATTGATCACGAGTAAACATTTTCTTCGTTATCATCCTCTTCGACTTCATCAAAAAATGGATCGTTGAGAAGTTCAGTGGCAGAAGGCCTAGCCCTAGGTTGGGCGAGGCACTTCTCAACAAATGCCTTCACCTCAGGGTCCTTGACCTTGTTCAAGGATTGGGGTCTTACCCCAGAGGTTACCTTTTTGTATATTTTGGCAACATTGTCACATTCACTATAGGGAATTTCCAAGGTCACCATCTCTAGCACACACATCCCAAATGAGTATATGTCCACCATTTCAGTGTAGTCCTCTTCATACAGCTCTGGTGCCATAAATTCTGGAGTCCCTAACACTGAATGCGCTGAATGGTTCTTCCCCACAATTGCGGCCAATCCCAAATCACCAATCTTCACCTATTGAACCATAAATTAAAAATATATATTAACAAAACTGAATATTAAAAAAAACTCCCAAAAAAGGTAAAAATGAAATAAAATTGAAGCGATCAATTATCGGTACCTGGCCAATATTCCCGTTGATAAAGACATTGCTGCAATTGAGATCTCTGTGGATAACACAAGGCTCATGAGTATGCAAATACTCAAGCCCTTTCAAGATCTGCTTGGACCACTTCTTCAAGGCTATCAATGAAACTTGCTTATGCTTCTTCCTATAGTCCCTCAGATTCCCATTTGTACAAACTTCTGTCATGAAATTGAGGGTGTTATTCTCTGCGTCCCGCCACACATTATACAAGGTGATGATGTTCTTGTCTGCCAGGGATCTCAGCAACCCAACCTCGGCGTAGAGCCGTTCGATCATGGCAGGGTCATTGGTGAAGTTACGTAGCTTGACTTGGTTCCATGCCACCTCTATGCCCTCTTCTTGATCAAACGCCCGGTACACCTTCTTCACTGCACCGCACCCTAGAAGCTCGTTGTACCGCCCGTATCGCCCAGTGGGGTCGATTTCGACGAATGGTTCTTTGTCAGATTGATCTTGGTTTTCACTCGGCATCTGCAAGAAATAAATATTAGTCCCAGAAGAAGAATAAAAAAAGTTTGGAAGGCCTCAAAAACCAATGAAAGTACTTATTTTGAAAACTCAATTATAAATATACAAATTAACAAAGAAAATATATACAATCTCGGATCAACCCCAGAAAATAAAAGTCAAAGATTTACCTTGTAGGCTATCAGAAGCAAATATTTTTCTGCAAAAAAGAAAACGTAAGCAAGCAAAAAACAAGTAAGCACAAAACAACGAAAGCAAAGTGATGAAAAGAAATAGGGTTTGAAGAGAGGTGTGTGTATATATATAGGAGGTTAGCCGCGTTAAAAGTGAAAGAAGGAGTAGGTAGGTAGGTATAGGGAGGTTAATCCTGATTAATTGAGGTACTAAACAAGATTGAGCCGTTTAAGGATAAGTAGGTAATTGTTGATCAGATTGGATTCGGAAAGATAAGCCTCCTCCACATAGATATAGATCAAAGCAAAGTGATATTAAATTTCTAAAATGAAAGTTACTCCAATTGGTTATGGATTATGGATCTTATTATTATTAACTCAGAATTGGTTTCTGTTTTTGTATTTTTTATTCAATCCGAAATCAAATTTGATACATCAGGGTTGAGGATCTGAATCTTCCACAGAGGTCGACATTGACGGTCTGGATGTTACGAGGGTATTCACAAATAAATGGGAACGTTTCTAGCAGTAAATCAAATCACATGTGCTTTAATTTATTTGTCACGCTCACGAGGTGGAAATTAAAGACCAAAAAGAAAAAAGAAAAATATGATAGAAAGTTAAGAAATAACCCACAATAGCTTTATTAATATTGTAAATAATCCCGTTGTAGTTCTTTATTTTATTAATAAAAAATTTCCCTTGTACCGTAGAGATTCTCTCAAAATAACCCGCAATAGCTTTTACAAACAATTTAAACTTATTCTAATATATACATGTAATAATATTAGTGGATCGATAAAACTAAATGACAGTGTTATATATCACATTGAAAAATTCCTCGTCGAATGCCTCATAAAATTATTCTATGTAATTTGATGAAGTCATAATTTTCTATTAGTGCTCCGGTTAGGTGCTAGAAGATCATTCTTTGTTGAAGAATTCTATTGACATCCCGTTAAATACGCATCTGCGAGGGGTCAACAGAAATCCCCTTCCTTGTGTGAATGGTTTCAAAATCTTCATGTTGTTGACATTATTCTGATATACTTTTGTGTGGCTGAATAAAGTGTTCTGCTGATCAAACTTGTTGAATAATAAACAAGTCCGACCAATTTTCTCCTAGTATTATAAAAACAAATTTTTACGGAAAATCTTAATTAAAATTTTATTTATCTTTCTGTATGGCAAAGTCACGTTTAAATCATGTTCGTCGTTAACTCTTTCGAACAATTAGTACAACGATCATTTGTAATGAGAAATTGACAAAATTGCACATGAGTTCACCGTCTGAAAATTGACGGAATCATAGATATTTTGACCCAATTGAAATTATGTGGGACTTAGATTCAAACAACTGAATTAAAATTGAGGTAAAACTACCGGATCAAATTAAAGTTTCATTTCCCAATTATGAGGTTATTAGTGGAGATACATCTTGTGCGCTTGATGTTGTCAATTTTTTTTTATGTATCTGAATTATAACATTAGTATATACTTCCATCTTTGTATTAACAACTAAGCTAAAACTAAGCTCTAGGAATCAATTTTCTTTAATTCCACTTAAAGTCGAAACAAAACCTTCTAACTGAGCTAAAACTAATTGAGGTCACGTGGAGCAATATTAGGAAGATTAATAATAAATCTTGGAAACATATATAAACTATAATTAGTAGCCCTTGTAGGTTTGTGTTTTCTTGTGATATAAATCTTATGCATATACAGAATATTATGAAACACATGAAGAAACATGTGATTGATCCTGCAAGTTGACGGCATCCACTCACTCTACTGTTATGCATGTGAAATCACTACTGGTTCCTTCATTATGTTCAAGCTTGTTTAAGAAATATAGAAGCTACTCATTTTTTCTAGCAAATAATGCAGCCCGAGAGCTCCACGAGGTTAGGAGATTCACAAGGATATGTAGTAGGCAAGGAAAATAATGCAACAAGGTTTTTTTTTTTTTTTTTTTTTTAATTTTAAATCAAAGTAAATTTCATTAAATAAACTTCAACAGTATAATCAAATACATCAACAAGACATCTAAAGTACCAATCCCAAGAGGGCAACAAATTAACATGCGAAAAACAAAACTAAAGCAGACAAAAGCCGCATTAAAACTAGGGAGCTTTAGTAATATACCCAAAATAGGGGCTGAAATTATAAAAGAACCCTACATGAAATACACTTTAGAAACATACCCAAAAATCATTTACTACATACAAAATGAGTGTTGAATTTCTTATAAATTACATGACTGCCATTAACTAACTTAAAAGAAGCCCAATACAAAAATCACAAAAAGACCCAAAACAAGCCCAACTCAGACTTTTAAAAAAACCCAAACTTAAGTATTAAAAAAAAAAAAAACACGAAACCAAGGGCATGTCCCCATGATCCTTCCTTCTCCATTGATCCTCTGCAAACCATGTCATAGAAATACATTGTTAATACCATATCATAGAAGTACATTGTTAATACCATTTTATAGAAACATATTGTTAATACCATTTCATAGAAACAAATTGTTAATACCATTTCATAACAAAAAAAAAAAAAACATTGTTAATACCATTTCATACCCAAAAAAAAAACCATTATTAATACCATTTCATACAAAAAGACATTGTTAATACCATTTCATACAAACAGAACATTGTTAATACAATTTCTTACAAAAAACCATTGTTAATACCATTTCATACAAAAAAAAAAAAATTAATACCATTTTATATTTAAAAAAAACCCAAAAAATCCCAGCAAGACATTCGATATCCTTTGAAGAAACCATCTCAAATTGTCTACAGTTTCACCAGATACAATTGCAAAGGCAAAAGGAAATACCTCTGCAAGAAAAAAAAGTACACTGTTAATACTATGTCATAGAACTATATTCCTAGTAAAAATCACATTCTGCATATCATAAACTTCAAGTGCACAACCATATATATAGAGCAAAATATAGAGCATGCTTTGTTATTGAAAATCTGTTAATACTATGTCATAGAAGTACACTGTTAATACCATGTCATAGAAATCAACTCAGTTGCAAGGTATGAACTGTTGTTATACTGTTCATACCAATCACTGGAAGTTAACAACTACATCATTTCATTTGCATAATCAGTACGATAAAAGTGTACAACTTCATACCACTCAAAATCAATTAAATCATTTCATTTGCATAAATAATTGATCCTTCATCACTCCACATACCATAAACATTGAAGAATCCGAAATGTGACACTTAGAATAAGATAATATGCTATCTAACAGCAAATTCTTATATACATTTGTGTATGATAAGTCTGGTAAACTCACAACAGGCAGGATTAGGGGACCAGACGTGGCCAGATAAGTTGTCACCCTCATCCATCATGCTCATGGCACAAGAAGTCTCTGTCATACCATATCCTTCAATTACTTGACAGCCAAAGCACTTGCGATTTTCGTTACATATGCAGCAAAAATTTCATTGGTCTTAACACTTGAGAAAAAAAAAATGAAATTTTTTTTAAAATTGCATTCTATAAGATAGCCAACTTACACTCTAAGGAAGTCCATGACATCAGGGGACAAGGGTGAAGCACCGAATCCCATAAAACGAACTCGTCCTCCAAGCTTTTCCTTTATTTTGTTGAACACCAATCTGTCCCATATTGGTGATCCATTCGAACCTGAAATAATTGTTTAACATAGAGAAATTTAACAACAGCATGACTTAAGTAATAGCTTATGAGAAGGTGAAGTTATTAGTGTATATTACCACTCATTATGGATTGCTTCTTGGAACTGTAGGCAGTTTGAAACAGTCTCTCCCTTAGAATCCTAGATGTTTTAACAGAATTTACAATTCTGTGATGGACTGAATTAGATATGACATGGAGACCACATGAACAATAATAAACAATACTTTTAAGCAGCAGCCAACACTTGTATGTATCATTTCTCATTTATTGCATCTTCTTCTATCAGATCTATAACCATAAGAAAAGACCAATGTGGCTATTAAAGCACAAACAGTGAAAACAAGGAATGACACCAATGAGATAGAAAGAAACATATTATACCATGACCATAACCGAAGTAGAAGTCGCACTCCCATCCAGATTCTGCGCGATAAGTGCTCCCAGTTGCAACTGATAAGCAAGCATTCAGTTCAACTAACATTAGTACAAACTCTACAGCCACATGTACCTAAGATAAGATCTACAACAATGTATTTCTTCAATATGAAAACTAGCCAGCATGGTGCAAGAGAAGTTAGGGAAACCTTGATGATTTGGTGAATCCTGTAGGTCCCAAAAGTCATATGGTGAACTCCATAGATCCCAAGCCATGAATTTCTAAGGCATATATATATATAATATCATGAAATGCAAATACGACGAAGTCATGATTCTATGACCATGACATTAGAGCACAAAGATAGTTAAGTTCAAATGCTGTAACTTGAGAGAGTGCTCAACCTTAGGCTCAGAATATCATGTCAACCAAGTCCAATTATCCAACAACTTATTTTATGAAAATGGAACCCAAATCGTAATCAGCAGTACACCACTAGAAGTTTAATGAATAATGTAGGCCTCAGTGTTACGACTGTCGAGGTTCTGGTCGTTCATGCCTTCGATCGCGTCCCTCATGGCCTTCTCTTTGCTGAAGGTGACGAAGCCGAAGCCGAAGGCCCTGGACCTCCCGATCTCACGGTCGTTGATGATCTGGAAACACAAAAAGAAATCAAATCAAATCAGATCCGTCCATCAAAACCAAAACGTCGGAGTATAATCAAACAAATACACAATAATAAACAAAAATGAAAAGGAATCGATCGATCTTCAATCTTTGGGAGAGAAAGATCAAGTAACATAGAGAAACAGAAGATCAAGTAGCAGAGAGAGAACATGCGTCAAATGGCCCTTCGATTCGATGATCTCACCGAACAGAGAAAAGGCCCTCTCCAGCGCATCATTGTCGGTGGCCGAGGCGAGCCCTCCGACGAAGCTTAGAACGATGAGGTTGAACGAAAACTGAGGTGGAAGAACAAAAACTGAAAATTGGGGTTGAAGATGAAGATGAGAGACTGGAGGTCGTGAAATGAGTTATGATCTGGTATTGATTAGAATTCCAATTTTATGTTAAAAAGGGTAATAAAGGACTTTCATCTTAATAATTAAATTTAAAAATATACAGCTGTTGATTTTTGGGTTTATTTTGGGTGTGTTTATATACATTAAATAGTATAGGGTATTTTTATAGTTTTATGTCTAGGAATGGGTATTTAACTAAATTTCTATAAATAGTATAGGGTATTTTTATAGTTTTATGTCTAGGAATGGGTATTTAACTAAATTTCTATTAAAACTATTAGCCCACATCACCACAATTAACCATAAACCTAAACAAAGCCCACAAACTCAACATGACCGAAACACAAGCAACCCATGAGCCTAAATGAATCCTACCACCACCACCTAAAGAAGCGCCAGCCATCGCGACCACACCCACCACTGCATCCGTAATAGATCTAGGGAAAAGATGATTTCCAACCATCTACCTATGCATAATAGTGAACAAATAAACTAAAACAAGACCCCTACCAAAGAAGAATTGAGTGATTTACAGCAACCTCAGTCAAAGACGATGTAGAGCCGAAAGAGAACATGAGCAATGTTAGAGAGCGAGTTTTGGGAGAAGGATTTGATTGAGAACATAGCCTAAAATGGGTGATGGAGAACTTCAATATGAGGATGGCTCAAAAGAAACCACCACAAGGGACTTTTTATTCAAAACGCCCTAGTGGACTTATTCACTAACCCAAAAGGAAAAGATGAGAAGAGAGGAGGGGGAGGAGAGACAATGACGCTTCTTCCTCCTCCCCTCTTTATGGAGTTTTTCCATTGAGACTCACAAAGGGATAAACTCAAATCAACATTGCCCAGGGCCATCAACTCTCCAATAGTCATAGGAATATGAAGTGGGAGGGTCAGTGCTATGAAGAGAGAGAGAGAGAGAGAGAGAGAGGGAGAGAGAGCTATAGGGGAGATTTCTATGGGCTAGGGTAACAAAATATTATGTTATATATTTAAAAAGAAACATATAATTATCGGGCTCGGTTCGAGGATAGGGACGTTAATACCATCCCCGGCTCATACCTGTTGGGGATTTTTAAAATTCGGGGATCCCTGTACCGATCCCTGTTTGGCCTCGAAATCTCCCCCTTTTAGAATCGGGGACCCGACGGGAATTTCTGCCCTCCCTGGTCCTGAATAGATAAACAGTGGCCCTAGTTCCCTTTTAATTTCAAAACTACCAAACAAGTAAAGGAAAAGATAGGCACAACACAACACAAGGGACAGTTTCATTGGTGCACTTAGCAACTCTAAATCCATCCATAACTCTACCAAAAAAATAATAAATCCAGAATGAGCCAAATCAAAATGTAAACATAAACAATGAAATAATTGTCTCATAATGCAAGGGTTCATTGGAAAGGTGATATTTTTGTAATTTATTTAATTATTTGGGGAAAAATTGAGCAATGCCCCTTGAACTATAGTTTATGTTCCACTTTGCCCTTTAAACTTCCAATTTGGTTCTAAAACTCCTAAAACTTTCAATTTGAGTTTATTCCCTCCTATAGTTAGTTATGTCCATTAATCCATCAAATTGAGGGTCATTTTTGTCCTTTTTAGTTCAAACTTGTTTTAACCCACCTTCACCATATATGACTCGAGCCTCTCACCTGATTTCATGACTTGCGTATCTAATTGAGAATGAAGGTTTGAGGTTGAGAAAATTGAAGTCAATGCTTGATTAAGACATCAATTGAAGTAAATGGCCCCAAAAATTAGTCATGTGCAACAAACTAGCAGAAAACTGTAACAAAGCTGAATGTTTGAGGGATATTAACAGAAACTTAAAGTTGAGGGGGTAAAACATAAATTGAAAGTTTGGACGGCAAAGTGGAACAAAATTCAGGGGCCATGGTTATTTTTTCCACCTATTTTTTAATAGTTGTGGAATAAAGTAAGAAATACATCACGACCCCAAATAAATAAGCCATTGGCTATTAGAATTGACAATAGTGACAATGGTAATCGACAACATTACTATTGTGGTTATGCAACCAAAAAAAAAAGAAACAAAAAGAAAGATAAAAAGTCATTGCTCACTATAAGAGATATAATCAATTGTGTATACATATATTGTTAATAGGTCCTCACCGATAATAGAACTAAATTAGGATTTAGGGAAGTGTGTGACAGTGAAAATAGATTATTGTGTCACACTAGGAATAAATTTTCCACATCGGTTTATGACGTACTACGAGGATATTCTTCTCGTCTACCACTGTTACCATCCAAATGTTGGTGTTTGTTGTCTCACTTTCTTTTATTTTTATTTTATTTTTATTTTGGAGAGAAAAGCGATAGTATATTATTGAAAGATAAGTAACTAGTACAAAAATCAGGCATGTATTCGGGGATTAGATGAGTGTCTTTACACCTATGATATTTAGGAACCCCCATGATCTTCTCTTTTTACTTATCTTTTGTGGCTTAAATTTATCCTGCTCTCTTGTTCTTTTTATCTAGGTTAATTTGGAAACTATTTATTTATTTTTCACTAATGCTTTAGAAACTGATATCATCTATAATAAGTAGCGTTATTGCTGGTAAATTATTCATGATATTTTTGTTTTTCAAATTATGCAATTTAATTTTTACTAGTACTTCATTAAATGTTCTCTTTGATAATTGAAAAAAATTTGATCCATTTCCTTAGTTAAAGATGTTTTATTACCATCACTTCACTAATAGAAGTTTTAGGTAGATTGATTTTGATTTTTTTCAATTGATTTTCTTTAATTTATGAAGGTGTTTTACCATCCATCCATGGCAGAAGTTTTACATAATTAATTGTTTTGAATTTTCACCTTTTTATTTATTTATTTATGTAAACACAAATTTCCTGAAATTAATATGAACTCCATTTATGAATAGGAAAGAAAAAATATTTTTTTATTCTCATTTTTCCGCGTGGTTTTTACTTTATCGCGGGTTTTACGGATGCAAGTTTCACCGAGCTTGACCACCAAGTCACAGCACCGACCTTCATTTTGGCTTTTTGAACATCAAAAAGAAGAGCGTTAGCGCCACAACGCATACATTCCCCTGCTTCTTTCGTCTCTCTCTCTCTCTCTCTCTCTCTCTCTCTCTCTCTCTCTTTGTTTCTCTGCAAACCCTAAACCCTGATCACTGCACTGCGCTCCTTAGTTTCCAAAACTCGTCTCTCTCTTTTTCTCTCTGTTCTCTGCAACGAGCGAGGCGAGTGTTGGGTTGAGTGGTTTAAGAAGAAACGAGTTCTCACTCTGTTTTTCTGCCACGATTGAGTGGTTTTCTGGGTTCAAGAAGGAGCGAGTTCTCTCTCTCTGCGTCTTTGCAACGATTTGTGATTTTTGGGTTTAAAAAGTAGCGAGCGGGTTCTTTCTCTCTCTCTCTCTCACTGTCCAACAATTGTGCGAATTTTGGGTTTTGGAGTCGAGAATCGAGAATGGCGTCGGGGGATGGCGTTGCTCCGTTTAATTTTCGGTTTCAGACCCAGAAGAGCGAGAGGTCTTCTAGGGTTTTGGAGAGCCAACGGATAGTAGCCGTGGATGAAAAGGCAACTGCTTCTCTTCCTCTGCGCAAGGGTTTCTCACCCAAACAGGGCAAGACCATCCCTTTGGCTTCGACTGCTAGAAAGCGTAGACAATCGGAGGAGCTAGGGTTTGATGGTCTCTGTCAGACCCAGAAGAGCAAGAGGCAAAAACTAGGTTTTGATTTTGATTGTTCTGAAATTTTGGGTTATCTGATGAACCTCCGCCATGTGAGTAGGTACTTTGAGAAGCCTGCCGAGAATTTGCCGGGTTATTTCCAAGAAATCTGGAGGCCCATGGATTTCGGTACTGTGAAATCCAAATTGGAGAGGGGTGTCTACTCCAGCGCTGATGGATTTGCGGCTGATGTAAGGCTTACCTTGTCAAATGCTTTAAGATATTATTCGGATGGGAGGATTGAGGGTGCAGCAGCCAAGCATCTCAGTGGTGTTTTTGAGAGCAAATGGAAAGAAGCCGTAGAGAAAAACCCCAAGTCTTTTTGTCCTCCTCCTCTGCCCAAAGTCAAGGGTTTGGCAGTGTCACCCAAACTGAAACAGGGCAAGACCTCTTCTCCTTCTAGCTTAGGGCTTGAGGTTTCTAATTCTCAGTCAGTTGATTCAACCAAACACGATGACTTGCCCACCCTTGTTGATCATGCCATGGATCAGGCCTCAGAGAATCTTTCTCCATGTAAGGCTACCCGAATTCATGCACTAAAGCTACGTTTTTCAAGTACAATATTGAAAGCAAATAAGATACTTAAGGGTGTACCTGATTCTCCACCAAGGAGAAAATCGATGCAGCGGATGAAGCAAAGGGAGTCGGCTCGCTGTGCCATTTCAAACATGGAGAAGTCAGTGCAATTTGGGGACCCTTTACAGGATCTCAAACAACTTGAGATGCTGTGTGGCTGTGGCAGTGAAGATCCGTTTCTACAGGTCAGCCTCGGATTGCCTCTTAAGAAATTGGGTTTATACCTTAAGCAAGATGATGAGTTGCAAGGTCAAGATGAAGAGGCCTTTTTGAATGGAGATTGGGAGGAAGGAGAGATCTGGTGGGAGGAAGGCGAGATTTGTTCATGAAGTATAGAAACTGAGCAATAGGTTATAGGCCACCTTGGCTCTGTTATTTGTTGTATATGATATGATGTATAGGTTAAAGTTTCCACTTTGTAATTAATTGATTACCAATTCTTTAATTTCTAAGAATAAAGAAATTGAGGATGTGATTCTGAATTACCAAATTTTTTCCAAGTGAATGATATTATTGAAGTTTCTATTTCTGTTTGTTCTCCAATTTGAATTTGTTTCTGGCTCTATATTTGCTATCTGTTTGAGGAAGTTGGTTCCTGTGTAGACTATTACTTTCCATGTAAGTTTTGGCCATATGCATTATACATTATACAGACAAGGCATAATGCAGACCCTTCTGGGAAAGTTCTTGTTTCATGGATTCAAAGACCTTTGACTCCAATGGATGGCCCCTGAATTGATTTAGGATAGCTTGTAGTAATGGTTGTTTGACATCAATCACTGTAAATGATGCTGGCCTGGTTGGTGAGTTCAGCTCTTCAGCCATTACTAGCCTTAAAATGCTTCCCAATTTGTCGATTTCAAACAACCAACGGACGGGACCATCTCAAAGTTGAGGAATAAAGATATTTGAATGAAGAAGAATCAAATAAGTTTGAGGGCAACAACAAAGAAGGTAAAGGTGATCGATTCACCAGATTCCATTAGACCCATAAAATGATGGGAAACCTGCTACAACAGTACTTTTCTATGTTTGTTCTTTTTGTTTTTTGTTGGTACAGTACAACATTTCCCAGACTACATAGAATCACAACGTTGGCCTTTCAATAATCCAATGTTACTTATACTTATTTGACAGACCATGAAACAATAAGTGAATACAAAGGTATTACACTGCAATGAAATTGGGACTATATTTCTGTTATCTGTATTCTTGAAAGTGGACATGCCCTGTCGCTCGTGCATGCTCCACAGCCTCCTGAATATTCATCGAAATTTATTCAGTATACTAAGACTAAAGGAAATCTCATGCTCGCAACCACACACATTTAGAACATCAAAACAGGCAAGTTAAGAAATAACCTTCTGGCTGACTAGTCCAAGTTGGCACACCCCACGGCGCAAAGTGAAGTTGGCAGTGTCAGTGTGTCTCCTTTTACTGAGAAGCAGCATCATGGTATTAAGGCATACTTTTGGTATACCTGAGCTATATGAGTAGTAGGAGCACAAAATGGAAGCGACGAAACACACATTACCTCAAGCATTTTGATAACTTAGTCGGCAAAACATGGGAAAAAAGTTCATACAAAATTAATCTTTTTATCCCTATTTTTCTGTTGGATTGGCATGGATTGAAAACTTTACATAGAGGCTAAGTACATCTGACATGTCCTATAGTTCTCAATCATCTTAAGTTGAGAGCAAATTTATTGATTATTATTTTGAAATGTTCATAAACCAGATTTTACATGCACAGAGTAATAAGTGTGCACTATTAGTACTATTTAGGTTCAACAACTAGGATGCCCTCAGTACATAGAGATTTGGAAATTTTTTTCAAGACAGAGTACTAGAAGTTAAAAAATATTGTCTCTTCAACTTGAATAGGTTTGTAAACTAGGTCGGTCGATGTATAGTGAATAGAATACTTCTGCACACTGAACTACATGTTTAGAGTGGAAGTATCAGAAATAATCCCCTAAATCACAGGCTCTGTATTTTTTATCATCTGAACATGCTAATTCCAGACTAAAAGCCCAAGGAACATTTAATGTTTTCACATATTATGTGTAGTAGTGTTTGTACGTGCACTATGGATAGAAGCCACCATGAAACCATAAGCACTACCTTTGTTGCTCTTTCACAAGATTAAGAGCGAGCCCCTCAACCGGCCCAATGGAATTGTCCTTAACTGCAAATATAGTCTGATCAAACTCCTCTGGAGCTCCCTCAAAGGGTGACATCTGATACAATACAATGCAGAAACCAATGACCATTAACTGGAAAAATTTAACCTCAATCACAAACAGAGGAGAGCAAATGTCTACAAATAAAATAGCTTAAAAATCAGTAACTATCTTTCTTTAACATACATTGAAAATTAATTCACATCAATTATAAATCAGGAAAAAGTACAACTTGAAAAGAGCAAGAGCCAAGACCTACGAGGCAAAGTCTCTCAGCACATAGGTAAAGAGAGCGTGGGAAAAAGGGAAGATTCAATAGACATTGAGCATTCTGTGTTGTGGTGAAAGAGATTAACATTAGATTTGTTAGGGAGATACAGAGGTGTGGCTCTCAGGCGATTTGAGTCCTATGTGCTTACATGTTTGGTGTTAAAAACTCAAAAAACATAGGGAAACTTGGTTGGATGTTGAAAATTTGGATTTATTTAAGGGCATTTTGCTAAAATAAGGAAACCACATATTTCCAAAAAATTGGCCCTATTTGAGGCCATAGTGAAGCCACTTCTTAATTATCCGTCCACATTGAGAACCAGTAAAACTCATAAACAGAAAATTAACATAAATCATCAGAACCACATACAGCTAAAGCATTGTAATGAAGCCCATCATAGATCAGCAGAGCCCTTTCGAAACACTTCTTCTCCTGTCAAAAGTACCCCATATGAAAATGAGCATAAACATTCAGAAATGGAAAGCTGACAAGATTAATATACATGAGAACTCACTACTAATGCTATTTCTTGAACAGTCAATCTTATAGACAAGTGGCTACACAAACTATTTCCTGAACAGTCAAGGCGCAAAAACTTTGTCAAATATATCAACAATGTGCAATACTGTAGAAGAAGACATAAGCCAGTATTGTATAATTAAGTTTCGGATACTTAGTTGGGTATCAGAAATAACCAAAACTTTCACAAGAAAAGCTTTTCATTGCATTTTGTTTCATAACCAATATTCATATACGTAGGAAAAGGAAAGTTTATTTATTTTTAACAAACCTCCCCACTTCTTAGAGTCAAGAATCCAAGCACAATACTCTTCATTTGGTTTACTGAGAAATGCTTCAGAATACTTAGTTGGATCACTTGCTACTGTTGCTGCTATAACCTTCACATCATGGATGACCACAAAATGATCAGGAAGTATAGCACTTATGCATGCTTAATACAAATATGGAGCTATATATGCACAAAAACTGACCTTAAATAACAGGTGTACTTTTAATCCCTGAATGATACCTGTCTCAACTCAGGAGCTTTTTTCTTTTCATGGTCCATGGCATACCTACAAATGACGGGTGACTATTGAATAGAAAAATTGACGTTAAATGACGCAGCTCAGCTCATTGCAATAGACAATGGATAGAATAGAAGGTTGTATTGGAGCTTACCTAACCGCATTGAAGAGGCAACTATTGTCTGAGGGAATAACCCTTCTTACTACAATACCTTCCATATTATAAATATTTATATACCTGAAACATTTGAACAATTTGAATATTTCAAACGATGATGGTTTTATAATAGACAAGCACAAGCCAAAGAGCTGAGATAAGGAAACACAGAATATTTAATACAAAAATAAGGACCCAAAAAGCATTGAACTCCATAGAAGTGGTTTGTGTGAAGAAGGAACCTTTTGTGATTACAATGGAAAGGAGAACAAAGATTATTAAGATACAAAAAAAGATAGGAGTCCAATCAAAAGTAAACATCTACAGAGAAAGAAAAGACTTATACATAAAAACTTCCTTAAGACTGAATCCTAAAGTTACAGAAGTATGAAACAATACCAAAAGAAGGCTGAGGACTCATACAAAACCCAACATCACATACTCAGCAGCAGACAGCCAAGTACCAACCAGAACCAGATTCAAGTACTGGTAGCAGCAGGCCATGATTGAAAACATTCAAAGAAAAGGAACAAATATAATATAGTGTACAGAAATGAAATTTTACAAATTTTTATCAGGAATGAATCTGAAATGAACGAAAAAAAGGAACTTTAAAGTATCCATACTTTTATCAGTTCTTTAAGGTGCCAATAAATGAACCTAATATGTCAAAAGCCTACCCAGAAAGGAAACCAACCCTCAGACTTAGAAACCCAATACCAAAGCTATAAAACAAACCCAGAGCTGAATTTGAAACCACCCAAAAGCATAAATTGAAAAAAATGACAAATAAATAATGTGGCAATGAAATTTCCAGATCCATTAATAGTATTCGTACCAAGAGCAGCATATTCAAATAGACATGATACAATTTGGAAGAGAAGAGGAAAACAGATAAGAAAAAGAATTCACTCTGTTTCTTCCTTTTTGGTCAATAAGGTAATGGTAGTTGAGCAAATACTTTGACGAGGAGGTGGTGGTCGCCTGCCTGGTTTTGGCTATGGCTTCCGTGTTTTGATGTCGTCTTCCTTTTTTCTTTTCCCTTCTTTTTATCGTTGGGGAGGGTGGAGTTACAAGTTGAAGCCCAGGTCCCACTGAGCATTAATGTGGGGTCCATGGTCTATCTTTTTGTTTTTGGGTCTGAATCCATGGTCTATCTTGTGTTACGGTTTTCTGCAACTTTCTCTGTTACACTAGATTCTCTCGGCAGTGGCTTTCACCCAATCATTCTATTTAGGATAACGTGTCTTGATGGGTGGTTAGATTATTACAATAACTAAAATTAAGCGAACTACAAAAAAATGCGTAGATTATGTTAGATTATTACCACGACTAAAATTAAGCAAAAACGAGAAAATGTATAGATTATAAATGCAGAGGCTCGGTATCAATGTCACATTAGTTCCCGTGTGTTGACCTCTTTGGAAAATTTAGTTCGTGTTTTTTAATTTACTTCTTGTATTTATAGTTAATTTTTTTTTATTGATTTAAAAAATATTCATTAATCTTTAACAGAAAAGTTAACAGAAATTTATAAAATAAAATAAAAAAGTATTAAAAAGTAAAAGGGAGTGTAAGTGGAGAGAAGAGAAGTGAGAAAATCAACTCCCAATATATATGTACAACTAATAAAACTCTTTTGACGCTTTAGCTCATACCCAGTACAAATATATATTTAATTAAGAGTGCTGCTATTTTCACCATATTTTTCTATTTCCCTAGAAATTATTGTATAATTTCTCCTATTTCCCCATCCACGTTATCTTCCCACCCACCATGTAAGTTTTGAAAAAACACAATCTTATATTTCCACCCACCATCTATGTAGCACGGACACTCCATCAGGCCGAAGTGTCGGAGTGTCGGACACGCGGACACGCCCCGGACACGCCTCGGACACGGCTTGGACACGGGTCAACGGTCAAGACACGGTCAAGACACGTTTTGGACACGGTCAAGACACTTTTGGACACGGGTCAATGGAAGTCAAAGACACGGCAGGGACCCATTTGAAAATTTAAAATAAAAATGTGGGTCCAAACATAATTATTGAAACATATGTGGACATATTTGAAACAATTTTTTTAAATGGGCTAAAAATGTAAATTGAAAAGTGGGCTAAACCTGTCTTTCTACAGCCAGCAGGAGAAGAGAAGCCGCATCTTCTAAAGTTCTAATCTATTCTTCGTGTGCTGGCCTCTCTCCCCCTCTATCTCTATCTCTTATTCTCTATTTCTCTCCCTCTATCTCTTCTTCGTGATTTTCTCCTTCTCTCCCTCTATCTCTTATTTTCTTCTCTACGAACTGCTAGTGAAGGAGGTGAGGCTCTGATTTATTTTTTTAATTTTTTTCTCAGTTTTATTATGAACTGCTGTTTGATTTTTTGTTTCTTTGTTCCTTCATAGCAGAGCACATAATTTTGGCTGGACTATTTTTAAAAATAGTATATAACTTGTGACATTAAAGTATTGAGTAATTGGTCAATTATTTTTAAAAATATATATAACTAGTAAGTATATTCGGATTTATTATTATTTTAATTACCGTGTCCTAGCCGTATCCGTGTCCTAGTTTTTTGAGATTTTTCGTGTCGCCGTGTCGCCGTGTCGCGTTTCCGTGTCCCCGTGTCCGTGTCCGTGCAACATAGCCCACCATTATTCCAAAAATACCCCTTAATTATTAATTCAAGCAAATTCTCTTTTATTTGGTTTTTCTCATAATTAAAACATGGGAGTTATATTTTCTTTACGTTCTATTCTTTTGATTTATTTTTCTTGTGTGTTTTGTCACTGTAGAGTGAAAATTTTTTTTTCCTGTGTTTATTTAACTGTAGAATAATTTTTTTTAGGGGTTGGGTTTGTTTAATTTGAGTTTGATTATAGGTTTAAATGATGCAAAATCAAAATAACTTGCTACAATAATAGGTACATGTGGGAACCGAGGTTTCTATGGTTGTTCTATATTGTCTTGGAAGTTGGAAGTCCATATTTGCGGGATTGAACATTAGGGATTGCCAAGAACTGTTAATCATATGGGAAAGAGAAGAAATACTTTTTGATTGGGAAAAGACATGGCTTGATCAATATTGTGGGAACCGAATTAAATCACCCTAGGTCAAATAATTCCTTCCATTTGGGGATTATTTGACCTAATTGGGAGTTACTCAATTTAATTGGGAGTTACCCAATTTAATTGGCAATTACCTAATTAAAATGGGGATTGATTTGATTCCTACCCTAATTAGGGATTTGATTTAAATTAGATAAATCAAATCCCTAATTAATCAAATCTCGCCTAATAGGGGAGCAATAATTCCTTTCCATCTATGGAATTATTCCTCTGAAACCGTAGCCTCCGAGGCTCCTATAAATACCTAGCTACACAGAAGGGTTAAAGTACGTCTAAACTCCTACTGAAATTTTGCAGAAATTATCCTTCACAAACCCTAGCCACCATCTTTTTTCTCTCTCTCTCTCACACAAGGCTCCGGCCTCCACACACGGCTCCGGCCACCCGGTTTTCCTTGAAACACTCATCCTAACTTAGGCATCGGAGGGCCTTTGGCCAACACCCCCCGGGTGTGGTCCTTTTACTCCGATCTGTTTTGCAGGGAGAGAGAGGTGCGGAGAAGACGAAGGAATCTTTAGGCGAATATTCTCGTGGGAGGAAATTTGCTCCCACAAATTGGTGCTTTCATTGAGAGCGCGAAATTATACTCAAAGCGTGCTCCAAATTCATTTTCCACAACTTTTTCCAATCAACCATGGTCGATACAAGACGTTCGAAGAGTAACACCACCACGACGAGCCCGTCTCATGGTTTCGTGGTGGAAGCCTCTCTGCAACCTCACGGAATCGTGGCTGCCAACACCTTGCGTCCACCTCCAAGCGCTTCGCAGCCACCTCCAACTGCCGGAATTGCAGAACAGCCGCCGTAGACAGCTGCTGGAATTGCAGAACAGCCACCACGTGGTCCTGTGACCTGCACAGCCTTGCAGCTGCAAGCGCCAGCGACTGGAACTGCTCTGCCGCGCCCTCCTGCTGTCGGAACACAGCAGCAGCCACACCACTCAACTGCCGGACTTGCTGCACAGCCCTACGGCTACTTTGACGCCTCCCTTGTTTTGGAGCAGATCCTTTCTCTCCCTCCTCTGCCACCACACTTGACGTATGCACCTGTGTACGCGTCTAATGGAGCCCTAGCCCACGTGCCATTGGGCCCAATGCACACCTCTGGTCAGGTGGACCTTAACTCACGGGTTGATCAACTTACACAAAGAGTCGACGATCAGAACAACCTGATTGGCCAGCTACTTAGGCAAATCAACTTGAACCAAGGCCCTAACCTTGGATCCCGTGACGAGGAGAGGAGGACGCACGAGCATGTCAGCGAGCAGTTCGAGAGGTCCCAAGCCGGTCAGGCAAACGGGCAGGGGAGAGAACGAGATCGTGCTGATGAGACGCAGACATCTGCAAGTCGTACTCTGAGCCGGTCGACGATCCGTTCGAGGTTAGGTCCAAGGACCAATGTACGCGAAAGGCTGGGCCCACAGTCCAATGTCCATGCCCGCTTGGGCCCATAGTCCAATGTCCACGCCCGCTTGGGCCCACAAGGAAGTAACCAATCCAAGCTGGGCTCACAAAGAGCTCGAGTTCGTGAACAATCGCGTGACGAGCGCAACAATCGACGCTCACCAGCCCGCTCGAGGACCAACACACGGCAACAAGCCGTGGAGGACTCCTCACAAGCTCAATCTCCTAATCTGCCCTACGGGCAGAACAACTAAGAGGATCGACCCTTGGGAACCGAGGAGGAAGTTAACCAGCGGCGCTCGAGACACCGAAGACATCGACCCGAACCACTAGCCCTGCGGGCAGAAGATGTCGAGAAGTTAGTGAATGACCGACTCCAAAGTCTCCAACTTAAAGGAAGCACGAATGAGGCCCTGCACAAGGAAATTGCTCAAGTCGACTGCTCACCCTTTACGGACGAGGTGGAACGAGCTGCACCGCCGAAACGGTTCACAACGCCATCCATCACTCCATTTAAGGGAGACTCCGACCCTGAGAGCCATTTGAGGCACTTTAAGAGTGCCATGATCCTGTACAAGGCAGACGACGCCCTGATGTGCAAAGTGTTCGCGATGACTTTGAGAGGAGCAGCTCAAGACTAGTTCCACACTTTACCGTCCGGGTCGATAGGCAACTTCAAGGAGTTCGCCCTCATCTTCACAAAGGAGTACACCTCCTACAAGACGGTCAGAAAGCATGCAGACCACTTGTTCAACCTGCACAAGAAACCAGACGAGTCTCTTCGAGACTACCTCAGACGATTCAAGGCTGAGAAGGCGAACATCATAGGATGCAATGACCAAGTTGCATCCTCAGTTTTCAAAAAAGGCTTGCCAACCGAACACGAGCTATACCGTGAGCTGGCCATAACTCCAAGCCAAACCTTGGCAGAGGTCTTCGCGACGGCAGAGCGCTACGCACTTTGGGACGACGATCGTATTGCGGCGAAGAAAGCCAGCAAGCCAGCTGATCACCCGATAAGGCAGGCGAGCCAAAAGGGCAACAAGTTCGAGAACAAAGCCCGAGACAAGCGCAGATCGCGGCCCCAAGAGGGAGGCTCGGAAACAGGAACCTTCACTGAGTTCACTATCCCAATCCACCAGATCCTGGCACAAGTGAAGAACAAACCGTGGGTGAGAAGACCACCACCTATGAGGGGAGATCCCTCTATGAGGGACACCAATAAATACTGTGCATTCCACGGGGAGCACGGTCATTACACAAACAACTGCAACGCCTGGAAAAGGCATCTTGAGGAGCTGGTCAGAGACGGCCATTGCACGGAATTCGTTGCAAAGAAGGCCATCCAGCAGATCGAGGATCGTGATGTGGTTGCCAAGGAACCTCCCCAAAAGGTCATACGGATCGACACCATTCTAGCTGACTCCCAGGAGTCCGGGCTGACCACCAAGGAGCGTAAGAGAAAGATCGCGCAGGCGACTTATGTCTCCCAAGTCACAACGGGCGTACCAGTCATTGCAGATACACCCATCATCGACTTTCAGAAGAAGGACTTGATCGAGCTTGATCTGCCGCACAATGACGCCCTAGTAATCTGCATCAAAATTGAACAAGCTGTGATCGAGCGAGTTCACGTGGACGAGGGCAGCGCAGCCAATATCCTGCAACTATCGGTTATCCAACAGATGAGATTGGAGCCCAAGATTAGCAAACTTGCCAGATCACTCACCGGCTTCAATGGGGCCACGTCAATCACTGTTGGGACAATTGACCTAGACGTCCACTCACCCCCAGTGGTCTGCTCGCAAACCTTCATGGTCATCGACCAGGTCTCTCCCTACAACGGGATTTTGGGCCGACCATGGATCAGCAAGATCGAAGCCATCACATCTGCTCTACACCAGAAGATCCGCTACCCCATCCCTGGAGGCGGTATCAGGCAGATCAACAGTGATCAAGCCATGGCAAGGAGATGCACAGCCCAAGGGCTCAAGAAGAGCAGACAACTGCAGTTCACACCAGTAATGCAGGCTACTGACGTGGCAGGAAACTCTCCCAGCAGACAAGCAAGCCCGAACGGGAAGGGAGTTGCTACCTCAAAATAGCAATTAAGGAGCCAGGATCAGGGCGAGGGAATCCGCCCGGAAGACTCCCCTGAAAAGGGTTGGAAGCCTGAGGATGATGTTGAACTAGTACCCCCTGATCCTGGCCCGCCAGACAAAGAAGCGCAGATCGGCTCGTGCCAGAATCCAAACGAGAAGGATCGAGACGAGGGAATCCGCCCGGAAGGCTCCCTTGAACAAGGTTGGAAGCCTGAGGAAGACGTTGAGTTAGTACCCCTCGATCTTGACCAGCCAGACAAAAAAGCGCGGATCGGCTCGCGCCTAAGCCTAGACGAGAAGGTGGAGCTGACCACCTTTCTCCAAAAGAACAAAGACATGTTCGCATGGTCGCCATCTGACATGCCTGGCATCGACCCGAACATCATCTGCCACCGACTCCATGTCAACCCTGTTAGCAAACCCGTGGTGCAGAAGAGACGCAACTTCGCTCCCGAGCGAGTTGCGATCATCGAAGCTGAGATCGATAAGCTTTTAGCTGCCGGCTTCATTGAAGAGGTCTCCTACTCAGAATGGCTGGCCAACGTTGTACTGGTGGCAAAGCAGGAAAAGGGCAAATGGAGAGTTTGTGTCGACTATACTGACCTCAACAAAGCTTGCCCAAAAGACAACTTCCCATTGCCGAGAATTGATCAGCTCGTGGATTCAACTTCCGGCAATCAGCTGCTCAGCTTCATGGACGCCTACTCCGGCTATAATCAAATCCTAATGTACGAAGATGACAAGGCGAAGACCTCTTTCATCATAGAAAGAGGGACCTACTGCTACAAGGTCATGCCTTTTGGGCTGAAGAACGCCGGAGCAACCTACCAAAGGCTCGTGAATAAAATTTTCAAGGAGCAGATCGGCAAGACCATGGAAGTCTACGTGGATGACATGCTGGTCAAAGCCCCTAAGCAAGCAGACCACATCAAGAACCTCACTGAGGCGTTCAGCCTGCTCCGCCAGTATCGCATGAAGTTGAATCCAAGTAAGTGCACGTTCGGTGTATCGTCCGGTCGATTCCTGGGATACCTAGTAACTCAACGAGGTATCGAGGCGCACCCACGCCAAATCAAGGCCATTCTCGAGATGAAGTCACCTTCAACAGTAAAGGAAATACAAAGTCTGACGGGCAGAGCAACGGCCCTCAACCGATTCCTCTCGAGATCCACCGACAAGTGCAAACCATTCTTCAAGGCTTTAAAGAAGGGGCAAAGAGATAAATGGGACAATGAGTGCGAAGAAGCTTTCCAGAATTTGAAGACTTACCTCACTTCACCTCCCCTGCTCTCGAAGCCAGTTCCTGGTGAAGACTTGTTCGTGTACCTGGCGGTGTCCAACTCAGCCGTCAGCTCAGCTCTCATCCGAGAAGAACTGGGGGCCCAACATCCGGTATTCTACAAGTCAAAAGCCCTTCTCGATGCAGAGACTCGCTACCCAAAATTGGAGAAGCTCATTTTGGCCCTTGTAGTTTCCGCGAGAAAGCTACGACCCTACTACCAAGCTCATCGAGTCATTGTCATGACCGACTTTCCTTTGAGGTCAATCTTGCACAGCCCTGACGCGTCTCAACGACTCATGAAGTGGGCTATAGAGCTAAGCCAATACGACCTCCTCTACCGGCCGAAGACTGCAATAAAAGCCCAGGCTTTGGCAGACTTTGTCGCAGAATTCACGCCATTGGCTGAAGAAGAGAAGCTGGTCAGCAAAAAGAAGGAAAGTTCGAGAGCAGACAAGACCTCCGATGAACCTGACCAACCCAGAGACATGTGGCAGTTGCGCGTAGATGGAGCGTCGAACCAAAAAGGAGCTGGGGCAGGTGTCGTCATCATCACTCCGGATGGAACCCTGTTGGAGCAAGCTATCACGCTTGGCTTCCCAGCCTCAAACAACGAGGCAGAATACGAGGCGTTGCTCGCTGGCTTGCGCTTGGCAAAGGAGCTGTCAATCAAGAAGCTGGCCATCTACTCAGATTCCCAGCTGATCACAAATCAAGCCTCAAGTGAATACATGGCGAAGCACCCAAGGATGATCTTGTACCTTGACAAAGTCCAAGAGCTGTTGAAGGCGTTTCCTACCTTCACCATCCAACAAGTGCCTCGAGCAGAGAACGCGCATGCAGATGCACTGGCGAGCTTAGGATCAGCGCTTGATACCCAATTCAGACGCTCTATCCCGGTCGAGCACCTTGACCAGCAAAGCATAGAAGAGGCAGAACAGCCAAACTTGATGCAGATCGACGAGGATCCTAGCTGGCAAGACCCCATCATTGACTACCTGGTTAACGAAAACTTACCCAAGGATAAGTCCGAGGCTCGGAAAATCAAATAGAAGGCTGCGAGGTACTACATGAAAGGTGACATGCTTGTTCGCAAATCATACTCCGGCCCTCACCTTACTTGCATCAAGTACCCACAGACGCTCGAGGTTCTTTGCAAAATACACTGCGGCGAATGTGGAAATCACGCTGGGGGCAGATCTCTTGCCCAGAAGGCTCTCAGCATAGGCTACTTCTGGCCTACCATGCGCCAAGACTCCACGGAGTATGCTCAAAGATGTGATCGGTGCCAACGATATAAGCCGATCCCTGGCTTGTCAGCTGAGGAATACCATCCGCAGAACAGTCCATGGCCTTTCATGCAATGGGCCATCGACTTGGTAGGACCTATGCCGACAGCACCTGCCAACAAGGAGATGATGATCGTCGCCACGGATTACTTCACCAAATGGATTGAGGCCGAGGCTTTATCCTCTACCAAGGAAGTTGATGTCGAACGATTTATCTGGAAAAACATCATCTGCCGGTTCGGATGCCCGCAGTCGATAGTCACTGATAATGGTACGCAGTTCGTAGGCAGGCAGATCACCGCATTCTTTACGAAGTATGGCATCAAACAACACCTGTCAACTCCCAGATACCCGCAAGGCAATGGCCAAACAGAGGCATCCAACAAGATCGTGCTGGACTGCCTGAAGAAAAGACTGGAAGGCGCAGAAGGAAAATGGGTTGACGAGCTACCAGGAGTCTTGTGAGCTTATCGCACAACCAAAAGGAGATCAACCGGCGAGACACCATTTTCTCTAGCCTATGGGACAGAAGCAATCATCCCCCCACACATCACCGTCCCTTCCATGAGCGTTGAGGTGGGCAGTCTTGACCAAAACTGCAAGTAGATGAAAGTCAACCTTGATCTGCTCGAAGAAGAACGAGAAATGGCCATTGTTCGAGTTGCAACTTACCAACAATAGCTCACATCTTACTACAACAAGAAGGCCATTGTTCGAGCTTCCCAATAGCAGTTAGCATCTTACTACAACAAGAAGGCCATTGTTCGAGTTGCAGCTGACCAGCTCGACTCCAAGCAGGCAACGTGCCTCCATTACCTCCACTGAAGGCAAGCTACTTCTCGAGTACAAACTTCATGGAGCCTTTTTCAAGCGCTATGTCCCCGACATACGCCCACAGGCGATAAGCCTTACCTCCACTGAAGGCAAGCTACTTCTCGAGTACAAACTTCATGGAGCCTTTTTCGAGCGCTATGTCCCCGACATACGCATACAGGCTACAAGCCTTATCTCCACTGAAGGCAAGCTACTTCTCGAGTACAAACTTCATGGAGCCCCTTTTTCAAGCGCTATGTCCCCGACATACGCACACAGGCTACAAGCCTTATCTCCATTGCAGACAAGCTGCTCCTCGAAGCACGAACTCAATGGAACCTCCATTGCAGACAAGCTGCTCCGCGAAGCACGAACTCAATGGAGCATTTTTTGAGTATTATGTCCCCGACATATGCTCGCAGGCGACAAGCCCTACCTCCATTGCAGACAGGCTGCTCCTCGAAGCACGAACTCAATGGAACCTCCATTGCAGACAAGCTGCTCCTCGAAGCACGAACTCAATGGATCATTTTTTGAGTATTATGTCCCCGACATATGCTCGCAGGCGACAAGCCCCACCTCCATTGCAGACAAGCTGCTCCTCGAAGCACGAACTCAATGGAACCTCCATTGCAGACAAGCTGCTCCTCGAAGCACGAACTCAATGAAGCATTTTTTGAGTATTATGTCCCCGACATATGCTTGCAGGCGACAAGCCCTACCTCAATTGCAGACAAGCTGCTCCTCGAAGCACGAACTCAATGGAACCTCCATTGCAGACAAGCTGCTCCTCGAAGCACGAACTCAATTGAGCATTTTTTGAGTATTATGTCCCCGACATATGCTCGCAGGCGACAAGCCCCACCTCCATTGCAAACAGGCTGCTCCTCGAAGCACGAACTCAATGGAACCTCCATTGCAGACAAGCTGCTCCTCGAAGCACGAACTCAATGGATCATTTTTTGAGTATTATGTCCCCGACATATGCTCGCAGGCGACAAGCCCCACCTCCATTGCAGACAAGCTGCTCCTCGAAGCACGAACTCAATGGAATCTCCATTGCAGACAAGCTGCTCCTCGAAGCACGAACTCAATGGAGCATTTTTTGAGTATTATGTCCCCGACATATGCTCGCAGGCGACAAGCCCTACCTCCATTGCAGACAAGCTGCTCCTCGAAGCACGAACTCAATGGAACCTCCATTGCAGACAAGCTGCTCCTCGAAGCACGAACTCAATGGAGCATTTTTCGAGTGTTATGTCCCCGACATACGCTCGCAGGCGACAAGCCTCACCTCCATTGCAGACAAGCTGCTCCTCGAAGCACGAACTCAATGGAGCCTTTTACAAGCGCTATGTCCCCGATATACGCACACAGGTTACAAGCCTTACCTCCATTGTAGGCAAGCTACTTCTCGGGTACAAATTCAATGGAGTCTCTTTCAAGCGCTATGTCTCCGGACATATGTTGCGTAGATTTAGCTCCACCAAAATGGATTAAGCTGCATCCTCAACTTGTGATACTCGCAAGTGCACGAACCGTTGGTAGTTTAGCGTATGTAAGTGCGAGGTCGATTCCACAGGGATTGGTGATTGAATGATCCAATTTAGTTTCCCTACACAAAACAGAAATGAAAAAGAGGAAATAAATAAAACAAGGAAGAAAGAAATAAGTAACTCAAGCAAATAAGTTCCCAAGTTCAATTAGATTAATGGATTGATTCTAGCTAAAGTATGATTAAGCCATGGTGTGTGGTCATAACCTTGTGTTCCTAATTCCCTAATTTGATCATTTGTTGTCTAACCTAAAATTAAGCATTAGGAACCCATTAAGCATAGAAGAACATTTTAAACAACCAAGCATGTATCTAATCCCTGTTGTCGAATGTCCATACATACTCTTCCTATTCATAGTTCAATTCGAATTAAAGCATGGTGTATACTCTTAATTCAAACCAAGATAGCTAACATGCAAGCCTAAATGGTGATCAATCATTCAAACTAGCATATTAACTTATAAGCATAATGAATAAGAACAAAAACCATAATTGAAACTTGGAAACTAATTCAACTTGAAAACTTAAGAAAAGAATTTACATAACAAAGAAAAATAAATTACAACTAAGAAAACATTAAGGAAACTAAGAGAACTTTGAGGAAGAAAGGAAGTGTTTGAGAACTTTGAGGAGGGAGAAGAAAGTGTTTGGGAACTTTAGAGAATTTTGGAAGAACATGTGTTTGAGAGCTTTGAGGATTTTGGAAGGGAATGTGTTTGTGAAGTGTTTGAGACATGAAGACTTTTGGAAGAGAAGGGAAGTAGAGAGATGTTTGATATTTAGTACAAAGAAAATTTAATAGAATGATCTTATTACAACAATTGAGAACTACAAAGGGAAACTAAGAGAATTTGAGGGAGAGAAGGGAAGGGAGCTCTAGAGAAGTGCTTGAGAGCTCCCCCCCTTGGGGTGTTATTACAAGCTTAGAGAACTTCCCTATTTATAGGCCTAGGGGAAGTGAAAATCAGAATTCAATAAGACTAATGCATACAACACTTGAATTATAAAATCTGAAATGGTTGATGCACTTGTATTAGAAAATCTGAAATGGGTGATGCACTTGTATTAGAAAATCTTGAATTGGTTGATGCACTTCACCACTAAATCCCACCAGCAGCCCTAGCTCATCTTCATGTCACCATGACCAAGCTTCCAACCAGAAATGATAGCTCATACCTAGCTCACCATGACCAAGCATCCAACCAGCACATGCTGAGGTCAGCATGACCAGCAACTTCAAGGGCTTACAACTTGGGCTTCTCTTAATCAAATTAGGACTTTAAGCACTCTAAATTGAAGTTCAGAATGTCTTCTTTCCAGCCATATGTTATTTGGGCCAATCCAAGGTCGGAGGAAGAAGTTAAGGCCGAAACAAATTGCTAACTCATTTTCCGCGCTGATAAGATCCATCCTGAGCATGGTTCTGTGTTTGCTAGGTAACGGACTCCAGATTTATCCAATGGGTCTGAATTTTGGATATGTTATAGTACACACCAATTGGAGCAACTTTCATGAAGAATGTGGTCTCATCCGAGCTATGTAGGTTGCTGAAACAAAGCTTGCAATATGACCTACGGAACTGGACTGGCAGGGGGCTGTAGCCATAATGAATTTGTCTTTAAGCTCTTCATCAATTCATCCAAATTAGGCCTTAACATGCTTGAATTGCATGAATTATGTTCTCCAAAGCCATCATTGTTACCTAAAGCTCAATTAACTGAAAGATAAACACAAAAAGGATTAAAAGCACAAGTTTAACTCAAAAACATAACCAAATCATAAGCTAGAAGGGTAAGAAATAATATACAATTATGAACCGATCAACATACACTTACAAGATACAATGAGAATTGAAGTTTGAAAGACAACTGAAAATTTCATTACAAAGCTGCCAACCAGCCAAGTTCAACAAGAAATGAGCCTGATTCCGCTCAACCGGCATCATCTGCTTAGCAGCCCCAGCTACCTCCTCCTCCGCATCTGCCCTAATCTCATCAGCCGCGCCACCTTTGGCGTCGTCTTCCTGCATTGCAGCTTCATTAGCTACCTGCTCTTCAACTGCTTCTACATCCACAGCATTGAACTGCTCACTTTGAGCAGGGGGAAAGTCAAGATAGAGCTGCTCACCATCTTCATGTTCGAGAGGGCAGCAAGGAGGAGCACCGTTCCTGCAGTCCAAGTATCCCAGCTTGTATGCATTAGCAGCAATTTCATGCTTGGATGTCTCCGTGGCTTCAACATGAGTGTCAAACTTGACCAGCAGAGCTCTCACCGACTCCCGGATCGGTAGTTTGCGCAACTGAAGGGCTTTTTGCTCGAGCAGACGACTTTTTATCTCTCTTGGCTACAACTTGCAACATTGAGTTAGCTCCGCGCTTGACTGTTCGTGGCTTTGCAGACGAGTTGTGACTGCTGAACAGAGGCACAATCCTCTCAGTTTGATCCCCGGATCAGTGCAGGCAACCCAAACCTTGCTTCTATGCAGCCTCTTTATAAGGCAGATCACTGGTTTTGGGCAGTTCGACCGGAGACTTGAGCAGAATATCCCGAACCTCCTGTATGCTATTGACATGCTTACTATTCACGCTGACGAGGCGCTTCATCCTAGCAAACGAGGCAGGAGCAACTCCCATAAAGACATTCTCAGCAGACGAGACCCTCCTTGAGGAAGATTTGCTCGTGGCAGAAGAAGGTCTCGGCTGCTTTGGCTATGGAGACGTATTCCTTGATCGTGAGACTGCGACTTCATCGTGGGCAGATCTACAGCTAGACTGCCCAAGCCAAAGTCCAATTGGCAAGTCAAATACCTCCTCAACTCAGGAGCCCAAATCCAAGAAGGAAGCCCAGTTACAGCTGGACAGCCCAACAGAGAATTCACATCTCCTACATGCCACCATGTGCCATGCAGAAGCTGGGGGGCATTTGTGGGAACCGAATTAAATCACCCTAGGTCAAATAATTCCTTCCATTTGGGGATTATTTGACCTAATTGGGAGTTACTCAATTTAATTGGGAGTTACCCAATTAAATTGGCAATTACCTAATTAAAATGGGGATTGATTTGATTCCTACCCTAATTAGGGATTTGATTTAAATTAGATAAATCAAATCCCTAATTAATCAAATCTCGCCTAATAGGGGAGGAATAATTCCTTTCCATCTATGGAATTATTCCTCTGAAACCGTAGCCTCCGAGGCTCCTATAAATACCTAGCTACACACAAGGGTTAAGGTACGTCTAAACTCCTACTGAAACTCTGCAGAAATTATCCTTCACAAACCCTAGCCACCATCTTCTTTCTCTCTCTCTCTCTCACACAAGGCTCCGGCCTCCACACACGGCTCTGGCCACCCGGTTTTCCTTGAAACACTCATCCTAACTTAGGCATCGGAGGGCCTTTGGCCAACACCGCCCGGGTGTGGTCCTTTTACTCCGATCTGTTTTGCAGGGAGAGAGAGGTGCGGAGAAGACGAAGGAATCTTTAGGCGAATATTCTCGTGGGAGGAAATTTGCTCCCACAAATATGATTTAAAAGAGATGCAGTTTAACGTCTCTTTGTTTCATTAAGGAATTTTTTTTTCTTTTTAAATTCTTATGAAATTGAGTTTTTATTTTAGGATTGAGGTTTTTTCCTTAAATCCTTAAAAGTCATTTTACATTGTCTATAAAATTTTGAAAATAAAATGGGTGGAGAAACAAGACAAGGGATAAAAATAACAGTTCATATAAATTAATTCAATATATTAGTTTAATTGTCGTGTTCTTGGCTTATCTTATTCTAGTTTTTTGAGATTTCACGTATCATATTTTATCATATCAACGTATTCGTATTCGTATCTGTACAACATAAATTGAGTGTGAGTTAATTGATTTTTATTTATTTATTTTATAATTCAAGTATGATATGCCAATTTTGTAGCTATTGGATGTGATTTTAACTGAAATTTAAAAATGAGGTGGCAAGCGAAGAAGAAGAGAAATCAAGCAAACCATAAAAGAGGAAATCCAAGCAAAGAATCCGGATCCAATTTATCCCTGATTTTTTTTTGTGTGGTTCAAAATGTGGTTTTTGTTGTAAAAAATATTAAGTACCACTGAATATTGGGAGTGGAATTGTATTTGCTCTTGTTGTTTTTACACTAACAGAACTTTCTCCCTCTAATAAAACTCTTATAAGATAAAGCTCTCACACTCTCAAATTTCTCTCTCTCTATTTTCTCTTTGGATCGGTGGTGTTCTACAACTGAATGAGCAAGCCTATTTATAGGCAAATTGGATGGCTTCCCGTGGATGTACCGTGAATGAATTGGCAGACAATGCATCTCTAAAGACTTAATTGCCCAACATCATCATTTGCCTTCTTCTTTTCTTTATGTGGGCTCCACCACTTTTTTTTTACAACACTCCTCCTTGGAGACCACATGTCCTTAGATTGGTTGCCTCGTTAAAACCTTGCTTGGAAAAACCTAATGGAAAAAAACCTAAGCGAAGGAAAAAGAATACAATGTCATTTGGGACATAAGGATAATGTTAAATGTGCTCATGTTGCCTCGATAAAACCTTGCTAGGAAAAACCCGGTGGGAAAAACCCTAGTCGAAGGAAAAAGAGTACAATGTGCATATGTCATGTATTAGAGGACTCTTGAATGCTCCCTTTGATTTTGCATGCTCCAATTTGATTGCTTGCAGAGTTGACGTAATCCAATGTCATGCACTAGCTTTTGGAATGTGCATTTTGGCAAAGATTTGGTGAAGAGATCTACCAGGTTATCGCTTGAACAGATTTGTCTGACTTTAATTTCTTGACTCTTCTGAAGCTCATGTGTGTAGGAAAACTTTGGTGATATGTGCTTGGTCATGTCACCCTTGATGTATTTTCCTATGATATGAGCAATACAAGCTGCATTGTCCTCATTCAGGATGGTTGGAGTATCCGTTACTGAGGGTAGGGCACATGTGCTTCTGATGTGATGGATCACCGACCTTAACCAAACGCATTCATGACTGGCTTCATGGAAGGCAAGTATTTCTGAGTGATTGGAAGATGTGGCTGCCAACGTTTGTTTCGTTGAGCGCCATGAGATTGCAGTTCCTCCACATGTAAATACATACCCAGTTTGTGAGCGTCCTTGATGTGGATCAGAGAGGTATCCTGCATTAGCATATCCAACAATACTCAGGGCATTGGTCGATTCACTAAAATAGAATCATGTCTGTTGTCCCATGAAGATATCATAGAATATGTTTGATGCCGGTCCAATGTCGGCTTGTTAGAGCAGAGCTGTATCTTGCTAACAAATTTATTGAAAATGTTATGTCTGGTCTGGTACATTGTGCTAAGTAAAATAAAGCACATATCGCAATAAGGTATGGTACTTCTGGACCAAGAACCATTTCATCATCCCCTTTTGGAAGATATGGATCTTTCTTAGTGTCAAGCGACCGAACAACCATTGGAGTGCTAAGTGGATGGGCTTTATAAATACCACTAGCACTGTGCTCAATCTGTATGCCAAGACAATATTTTGTCTTTCCAAGGTCTTTAATCTCAAATTCGCATTTGAGATAATCAACAGTCTTTTGGAGCTCTTCAGGAGTTCCAATTAGATTTATGTCATTGACATATATTGCCACTATCGCAAATCCGGACTTTGATTTCTTAATAAACACACATGGGCAAATAGGATCATTTGTGTATCATTCCTTTAGTAAATACCTACTGAGATGATTATACCATATTTGCTCAGATTGTTTTAGCCCATACAATGATCTTCTTAATTTAATTGAGAACATGCCTTGTGGTTTATTCCTAGCTGCTTCAGGCAGCTTAAGCCCTTTTAGGACTTTCATGTATATATCTGCATCCAATTCTCCATACAGATATGCGGTAATGACATTCATAAGTCTCATTTCAAGTTTTTCTAAAACCGCTGAACTTATTAAGTAACGGAACGTAATTGCGTCCATTACAGGAGAGTATGTTTCCTCTTAATCAATTCCAAGTCTTTGCGAAAAACCTTGCACAACGAGTCACGCTTTATACCTTGCGATCTCATTTTTCTCATTGCGCTTTCTTGTAAATACCCACTTGTAACCTACAGAGTTCACATTAGGTGGAGTTGGAACAATAGGCCCACAAACACTCATTTTTCCCAAAGAATTTAATTCTGCCTGAATTGCATCTTTCCACGTTAGCCAATCCTGTCTTTATGTGCATTCATCAATGGAGCACGGCTTAATATCATCATCTTTTATGATCTCAGTAGCCATTGAGAATGCAAATATATCATCGATGATCATCTCATTTCTATTCCACAATTCATTAGCGGATGTTTAATTTATGGAGATTTCTTGACTTTCAGGTATCGCTGCCACTTCAGGGGCGCTTGCCTCACCAGGGACATTTTCCTTTTTAGGAGTACCTGTGCCTCTTTGGGGGTATTTGAATTATGAATTGTAGGCTTTGTTGTGTAGATACAGCTGCATCCTCAACTTGTGATACTCGCAAGTGCACGAGCCGTTCGGTAGTATAGCGTATGTAAGTGCGAGGTCGATCCCACGAGGATTGGTGATTGAATGATTCAATTCATTTTCCCTACACAAAACAGAAATGAAAAAGAAGGGAAATAAATAAAACAAGGAAGAAAGAAAATAACTAACTCAAGCAGATAAGTTCCCAAGTTCAATTAGATTAACAGATTGATTCTAGCTAATGTATGATTAAGCCATGGTGTGTGGTCATAACCTTGTGTTCCTAATTCCCTAATTTGATCATTTGTTGTCTAACCTAAAATTAAGCATTAGGAACCCATTAAGCATAGAAGAACAATTTAAACAACCAAGCATGTATCTAATCCTGTTGTCGAATGTCCATACATACTCTTCCTATTCATAGTTCAATTCGAATTAAAGCATGGTGTATACTCTTAATTCAAACCAAGATAGCTAACATGCAAGCCTTAATGGTGATCAATCATTCAAACTAGCATATTAACTTATAAGCATAATGAATAAGAACAAAAACCATAATTGAAACTTGGAAACTAATCAAACTTGAAACTAAAGAAAAGAATTTATATAATGAAAAGTAAAGTGGAACTAAGAAAAACTTAAGGAGAATTTCAGCACAAAGATCTCATTATAACAATTGAAAACTAGAAAGAGAAACTAAGAGAATTTGAGGGAGAGAAGGGAAGGGAGCTCTAGAGAAGTGTTTGAGAGCTCCCCCCCTTGGGGTGTGTTTACAAGCTTAGAGAACTTCCCTATTTATAGGCCTAGGGGAAGTGAAAATCTGAATTATACAATTGAATTTTCTAAACACACTAACTTCACCTAACATACAACACTTAATTCACCAACTTAACCTAACACACAATTGCATTTGAAAACAATTCTTCTTGTCATTAAGCTTAGTGTTGCATCATCCACTTCAACTTCAATTAATTCATTTGGCTGCTGCAAAATTCCACTCAAAAATAGGTATTGAATATGCTTCACCAAACTTTCCCACAATCAACAACACTTCATCATGCATATGTCATGCATGACAATGCATTGCAGCCAGCTTGTGGGCTCGTTTTGGGCTTGTGACTCCAATCTGAAAAATCTGGAAAAATATGGATCTTGAAGCTCTTTGAATTATCTTTCCAAGCATATGCAGCCCAACTCAAGGAAAAATCGGGAAGGCCTTCAAATGTGATATTTGGCCCAGTAACGCAGATGCTGCCGAATTTGACCTTAAGTTGCCAAAACATGTATAACTTTCTCTAGAAGACTCGGAATCATGAACCGTAAAATTATACAGAAACTAGACTTCTGTATCTTTCCAATGATATATGGCTCATCATCTGGTTCTTCTTGAGCAAGTACAGTCCAATCCGTGAAGTTGACTGATCTGCAGACACCGTTTTGAGCTAACTTGTCTCCAAAATGCAATTAGTGAGTCCTTAAGTTTATTACACTGAAACAAACACAAAACTTATTAAAAGCACAAGTTTAACTCAAAAACATAACCAAATCATAAATTAGAAGGGTACAAAATGATATGTAAATATGCACCGATCAGGCTTTCCATTTATTTCATTTGGATTCATTTTGGCCATCGACTTCCTCTTTCGAAGGACTGAGTCCTTTGAGCCTAGTGGTCTACCACGCTTCAGGCGTGCAACAGATGAATCATTTGCCGGCACACTATTTTGTCCATTATGGACATCAATCCTTACAGGTGCGTTTGCAGTTGAGATATTTGATCTCATCACCTTTGTTGTATCATTAAATGCATCTAGAATCTAATTTTCAATACTTTGGAGGTGAACGATCCTTCTCACTTCATTTTTACATTGAGCGGTACAAGGATCGAGATGAGACAAAATGAGTACATCCCACGATAATTCACGTCGTTCTTCAAGAACGAGTTTGCCTTGTTGTTCTTTAGGAACATATTTTTCTCCCCCTAATAATGGAAAAATTGTCTCATCAAAATGACAATCTGCAAACCGTGAGGTAAAGATATCACCCGTCAGGGGCTCTAGATGTTTGATGATAGATGGTGAATCAAAACCAACATAAATTCTCAATCTGCGTTGAGGGCCCATCTTAGTACGTTACGATGGTGCAATAGGCACATATGCCGCATAACCAAAAACTCTTAAATGTGAAATGTTTGGTTGATTACCCAATATGAGTTGTACTGGAGAATATTGATTGTTGGCAACGGGCCTCAACCGCACAAGTGATGCTGCATGTAAAATGGCATGTCCCCAAGCATAAACTGGCAACTTTGTCTTCATTAGCAAAGTGCGAGCTATCAATTGAAGATGCTTAATTAAAGCTTCTGCCAAGCCATTTTGAGTATGAACATGAGGAACATGATGTTCAATGTCAATGCCTAGTAACATACAGTAGTCATCAAAGTCTGAGATGTAAATTCACCAGCGTTATCGAGTTTGATTGACTTAATGAGATAATCTGGGAATTGGACTCATAATTTAATTATCTAAGCCAAGAGCCTAGCAAATGCCATATTTCGAGTGGACAAAAGGCAAACATGTGACCATCGGGTAGATGCATCAACCAAGACCATAAAGTACAGAAATGGTCCACAAGGAGGATGAATAGGCCTACAAATGTCCCCTTGCATTCTCTGTAAAAATGATGGGGATTCAACATCAACATTTGGTTGTGATGGTCTGATCATTAACTTCCCTTGTGAACAAGCTTGGCAAGAGCTGTCACTTGATAACATAATGTGTTTTGTCAACAAGGGATGTTCTTTAGAGTTGGTGATGATCCTACGCATCATGGTGGATCCAGGATGACCCAATCGGTCATGCCAAAGCTTAAAAGTATTTGAGTCAATGAACTTTTGGTCCATGACATTATGTGCAACAATTGTCTGTATGGTTGTATAGTACAACCCTAATGACAACGCACAAAACTTCTCCAGTATACGCTATGAGTATCATTGGAGGTAATGCAAAGATATTCCATATTTTCCTCATTTTTTGTTTCAACATGGTAGCCATGTATATCTTTGAAACTCAACAGATTCCTTCTGGAGTTAGATGAATATAAGGCATCTTGAATGGACAGTATTGTTCCTTTTGGTAACATAACTTGGGTTGTACCTAAGCCTTCAATCAGATCTATAGGACCTGATATGGTTGTTAACTTTGCTTTTGTAAGCATTAAGTTTGAGAAATACTTTCGATCTCGAAGGATCGTATGAGTAGTCATACTGTCTGCGAGACAAATATCTTTGCTAGAGCTCTTGTTTTGGGAGCATCCATAATTTATATCCATACCTTTAAATAAATAAAATAAACTGAATCAATAAACAATTATTCAATGTGAAGAAAAACACTGCCACTTTTATTAGATTGAAATGAAAATTAAAAATAGTACTTCAAATAATACAAATTGTACATGAAGGAATTTAGTCTAATTCGGATCCATAAATTTTATTCCCTTTTTCAATAACAAAATTGGAAACATCCAGATATGTCATGTGTAACTGACGTTATATTTCTTATGGGCCATCTGTGGCTGGCAGATCTGGTATAACATGATCAATGTAATTTGACTCCATTTTCCTATTCTTAAGTGAAGATTGATAAAGATCCGCCAAATGCTTTGGCGTACGTCATATACAAGCTCAATGTCCCTTTGTGCCATATCTGTGACAAGCGCCTTCAATATTAAATGCATCCTAGAAATGTTGAAGGCACTTGCCCTAGAAATGTAGGAGGTGAAACCGTCCATTAAAGGCACAATAATAAAATTAGTATATACCATTAGCCTTTCCATAATAATATTATATATTGTGGACAATATAATTGTGCCACTATTCAAGATATAATAAGATGGGTTTTTAAATCCCACCATAATTTTTATTAATATGTGTTAGAACGTGATGGGTAATGAAATTACACCACTATAAAATAACAGGATGGGGTATAAAACCCACCATTCCAAATTACAGTACGAAAAAAATAAATTAAACAAATATGGATGAAAAAACATTAAAAAAAAGTGAGAATACAAAAAAGAAAGTTTGCATGTCATCGTAGTAGTAAAGTGAGAGGAGACATACGACAAAGAGGAGACAAAGAAATAGCCACATAGTGTTAAGCTGGAAAAAATAGAAGTAAAGAGGAGAGACTATCATGCTGATAACGTGTTATAAAAAATAAATAATTAGAGTATGAAAAATACCACTGAATATTGGGAGTATAATTGTATTTGTTCTTGTGGTTTTTATACTGACAAAACTTTCTCCCTCTGATAAAACTCTTATAAGATAAAGCTCTCACACTCTTAAATTTATCTCTTTCTATTTTCTCTTTGGATTGATAGTGTTCTACAAATGAATGAGCAAGCCTATTTATGGGCAAATTGGATGGCTTCTCGTGGATGTACAGTGAATGAATTGGCAGACAATGCATCTCCAAAGATTTTACTATCCAACATCATTATTTGCCTTTTAAATATTAGAGTGGTGATTTCCCCACTCCAATTTTATCCACTTACACTCCATTTTATAACTAAAAAAGGAGTGTAAGTGGATAAAAAGGGAGTGGGGAAATCATTACCCTAAATATTATTTTCTTCTTTTCTTTATGAGGGCTCCAAAGACTTCATTGTCCAACATCATCATTTGCCTTTTGAATATTATTTTCTTGGGTTAATTACTGTAGATGTCCGTGAACTATGGCGCTAGTTGCAATTGGGTCTGTGAACTAAATTTTGTGGCAATTTAGTCCTTTAATTAGATAATAAGGTGCAATTAGGTCCTGCCGTCCAACTCTGTCACTTTGTCCGTCAAAATGAGGGGTAAAAGCGTCCTTTCGAGTCTGAAGAAAAAAACAGAAAATAAAAATAAATAAAATAAATAAATAAACTTAAAAGTAGAATGAAAAAAACAATAAAAAAAACTTCTTCGTCTCCCTCTCACTCTCGTCCTCCCCCAATTTACCATCAGACCACAACCAACAACCAACCCAAAGCCACCCACCACCACCACTCCAACCCCAACCCCATCTAATCCCCAACTCAGACAGCCACTCTCTCTCTCTCTCTCTCTCTCTCTCTCTCTCTCTCTCTCTCTCTCTCTCTCAGACAATCCAAGGCAAGCCTAGTCGTCATTCGCATCACCACCATAGCCGGATCATAATGAAACACGCCAGTCTTGGCCATTTCGGTTGATTTTAACCGAGGACTCGGAGTTGTTTCCGGCGATGTTGGCAAGCCGAGGGCAAAGAGCGAAGATGTTCCAGATTTGGTACTGGGATCGACGGACCGTTTGGGCCCCGACTCGGAGACCGTACAGAAGCAGATTAAGGTTGCAGAATTCAAGGTCATGGATGCGATTTACGCTGGATCGAGTGCCTTCTACGCGTCTCCACCTCCGAGCTCAGTGCCTTTGCCTGCTTTTTTGGGAAGGAACGGCACGACGACGAGCGATCTGCGTCGGTTGCTGCAACTCAATTCGGTGTGACCACTCGGCGGCATTCGATGGCTGGAAAGCAGGGGAAAGGGTCTGGCTTGGCAATCATTTTGTCATGTTTTGCAAGTTCTCTCTCCCGCCGTTGGTTTGAATGTTCTTTGGATGCTTATCTTTGTTGTTGTTGATGCCAAGCCTCTGGTGTTGATAGTGGGAAATGGGTGGTTTGAATGTTCTTTGGATGCTTATCTTTGTTGTTGTTGATGCCAAGCCTCTGGTGCTGATGGTGGGAAATGTGTCTCGAAGTTTTTCTTGTTAGAAATGGTTTTGGGAATAATATAGGTGCCCTGCCCCTCCAACAAGGCTGGTGCAATTTCATTTCTTGTTGGTAAATAAAAGCATATGTTAAAATGAAAACCTCTGGCTCACACAAGAAGCCAGCAGCACTGCAAGGCACAAGGCTCAATCCTGTGATCAAATAAGAAATGGACATTATTATTTTTGAAGGGTTGCTTTTGGTTGATTTTGGTTTCTGGGTTTTGGGTTTTGCTATGTGGGGATTGAATGATCAAATGGAATTGTGGGTTTTTCTGGGTTTTGGGTGCCATTGTTATCTCTGTTCTTTCTTGTTCTTCCTATTTTGTTTTGTTCAAAACGACGAAAAGTCAAAAATACCCCGAACAACAAGAGCACGTGACACTCACATGGTCAATTTCGACGGATTCAATTACGGCAGGACCCAATTGCACCTTATTATCTAATTAAAGGACTAAATTGCCACAAAATTTAGTTCACGGACCCAATTGCAATTGGCACTATAGTTCACGGACGTCTACAGTAATTAACCCTATTTTCTTCCTTTCTCTATGTGGGCTCCGCCACTTCCTTTAAAATAGTTTTGGGGTTATTTGGGTATTCAGTTCTTCAACTGGCGTTTCCATTGGGCATTGGCAATTTCCCAACAGGGGTTCTGGCTGAACTAAATTTCATGAAACAATGGCTACGACAGTGGAAACAATGTCAGCGGCCATGGCACTGATCGAGACAAAGAAAGAGAACCTAAAGAAGGCCTTCGATGAGCTTCAAGCCCACTACAACGTCCTCTCCTCCTTCAATCTCACCTGGTCTGACCTCGATTCCCACTTCACCTCCATAAAAGACTCCCTTAACCAAAAACTCCAGCTCCTCCAAACCCTCGAGTCCCAATCCTCAAATCCTTCTTCTTCTATACCCCAAGACCCCTGTTCATCAAACCCTCCATCTCAGAAACCACAAGACCCTTCTTCTTCTTCGTGTCGGGTACCAAAGGACCCCTTTTCTTCGTCGAATTTACCGACCCAGATAGCAGAAGACCCGTCTTCGTTATCGTTGACATTGGCCCGGATAACGGAAGACATCAAAACACCAACCCAGATAACAAAGGACCCACCTTCTTCATCAATTTCGTCGACCCAGATGGTAAAGGACCCTTCTTCATCAAACCCTCCGACCCGGAACACGGTTGAGCTTGGTACGAGTCTTCAGTCGGATTCAGTTCCTCCTCGGCCAGAGTTGGTGGCATTTTGTGAGCGAATGGATGCAATGGGGTTGAGAAAGTATATGAATGAGACCTTGGATAACCGAAACACCATCCGGGCCGAGCTCCTGGGAGCTATACGGTATGCCAAGGACCCTGCTGCGATGGTTTTAGATGCAGTAGACGACTTTTATAGTGAGAACGGGCGGGATAAGGGTGATAAGGACCCGGAATTGTTTGCCGTGAGGAGAAGTGGTGTGCTGTTATTGGAAGTGTTAATGGGGGTTTCGCCGGATGTAGGATTAGAAGTGAGAGAGAGAGCCAAGAAGTTGGCGTTGGCTTGGAAAGGGAAGGTGAGTATGGATGGTGAAAACCCGTTTGAGGCGTTGGGATTCTTGCATTTGGTGGCAGCTTATGGACTGCAGTCTGAATTCAAGATGGATGAGCTTGTTGATCATTTTGTTATCATTGCGCGGTATAGGCAAGCTATCGAATTGTGCCAGAAAATTGGTTTGGGAGATAAGATTGCAGGTAGAGTTCTCTGTTAGTGGAAACATTCAAGTTGACTTTTTATTTAATTTATGTTCGATGTTAATACATAAGTTATGGTGTTATCAAATGTTCATAGTCAGAGCTAATGAATTGTATTTGGTGTATCTTTCAATTTAGCATTATCAAATTGCGGTGCTTTGATGTTTCAGTCAGAGAGTTCGTAATGGATGCTAGTTACTAAGTAGCTATTTGTGGTTGAAATATTGATTATTATTCATGGGATGAATGAATTCTTGAGTTGATTGTTAATCATGTAGTGTACAAACTTGAGGCAGAGTGATAAATAAGCTCAAATAATGACTTTGGTTACTGAGGGCAGTTTATATATAATGGCAAACCACTAAGTTTTGGGATCTTTAGCCTCTATGAATAAGCTGTAGGAGAAGGCTGTGTAAGAAGTATGAAGAGAGAGTAGAGCTTGTATGGTCTTACCACTTAGAAGGCTTAATGGAACTTTATACACATGAGGTGAAAAAAAAATGTGCTGGGGAGAGCTACAGATCCAGTTATTTTTCTCAATATGTAAACACTTCACATATTTTTTATGTTGGGGAGGAGTGGCACGCAATGCTTAGCATCATACTTTCCGTTGAGGGCATTGTATGGCAGGATTGTTGTTTGCCTTTTGGATGGACCTATTTAACTGCCCAATTGCACAGTTTTTGGTTGTTCTGCTTAGGGTAGATTCTGATTTTAACTGTAAAATGTTATGCTCGCAGATCTCATTCAGAAACTTGTGAGTAAGGGAAAACATCTTTTGGCTGTCAAATTCATTTCTGAATTTGATCTGACTGATAAGTTCCCACCAGTTCCCCTCTTGAAGTCCTATTTGAAAGAGTCTAAGAAGCTCGCTAAGAAAGTTTGTAAGGATGGAAATAACTCCCGCAAGTCAATGGTAATTTCACTTTCTCTTATATGTTACCTAATTTCTCTTAAAATCTAATAGTTCATCTGCGGCATACTATTCATTAAGTTTCTTTGTAGAATGAGGCCACAGCCAAAGAAACCGGTGCTTTGAAATCAGTAATCAAAGTTATTGAAGACCTCAAGCTCGAATCTGAGTATCCACCGGCTGTTCTTCAAAAGCGACTTGAGCAGCTGGAGAAGGAGAAAGCAAACAGAAAACGCCATGCAGAAGCTCCTGCTGTCAAGCCTCAACAACATAAACAGCAGACAGCAAAGCAGCAAAAACTGAAGCAGCAGCATTATGGAAACAAGCATCCTCGAATGACTGCTCCAGTTGGCTCTGCAGCAGTCTCAAATAGTGTCAATGCAGCAGGTTTGTTGCCAGCCTATGCCTTGTCAGGCACTGCTCCTCCAATTCCCCCTTATGCGGGTTCATCAGCTGGGCTGTATGGTTTTGCAGGAGGCCAGATGGGTTTTCCTGGGAACCCGGGCCCTGCTAGTAACCATTTATACTCATCCGACCATTATGTGCCGTCAGGCTATTATAACAGGCAACCTGCCTATGGTGGATATGGTGCACCCCCTGAGTACCATCCTCCATCTCACTATCCTCAGTAGTGCTTGCTACCCTTTGTTCTGTGATAGTATACTTTTGGATGGTGTGATGCCTTTTGCATTTTTTTTACAATGCTGGTTATCAAAAAAGCAAAGTCTGCTTTTTTGTTCACCATAATTGTAGTTCAGCAACAAGACTTGGTAATTAAGATCAGTGGTTGCATGTATGGCGTCACATGTCTAATTACTTGAACAAACTTTTTTGCTTCCGAGTAGTTTGCGTCATCCATTAAATTAATTTTTTTTTTCTGGGTGTTTAATAAACTAATCAGCCTGAAAGTAGAATAGCTTATTTTTATATCATTTTTAAGCACTAATTCTTGTGAACAGTCTACTTTTAGGACCTTTTCATCGATTTTCTTTCCAGGGAGCATTTTTCCTAAAAAGGGAAAGACATCCTCATGTTTTTACCTGTTTTAGGGTTCTACTCCTTGTGCTGCCATTTCACAGGGACAACAGAGGTACTCTGCCTTTCACCGAAGGAACTTGAGGTGCATTCCCTTCTTCTGTCTCAGAAAGAGGTGATGATTTTTACCTATATTGAATAGGAACTTAACGTTGGTTTTAGGTTGATCATTGTGATCAACAAATCGTTGCAGAGCAAGTAGTGTTGGTGAACAAGTAATCGTCTTTTTTCTTGTCTTTGGTTTTAAGAAATAGGAAGTCTTTTTTCATTAAGTTTGCTTGAAGGGACTTGTTTTGTCCCCATCTTGACCTCTTTGGTAGTTTGCAAAACTTTAGCTCCTCTTCGATAGTAGATGCTGCTCATTGAAAGCATAAATCCTCCTGTATGCCTAAAAAATGGGGCTGTCTTCTGTTTCTAATGTTTGAGTAGAAGGGAAGTGTTTGGTTGCCCAATTAAGTATTCATCTTTGTGTGACATCCATCTCTGGATAGATTCTTTTTTTTTTTTTCCCCTTTTTTTCGCGAGAGCTGGTGTAAAACAAAATGGAAGCTTTATGCTGCTCCTCCATTCTTATTTATTATGTGTACCGTTGCCATTTGGATGTAACGATTTTTTGGCCAATGGCCTTGTAGCCTAACGGCATAGCAGCAACTCCTTCTTATGAGTAGGGGTCTTCAGATAGGCTCCATTATCGACTCCTAATGGAGTTGTTCTGCTATTAGATATTAAATGGGTACTAAGGAAGAAAGGTTAGGATTTTTTCCAGGAACCTTGTTTCTGTGGCTTATTTCTTTCATGTTTTTCTTTTATCAATTTCTGCTTTTAGTCGCCATTGGAGCTTTTCGTTTTCTACATGTGGTCACTTTATAGATGTTCCCTTCTTCCTGCGTCTGGTGTAAATCTGTTCATTCAATTTTAAATTTCATTTTATTTGACCCGTTGGACTTGTATAGCTTGTGGTTGAACGAAGCTCTATTTAGGGTTGGGGATCAAGATATGCATTCTTCTTCTTCACTTATTTTTGCCTGCCTTTATTCTTCTAGGGTTTCTTTTTTTTTTCTTTTTTGATGAACTTCTAGGTTTTTGACAATGTAAATTGTGAGATAATCGAAATAAATACTGTGTAATTATAAATTTAGGCTACCAACTCTGGTGAACCTTATTTCATTATTTGAGGTTTTTCATGTAATTTTATAATATGGAATAAATAGTATGTGTTGTTGGTTGTAAAATAACTTATTTCTACAAAAAATAAAATTAATAAACTTGTTTATTTTAAAAAGAAAATTACACTTAAATTTTGGAAGACGGTAAGTTTTTCTAAATTTGGGGTGTATAATGTAGTTAGGCTATTCTTTTTTGGTTCGTTCTTCTTCTGCTCGGTCAGTTATGATACAAACACACATATAAGGAATAAACGTAGCATCGTGATCCATAGAAGTGCATTATTTTTGTTACAATATAATTTACTTCAACGGTTGGAAGCACAAGGACAACTTCTGGATTGCCTCTTTAAAACTATATATTCTTACGAACCAATTCATTGAAGTCAATTTAACTACCTGACAGGGTTGAGTTATTCAACCCTCTAAGGTCTTGTATCGGCCTAATTTAATGACTAATGAAATGTAGTTGAAACCTTAATCTCCATTAATTGACTCTGTTGATTTTACTCGTATCTTTTAGATATGCTATCATTAGTCGAACTTACAGTGACTCTTAATCATTATTTAGAAAGTAGGGGAAAAAGAAACTTAAATCATGTCTATGAGCTCAACTAATGTTTAGTAGACCACATAACGATTGCCAGTGCGTGTGAGAGAGAAAATCATTCTCCCCTTTTCTAACTTTGGTGGAAAAAAAGACCATATAACGATTGTCTTATCTAAATGAAGTTTTAAATTCAATGTAAAATATGGGTGTTAGCAAATCAACATGTGAAAAAAGTCTTGTAGCATGTTCAATAATTATTGCTTGTTAGCAAATCAAAAGAAAATTAAAATCATTAAGCCTTGACTATTGAGAACTCATTGAGAACATAAATCATTAGTCTCTTTATAGATGGTTCAATTTTCCAATTTTCCATTTCTTTGACGATTAGGGATATGAAAATCAACTAACTCATAAATATGAGGTTGGTTACATAAATTCTCACCTATTAAATCTGATGAGAGTATCTTTGCATTTTTATTCTTTTTCTATAGTAGTCTTGACTGAAATCAATGCCGGCACTAAAAATACAATTTGAGTAGATAAATCAAAAGTGGTTCCAAGTTGTGATGAGCCTCTTGATAAGGTTTCTTAATAGGCTCACGAAGTCAAAACTTGGAGACACTTCATTTATTCCAATTCAATGCAATCTTGACATTGAATAGTTAAAATTCACAAGTCAAGTTGTGATGAGACATAATTCTACAAATACTTTAGTTTAGTAACTTTTCGGGATATTTTCAAATCTATATATATAAAGCAAAAGGCAGAGAATGGTGAAACATTCAAAATACCAGAAAATGCTCTTGGTTAATACAAACATTAAAAATTGAAATTATTAATTAAATGAGGATAATATGGTAAATTCACACTTTTTCATATTTTAAAAAATTAAAATTAAAAGAAAAATCGGATAATGAATCCTATTTTTATGGAAAACAACTACCCATTATCTTTTTTAATTCTAAAATAAAATTTAATTTAAAAAAAAAAAAGCCTCTCGCAGGCGCAGAAGCGCGTGCGAAAAGGCTAGTAAGTATTTAAGTTAAGAATTGGTTACATACTTCTAATCTCGGCTGTTGGATTGTATCTAAAAGACTACCAACATATTTAATGAATAGAATTCAACAGCTACAATTAAAAGTATGTAACCAATTCTTAATATAAGATACTTATTGAAGAATCTCGTGTAACTTTCCTATGAATGTTTTAGTTAAGTTTAAATTTAATTTGTATGACTTTGAGATCTTGCAAATATTATTTTTAACCATGAGAAATGGGGAAACGTCTTCAACGACTCAAACTCAGTCTCTGAGTGGCTCAGTCCGCAGATGAAACTCAGATCCATTGCCACAAGTCAACCCACGTCTCTCTCTGACAACAAAACCTTCCAAAACACAACAGACACCCCCACAGATTACCATTCTGCCCTTCCCTCATCTTCCCCTGTTCTGAACAAAAACGAACCCACTCTCTCTCCTTTTCCCTTTGACAGTTTTTTGACTCGCCCCTCACCCAAACCAACCGGCTTTCAATGGACGCGACCACACTCGACCACCCCTCTGGACCTTCCGATGACTTCGATCCGGGTCTAACCGGCTTCAATCCCGGGTCTGACCCGACCCTTTTTTCTTCTACTGGTGGTGGTGGTGGGGCCAAGTACAAGCTCATGTCCCCGGCCAAGCTTCCGATCTCGAGGTCCCCCTGCCTCACTATCCCTCCCGGCCTCAGTCCGACGTCATTTCTCGAGTCCCCCGTCCTCCTCTCCAACATGAAGGTCTGCTTCGACGTCGTTTTGTTTCGATCCTTGTTCTATTTTCTTTTGTTGATTTTTATTTTCTTTTTTGCTGCTGAGGAAAAGCAAATGCTCATTTTGAATCTTATGCTGTGTTTGGCTTGCTCAGTGAAGTGTGGGAAGTGGGAACATACAACAAAAATAAACATGATCTTCTAATTTTTTTTTTGAAGTTTTTTTTTTTTTTTGGGTGTGAATTAAATGTAAGGCTCTGTTTGGTTGCTGAGAAAAGGAAATATTTGTAATTGGAGTGTTGAAGTTATTCTACTGCTCTGAGCAACTGAGATTGACTTTGCAGTGAAAAAGTTTTAATTTTGAACTTTTCTCAGGCATTTTCTCGGTGACCAAACATGGGGTATATAGGGAACTGGGTCTAACGGCCTGAGATTTTGCCCCGTGGTATATGCTGTAGGAGGGAATTTTGTGGACTTAAAAAATTGATGTGATGTTGATGATGAGTGAGCTAAAAAGATGCTCCTCCTTTCAGCCAAATTCGAAAATTCTCATTACAATTTCCGTTTGGTTTGTGGCATAACAGTGAATTTAATCAAATGGGTTTGCTGCGAATGTTTTATTTCTTTTTATTTTTCAATAAACCAGTGGGATTTTATATGTGGGTGCTTAGGATGGGACCCGAAGGTTCTGATGCTTTGTTGCTGTTTAAGAGTAATGTAATGCTAGTATTGGCCTATTGGGTCTTTTCTCTTTATGCCTGTATGGATTGTTCGAAAGCAATTGCTTTGGGAATATGGGGCTTTCACTTACAACTCTTTGAACTTTGTTGTTCTTTATTACTATCGACTGTGTTGTTTTTTCACATAATGAATCTTTCTTCTCTTATTTTTGCTTTGGTGGTGGGTTTTAGCCTTTTTGTTTGTCTTTGTTTAACGGTGGCAGTGGATGCAAGTACGACAAAAACGTTTACATTTGTGTATGTAGAATAAGGAATAAATGCATCAGCAGGGAAGGAATAGGAAGGCTAGAAAGTTTGTGGGTCAAGGTGTTGATATAAGTCGTCATTGGCATGTGTTTTATGGAGGATATGACCTTCATTGTGCTGATTGTGATTAGAGATGATTGTTCTTGTTCAAAGCAGTTTGCAATAACTTCAGTTATGTGGGTAATCCATATAAATATATTGCTCTTCCAATCTTTAGTGGATTTACTTAAGAAAATTTATCTTTTATTTACTAGTATTTGTTTCATTTGCATCGGTAATGAAGGAACTTGTTAGAGTTATTTTGGTAGTCTAGGATGGATGGACAAATTACATCTCTGTTAAGTGATGCCAATCAGAAGGATGCCTGAGTAGTTGTCAGAGTTTCTTGTTATTGAACAGATATGTAACAGTATGTTTAAGTACTGCCACATTTAAAGGGCTTGGAAATTGTTCTGAATCTTCTTGGCCATCTCTCTCTTGTTCTTTCACGAAATTTTCTTTTTTCTGTACATGCCCCTTCAGTCCATCAAAAGTCTTCTGGATCAGGAATTCCTGAATGAAAATATATTGTTTCTGGTCTTGCAGGCAGAACCTTCCCCAACTACTGGGTCCTTTTTGAAGCCTCAAATGGTGTACGGTTCTCTGAGTTCTACTACATATTCAGCAACCACAATGTGCTCTGATTTCGATACCTTTGATGAAAGAAATTCTGGAAGTTTCGAGTTTAAGCCCCATGCTGGATCAAATATGGTAATTTCTTTATCAATTGTTGGTCATTTATCCGTTTATTAGTTGCATCTATGAGGACTACGTTTTATTTATGTAGTGAAAGATACTGATTAAATGGTGGCCTTGATCCAAAGTTTGGCTGATTGGTCTTTGGCCTATTTTGTGCACTAACTTAAACTTGCAATATCGGTGGATGTCTACTTAATGCCTCAAAATCTTTTTAAGTCCTTGTTCTAAAGCTTAACTAATTTGCTACGGTATTGCTTCCATACTTCCTCTGTGTCTCAAGCGCTATATGATGAGTACTGGATTGGTTTTCTTGTGTCAACTAATTCTTTATTAAGTTATCTACAATTGTTTTCTGAAAATGCTTTATAAAGAACCAATGTTTTCTAAGGAAACTGGAAGAAGAATTGAAACAAAAGGTGGTAGATGAATCTCTTTGTCGAGATGGACTGTCATATTTCTTTTTGAATTATAGAACAATGATATATCTTGATTTGAGTTCATTATATATCTGAAAGTGTGTCAAAGTCGTTGTAAAGTACTGGTTGCCTAATGCTTCACATTTATTCAAGGTTACTACAGATTATAACCACCAGAGAAATGACCAGTTAGTCCAAGGTCAAGCTCAGCCTCAATCACTCGTGTCTCCACCTTTGGTTAAAAGTGAGATGGCGGTCTCCTCAAATGAATTGAGTTTGTCAGCACCTGTTCACATGGTCACTTCAGGAGCTAGTGCACCTGCTGAAGGTGATTCAGATGACTTAAGTCAGAGGGGACATCCAAATCCTGGGGTCCAAACATCACAGTTTGATCATAAAGGAAGTGGGCCTTCAGTCATATCTTCTGATGATGGGTATAACTGGAGAAAATATGGACAAAAACACGTTAAAGGAAGTGAATTTCCTCGCAGTTATTATAAATGTACCCATCCTAATTGTGAAGTGAAGAAGCTGTTTGAGCGATCTCACGATGGACAGATAACAGAGATTATCTACAAGGGTACACATGATCATCCTAAGCCTCAACCTAGTCGACGATATAATACTGGTGCTATGATGCCTATCCAGGAAGAAAGATCTGAAAAGGCTTCCTCTTTGATCGGCCGTGATGGTAAGCATCAGAGTATTTTTCTTTAGCTGTTTTATGAATATATGGGCAATAATCTTTTATCGGTAGATATCTACTAATAATCTTGTTCCTTTCTAACTGTAGACAAGCCATCCAGCATATATGGGCAAATGTCGAGTACTAATGAGCCAAATAGTACTCCTGAGCGATCTCCTGTCACAGGAAATGATGATAGTGTAGAAGGCACAGGTTCACTATCTAATAGGATGGCCGAGGAGATTGATGATGATGACCCATTCTCAAAAAGGAGGTATAGAGATTCAAGAAATGCTTATGTTTTTCCTGTGTTGTTCATGTTCCCTAACTAAGTGTCAAACTTGTTAAGCAGGAGGATGGATGTTGGTGGGGTTGATGTCACACCAGTTGTTAAACCTATCCGGGAACCACGAGTTGTTGTTCAGACTCTGAGTGAGGTTGATATATTGGATGATGGATATCGCTGGCGGAAATATGGTCAGAAAGTGGTGAGGGGAAATCCTAATCCAAGGTATAGTTTATCATCAGGCCGACGGTTTTCAACAATAATTTTGACTCATTTCATCTGTTTCAACATGTAGCTTTAGTGCTTGTTTGATAACTTAGCGAATGCTCATAAAATTGCCGGGCGTTCTTCTCTGACCATTAATGGAATTTGATAACTTTCTGATACTCATACAAAAGTCGGGTTTTCTTCTCTGACGGTTAGTGGATTATTCTGAAAAGTATTGAGCTAATGATAACATTTATTCAAACAATTAAATCCCAATCTCTCTGCAATGGAACACAGTATTGTAAGGACGGACCTTGGTAGTTCACTCTCCCACCCTCTGGCCGTTTCACACTCAAGGAATAAATACAGATATTCTTAAATCCAGTATAAGAACTTAGTCTGACAGTTGATAGCTGTGGTTTGAAAAATTGTCTTTTGAATTTGAACTTTTAGCCTTCCATTCTTTTTTTTTTTTTTTTTCCTCTTTCTTTAAGTGACTGTTTGCATCAAAATTGAGTTTTAGTGTAGGTAATAGTGCGCAATTCTTTGTTGCTACTGTTGCAATTCTTCTCATTTAGTTTAACAGGAACTTTTCATTATCTCCCTTAGCCACTTTCCCATTTTCATGTAAGAAAATAGAGGGCTGTGCAGACCCCGCTTATTCATAAAGGACTCCTGAGAAGTGGCACCTTCAGCACAGATGGTTGGGGTATTTGGAAAATTGCTAATTTCGCCTGATGTTTTACCCCAGTAATTGCATTAAACGTCAAACTTAATGCACAAACAAGGAACAAAAGAATAAATTATATATGTATTCTAGATCTCTTTCTGTAATTGAACCGACCTATAAATTATTTACCTTAGAATGTAACCTCATTATTTAGGATTGTGTTGGGTTAGAGATAAACCTGCATCATGCTTGTGTAGTGTGTTTGGTTATATTATATGTAAATGTACCCTGATAACTTTATAATTACAATGTTGCTTCTGAATAACTAGGAAGTAGTTCTATTACGTGTATCTCCCATATGTGCGTGTACCCTCTTCATCGAGTGGCTAATATTTGGCTCTAGTCTTTTTTTAACTGCTACTTTTTTTCCAACTGGTTTATGGGGTTTCTCATCGTTCTCACATGCTATGCAGGAGCTATTACAAGTGCACCAATGCTGGATGCCCTGTTAGAAAACATGTGGAGAGGGCATCCCATGATCCAAAGGCAGTTATAACTACATATGAGGGGAAACATAACCATGATGTCCCAACTGCAAGGAATAGTAGCCATGACACTTCAGGATCAACAACTGTGAATGTCCCATCGAGGATTAGATCAGAAGAAAGTGACACCATAAGCCTCGATCTTGGTGTCGGAATCAACTCTGCTGCTGAAAATAGATCCAATGAGCACCTGCAACTGCACTCTGAACAAGTGGAACGCCAATCTCACACTAGTTCCAATTTTAAGGCCATTCAAACTACCCCTGTTTCAACATACTATGGTGTTTTAAATAGTGGCATGAATCAGTACGGATCTAGAGAAAATCCAAGTGAATCACGTAGCATCGAGATTCCACCTTTAAATCATTCCTCTTATGCATATCCACAGAACATGGGAAGAGTACTAACAGGTCCATAGAATTGCTTAAGATGAAGCCAACAGAAATAAGCTACTTTTTCCCTTCTTTTGGCCACGGGTGAAGGTCAAAGGGGCATCTCAATTTGAAAGAAAGAAACAAAAGGTATTCTTCTTCTTTCCCTATTTCAAAGATGTGGTATAGGTGCCTGGTGCAAAATTCCTTCTCTGTCCGATTAATGTATGTGCAACATTTACTTGTCAGGGAATACTATGTACAAATATGAATTAATACTGATACTATATTCAGAGTCATTGACCGCATGTGTTGTAATTCGATCAAATGCTTAAATTTTACAGTATTTATAAGAAAGTTTTGTTTCTCAACTTGGCCTGTGTGATGAGCTTATTGAGCTCCTGAGTCTTAAATTTGCTTGGCATTGTGAACCCTATTGCTAAAGCTTGAGCAATGTAGATGCTGGGGCATTGTTCATTTGCGTCTGATGATTGCGATACTGTTGCTGCAATAAAACGACGAGATAAAAGATAAATTGTACTCATGCCTGTCATTGTAGAATGATCCCAATGGGAAGATCAATGCTGACCCTGTGAACTGCGGGGTTTCGCATCCTGCGGTACGGAGGGGGTTTGAGCTTTAATTGTTCCATTCTCCAGGAGAGCAGGACAAAAGGTTCTCTATAGGCCTTTCAATGTGGGATAAAAAATTTGCAGCTACTTGTTTTGGAGCCTGCGAAGTAACTTGGTAATTCAACCGCCACACAGAAGTAGGTTTTTCACTTCCTCATACATTTAGACTAGATGGAAACTATTAATTGACCAAGGCAATAAATCACATGGATCAAAATCTGTGAGGTAAATGTTCTGGACCCTAAACAGAAAAGAAAGAAAGAACAGAGTGAAAAGTAAGAAGTTTACCAAAACAGTGAACACAGCCAATGGGTTCCCACCCTTCCCCCTTCCCCCATGGCACCCCCGTTCGAACTCCAATGTAACAAAAAAAAAACGGAAAAAAAGAAAAAAAGAAAAATCATTACAGATGAAGCCAGAAGATAGATTGTGGAGATGAGAATTATTTGTAGTTTTGTTCTGGTGGCCCGTTGTAAAACTTACCGACCCTGGCAGGCATGGCAGCATTTTAACTTGCTCTTTAAATGCATTTGTATTTGTAAAATAGGATACAAAATTCCTTAAATACATAATTTGTCTTTTTGCTTGGTGGATAATGTCACCATGCAGTCTTGCAGCCACGTTGTGGCCCAAAACTCCACTCCTGAAGGCCCCTCCAAGAGCCCCTTCAAAGTACAGAAGTAATTTGTTTTAGCCATGCTCAGTCCAAGTTAATTATCTTGCAAAAAAAAGAAAAAAAGATTTAGTATTTTGCTCTTTCTTCTTAAGGACTTGTTTTATCTTAATCATTAATTTATATTTATTTATGAATATGTCATTCAGTATTTTGTTTTGGTATAATATCCATTTCAGCATGGCCCGTGCTCGACTTTTGAATGCCTGGGGTGAAAATTAAAATGTTCTCTGTAGATACTTGTTTGACATGAAAATAAAGTAGTAAATTTTTATTGTATATGCATTTTTCCGGCTTCAAAATAGTATGGATGTAGATGTGTAATATAGAATGTTTAATTGGAGCTTAAAGCCGTACACCAGAGCATGTTTGTATTGATAAGAAATATTTTGGGAGAAGAAAGAATAAGAGGGAGACAATGTGTGTGAAGAGAAAGAAAAAAAGAAAAAGAAGAAATGTTTTTTTGGTAGATTAGTGAGAAAAACTTGTTAGTGGCTTATGGAAAAGAGTTGTTTTAAATGTATTACATCTAGTTATTTCGATTACATTCCACTTAATGTGGATTTTGTTTTTGTAGCAACTTTAGTCTTGTCGTCAAATCCAAATTCTTTCATTCCTTCCATTCAAACGGAGCCATAAAAGAAGTGACCTATTTCAAAAGAAGGAAAAAATAAAAAACTATCAGTTTTATTCTATTTTAATTTTTACCGCGCTTACCGTGTCTCCAGTCCTGCCTCCTGTTAATGAAAAAAGGCAGTAACAAGTCGCATATTCTTTTATACATCAGCAACCGTATCAGTATAAGGTATAGTTATGGGTGCATTTGTTTGATTTGAACTTAGAAAGATCTGCAACTTTGCGAAGATAAAATACTGCACCAGTACGAGTTAACTAGAATCACACAAACACACTCTCACCCAGTCACTCGGTCAATCAAACAGAGATGCATGCTTTGTGGGTGTCTTTGAAGGACAATGTGAGGTGTAATGGGAACAAGGTGGCAGATGTAGTTGGCCGGGCATCTGAAATACGTAACAGAAGAAACAGCAGTTCTGGAAAGGCAAATTCTGGTGGTGAAATTGTTCATGGCAAAGAGACTCCGGCCCGAGAATTGATGCACCGCCGGGGAAGCTACACACAAGCACAGCTATATGGTAAGTCTCAAAGCTTTGCTCTGGTTTTGCTTTATATTATCAATGACAAAGATCTTTAAGGATTTTGAATGAAGTTTTCACCAGTAGTCAACTGCTGCATAATATCGTTGCAGCAGCAGCCATGCAAGAGTCCATAGAGTGAGGTTTTAGATGGAGACAGATGTTGTTTATAATTGACATGAAACCTCGTTAAGCAAGGTACAACACGTAATCAAGTAGCTTTTCATCTCCATTTTAAGCTCCACTTGTTAGACAACCGCTAGACCCCATAAGCTTAACGTGTTAGGTAACGACTAAAAATATATGACAAGCAAAGCAAACACCATTATCATATTTTACAGTGTTTGCTTTATTATTCTGGAATTATTCATGTAGATGGAATGAAATCCTATATAGATACTATAAACCTAGGACTATCTTCCAATGCTTGGAATTACTGTTGCTAAAGGTACATGTCCTTCTTGTCTTAATTCTTTAATCAGAGCTAGACATTGGAGACCCATCAAGGAACGTCATTGAGATGATTGTCCGAAGAGCATCGGTAAATCCATCAGAGCCATCAAACAGGATTAAAAGGGTCCTGAGGGTGCATAACTCCATAGAAACGCTTGAAAGGTTTGAGAAGTACAGAGAGATGGTAAAGAAGATGGCCAAAGAGAGATATATGAGGCATCCAAGAAGCACAGTAGATGGAAACGAGCTGTTGAGGTTCTATGGCACAACGGTAGCCTGCTGCAGTGGCGAGTTGAAGCGAGTCTCTGAGCTTTGTAAGGCTCCAAATTGTCAAGTTTGCAGGATAATTCAATCAAACTTTTACACAGAATATAGCCTGAGCAATGAGATTCAACTGAGTACAAGTAGCGAAAAATTCGGTGAAAATAGCATTACCATCACAAGGAGGAACAAGATAAAAAGGGCTGTAATAGTTTGCAGGACAATTGCAGGGAGCATGGTTAATATGACAGACAAGGAATATGAAGAGTCTGATTCAATTGGAAGCCAAAAGCTGCTTTCCACTTCAGAATATTTGATAGTGAGGAATCCCTCTGCTGTACTTCCCTGTTTTGTCATAGTTTTCACCTGATATGTATTTGCTTGTAAGTTGGAAGCACAGCTCTTATTTCCATCAGTAGGCATTATGTAGCACAGAAAAGTTTATCAAGTTTAGCTTACCAGATTTGTATTGAACTTCCATCAAGATTTTTAATTAGTTTTATGAGGGATTTTGATATTGAAGGTCTAAAGATGTATATGGAAAAGGTCCACGTATTATTGATGAAGCATAATCTTCTAACATAGTAAAACTATCACCCTACAAAAGATATCTTATCCAACCAAGAAAAAGAAAAAGAAAAAACAAGAATGCAAATGAGAGCAGAAGACCACTTCGGGAAGAGGTTCCACCTCAAGGTTCCATATACAAGACCAAAAGACACAAATGTTCATGTTTTTTTATTTTTTTTTAATTTTTTTAATTTTATATAAAATACAAGTGATAGTCTAAACTATAAAGGGGAGGGGGGTTTTCTAAGGTGTCATGAAGATTCGAACATGAGTCCACTGATCTGCAAGTTAAGGCCCTTTTTCACTGTGAATAAGGTGAAAAACCAACCATAATTAAAAATAAAATAAAAAATTTGCAGCTCAGTGTCTGAGTGAACCGGGGAAGGATAGGGGCTGTGAAGCAACTTGCAAGTTGCAGCTGCTTGTTTTGGAGCTTGTGAAGCAACTTGGTAATCTAACTACCACACAGAAATAGGTTTTTCATGTGAAGCAACATGCAGGCTGCATAGAAACAATCAAAATGTCCGTTTAGGTCAATTATATGGACCCAACATACATACAAAAGAATAACGAAATACAAACAGAGCAAAAAAGTAAGAATATACCAAAACTAGCTGAAAAATCGTTGCACAAGAAACCAGGAGATGGCTCTTGACAATTGAATTATTTTTTGGCTTTGTAGTGAAAAAAGGGACGTTGGGCAACCGAGTTTTTGGCTCCTTTAAAGCACTGGCCGGCAGCATCCAGATTTGGTCTTTCATGTAAGATACAACATTCCTTAATTCACACATTTGTCTTTTGTTTAGTGGACAATGGACAAAGTAGCAGCATGCGGCCACGTTTGTGGCCTAAAACTCCACTGCTATATTTCATTAGTGCAAGTTAATTTTAAAGCAAAACAAGACACAATGCTGTTTGGATTCCAAGATCCTGCTTTGGGAAAATAAAGTATTTTAAGAATTTAAGAAAATACGGTGTGTAAGTGGACAAAAGAGAAATGGGAAAATCAGCACTCATTATTATATTTAATTTTATATTAAGTAGAACAACATAGGCTTTTCTACAAGCGGCTTATAGTTCAAGTAGTTAAGAGTATTTATCTTTGCAAGCAAGGTTTTAGCTTCAATTTTTCCCCTCACCCGTTATCGCTTGTATAAAAAAAAGGGCTTGTTTTTTTTTTTTTTTTTTTTTTTTTTCTCAAAATTGATTCAGGTCCACAGTTCTCAGTATGTGTATAAATTATAAATGTGACTAACAATGACAGGATGGTACAAGGTATACTGATGGGTTATTTTGTTCGTATTCAAACTAAAAAAATCTGCAACTGGGGAAGGATAAAATAGTGCAACACGCTCTCGCTCAGTCACACAGAAATAATGCATGCAATGTGGGTATCGTTGAAGGAGAATGCGAAGTGTACTGGAAACAAGGTGGCAGATTGGCCAGCCAGCTGAAAGATGTAACAAAAGAAGCAACACAACTTTAGGAAAGGCAAAATTTGATAGTAAACCTCCTGCACTACTTGTTCATGGCAGAGAGATTCCGACTCTGGAACCGGAATACCAGAGAAGCTACACATTACAGCTATATGGTAAATAAATGTTTTGCTCTCATTTTGATTTATATGTATGTATTTCGGTACCATATTCAAATTTCTAGAGCTTTTGAATTTAGTTTTGAACACTAGTCAACTTCTGCATGCACTTCAGAAGGTTAAATTTTTGAAATCTTTCAAGTTATGGACATGCTGAAGTATTTGGAGGCCTTCAGCTACATATGACTGAAGTACTATCTAGATTAGATAGCTATACACCTACGACTATGTATTTGCAAATGCTTGGAATTAGTCTAAGGTACAATTTCTTGTTGTCTTTAATCAGATCTGGACATTGGAAACCTGTCAAGGAACATCCTTGAGATGATTGTCCAAGGAGCAGTTAAGAATCCTTCAAAACAATAAAATAGGATCAAAAGCGTCGTGCGGGTGAGGAACTCCATGGAAGTGGCTCGTATGTTGCAATGGAGAATCGAAGCGAATCTCTGAGCTTTGTAAGGGTCAGACTTGTCAAGTTTGCAGGATAATTCAATCAAACTTTGATACAGAATATAGACTGAAGAAAGAGATTCAATTTAGTACAAATAGCAAGGAATTCGGTGAAAGCACCATTACCATTACGAGGAGGAACAAGATAAAAAGGGCTGTAATAGTTTGCAGGGCAATTGCGGGGCGCATGGTTAATATGACAGACAGGGAAACTGAAGAGTCAGATTCAACTGGAAACCAAAACCTGGATTGTACCTCAGAATATTTGGTAGTGACGAACCCTGTGCTGTGCTTCCCCGTTTTGTCATAGTTTTCACCTGATATGTTACTTGTAAGCACAGCTCTTGTTTTCATCAGTAGGCATTACGTAGCACAAAACAGTATATCAAGTTTAGCTTACCAGATTTGTATTAGACTTGCATAAAAAAAATTTAAAAAAAATATAGTTTTATGGGGGATTTTAAGATTGGAGGTCTAAAGATGTTTAGTGAAAAGTTTATTACTGAGGAAGCATAATCTTACAACATTGTAAAGCTAATTTAGGAAGAGTTCTATCTCGGGGTTCCAAAGGACCATGATACGCATATAGTCATGTGTGTTTTTACCTCCATGCGCAAGAGGCAACCAGTACTTGATTCATCCAACCAAGATATAAAGCTCCATCTCTCTCTTCAAGCGTATACTTTTCAGAATAACTCTGCAGTAGAGTCTTGATAGTGCCGTTTACTAAGGAGCTAAGCGGATAAGGTGAAAAGCCAGCCATAATAAATCTCGACTTCCACTTACTGAGAAGCTCGTAACGTTCTACCCTTTCCATCCCTTCACAAGCTATAATGTTAACAATTTCTCGTGCCAGACAATGCTGCTCAATATTGATCCGCTCCTTATGCTCCCTTGGCAGAGCCACATCAATTGAATCAAAGACAGCCCTGAAATAGCTCAATGTTTCAGCAAAACGGGGAAGGAAAGGGGCTGTATTGGTGTTCGATTCTTGCTCAACAAGAGTCACCACCTTGGGAGACAAGCTCTTAACCAGCCTCAACAGCCGGTCCCTATGATTTTGACAACTCACACTCTCATCTGGCATGTGGTGCAGCATGAAGGCAAAATTCACTGCAATTGCCTCTCCTGGTCGAACCTCAATGTCCTCAAGCTGAACCTCAGAAGCAGAAATTCCAGCAGCATGGAACTCAAAGGGTACCTTACATGACTCTGCAAGCCTTGACAACCTCTGTCCCACAAGACCAAGTCCCCCTCCCCGTGCATAAGCTGATGTGGAATCATCAATGCCCGTGATCCTAATCTGTGGGGGTCCTCCAGGCCGAGTAGCTAAAGCCTGGATTAAAGTAATCCACTGGCTGCCTTGAGCTACCTGAAAATCAATTATATGAACTCTACTTTCATCCTTCATAGCTTCTGCAATCGCTCCATTGGCTGACATATACCCAAACTTGAAGTATGGGCAGATTTCATAAAGCATGTGCATGTATGAGAGGAGTTCCGCACTGGCAGGCTCTTTGCATCTTAGGGCTGCACAGATAGAACTTCCTGAAGAAGCCAACCTTGCAACAAGACCTTCCAGAATGTAAGCTCCTAATCGTTGGATTGGCTCACCTGAAACTGACACCATCTTACGTAAGTTTAACATCAACCATTCAGTTGTTGACTTATCACTATTTGCCACTGCCTTCGCACAAGCGAAAAGGACCTCTTTCAAGTCACCTCTGGAGATCATCTCCATCATTTGTTCCCAGTTCTCTGCTTCTGAAGAAAGCTGGTTAGGCCCAAGCTCATCTGTGATGGCATACATATCAAAGGCATCTAAATCATTTCCCAGCAAAACACTTTCCAGTTCCCTCATTTTGTGCCCCAGGTCATCTGTATCATTTGATAAGCAAGACTGGTTGACAGGAGAGCCACAAGACTGGTAGTTCTGCAAATCTGGATGTGATGTTGGACTTCCATTTGCTGAGAAACCTATACTAGATGGAGAACTGTGAACAGGGTGGTAAGTACTGGTTCCTGACGAAGATTCATGGGTGCAGTACGGTGCCAAGTTTTGAACTGAAAGCTGTGTTCGTTGTATAACCTCATCAGAGGATGCTTGGTGGTCAACACTGTAGATAGGAGGCCAAGAGTAGGACTCTGGTTCTTCCACAGGCTGTTCTCCACATCCGTGAGAAACATTTGGGATTATATGTTTCTGTGATTCCTGCATTTTCAGCCAATTCGTTTGACTGATTGCAACCAACGTTTATACTAATAAATTGTTACGGCACACAATTTCTCAAATTTAACTGAAAACTCTGTTGTCATACAGAGCAAACCTTGGCTACTTCAAATCATGCAGATGCATCATAATCATCTCAGAGAATTCAAAGAAAACTGTGCTTGGATTTGGGGGTGTATTAAAGAGAGTATATGTTCTGCAGAGAAAGGTAACAAGACAACTAGTGTTATTAAGATGGAAAAAGAAAAGAATATTTTAACACTCGTAGTGAAAAATATTGAAGCAAAACCCATGTGAGATAATAGCATGCACTTTCTACCTAATTTTTGTAAACATAATTTCTATCTGCGATGCGGTTTTAACATTAAATATAGAACTGCTTTCATAACACAAATATTCACCCTTTTCAAACAAGTAAAGTGGAAAAGGAGGAGAATCTTATAGATATCTAGGAATGAACTGTACAGTTTTCTCAGTTTATATCCAGATAAGGAGAGAGAGAGAGAGAGAGCCTTTTGATGATTCCAGCTCTTTATGACTTTCTTCTCTGAATTGTGAGGGTACTTATCCCCTCTGAGTTGAAATTCGTTTTCTATTTTGAACAAATAATCTAGACCTTGGATTTTAACCTGAGCATTCAAGATTTAGGAAACAGAGAAACTTTAAAATATACAACAAAGCTTTCGCTTGGAATTCTGAAGCTATCACCTGTCACTATATCTTCATTCGAACAAACAGATAAGAAGAATTCACAACTCAAACGCCAAGCCACAAACCACCTTTTAAAAACCCATAAATTACTACCCCAGAACAAAAATCCATGCTTTAAATAACTAATTCAAAGCTACAAAATTTACCACCAAGTTATCCACAAAATGCATTCATTCCATACAAAATCTGAAGAAACATATGCAAGTGCAGCAAACATTATAGTAAAAAATCCAACTTGAAGAACACAAAAAGATTGAAAATAAAATAAGACTCACAAGGAATTTGGTGAAAACCCAGTTGGGTTTTTGACATATGAATGGTATATGATTATTGCAGCCTTCAGCTTTCGTCTTCTCCTTTGCTTCTTCTGAGTTCATATGATATGAAGATCCAAAGTTTGTTGGTTTTACAACATTGTCTCCTACCTAAAAAATATCTCACTCTTACAGGTACGGCAATGCTGCTTAATTCAAAACCTCAATCTTTCCATAAATTACACTGCTGCCACTGACAATACTGCATTACCGCCCAAAAGATTAATTTAATATTAGGAGTATTCCATACCCTATTTCTTCTTCTTGTTGTTGATCATCCTCTTGTATTAATTATACGACCTACTTGTGGTCGTGGTTGACCTGTGACGTGAGAGACCATCTAAGCAAATTATTCAAACACTAATGTCTTGGAAAATGCTGAAATTTGGAGTCCCAGATGGTTATCCTTTTCCATGGAATTATGTACCTCAATTAGTCTTATGTTTTGGTCACAACTAAAGACCAAAAGGCCAAGGGAGCAATGATGTTCGTTTGACTTGGAACGTACAAGAATGATGTCTGCAAGATTCTTTCGAGGTAACATTTTGCTGGGAAATTGTTACTTTTCCACTCTCAAATAAGCTGCTTTTACACCTCCCACACGTGAAGGGAGGAGTATGCGATTTATTTATTTATTCAAGTCTTTTTTTTGTTGGGCTTGAGATTCTTATTTTGAAGTGCATATATACAATGGTTGGCGGAACGAGGTATTCATATTGGGGTGGACTAATTTTTCTTTCGTGTGGCGTGAGAGTAAAGTTAGGATAAGTGAGTCGATGATCGCAGGTTGGAATAAACACAATATCATTTAATTGAAACTAAACCTGTACACAAATTAAAGCTGAATTGCATATTGGTCTTTGTATATCGACTTATTTTTCAATTTGGCCATCGTTATTTCGATTTTGTCAATTTTAGTCATGTAATTAGTTTAGTTTGCAATCAAGTCCTAATTGTAAGATGAAATTTGAGGTAAAAATTATGCAACCGCCACTTGTGAGGGCATTGCAACCAACCCATATCGTAACCACTGCGTCTATTTTTCTTAACAGTCTTTGTCTTCTAGAACTTGATTGCTAACTTTCCTCAATAAAAACTATCTCCTTCACTAAAAATGATTCAAATTTTCAAAATTGAAATCGCATAGAGTTAAAGCCACTAATGAAGCCATGATTGGGAGTTAACTTTGCTATACAAAATGGAATTGGGTTATCCAAATTTTGTTTTATGTATCATGTTTGACTAATTGCACATATATGTCCAAGCAAAACCGTTTCTTTTGTCCACGTTTTTGACAAGTCAAACCCAAATAAATGTGTGGTGTAATCACGTTGATCAAGGCCAGCAAAGGAAGGAATAGATAGACAGAACAGACGGGAGCGCTTCTTAATAATTGTCTTGTGTATCATATATCTTTCCTAATATATACTTTTGCAATCTAAAACACTTGCTATAATTAATAGGTTATGTTTATTATACAAATGCTTATCTTGATTACATTCATTTATCACACGAGCCAATAAAGTCGTTCGCTCATTATGATATGTACCGATGTGTTTGTAATCATCGATTGTGTACAATAATGTGTTTTTCGGTTTAATCAAACATACATTAAATTTTCTTCATATTTTGTTCAAACTCAAAACTAATTTGATGGTGATGGAAGTGCTATCCGCTGAACCATTTTATTTAATAGTCTCAAGAACGAATATGCTAACCAACTGATTAATTAACTTTGTACGGCAAAGGCGGTTCGTTTTAGATTCCATGCAAAAACAAAATAGGTAAAGTGATGCCTGCCTTTGAGGACCATGCAATTGGCAGGATTGACATAATTACGGTATTGATAAGATTAAGTCAAGATAAGGATTTGTCTACCTCTTGCGTTGATGACAATGACCGTACGTACGTGCAGAACTCCTTGGGAAGGAAAGCAAGGGCCCTTTCGGGATCGGGACCATCTGATTGGGGAAAGTGGCTTGAATGCTGCGTTCTATTTTCATATTTGTTTTATCTCTTTGCGGTTTCGATTGAGGACTACATGTTTTCACAGCGTTCAAACTGCAAATGTATATCACGTTGGCAGAACATCATGCTATTGCAATATAACTGGAATGTGTTTTCTTCATTATTACTATTTTGTATGACACGAATTTTTCTCGTCTTCATCCTTCATCCGGTTGTATACAATATAAGTTACAACTATATGTTTATCTCTTTAATAATGTGAAAACTGCACATGGGATTGCAACAATTTCTTGGATTTCGGCTGAGAAGAAGCTACCAAGTAGAAAATGTTTCAAATTTTATTCACATACATGAAAATGCTCTAAAATTGCACGGGTTAAATACCTTTTTGGTCATTGGGTTTTTCAAGAAAATCCAATTTGGTCGCTGAGAATTTTTTATAGCCAAATTAGTCACCGTGTTTCCTAAAGTTTACAATTTATAGACATTTTGTTATCTTCTTTCAAAATTTCCCCCAATGTGTTAAACCCTTAGAGGAAGAAAACTGCAGGTGCTTCCTAAAATAAATAAAAACAGCACTTAATTGAAGATAACAAAATGTCTATAAATTGTGAACTTTGGAAAATATGATGACCAATTTGGCTAAATTTTTTACTCAGTGACCAAATTGAATTTTCATGTAAAATCCAGTGACAAAAAAACATTTCAAGTGGCCTTATGTTCTATTTTAGAACACCAATTCTCCCTGGTGCAATTTTAGAGCATTAATTCCCAATATATAATAAACCTTTGACCTATTCATCTGAGGAAAAAAAAAATTGATTGAGATGGAGTGCTCTTTTTTTGGTGAAAACCAAGGTATCCCCCGCGCGATTGCGGGGACTAACCCTCGAGGTATGGAGTGCTCTTTGATAGTGCATCTAAGGATAAACTTCTCTAGCACCGAGTACATACACTCATAAAATCACTATCATGATATGATATTAATTAAAGCCTTTGGTTTAAGCATGAATTAATAATGTGGACTTAAGGGCAGGTGCCGTCATCAACTACTTGTTTGTTTAATCCGAAAGTCAAATCAGTAATTCCTGCGCTGATGACTGCAAATGGACTCTGCTTAATCAAATATTCTTGTAGCTATGCTGCCAAAAGGAAAGTTAAAAAAAATAACAACATTCTTGGCGCACGAAGTGACGTAAAATAGAATGTTCAGCAAGAAATCAAACCTTTCTGCGACGTCTTCACAGATTGATAGAATATTTGAATTATTAATGGCTTGAGCTTTTGGGAGGAGCTCTTCAAAGTCAGTGCACTACATCTCCAAAGGACAAAAGCTCTAATCATGTTGGCGACTTTTAGCACCCACATTATATAAAGGAAGTTGACGAAAGACATCAATTTGGAACATTGATTAGGATTATTTCACACAAGGCAATAACCAAAAGGAAAGTCAATTGGGCTCAATGTCAATGAAACAGTGTTTAGGTGAAACTTTCTTGTCAATATATTACTGTTGATTGCCATTTCAAAAGCTCCGTCTAGAAGTGTGTCTTAAACTTCTGATGTAGTTTACATTTCTGTTATGTCACCACTAAATACATGTTTCTTTTTTTTTTTGGTCGAAAATGGAATTCAATAGAAACCCACAAAAGGGGAGAGGCAGAACAACAAACAGAGGCGGGAAAACCCAGCCAGACCAAACATAAATAAAGAAGGACAAAGGACAATCTAGTACCGAGCAGCAGTCTAGCAAACATACCAAAGTCCCACGAATACTCCCCACACACCTAACTAATGAAAGCTGGGGGGGCTAGGAAGGCCATCCGAAACCAAAACCCGAACAAGAGACGGTGGTGGCCGGTTGGCCCAATACGTTGAAACCACCGCTCGAATACCAATCTTAGCCGCCGCATGGGCCGCTTGATTCAAACCACGAGGGACCCATTTCCATTCAACTTCCTCCAATCTAGACATAGCGCGTCTTATTTGAAGAATGAGAGGGAATATACCCCATGCACAATTTCTCATACCTCCTTTGATCCCATCAATGAGGACTTTAGAATCGGACTCCATGATCACCTTCTTGTTACCATTTATAGCAGCCAAGTGTAAGCCACTAATAGCCGCCTCAGCCTCAGCTGCAAGAGCTGACTGACAAAGAATAGGAGCTGCCGACCCTGCACAGAAAGATCCGAACTGGTCACGGATCACAGTGCCAATGCCAGCAGTAATGTCACTGGCCGACCAAGCCCCATCAAAATTAACTTTGACAAAATTCTCTTTTGGTGTCACCCAGAATTCGGCACCAATGTTTCTGGTCTGATGAGACTGAATATGGCGATCATTGATCCGCTGAAACTCCAGAGCAGCATCGGTTGCTCGAGTGATCACCCACTAAATACATGTTTCTAGACGCCTATATTATAGCGCTTCAACATTCTTTGACATCCAAAAGTTTATAAATTTCGGAAAGACACCTGAAGTTTGTGTAATTGTCAATGATCGCACAAGTCCATGATGTACGGTCTCAGGTGACCGCAAGATTTTGAGGGCGTGGTTCTAACTCATTGCATGTGCCGTGAAACCATAAATTTTTCAAAGTAAAGAAATGGAACTAAAAATGTACAAAAACGTAGGAGGTATTACTCTCATAAGAATTATTTTAGATGATAATTTGCTACTCCATTATACTCTTTCAACACAATCTAGGTAGATATAAGTTAGTTGGAGAGCATGGAGTTAGAGAAAATGGTAAGTTGGTTCTATTTGGTGGGCTGGACTGGATTGAATAAATTCAATTAAAATGGACATGGGTCCAGTCTATTGTTTGGGACTGGATATGGACCTTGTATATTAGTCCATAAAAACAGGGCCTTCGTAACCCATCGTTAGAAGTGACCATCAATAGAGAGCACGCCTCCTCAACGTTCTCTCGTCTTCTCTCTCTTCTCTGTTCTCCTCTCTCTCTTCCCCTCTTCTCTTCTCTTCTTGTTGTGATGTTTGAAGCCGTGATGCAGATCTGAGAAGCTTCAGTTTTTTCATTAAAAAAATGTAATATCTTGACCTCAAAACTTCTTCCTCTTTATTTATATATATTTTTTATTTTGCAATTTTTGTGGCTATACTTTTCTTCTTCTTTTAGATATGAATGGAGGTAGCATAGAAGAAGTCTAAAGACGACTTATTGGAAGTTTGAAAATCGTTTTGTTTTTTTTGGGATTGAAAATCAATTTTGTTGTAGTCAATTTGGGAATTAGAATATAAAAATGAAAATAAAAATAAAAATGGAAAAATGGTAGTCTAAACTAATCCCTTTCATTTTTATGGAATGAATTACCTTGACAAAAAAAAAAAAAACTAATCTCAACTTTGGTGTTGTACTGCACCAAATAACTGTTTAAAATCCAGTCAAATCCCAACCAGTCCAGTGTAATATAAAAAAATTAATCCAATCCAGTCCAGTCTAACTTACCAAACATGCCAAAGGATTAGAGAGTTAGACAAAGAGGTGAAATGAGAGTTAGTTGGTGGTTGTACATTTTTGGGTATTCAACATATTTACTTTTAATTTTTTGGCTTTTTATCACAAATGGTCCTTGACGTTTATGAAATTATCACGAATGGTCCTTGAGGTTTTTTTGTGACACTAATAATCCTTAACGTTTGAACTTTTTATCACAAATGGTCCTTGCTGTCAAAAATTCTGTTAAGTGTATGATGTGGAAGATAAGTGGAGCCCACATGTACAATCACATCGTGACATGTGGATTAAATAAATAAATAAATAATATATTTTTTTATGAAAATCCATTAAAAACTCATTTAGCCTCTCTCTCTCTCTCTCTCTACTCTCTAAATGGTTTTTTTTAATGGATTTTCATAATAAAAAAATATTTATTTATTTATTTAATCCACATGTCACGATGTGATTGTACATGTGGGCTCCACTTATCTTCCACATCATACACATAACAGAATTTTTGACGGCAATGACCATTTGTAATAAAAAGTCCAAACGTTAAGGACTATTAGTGTCACAAAAAAACCTCAAGGACCATTCGTGATAATTTCGTAAACGTCAAGGACCATTTGTGATAAAAAGCCTAATTTTTTTTATAGAAGTCATTGAGTCTAGTGTTGTAATTTTACAGATGAGTATATAATTGTTATTTTCTTATAAAATAAAATAAAAATTCAATGGATGTCCAAAGACCAGCTTGAGTGCATACAGAATTCCTCTTCCTGTGCTGCAAAAATCCCATTGTTAATGTTCCATTTCTCTTGGCCTCTCCAATTGAAGAACCAGATGGTGTTGTTGAAGCATAAAATTGAATAAAACGTGCCCAATTGAACCGTATGAAAAATGTATTAAGGCTAGGAACAAAAACAGTATCTTAGCCGGATTTCCAAGGGAGAAATCCACCTGCTATAAAAATTTACGAAGAATGTCAACAAAAAACAGAGTTTTTCGATCTAAGCAGAAATTTTTTTTAAAAATTATAATAAGAAAACAGAGTTTTTCAGCCCCTTGAAAAATAACTTCACATAAAGCAAAGGATCTGAAGCATACCACATCCAGGATATTTGACGTATTCTGTGGTCAAAACAAGCCCTATACCTCACATCTTTTCTAAGCTATCTAATATGCATAATCAACAATACCATATTATACACTAAAATAAATCATTAATTGACTCCCTTATTATATATACCAGTAATTTTATGCATATGTTATTTAGTGAGTTAATAAATAAATAAATTTCATTTCCTTGTATTTCATTTTTGTTAAATTGAGCTTAGACCCATAAAATTCATTTGTAATCACCTACAACCCTTTCCTTTAATTTTCTATTTAAAATACCCAATTTTTTTCAAATAAAACCCGATAACTATGATCCAAGTAAGCAAGTTACCTAATCTAGTTTAAAATCTGATTTATTCTATTTTTTGGATTCCAAAACTACCCCTATTTACAATTTAACGTGTTATGTGGGGTGTAACTAATGGCACACGTTGAATTTGGAAAGATCTTCAAATGGTTGTAATGGATGTAGGAATTAATTTAGAAACTTATTTGAAATTAAATATTAAATTCAACATTAAAGTATTAGTAACGTTTTTGTTTGTTTTATGACCCAAAAAAAAAAATGTTTTGGTTTATTTAATAATTTTTTGTTGTTGTTTTCCTTTTATGAATTACTAGCCTCTCTACACGCGCTTCCGCTACTGCAAGAGGGTTTTTTTTTTTTTTTAAATTTAAATTTATTTTAAAATTAAAAAAGATAATGGGTAGACAAAGAGGATCTATTATCTGATTTTTCTTTTAATTTTAAATTTTTTTAACACGAAAAAATGTGAATTTACCATGTTATCCTCATTTAATTAATAATTTCAATTCTTAATGTTTGCATTAACCAAGGGCATTTTCTGGTATTTTGAATGTTTCACCATTCTCTGCCTTTTGCTTTATATATATAGATACTACTAGTAATCTATTTTATTATAGTTTTATGAATAATAGTGTACATTCTAATTACGTTGAAAAATATTTTGATAATCTATTTATTGTTTGTTTTATGAAAAACATTTTTTTTATAAAAATGAACCTATTTTTTCTCTAAATAATGTACCTATTTTTTTTTGGGAGTTTCACTAAAACACCCAAAATGGGGGCTGAAATTATAAAAAAACCCAACACCCAAAACACTTTATAAACACACCCAAAACCCATCATTACACACACTCAAAACCCATTTATAAACACACCCAAAAAATATACAATTGTTGATTTTGGGGTTAATTTTGGGTGTGTTTCTATGTTTAAATAGTATGTGGGTTTTTTTATAAATACATGTCTAGGATTGGGTTTATTTATAATAATCTATTTTTTTTTCTCAAAATAATGTACCCTTTTTTCTCTGAATAAAGTACCTAATATTTGTTTTATGAAAAATAATTTTTTTAAATGAACCTATTTTCTCTCTCCAAATAATGCACCTAGTAATACAATGTACATATTTTTTTAAATGAACTTATTTTTCCTCTCCAAATAATGGTACCTATACACATTTATAGGTATATTGTAAAATAATTTACCTATGGGTAAATAATGTACCTATATTTTCTATAAATTATTGTGTACCTATTTTTAATTTATGAAAAATGTATGGAAATTTCAATTACAAAGTAAATGACTTAGTTTTTTTTATAAATTTTTTTGGTAAATAATATACCTATATTTTATTTAAATAATATATTTATATTTATATTTTTCATAGGTACATTATTGGATATGTAATTTACAGATATTTTTTTTGGTTTGCAATTTTAGGGGGCGGTATGTGAGAGGGAATGACAACCAAAAGCATATCAATAGGGAGTGTTATTTACAATTATGACAGTTAATAAAATGCTTGACATAAATTATAAATAAAATATGAAGTTTGGTGGCAACGATGTAAAAACGTAGGAATACTACGACCTCTTATATCTTACTAGTCATTTAAATTCGAAATTGGGTTTTACACATAGATTTATAGAGTGATGGGTATATGTCTAGGAAATAGAAAATGTAGGGTTCTATATTGGATAAGCCCTTTTGTTTTTTGTAATGAGACGATTTACAGGAGTATATAACATAGGCAAATTGCGTGTAATGATTGAAGGAAATAGAAAATGTAGGGTTCTATATTGGATAAGCCCTTTTGTTTTTTGTAATGAGACGATTTACAGGAGTATATAACATAGGCAAATTGCGTGTAATGATTGAATTGATTTGTCAGTGTTGTGCTTAACAAATTACAAGATGCACGAGAAATTACTCCACTTTGACAAAACTAAAGAGGATCCCCTTTTGGAATTCATGAATATTATTGGCGCTTCAACATTATACAATATGAAAATACATACTTTTGGAATGGTTTCTTCAAACACGCCGTTGTGTGATTTTACGCCATCGCTTTCTTCCAACCACTTTCACAAGCCAATCTGGTGTTTCATTAGAAAGTACAAGATATCCCACTGAGATTCCAATTACCACCCCAGATGCATACCCCATCAACACTATCTTCCAATCAAATACACTCCCATGCTCCAAATCATCTTCTTGTTGTAATGATGATGGCATTGATTGAAATGGACTACATGTTTTTGCAAATGGAAATCCACACAATTCGACATTTCCACTATACAAATCATTTTCAAATTGCTTGCCATAAGGTGTGGGTCCGACAAGTTGGTTTTCTAAAACGTTGAACTTTTCAAGTGATGTCAAATTTACCAATAACGCTAGAATATCACCAACAAGCCCATTTGAAGAAAGATCTAACCATTCAAGATTGCTCAAATCACCAAACGAGGGTGGAATTGTACCTGTAAGCTCATTATGAGAAAAGTTAAGCCCCTTCAATGACTTAAGCCTACCGATTACGTTTGGAATCTCTCCTCTGAAAGTGTTGTTTGAGAAATCAATAGTTGTGAAGAAAGTCTGGATCTTCAGCATTTCAATTTCGAAGCCTTTAATTGCCACTACTACAGTGTCCTGATAATAGTAGTCTCCCATATATTTCAATTTCTATTCTTATAATTTTATCATGGCCTTCAAATGTTTAAAATATTTGGTTGGCAAAGGGCCACTAAACTGATTGTGGGAGAGGTTCATGATTTGCAATTTTTGGAATGGAAGCTTAGTTTTTGGATTGCCTATTTCACCGTGGAATTGGTTGGTCTTCAAGATAAGAACTTGCAACTTTGAAAGAAATTCCAGCCAATTTGGGAATGTGTCATGAATTTTGTTGTTTCCAAGGTCTAGAACTTTCAACTCTCTACATGTAAGCAAAGATGACGGTAACGGCCCTTCCAAATGATTTCCATTAAGATCAAGATTTCTCAAACATTTCCCATAGAAAATGTCTTATCACACCATGAAATTTATTCTTCCGTAGATCCAAAACGGAGAGGCTATGACTGAAGTTCCCTATGCATTAATGAATTTTACCACTCAAATTATTATTGGACAAATCAAGGATTTGAAGGATACTCAAGCTGCAAATGGCTGGAGGCATCTCTCCAGTGAATTGATTGTTTGATATGGAAAAGAAATATGTGGAAGGTGGTGGAATTGGAAGCTCTATTGTTGCGAAGGTTAAGATGATTGAATTTTTTCCAACGAAGATGTCCTACAGTGCCAGTCAAAAAGTTGTGAGAAAGATCCAAATACGTCAATGAGAGGGAGTGTTGGCAAGGCTTGTTAGGGAAGTCTCTAACCTAGGAAACACACATGGCTGACTTCTTGGGATTGTGTGTGTTGAAGGTTGTATAATTAATTTTGGTTAACATACCTTTATCATTTTGCAAGTAGAATTGTACAGATAGTGGATTCGTATTAATCATTCTTCTGAGCAAAAGCAAGAATCTCGTTTGCAGTTGAGTTGCATGAAGTGTTTGTAATGTTTAGGGTAATATTATGGCTGCATTAGCGCAAAAAACAACCAGAGCCAAAAGGAAAGATAAAGATAACCCAATATTGTATTGGTGTAAGTAAGAGAAGAGAGCTTCTGAAGAGAGACACATGGCTTTTTGTACGACCTAGCTAGCTCCGCTTATATTCTTGTAATGACGAGTGAAAGCTGGTATTGAGTTAAATAATCAACTACTAAAAGTCTTATTTGAGATCGTCTGCCACAAAACAACATATGATTCGTAAGCATGTTCATTGGATTTTCCTACAAGGGAACATGAGCATTTGTTGATATGATACAAAAAATACCGTCAACAAAAGGATCAAAATTGGATGATTATTTTGAATTCGGCTTTTGAGAAACTTTTCATCTAAGAAGACCTTTTCCTATTGTGAGCTGATAATATACTAAAGAGTGATACTATTTCCATCCTCTATTCTATTTCCTCACCCACCTTATTCTCAAAATTTTAAAGGAAAATTTACCCCTATGTAAAATGATTTTTAAGAGCACTTCCACCCCTATAGGCAAGGGCAAGGCAAAAGCTGTCACTATTTATGTGAATAGTGGCAGCCCTTGCATATTTTGTTTCCATCCCTATGGGCAAGGGCAATGACAATTACTATTCATTTTAATTTATTTTCTATTTTTTATACTTAAACGATTAATTTTGATTAGATTTTCGGTTGCCACGTGTCACTATTTATTATAAAATTCTCATCTCAAATTTCAAATTAAATTTTCAGATAAGATTTTCGGTTGCCACGTGTCCATATTTATTATAACATTTAGATCTCAAATTTCAGATAAGATTTTTGGTTGCCATGTGTCGATATTTATTATAAAATTATAATATCAGATTTCATATAAGATTTTCACCCTCTAAAATTGCGCCACGTGTCATCTCTATCTTCTAAATCTCTCTATAAAACTACACCCTCAACTCAGACCTTTCACACCATATCCTCTCTATCCTTTCATTTATCAGATTTTACAAAATGCATTCTACTCTCAATGTCTAACCTGAGGAGGGTGTTGGAGAGGCAAGAGCGAGAAGATGAAGAAATCAGGTGCAGACATGTTGAAGAAGATCGTGAGTTGGATGAAGAGGACGATGAAGTTGTTTTTAGGGGTGGGTATGCTCAATCAATCAAGGCAATACCACCATGGTCGTGTCTCGAATGTGGACAAATATAGGCACTCTCGAGGTAAGAATCTCTTGGAAGATTACGTTATCCCAAATTCGTTGTATTTTATTTCTTATTTTCGAAGGAGAAATAGAATGCAACCCCATTTGTTCAAAAAAATCATGCATGATGTTTGCAATTACGACACATACTTTGTTCAGAAGTACAATGCTATTGGGGTTTTCAGTCTTCTTCCAAAGCAAAAACTTATAGATGCTTTACGGATGCTTGCGTATGGGGCATCTGCAAACCAAGTGGATGATGTTAGAAATGTGCCCTAAGAGCCAATACATTTGATGTAATCTCCTTAGAATACATTTCGTATATGATATATAAAAGGGCAAACTAATTTGTTATCTTTTACATCGTGTAAAGAAACAAATGTCCAGGGTATGCTAAATAAGAGATAAAGTAATCTAAAGAAGATTAGATTCAGGAGACCTTTAATCTCTAATTATAGCATCCCAAAATGTTCCTAATCATAGGTTATCAAATGGACATTGATAAACCGTCAAGATTAGCACATATTATGTATGCTCAATTGGGAGGATGGTTAGTCTCAAACCATTTGTGTAGTTGACACTAATACGAGTATGTGGGTGCTCATTAGTGAATGAGTACACTGAACGCGATCAACCGTAGTTCTCGTATGGAGTATTTATCTATATGTCAAACGAGAACTCATAGTTGCAATAATGCAAATTAGTCCTTAGACCTGAGGCATCATGGTTGTCTTGTGATGCGTTATTGATCTTTGATAGCTCTTAAAGGCAAGCCGTAAAAGATTTGTCTTAAGTGTTGTTGGGATCTCTTAATTCATCATAGGGGCATGTGAATGTACAATAAGGAATCTCTACTTTCGATAAAGAAGGAGAATGTTTCAAGCTGTGATTCAGTAAATCTTTGGCCAAAGTATTTTGAGCTTGATTTAGAAAGTTGTTCTTAATCACGTTCTTTTGAATCACATGAGGTTATAAATCATATTAGGGGTTTGACATAATCAATCCGTACCCTAATAATATGATTTGAAACATTGTATAAGAGAAGGACCGTATTGCATTGCAATTCCAACTGAATAGGTTCTTCATCTATTCTGGTTAGCTTGGGTAGCCTTGATATATTGCTAGATGTCACTCTTGGCTTGTGGAAGTCCTAGGATTGATTGTGATCGATCCAAATAAAGGAAGAATTAAAAAGGGGTTTTAATTCCAGTTGGTTAGAAAGAGTTCTAATATTTTCCCACTGCCTTGCTAATTAGAACCTAATGGATCGCACACCTTAAATAGTTAACTTTGAGTAATACAAATGAGAATGAGGAAATCAATTTGATTAATTTGATGTGGATGATTTACTACGTGTAAAAACGTATTTGGGCTAAGTAATAGTTAACGGAAAGCCCAAATGGTTGGGTATCAAGCCCAAGGGCTTAAGACACCTAAATATTATGGTTTAAGTGTCATAAGGCCCAATTTTGGAAGCCCAATGGGGTTTGGCCGAAAATGCTTAAGTGAATGTGTATGGGAATTGTTTCCATAAGCTCATTAACACACAAACACAATCCAACATCAACCAAATGGGTTTGGGAGATCAAAGAGAGATAAAAGAGAGTTTTCAAGAGTGAAACACTTTCATCTTTCAAAGTGGTTTAGATTGAAACCAATCTTGAGAATCTTGCACTAGCATCCAAGTATTCTCAAGATACTTATTCTCATCTCAAGGTTCCATTGGTGTGGAGACTTAGAGGCCATATACTTTTGTGGCTCACATGGAGGAGAAAGATCAAGGAGCAAAGATCAAAGATCAAAGAGGAGATCAACAAAGAGGAAATCATCAAGAGAAGACCAAACACAAATTGGTTCATATAATTGCTTCAAGGGTAATTAGATCTTATCCTTTCTCTTGAATTTTCATTTATGAAAAACATATCAATGTTCATGGCTTAAGATACTTGGAAGAAGTTTTGTTTTTGAATTTAAACAACCACCTTAGACTTCTGCTGCAGTTAATTTGATTAAATGCATGTTTAATATTCAAATGAACTTTGGAAAAATGTTTTGAAATTCCTACAGATGAGATTACTAAGACGGAGAAATCAACTATCCTAGAGTGCTTGGTCAGATTCAGTGATGCAATAGAAATTCTCTACACGAGGGATTACCTCCGCAAACCTACGCCTAGGGACCTCCAAAGGCTTCTACAAAAAGCCAAGGCTCGAGATTTTCCAGGCATGATTGGAAGCATCGATTGCATACACTGGCAGTGGAAGAATTACCTAACTGCTTGACAAGGAGATTATGGGAATAGGAAGGACAAAAAAAGTATCATTCTGTAGGCCGTTGCATCATTTGATACTTGGTTTTGGCATGCCTTTTTCAGAGTTGCGGGATCTCAAAACAACGTTAATGTGAGTGGTCAATCCCCGGTATTCAACGATGTGTTGAGAGGTGATTCCCCCCATATTACGTATCAAATCAACAATACCGTATACTCGGGTGGGTACTACCTAGCTGACAGAATTTATCCGAGGTGGACGACATTCATCAAAACAATTCCGAATCCCCAATTGAAGAAGGAAAAAAGCTTTATTGCCTTTCAAGAGGGTTATAGGAAATATGTTGAAATGTGTTTTGGTATCCTGCAAGCTCGTTTGGCAATTATTAGGGGTGCTGCTCGTATGTTTGATGAAGAGGTGCTTCAGAGCATTATGATGACTTGCATCATCTTCCATTACATGATTGCGGAGGATGAGTATGATTATGATGGCCCTGAGATGTTCGAACCCGATCCCATGAACATGACATTGACAAGAATTTATGAACGGCCCGTGGGAGCAAATGGACAACCACTGGAGCACGAACCGTTGGTTAGGAATGGTCGTTACAACAACCATATGATTGACCGTTATATGGAAATACAATCTTCTTATGTTCACGAGAGACGTCAAGTTGACTTGATCGAACACTTATGGGTGATGAAAGGCAATCACGGTGGATGAAGTCAAGTTTAATGCTTTGTTTTTAATAACAGATTGTTTTAAATTATGCTTTTTTTAAAATATGGTTTGTTTTAAATTATTCTTTTTTTTAATTATGCTTTGTTTTGTGTGTAGTTTGTAATGAATTAAGGTTTGTTTTGATATATGAAATGTTTTTAAATAGCTATATTATTTAATGCTTTCTTTATTCAATAAAAGAGAAACAATACAACAAATTAATACATATGGCAACTCTTTCAATACAACCTAATGGTTTTGATCATTTAACCAATCCGTGTTACTAGGTCCATCGTCATGGAAAAACTTTCTTATCATAACATCCCTTCGTTTTAGCTTCTAATAGGACTTTGTTCAGGAGACATATGCCTTGTATCCACGAGCATGATTTTCATATCTTTGTCCTCCATCTCTTGTTGTTGTGCCTGCTGCCTTTATGTTGCATATGCTTCTTATCGTGCCTTGTCAGCTTCATCTCTTTTCAAGTCTTTCTCAATTCTCAGTGCGCCATTGATAGCAATTTGCTCCAAAATTTTTGCACATTCAGTCTTCGAAGTGCTCCCTCTCTTAGCCTTTGCCATTTTTCTCCCAATAGGCCTCGGCGCACGTTGGATTGGTGAGTCTTGATCCATTGTGGAGTCCAATGGCGAATCCAATGCTGGTGAATCGTGGAGCGGCTTCTCATTCAACACAACCGTCGGACCCGTGGAAATAATTTTGAATCTTGAACAATTTTTCACAACGTCCCAACATTGGTTATTGATGAAACTTTTTTTGCCTTAGCCAAGGACACTGAACCACATTTGTGCTTGAATAATCTATTAAAAAAATAAAATTGGAAATACAAGAAAATATAAAAAATTGTGAATTAAGTAAATTGTTGGCCATGTGAATTAAGTAAAATAATACTAAAAACAAAGAGGGCCAGCAGATATTAAGCAGCCCAATACCCCCTCCCCAAATTTGTTTCAAATATCATTTCACCCAAATAAACCTATCCGTACAGACTCCTCCCAAGCCTAACCCTCCACACCAAAACCACCACCACCACCCACACACCAACCGCCTCCCCAACCACCGGCGACCACTGAATCCTGTCAGTAGTAACTCTCCCAATTTGTTTTGGAATTTTGATGTCTCCCTCAAATTTCAAAGTAATGTTGATTTTTTCATTAATTATGAATTATAATCTTATAGTTTCATTTTCACGAGATTCTTTTGTCTAAATTATTTTTTTGACATTTTATACGTTGACTCCTAAAACAAAATTTCTGGATCCGCCACTAAGTGTGATTATTTTTTAATCTCGGTTTAGCATGGTTAAAAGCATAACTCATTGTACTAGTTCTTGTGCTTGAGCTGCTGGACTTGGTTGTCCTTTGGGCAATTGTTTTTCTTTCTTTTGAATGCAGAAATTGGGTTTTTTTTTTTTTTTCTTTTTTAGTTGAAGTTCTAATTGGAATGGGAAGTACCTTTACTTTTGTGAATTTAGTAACATTTGGTTTTTTAGTTTTTCATTTTTTTAATTCAAGTTTTAACTTTAATTCGAGGCATGGATAGCAACAATGGTACTTCAATTATGCTAACTGTGAGATACCCATGTGTTGACATACGTTATAATTTGTTCAGAACAAAAAAAAAAAGAAAGAAAGAGAAATACGTTAATTTGTAGTTTTCCTTTTGGAATTCTCGATTGTGCCCTTCATTTGGTTGCTTAGAGGTTTGAGGCAAATATTTGTTTTGTGGGTCTTTTTCTTTTGGGAGCTTTAGTAATATACCCAAAATAGGAGCTGAAATTATAAAAAAACTCTACATGGAATGCACTTTAGAAACATACCCAAAAACCATTTACTACATACAAAATGAGTGTTGAATTTCCTATAAATTACATGACTGCCACTAACTAACTTAAAAGAAGCCCAATACAAAAAACACAAAAAAAAACCCAAAACAAGCCCAACCCAGATTTTTTTTTTTAAAACCCAAACTTAAGTATTAAAAAAAAACACGAAAACCAAGGGCATGTCTCCACGACCCTTCCTTTTCCACCAAATCTCTGCAAACCATGTCTACATTGTTAATACCATGTCATAGAAGTACATTGTTAATACCATGTCATACAGATACATTGTTAATACCATTTCATAGAAAAACATTGTTAATACCATTTCTTACAAAAAGAAAAAACATTGTTAATACCATTTCTTACAAAAAGAAAAAACATTGTTAATACCATTTCATACCAAAAAAAACATTGTTAATAACATTTCATACAAAAAAACATTGTTAATACCATTTCATACATAAAAACATTGTTAATACCATTTCATACATAAAAACATTGTTAATACCATTTCATACAAAAAATATTGTTAATAACATTTCATACAAAAAACCCAAAAACGCCCAGCAAGACATCTGATATCCTTTGCAGAAACCACCTCCAATTGTCTACAGTTTCACCAGGTACAATCGCAAAGGCAAAAGGAAATACATCTACAAGAAAAAAAGTACACTGTTAATACTGGGTCATAGAACTATATTCCTAGTAAAAATCACATCCTGCATATCATAAACTTCAAGTGCACAGCTATATATAGAGAAAAATATAAAGCATGTTTTGTTACTGAAAATCTGTTAATAGTATCTCATAGAAGTACACTATTAATACTATGTCATAGAAATCAATTCAGTTGCAGGGTATGAACAGTATAACAACTGTTCATACCACTTACTGGAAGTTAACAACTACATCATTTCATTTGCATAATAGGTACAATAAAAGTTTACAACTTCATACCACTCAAAATCAACTACATCATTTCATTTGCATAATTGATTGATCATTCATCACTCCACATACCATAAACATTGAATCGGAGTGGCTCCCACACATACTTCTCATGATCATTGTGCTTGGTTGTAACAATGACCTTATCTGCAACAAGATAAGCACCAGCAGCCAAGGCTTCCATTAATTCCTTGGTGCCACCCTTGCAATGGTACCAAGGTTGTTCACCAAATCTAACAACAAGAAATAAGAACAAAATAATTAAGCATAATAGAATAATTGGAACAACACAGATAACAATCATAAGCCCAAAGCGCATAACTGATAAGGTGAAATAGTATATAGAATTTGAATAGTCTGCTATTTCACTACAAACTACAAGGATAATATGAAACCATTCACTCTCCGCGTCAAAATTTCAATAGATATATGCTGAACCAATAAGAGAATAACATAGATTTTCTAAATTGAACTAAGAAATCCATATTCATATTCATAATTCAAATGACCACCAAAGATTTAAGACACTATGGTCAGATATAATATATGCTGACTTAAATAAGGGGAATATATATCGATAGAGAAAGAGACGGAGAAAGTACGCGTATATGATAATGCAAATTACATCATTGCTATGTCAGCTTCTCATTTATGACAAACGTTTGTTGTAGAAATGGAAGACTATAAAATATGAAACTAGCATATGTGTGAAATATGGAGATAATCAAGCAGAGCAAACATATCCTCAACCAGTTAGAAAATTAAGAATAGTAAGGTTCAAGCCATCACATACAAGGCACCACAAACGGAAAGGTAATATTGTGTTTGTAAGTACATTGAGAGAACAAGTCAGACAATATGAAAGCCCTCTAGTGGAATATATATATATAAATGTAAAATTCAAACTTCCAGGATATCATACCGAAAATAGTCAATTTGATCATCCAAGAAATTAATATAGATCTTTGCAGTCATCAAATAAGTTCATGTGTATAACAGATTATAGAAACTTATTGCTTCAAATGAGAAATTGTTTTGGTTTCAAAACGCAGAAAACAATTCCTTATAGCTAAATCTTACAGCCAAATCAAAATGACTAGTGCTACTACATCAAACATGAAACAAGTGAGCCAGCCTCACACACTTGGGTACAAGCTCCTTCAAGGATTAAACTGAACAACAACTACAGATGAGAGACAACAACGCATGAATTTTCTACCAACACATATGACCAATTCAAAATCAACCAACACCAGATAGCAAACTAAAATTCGAAAAACACCTATAAATTATTTTTTTATATATCCATTTTCCACATTTAAACCAGAGATAGAGAAAAAGAGAAAACACAAGCTGTAACCTCCGTTACCACCACTGCTGCTTCCACAAGACTGGGCCTCGTTGATGGTGATGTTACGACCGTCGAGGTTCTGGTCGTTCATGCCTTCGATCGCGTCCCTCATGGCCTTCTCGTTGCTGAAGGTGCCGAAGCCGAAGCCCCTGGATCTCCCAGTCTCACGGTCATTGATGATCTGGAAACACAAAAAGAAACCAAATCTAATCAGATCCGTCCATCAAAACCAAAACGCCGGAGTATAATCAAACAAATACACAATAATAAACAAAAATGAAAAGGAATCGATCGATCTTCAATCTTTGGGAGAGAAAGATCAAGTAACATAGAGAAACAGAAGATCAAGTCACAGAGAGAGAACCTGCGTCAAACGGCCCTTCAATTCGATGATCTCACCGAACGGAGAAAAGGCCCTCTCCAGCGCATCATTGTCGGTGGTCCAGGCGAGCCCTCCGACGAAGCTTAGAATGATGAGGTTGAACAAAAACTGAGCTGGAAGAACAAAAATTGAAAATTGAGGTTGAAGATGAAGATGAGAGACTGGAGGTCGTGAAATGAGTTCTGATCTGGTGTTGATTAGAACTCTTATTTTATGTTAAAAGGGTAATAAAAGTATTTCATCTTAATAATTAAATTAAAAAATATACAGCTGTCGATTTTTGGGTTTATTTTGGGTGTGTTTATATACATTAAATAGTATATGGTATTTTTATAATTTTATGTCTAGGAATGGGTATTTCACTAAATTTCTATTTTCTTTTTTCGTTTGAAAAGTTTGTGTTTTGTTTTTTCTTTTGGGTTCCTGAAAATGTAAGGAGTGCATGCCAATAATTATTATTTTTTGTAGGATCATGAGAAATTACTCCACTTTGACAAAAGTAGACTGGAGTGCAAGATATCATGCATATTACTTGAATTCATGCACATAATTACAATATTCACAAGAAATAATACAATATGAAACAACGTATACTTTTGGATCGGATTCTTCACGCAGCCGGATGTGTAATTTTCACAATTTTACCCCATCGTGTTTTTCCGATCACTTTCATAAGCCCATTCGATCTTCCGTTGGAGAGTACAAGATATCCCACAGATATTCCAATTACCAACCCAGATGCATACCCCATCAACACTACCTTCCAATCAAATCCCTTTACATTATCCAAATCATCTTCTTGTTGTAATGATGGCGGTGATGGATGTGGAACACATGTTTTGGCAAGTGGAAATCCACATAATCCAATATTTCCACTGTACGAACTATTTTCAAATGTATTAAATTGCTTGCCAGTAGGTATAGGCCCCACAAGTTGGTTTTTCGAAACATTGAACTTTCCAAGTGACGTCAAATTTGTCAATTGCTTCGGAATCTCACCAACAAGCGCATTTGAAGAGAGATCTAACCATTCAAGATTGCTCAAATCGCCAAACGAGTGTGGAATTGTACCTGTAAGCTCATTATGTGAAAAGTTAAGCCCCTTCAATGACTTAAGTTTGCTTATCACGTTTGGAATTTCTCCACTAAAACCGTTGTTTGAGAAATCGATAGTAGTGAAGAAAGTCTGGATCTTCAACATTTCAATTTCGATGCCTTTAATTGCTACGACCACAGTGTCCTCACAATATTGTTCTCCCATATATTTCAGTTCCTGTTTTTGTAAGTTTATCATGGCTGTCAAATGCTCAAAATATTTTGTTGGCAAAAGACCACTAAATTGATTATTGGAGAGGTCCATGATGCGCAAGTTTTGGAATGGAAATCTAGTTTTCGGATTACCTATTCCACCATGAAATTTGTTCGACCTCAACATAAGAACTTGCAACTTTGGATGAGATTCCAGCCAATTGGGACATGTGTCATGAATTTTATTTTTTGCAACGTCTAGAATTTCCAACTCTCTACATGTGAGCAAAGACAACGGCAATGGCCCTTCCAACTGGTTTCCATTAAGGTTAAGATTCCTCAAAACGTTCCGCGTAGAAAAGGTATTAGGAATGATGCCATCAAATTTATTCTTCCTTAGATCCAAAACGGAGAGCCTACTGAAGTTCCCTATGCATTGAGGAATTTTACCACTCAATCTGTTATAAGACAAATCAAGTATTTCAAGGAAACTCAGGCTGCAAATAATTGGAGGAATCTCTCCAATTAATTGGTTGTTTGATATGGTAAAGTAAAATGTGGAAGGTGGTGGAATTGGAAGCTTTCCTTGGAGTGAATTGTTGCGAAGGTCAAGATATTGAAGGTTTTTCCACTGAAGTTCTACAGTACCCGTCAAAAAGTTGTGAGAAAGATCTAAATACGTCAATGACTCTTTCCCCACATCCAACAACCATTTGGGAAGGTTGGCTTGAATTCGGTTGTGGGAAAGGTATAAAGCTTCCAAGTTTTGTGAGGCTCTTAGAAAGTATGGGAACTCACTTATGTTACAAAACGACAAATCTAGTGTCCTAAGTTCAAGCCAGGTGTTGTTACTCAAATCGTTGAAACTCAAGGATAGATGGTTAGAGGAAAGATTAAGCCTAACAAGACTCTGGAGTTTTGAAAACTTTTCGAACTCCACTGTTCCACTCAAGTTATTGGATGATAGATCAAGCCATCCAAGGTTCACTAGCTCATAGATTGATCTTGGAATCAGGCCATGCAACTTGTTATAACTTAAATCAAGCCGTGACAAAGAACGAGATTGGAATTCAAAGATATTACCGCTGAGTTGGTTTCTTCCGAGGTCTAACTCCTCCAATGATGGCAAGCTTCCTAACCAAGATGGCAACGTTCCGTTGAGTGAGTTGTCATATAAAGTGAGCTTGGTTAGGTGTCGAGGAATAGGTCCCACCAGTTGCCTTTTTGAAAATTCATATAAAGAAGAGATCCCTGTTGAGTTGTGCACAACTTCTGGAAACTGACCCACAAAATTGTTGCCACTAAGATCCAAGTCCTTGAGTCTCTCAAGGTTTAGAAGCGACCATGGAATATGGCCACCAAAACCGTTATATGAGAGGTCTAACATCATGATTTGTGTGAGGTTACCAAGCGATGCAAGATATGATCCTACAAAAGTGCAATTTCTGAGAAACAAATATCTCAAAGACTTGAAGTTTCTGGTGAGATGATGCCAATCTATTGAGATTCTAGTATGAGAGAGGTCTAAGCTTTCGAGTGGACTGCTCCAGTTAGACTTGGGGAAATAACCTGTGAGGTTATAGTTTGAACCTAAATCCACTTGTCGAAGGTTTGGTGGGTGGAAAATGCTCTCTGGGAATTTTCCTTGCAAGTGGCAATGAAAGAGTATAAGAGTTGTCAGCGAAGAAGACAGATTGTTGAAGGAATCAGGTACAACTGATGACATATCAACTGCAGCCAGATCAAGCTCCCTAAGATTGGTTAGGTTTTGAACAATTCTGTTCAAGCTAAGAGTATCTAGTGTCACAGGAGCTTGGGAGAGATTGAGTGAAACCAAGTTGGAAAGGTGGGAAATTTCTGAAGGGATTGGGCCACTGAAATTGGAGTCAGAGAGGTCAAGGTGAGTCATACTTACAAAGCCACCAAACTTGGAGGAAATTGGGGAACCTCGGAAATCATTTCTTGAGAGGTCTAGCCGCCTGAGATGGCGAAGAAAGAACAAGCTGTTGTTGGAATGGATATTGCCTTGAAGCCCACCAAAATGAAGGTTGAGATTGATCACATGACCAGTCATCTTTTCACAAGTGACTCCACTCCATGCGCAACAATCCTTGCCTTTCTGCCAAGAAATTGTCCTATTAGAATATAAGGAAAGAGTATGAATAGAAAAGGCCTTCTTGAATTGAAGCAAAGCGGAGCTATCATCAGGATGACATAAATGCCGTGAAGAAAGAGAAGAGGAGGTGGAAGCAATAGATGATGATGAACAAGTAGAGTTGAATTGAAAAGTAGTAAAGAGCAGGAAGAGGAGGCACAACCAACCCATCTTTCCTTCAAAATCTAAAGATAATTTTGTGAGCAACTCTATAATGGAGACGTTGATATTTATAACGAGTTTCGTCAACAGTGATTTATCCGTAATGTCAGATATTTGATGCAAAATCATCAGCAATCAAGCAATCATCTGTTGACATCGAGGGTGAATTATCTTTTGGAAAATTTTGCAAACAAGGCTTTGATTTGATATTTGGTCTTTGGTCTTGGTAGGTATGACTCCTGCGTGTTAAAATGGTTGTCACATTTAATCTCCAACGTCAAAAGTTGTCCTTAACGCTGATTCACAATCTGTGATTGAACTTTGAGAGCAAAGTCATATACATAGGACAATTAACAATTGTAAAAGGGAACTAGATTTTTATTTAAGGCCACAACAGAAGTCCAGCCGGTATGACGATAAGGTTGTCCTCCTGCCTGCGTCATAAGTTTCCGCAGATAATTTTTTTTTTTTGGTAAATACTACGAGGTGTCTTCATACTCGAAAAGATGAGATTAATTTCCTCTCGTCGTTCAGCTTGCCCCTGACCACAAAGTGCTCCCAACTGATTTTTAAGCCTTGCCAGTAAAGCATCAGGCAGCGGGAGATGATAGTTTGATAATCTCACCACATCTTGTGGTTACAAATGATTTTTTTCACTTGAGACGATTCAGTATCTATATTCTGTTGACAAGACATGATGAACGCCTGAGATGATTCTTTCCTGCGTCTATTCATCGAATTGGAAAAAGTCACCACTAAGTTTTGCTTGTCTTTTCACTGTCTGTCGCTACCCTCATGCATTTGGTAGGTATCACTCTCAACTATTTTTGATCGACTCGGGGAAAAAGGAAACAGCTTTAACTTTATGAAAGGTGCAACTTTAACTTTATGACTTGCCATGTTTACAATACTCTAGCGTGCCTTCCCTATTCCTAAACATGGGCTCCTCTCAAGTACCTGCATATAAATAAAACAAAGGAAAGATTATAATAAAAACTTTGAAGAAACACTAGTCTAAAATAACAATGGATGTACACTTATCACATATTACTTAATTTGGTAGAGATTTAATTCTTATATTTCCCTCTTTAAATCCAATTCAACAATTTGCTTTTAAAATTCAATTCATCTCACCTGCTACTTTCAAAAATAGCTAAAATTTACCCTTCACTTTCAAAAATGTCAATTTTTATATAATCTTTCAAATATAGCCAAAAACTCACATAAATAGACACAAATGCCCTAAAAAATTAAAACCCACATAAACTTAAAAAGCAAAACCCTACCACACAAAGTTTGGAATCGCACGCACGTCTATAGCCTTTGGTCGAACTACTGTTGAGCATGGTTTGAACATTGTTTTCTCAATGTATATTATATTATTTATTATGTTGGTTTACCTTTCAGGATAATGTCTCGTTCGACAATTTTGATTAACTACGATGGAAGTGGGTTAACTCAACGTACAAAAATTGTAAAACTAAAGGACTACTATTTCTGATAAAATTACGATAGAGGAGCTTCGGAATAAGGTATATGACATTATAAATGTGGACCGAAATGAGTATGAGATAACTATGAAGGTCATATACGATGCAATGAAAAGTGCATGGCCTGCAAAAATAGTTAATGATGATGACATGAGAGCTTTTATTTTTGAAAGTCTTTCAAGGACTTACAAGATTCCATTGTGCCTTACATTGAAGTGTAAAATATTTTCCTATGGAAGTGGAAGCAATCAACCAATGCCGTATGAGATAGAATTGGGTGGTACCTAATGACGTATGAGATAGAATTGTCCTACCACCAATTACACGAAAATGGTAGAGCAGGCGCAAGGAAAAGAGAATCCCATTACGAGGAGAAGAACCATCAACTCGTAAGTGTTCAAGATGTGGTTCAACTAGCCATTATCGACAAACTTGCGAGAATTCGATTGCAATTCATCCTACCTCGTAGAAAGGGTGTAATATTTTACTATTTAAATTTATAAATAAAATCTCTACCAAATTAAGTAATATGTGATAAATGCACATCCATTGTATCTTTAGACTAGTGTTTATTCAAAGTTTTTATTATAATCTTTCCTATGTTTTATTTTGGGAGCTGATTTCCACACTTCTTTTTTCTCTACTTACACTTCCTTTTGCTTTTTAATACTTTTTATTTAATTTTGTTCTTTCTCTTTCCTATTCTATCCTTACGCTACATTAATTTCTTTTTTCATTCACTTTTATATTATTTCTTTTTCTTTATACTTAATTTTCCAACTTACACTCCATTTTCAGTATTAAAGGGGAAAAAAAACTTAATTTCTTACTCGATTAAAAGAAAAAAAAAATGTACTGAAAATGGAGTGCAAGTTAGAAAATTAAGTATAAAGAAAAAGAACTAATATAAAAGTGAAGGAAAAGGGAAATTAATGTAGGATAAGGAGAGAATAGGAAAGAGAAAGAACAAAATTGATTAAAAAGTATTAAAAAGAAAAAATGAGTGTAAGTGGAAAAAAGAAGAGTGGGGAAATCATATCCCTTTATTTATATGCAGGTACTTGAGAGGAGCCCGTGTTCAGGAATTTGGCTAATGAAGGGAAGGCACGCTAGAGTGTGATAAACATGGCAAGTCATAAAGTTAAAGTTGCACCTTTTATAAAGTTTAAGTTGCGCCTTTCATAATCATAAAGTTAAAGCTGTTTCCTTTTTACCCGAGGCGATCAAAAATAGTTGAGAGTCATGCCTACCAAATGCATAAGGGTAGCGACAGACAGTGAAAAGACAAGCAAAATTTAGTGGTGATTTTCCAATTAGATGAATAGACGCAAGAAAGAACCATCTCAGGTGTTCATCATGTCTTGTCAATAGAATGTAGATACTGAATCGTCTCAAGTGAAAAAATCATTTGTAACCACAAGGTGTGGTGGGTTTATCAAACTACCACCTCTAGCTGTTTGATGCTTCATTGGCAAGGCTTAAAAACCAATTAAGAGCACTTTGTGGTCAAGGGCAAGCCGAATGACGAGAAGGGATTAATCCCACCCTTTCGGGTATGGGGACACCTCATGGTATTTACCAAAAAAAAAATAAAAATCATCTTCGGAAACTTATGACGTAGGCAGGAAGACAACCTTATCGTCACACCGGCTGGACTTTTGTTGTGGCCTTGAATAAAAATCTAGTTCCCTTGAGAGGCAGTTTTTATAAATTTAAAAAAACAAAACAAAACAAAACAAAAGCCACAATTTACCCCCACTTAAAAAAATGTCAGTTTTTATAAAATCTTCCAAATATAGTTAAAAATTCACCCTAATAGACACAAATGCCCTTAAAAATTAAAACCCACATAAACTTAAAAAGTTCCATTATATTTTGAGTCCCAGTTATTCATATATACTTGGTATCTGACTAAAGATCGAGACTTTGAAGAAAATTGATGCGTGAACGGTGAACTTGTAGGTGCCCAACAAAACCATCGTCTCATAGGTGCCCATCCTCTCTCATTGAGTTCAGTCCCACGTTTGCCAAATAAGAAGAACATGGAAACTCATTTGCTAAGCAAAGTAATGCTAAAAAAACAATATTGCTGAGTATGCGGCACTCAAATGGCGTTAGCTATAGATTAAGGTCTTCAGAAAACCGTTGCGATAAAAGAAAGCTCATGTACAAATGGGATTTTGAAAGAAAGCTCATGTGCAAACCAGCTATAGATTAAGATCTTCAGAAAACCATTGCGATAAAAGGCATTGGCTTTGCATGGACCATGGCTACTATAATTCTTGCTTTTCCCTTTTCCAATAATCAATTCAAAGACTTTATCCTCACATGGGCCAAACCAAAATTTATATCATCTCAAATCTACAAAAATTGTGAGGGAAAACATGCTTTAGTTGCCCATCCAACCTTCAAAGTCCACACAAATGGGTCTTATAGCACTCTGAAACATCTATTAACAGTAGGTAGCACTCTGGAACATCTTTTATGGCGTCTTATAGAACTCTGAAACATCTATTAACAGTCAACTCCTACCCTCTATCAACATCAACTAAGGATACAATTTCCAGCATACTTTATTCCTCATCTTCAAAAGTTTACATCAGAAAGTTAAAAAAAAATTATAAAATTAAATATTCTAAATGTCTTCCTCAGCTTGCAAGCTCTTCAAGCTCTACATGAGGCACCTCATCTACATCCAAGTAGATTCACGTTTTGTTTTTTTTGTTTTTTTTTTTGGTCGGAAGATGAACTTCATTTCAAGACCTCACCCAAAACAGGGAGGGCACTGTGACAACAAACAAAGCAACGTAGTAAGGAAGCCAAAGAAGCTATCTAATATGTACTATCAAATAAACATGAACAAACAGACTGTCCCAGATAATGATATCAACATATAAACAAAATTGGCTGGAGAGGCGAAAAGAAGGGATATATATACCCATGTTTATAGGTTCGAAACATGGTTGGTTGTTTTTGGAAAAATTCAAAGGCACCACGACAACGTTATTTTTCTACAATCCTTACTGCAACAGGATTATAGAGCTGCCTCCACTACATCTGAATAGGAAGACACATGCATGTGTAATAACCTTCACAACCAGTCCAACTTCTCCTAATTGTGTTATCTTTGTCCTATGCAAGCCTTATGGTCAAGCAAGCGAAGCGCGCACCATAATAAGCACATGCAACCTCAAAGATAGAAGATGGAGAATTCATGAAATTGATCCTTGTTGTTATGGTAGTGTAATGGACGTCACCTACACCGATGAAGTTTTCTATTGTGTTTTTATGTCAGGTCTGTCGTTAATGGTGGGTAAGTTGGATATAGAACTTGAAGATTGGGTGATGGTGGATTGTTCTACCTCCTTAGGGATACGATCCTATACAATATTCTCTTACCTTGTTGAGTCTGATGGGAATCTCTTATTGGTACTTTATCATCGCGATCACAGGTTATTGGCAATGTTTACTAGCTTGATTCATCACGATAAGATTGGACTAGAGTTAAAACTTTGGGAAAGAGAGTACTGTTTTTTAGGCTTGTCGTCCTCAATTGCCAGTCCAGCAATCGGGGGTGGGCCGGTGGCGAGTGAATTTGCAAACATGATATTTTGGCGCAACTATGATGGTTGCTACGATTCTTATACTTGCAAAACAGAAGGAGAATGGAGAGGTAATAAAATATTTTATCCTTTTGATAGCATAGCAAACGTAGATTGAACCTTCTGAATTTTTGTATGATCATATTCAGTTTTTGTTTTATTGTATTTATATGGCCACAGTCAATTGTCTATCTTAAGTTGATTCATTTATTAATATTCTTGGTACCATTCACCAACTTAACTTATTATACTATTGATTTTATGTTTTTTTTTAAAATTTTTTTTAATTTAGAAATTCTGGATTGCATTCATAATTTACCAAAATAAAAACATTAGCCACAACGAACCAAAAAGCCACTAGCAAAAAATTCTGGAATTTTATGTATGCTATTTCGTACTTTCGTATTCTTTTTTATAGGGAAACAAAAAACAACACATTTTGACACGCTTTCTTAGCCTTTAGATATACTACAATCCAACTCTTGAAATGGAGAAGTAAAAAAACTGATTTCACTATTCTATTAAATTATTAATAGCATTAACTCTTGCACATAAAAACAAACAATCTTCTCTTTTCTACTCATCCCCACTGTTATCTTTCTTTTCAAATCCTCACTCTTTCTCTTCTTCTAAACTTCTGATTCAAAAAATAAAGCTATGATTATGAACAAATCAAAGTACCAGATATTGGCCAACGAGGGTTGGTTGAGCTGGTAAGGATCATTCTCTCTTCGCTATCAAGGTCTAGGTTCGAGTTCTGCTGCCGACAATTCCTCTTGTTGGGTAATCTGTAAAAACTAAAAAAATAGGAAAAGACCCCTCTATAAGTCCTTTTTTGGTATGTCCCCCTTAAACTTTTGTTCACCAAAAAACATGTACCATATATTGAAAGGTGAACAAAATGATAAGACACTGGGACTGGTTGGGCTTCATATTTTGATCGATACCAATCTAGTGAATGATGGTTTTATAAACCCAAGTGGAACCATGGGTTTCGAAGCCTCCGCTTCCGGCTTTCACTGCGTACGAGCACCACCTTCTTCTCATGCTCTCTTTTTCTTCTTTACTGGGACTGGTTGGGCTTCATATTTTGATCGATACCAATCTAGTGAATGATGGTTTTATAAACCCAAGTGGAACCATGGGTTTCGAAGCCTCCGCTTCCGGCTTTCACTGCGTACGAGCACCACCTTCTTCTCATGCTCTCTTTTTCTTCTTTTCATTCCATCTATGGAGCTGCGATTATTTTTTCGGATTCTCTCTTCTCTCCTTTCCTCTCAACTCTCATCTCAGATTTCTCTCTAAATTTTTTATTTAATTGTTAAATATTGAGGTGTTTTGATGATTCTGGGTTAGAGGTCGAGATCTATGGTTTTTTTGGTTTTTTTTTTTTTTTTTTTTCCTGAATGTTGTCTTCCATATCTAAGATACTTTCATTCTCTGGATTCTTTTCATTTTGTTTCGAATTACCTTTGTTTTGCTATACAATTTTTTTTTCTCATGTCTCTTGTCTCCTCTCACTGCCTACGAGAAGCCATGGATCAAATGCTTTGAGAATTCAAATCAGAATTTTATGTTTTTTTATATATATAAATATTGGTTCTGTAATTCATTTTTTCTTTACGATGATGGGTTTTGTATTTTATTTATTTTTTTGATCAGAGATGATGGGTTCTGTTTGTTTCTAAATTGCAGTTCCTATTGGCAAAAGAGATGATGTCGTTGATCTTCCCCCTCCTTCTATTGTAAGCCTCTTGGCAAATGACTATGTTAGGATGACCACTGCTAGGCTTGTCCCAGTGTAGTTTTCTTTTTGGTTTTTTCTTGGGCTTCGGCCCTCCTTGTTACCGAAAAAAAGAAAAAAGAAAAAATAAATTGCAGTTCCTATTGTAGTTTTTTTCTCCCCGCGGGGGCGGGTCCCCGTCGGGTCCCCGACCTTAACGGGGGAAGATTTCGAGGCCAAACGGGTATTGGGAACGGGGATCCCTGAACTTGAAAAATCCCCGACGGGTATGGGGAGGGGATGGTATTGGCGTCCCCATCCCCGAACCCGACCCGAAAATATATATGTTTATATTTAAATAAATAAATATATAATTAGAATATTTATGTTTAACCTTAAGTTAACCTCTCTCTCCCAATTCTTCCTAATCTTCTCTGGATTTTCATATTGATGTGATTTTGAGTAGTTGAGTTGAACTTTATAGTTAATTTGAATGTGTTGAATGATAATTTAATATGAAACTTAATGTTAAAATGTATGACAAATATTTTTTATGCAAAAAAAATCGGGGATTCGGGGCGGGTATGGGGGATAGTCCCCCGACGGGGACGGGAACGGGGATTCCCCGAAACCTATTAAACGGGGATTGGTTCGGGGATGGGGGCGGGGATGGAGAGCGGGGACGGGGATGGTATTGTCATAACCGACCCCTACCCGGCCCGTTGCCATCCCTAACTGCTAGGCTTGTCCCAGTGTAGTTTTCTTTTTGGTTTTTTCTTGGGCTTCGGCCCTCCTTGTTACCGAAAAAAAGAAAAAATAAAAAATAAATTGCAGTTCCTATTGTAGTTTTTTTCTCTGAGTGTTCATGACTCAATCTCTTTTTTATTTTTTTATTTTATAACTCAATAATCTTTTTTTATATGATGTTAAATAATCTAATAAACAGTAAATTAATTTTGAAATTAGAAAAAAAATGAAGTCCAATGTTTTTCAATGTGGCCTTGTACCAAACAATGGACTGGACTTAAGTCCAATCCAGTCTAGTGCTCTACCAAACAACTCAATAGGACTTGAAGTCAAGCCCAATTCAAGCCAGTCCAATCCCAACCAGTCCAATCCATCCCACCAAACGGAGCCTAAGAATCTCAGCACTTACTTCTCCCTTCCTCTCTTTCACCTCTTTCCCATTGGAACCCACCCAATGTAAAATCTAAAGCAAATTTAAAATTGAATTGGGCATGTAGTTTTTATTTGATTATATTTTTCACGATCATGACAAAGTTTCGGTGGTTAGCGGGCAATCATCCATTAATTGAATTGAAGAGAACTTGCTACGTGAGACCATATCACATATGAATTCAATAAAAATAGGAAGAAACTCTGTAACTAATTTTTTAGATAAATAATATTTGTCAAAGCTTGTTAGAACCTCACTAGCTAGTTCAATTGACATGTCCCCATTTTTCCTGTATCTGTCCAATCCTTTACTTTTGATTTTTAGAACTAAAAAACGTGCAAAATGTAGAAGTATCATTCTCATAAGAATGGTTTAGAGGGTAACTAATTTGATACTCCATTATACTCCATGAATACAAGATTTTAGATTTTAAGTGAGTTGGGGATTATGGAGTTAGAGAAAAGGGTGAGTTAAGGATTAGAGAGTTAGCCAAAGATAGAGTTTTGGTGGTTGTACAATTTGGGTATCCAACATATTTAATTTTTAAATTTTTGGATACAGACGAGTATAATTGTTATTTTCTTAAAAAATATAAACAAAAATTCAAAGGATGTCTGTTGAGGCCCAAAAAAGTCACGAGAAGCCCAAAGACGTTTAAGGCCCAATATAACATATAATTTTGGTCATGCGTTAATCCAAGCTGTATTTTGGGAATTAATTCATTAAATAAATAATAGTGTACATGCCATGCGAAGCCAATAATACATTTTTCATATGTCAATCACCTATCAAGCTCACATGAACCCAAGTCATGTGGTTACGGGGCTTGCATGAGGGATTGTGGTGTGGAAGGTTACGAAGGTTCACAAGGCCCACGGAAGCTCTTGGATAATGGAGACTTTGGGCTAGCTACTTGGGAGCACCAAAGTCCAAGCCCATTACTTAGAGTTCTCCAATGTGGGTAAGCAAATGAGATATTTTCCAAGCATTTTCTTTTATCCATAGGAAATAGTCATTTTCCAAATACCTAGCTTTACCCATTGGAAATAAGCCTTTTCCAGCACTCCTTATTAACCATTGGAAACAAGCCAATTCCGACACTTCCCTTTACCCGTTGGAAATAGTCATTTTCCAATGCTTAGCTTTACTCATTGGAAATAAGAATGTCCCGATGCTCCCTTTTACCCATAGGAAATAGACTAGCTCAAACGCTTCCTTTTACCTATTGGAAACCAAAGAGAGCCTTCCCCCTCTATAAATTGGGAGGCATTTGCCCAGCCAAAACCAACCTCTCTTGGTTGTTGCAAGCTTCTCAACAACCATGAGAACTCATCTTCTTTTCTCTTTTTGGCTGCTGCAAGCATTCCAGCAGCCATCCCAGACATCAATCTCCATCTTTTGGCTGCTGCAAGCATCCCAGCAGCTGTCAACCAACCTCTCTTGGTTGCTCAAGCACTCCAGCAACCATTGAACCACTTTCCTTCCTCCCTTTGGCTGCTGCAAGCATTCCAGCAGCCATCCCAGCCATTCCTCAACCATCACAACCAATATTTTCCTTCCTCCTCATACCCTTCTAAGCTATAAATACCATAGCCTTCAAGCCTCAAGCTTTTCCTCCCATCCTCCTTTTGAAACTCTTAAATCCCCATAGCCATAGCCATAGCCACAAATAACAAATCATCAACACCCCAAACTCAAGCATATCCAACACCAAGCCAAGCACATGCATTCTCATTTGCTAAACTTGTGAATCTTTAGCTCCCACACTCCAAGCTCTCATGCCAAGCTAATATTAACTCAGATCTACATCAGCAAGTCATCTTCAACTTTTCATCAAGCTGCCGGAAACATCAACATCAAACACGTAGCTGCTGGAAGAAGAACAGAGTACTCCTCTGGGACATGCTTTTCCCTCGGGATGCTTTGGGCCTAGTTCTCGCTAACTCAGAAAAAGGGGCAACGAAGGCTTGATCCACCACTTTATGGCGGTCCGAGAATCAACAAGCCCGAACGAGCCTTCCGACGGAAAAAGACCCCAACAATGTCCAAAGACCAGTTTGAGTGCAAAATAGAAATCCTCTTCCTTTAGAAATGTACTGCAAAATCCCAAAGTTAATTTTCCATTTCTCTTGGCCACAACGTGGTAAACTTTTTAGCCAAACACACAACCTTTGTTTAGTTACAATGGTGGGCTCTTTCTTTTGGGGTACAATGGCGGTCTTAAAGCCTATAATGTACAGAAGAACCTAGCTCTATGTTGAAGCATAAAATTGAATAAAACGTCCCCACTCGAACCTTATGGAAAATGTAGGAAAGCTAGGAAAAAAATATATCTTAACCAGAAAAGAATCTTTTCCTTGATTGCCAAGGGAGAAATCCACGAGATTTTTTTTTTACGAAGAATGCGAATTAACTTGACAAAGTATAACATCGCGATCACAGGTTATTGGCATATTTACTAGCTTGATTCATCACGATAAGATTGGACTAGAGTTAAAACTTGGGGAAAGAGAGTACTGTTTTTTAGGCTTATCGTCCTCAATTGCCAGTCCAGCAATCGGGGTGGCGAGTGAATTTGCAAACATGATATTTTGGCGCAACTATGATGGTTGCTACGATTCTTATACTTGCAAAACAGAAGGAGAATGGAGAGGTAATAAAATATTTTATCCTTTTGATAGCATAGCAAACGTAGATTGAACCTTCTGAATTTTTGTATGATCATATTCAGTTTTTGTTTTATTGTATTTATATGGCCACAGTCAATTGTCTATCTTAAGTTGATTCATATGTTAATATTCTTAGTACCATTCACCAACTTAACTTATTATACTATTGATTTTATGTTTTTTTTAAATTTTTTAATTTAAAAATTCTGGATTGCATTCATAATTCACCCAAAAAAAAAAAACACACTAGCCACAAAGAGCCAAAAAGCTACTAGCAAAAAATTCTGGGATTTTATGTATGCTATTTCGTACTTTCGTATTCTTTTTTATAGGGAAACAAAAAACAACACATTTTGACACGCTTTCTTAGCCTTTAGATATACTACAATCCAACTCTTGAAATGTATTTTTCAAAAAACTGATTTCACAAATTTATTAATAGCATTAACTCTTGCACATAAAACCAAACAATCTTCTCTTTTCTACTCATCCCCACTGTTATCTTTCTTTTCAAATCCTCACTCTTTCTCTTCTTCTAAACTTCTGATTCAAAAAATAAAGCTATGATTATGAACAAATGAAAGTACCAGATATTGGCCAATGAGGGTTGGTTGAGCTGGTAAGGAACGTTCTCTTCGCTATCAAGGTCTAAGTTCGAGTTTCGCTGCCGACAATTCCTCTTGTTGGGTAATCTGTAAAAACTAAAAAATAAGGAAAGACCCCTCTATAAGTCCTTTTTTGGTATGTCCTGGCCCCGGATGGGTAGCCTCCCTTCCCCCTTAAACTTTTGTTCACCAAAAAACATGTACCAGATATTGAAAGGTGAACAAAATGATAAGACACTGGGACTGGTTGGGCTTCATATTTTGATCGGATACCAATCTAGTGAATGATGGTTTTATAAACCCAAGCGGAACCATGGGTTTCGAAGCCTCCGCTTCCGGCTGTCACTGCGTACGAGCACCTCCTTCTTCTCATGCTCTCTTTTTCTTCTTTTCATTCCATCTATGGAGCTGCGATTCTTTTTTTGGATTCTCTCTTCTCTTCTTTCCTCTCAACTCTCATCTCAGATTTCTCTCTAAATTTTTTATTTAATTGTTAAATATTGAGGTGTTTTGATGATTGCCATCACTTTTTTCTGGGTTAGAGGTCGAGATCTATGGTTTTTTGGTTTTTTTTTTTTTTTTCCTGAATGTTGTCTTTCATATCTAAGATACTTTCATTCTCTGGATTCTTTTCATTTTGTTTCGAATTACCTTTGTTTTGCTATACAATTTTTTTTTTCTCATGTCTCTTGTCTCTTCTCACTGTCTACGAGAAGCCATGGATCAAAGGCTTTGAGAATTCAAATCAGAATTTTATGTTTTTATATATATATAAATATTGGTTTTGTAATTCATTGTCTCTTTTCTTTACGATGATGGGTTTTGTATTTTATTTATTTTTTTGATCAGAGATGATGGGTTCTGTTTGTTTCTAAATTGCAGTTCCTATTGGCAAAAGAGATGATGTTGTTGATCTTCCCCTCCTTCTATTGTAAGCCTCTTGGCAAATGACTTTGTTAGGATGACCACTGCTAGGCTTGTCCCAGTGTAGTTTTGCTTTTTGGTTTTTTCTTGGGCTTCGGCCCTCCTTGTAACCGAAAAAAAATAATAAATAATAAATAAATTGCAGTTCCTATTGTAGTTTTTTTCTCTGAGTGTTCATGACCCAATCTCTTTTTTATTTTTTTATTTTATAACTCAATAATCTTTTTTATATGATGTTAAATAATCTAATAAACAGTAAATTAATTTTGAAATTAGAAAAAAAATGAAGTCCAATGTTTTTCAGTGTGGCCCTGTACCAAACAATGGACTGGACTTAAGTCCAATCCAGTCTAGTGCTCTACCAAACAACTCAATAGGACTTGAAGTCTAGCCCAATCCAAGTCAGTCCAATCTAACACTTTAAGTCCAATCCCAACCAGTTCAGTCCATACCACCAAACGGAGCCTAAGATCTCAGCCCTTACTTCTCCCTTCCTCTGTTTCACCTCTTTCCCATTGGAACCCACCCAATGTAAAATCTAAAGCAAATTTAAAATTGAATTGGGCATGTAGTTTTTATTTGATTATATTTTTCACGATCATGACAAAGTTTCGGTGGTTAGCGGGCAATCATCCCTTAATTGAATTGAAGAGGACCTGCTACGTGAGACCATATTGCATATGACTTCAATAAAAATAGGAAGAAACTCTGTAACTAATTTTTTAGATAAATAATATTTGTCAAAGCTTGTTAGAACCTCATTAGCTAGTTCAATTGTCATGTCCCCATTTTTCCTGTATCCGTCCAATCCTTTACTTTTGATTTTGAGAACTAAAAAACGTGCAAAATGTAGAAGTATCATTCTCATAAGAATGGTTTAGAGGGTAATTAATTTGATACTCCATTATACTCCATGAATACAAGATTTTAAGTGAGTTGGGGATTATGGAGTTAGAGAAAAGGGTGAGTTAAGGATTAGAGAGTTAGCCAAAGAGAGTTTTGGTGGTTGTACAATTTGGGTATCCAACATATTTAATTTTTAATTTTTTGGATACAGATGAGTATAACTGTTATTTTCTTAAAAAAATATAAACAAAAATTCAATGGATTGAGTGCAAAATAGAAATCCTCTTCCTTTAGAAATGTACTGCAAAATCCCAAAGTTAATTTTCCATTTCTCTTGGCCACAACGTGGTAGACTTTTTAGCCGAACACACAACCTTTGTTTAGTTACAATGGTGGGCTCTTTCTTTTGGGGTACAATGGCGGTCTTAAAGCCTATAATGTACAGAAGAACCTAGCTCTATGTTGAAGCATAAAATTGAATAAAACGTCCCCACTCGAACCTTATGGAAAATGTAGGAAAGCTAGGAAAAAAATATATCTTAACCAGAAAAGAATCTTTTCCTTGATTGCTAAGGGATAAATCCACCGGAATTTTTTTTTACGAAGAATGCGAATTAACTTGACAAAGTATAACATATAATAAATGCCTGTTTGTCATTACTTATTTTGAGCTATAATCACTTTCCTTTCACAGTGTTGGATATCCATACCTTTTGGTAAAAGAGAAAAAACCTGCTTTTTGGAGGAAATTGATGCCACATACAGCAGTTTGGAGAAGTGGGTAGGCACCTGCTTTCAATTTCCACTTCTATGGAAATCAGATGCGAAACCGGTGTGAGTTAATGAATATTTTTATAATACCTATACTATCCTTATGTCTCTTTACAATTTACGTCACATATCCCTTCATTCCATTCAATCTTTAATTCACCCATTCTGTCCACTTCTTTTTTTCCTCTTCACTCGTTATCATTTCACTCTTCAATAATTAAATAAAGAGATATTTAGTAATATACCCATTCTTAGCACTAAAACTATAAATAAATCATACACCATTTAATTTTTATAAACAAACAAAAAAAAAACTCAAAAAATGATAGCTGGCACTATTGAATTTAATTTTAATTATTAAATTACTTTGATGTCCTATTGAGTGTTTTGGGCTTTTTTATGAGGTTTTAGAGTTGGGTTTATTTTAAGAAATCAATGGCAGTTTTGTAATTTAAAAGAAGTGAAAAATCTTTTTGTTATGTTGTAAATGGACTTTGGGTGTGTTTCTAAAGTCCATTTTATATAGGATTTTTTTAAATAATAATTTTAGCTCCTATATCGGGTATAATAGTGAATCTCCCTTAAATAAATACCTTGGTGGGTGTGCTTTTTTCATTCTCCAGGAGTGGCATAGATAAGACAGGATGCAGCAATTACCTCCTTTCCCTTACAAGTATTTTTTTTGTACCTTTTTTTTTTTGCTGTAATTATTCTTAATGTTTATGTTTTTTTTTTTCTGAATTTTCTTGACTTTCTCCTTTGAATCGTTTTTTTTGGGGCATTTAGGTGAATGATATATTGATTTGGAACATGGTACTTCAAAGACAAATAGTTTAGAGCATTCAAGGACAAATATTTAATTTTCAACATGATATTCTGTTTAATTTATGATCGAAACAATTTTTTGGGTGTGATGGTTAAGAAATATATTTGACAAAAGAATTGTTTATGTCAAAGTAAAAATGCTACTAAACAATTGAGAGAAAAATTCATTTTCAACATTATGTCCTTTTTAGTCATTATACACATACCACAACACTTTCACAAAAAATTTTACCAAACACTCAGAAACTGATTTTTGTACAAACAACAATTTTAGTAGCCAAACTGGCCCTAAGTGATGGATACTGCTTGCCTCTACTTGTAAGGAAATATTACTCATTCTTGCGAATCACAATTTGACACATATGCAAAATAATTCATCAAAAACACAAAAATAAAAAATTATGAACACATGTCACGTTGCTATTGGTAGGAATTTAGGAGCTTCTACTTACATGGTAAGGAGGGAAAGCATTTTCCATAAGTGATTTTACTACCACTACCACCACATGATTAGTACACAACACTTTTAACATCCTGTCTATTTTAGTCATTATTTACATTTACAACAATTTTATATTAAAATTTACCAAACGGTTTTGACACTGCTTTTTGTACTAACAGCACTTTAAAAATATTGTTTACCAAACATGGAGCTACTTTACTTTACAGCTAATTATTTTTAAAGCACAGCAGAAGCAACTTTTTTTTTAAGTGACAGCAATCCCAAACTGAGCCTAAGACATTTTGTAAAAAACCTCACACCTTCCCACCTATATGCAGGTGATTAAGAGCAGTTAATTTTGCTTGTATAAAAAAAAAGAGTGAAACTATGGAGACCAAAAATTCCGTTTGGCCTTTTCATTTTGGACTGACACTTGTTCATGTTTTTATTTTTATGTTGACCTCGTTTATGTTTACGGCCATCTATATAACACAACATCGAATAATTTCTCGTCACATACAAAGTAAACATCATCTTACATTGTGGACCATTGAAACTTTCATTTCGACCTAACCAACAAATGCTATAGGGAGCGTTATTTTTGGTGCGTTCATTGTCAACTTCAGTATTGTCAATTATATGGTCATAGTGTCCAACAAAAAAAAAATTTATTGTCAACGAATTTGTATATTGTACCCTGAGTTTTCAATTGTGGACTAATACTACTTTCATGCTATTTACTCTACTAATTTAACAATATTCTTTTCCTTTCCTTTTACTTTTTGGAATGAGACGACTTATGGGAGTATATAAAATAGTTGAGGCAAATTATGTGTACTGATTGAATTGATTTGTCAGCTTGACAAATTATAAGATGCACAAGCAATTACTCCACTTTGACAAAACTAAAGAGAATCCTCTTTTGGAATTCATGCATATTTATTGGTGCTCTGACATAATACAATATTCATAAGAAATGAAAATTATATACAATATGAAAATATATATATAAACTTTTGGAACGATTTCTTCAAGCACGTCGTTGTGTGATTTCCACAGTTCTACGACGTTGCTTTCTTCGTACCACTTTCACAAGCCAATTTGGTTTTCCGTTAGAGAGTACAAGATATCCCACAGATATTCCAATTACCACCCCAGATGCATACCCCATCAACACTACCTTCCAAACAAAACCATTCCCATGCTCCAAGTCACCCTCTTGTCCGAATGATGATGGTGGTGATTGATGTGCACCACATGTTTTAGAAAGTGGCAATCCACACAATCCTGTATTTCCACTATATGAATCATTTTCAAATGTATCAAATTGCTTGCCATGAGGTATGGACCCCACAAGTTGGTTTTCTGAAACGTTGAACTTTGATAGTGATGTCAACTTTGTCAATTGCCCCGGAATCTCACCAACAAGTCCATTTGAAGAGAGATCTAACCATTCAAGATTGCTCAATTCGCCAAATGAGGGTGGAATTGTACCTGTAAGCTCATTATTTGAAAAGTTAAGCCCCTTCAATGATTTAAGCTTACCGATTACATTTGAAATCTCTCCTATAAAACTGTTGTTTGAGAAATCTATACTTGTGAAGAAAGTTTGGATCTTCACCATTTCAATTTCGAAGCCTTTAATTGTCACCACCACAGTGTCGTGATAGTAGCCCTCTCCCATATATTTCAATTCATGCTCTTGTGAGTTTATCATGGCAGCTAAATTTTCAAAATATTTTGTTGGCAAAAGACCGCTAAACAGATTGTGGGAGAGGTCCATGATGCGCAATTTTTGGAATGGAAACTTAGATTTCGGATTTCCTATTGCACCATGGAATTTGTTAGACCTCAAGATAAGAACTTGCAACTTGGGAAGAGATTCCAGCCAATTAGGGAAGGTGTCATGAATTTTGTTGTTTCCCACGTCTAGAACTTCCAAATCTCTACATGTGAGCAAAGATGGTGGCAAGGGTCCTTCCAATTGATTTCCATCAAGGCCAAGATTTCTCAAAACGTTTCCCTTAGAAAATGTCATAGGAATCATGCCATCAAATTTATTCTTCCTCAAATCCAAAACGGAGAGGCTTTGACTGAAGTTTCCTAAGCATTGATGAATTTTACCACTCAATTTATTATTAGACAAATCAAGGATTTGAAGTCTACTCAAGCTGCAAATGGTTGGAGGCATCTCTCCAGTCAATTGGTTGTTTGATATGAAAAAGAAAATTGTGGAAGGTGGTGGAATTGGAAGCTCTCCTTGGAGCGAATTGCTGCCAAGGTTAAGATATCGAAGGTTTTTCCATCGAAACTGTCTTACAGCACCTGTGAAAAAGTTGTAAGAAAGATCCAATTGCCTCAATGAATCTTTAGCCACATCCGACAACCATTTGGGAACCTCACCTTGAATTTTGTTGTGGGAAAGGTCTAATGTCTCCAAGTTTTGTGAGGCTCTTAGAAAGTATGGGAACTCACTTATGTTGCAAGACGACAAAGCTAGGATCGAAAGTTGAGGCCAAGTGTTGTTACTCAAATGGTGGAAACTCAAGGATAGATGGTTAGAGGAAAGATTAAGGTAAGAAAGACTTTGGAGTTTTGAAAACTTTTCCAACTCTACAATGCCACTCAAGTTATTGGATGATAGATCAATCTCTGTAACCTTCTCAAGTTCAAAGATTGATCTTGGAATCAGGCCATGCAGCTTGTTATCACTGAAATCAAGCAGTGTCAAAGAATGACTAGTTTGGAATTCAATGATGTCACCGCTGAGTTGGTTGCTTGCCACGCTAAGAACCTCCAATGATGGCAAACTACCTAACCAAGATGGTATTGTTCCGTTGAGTAAGTTCTCATATAAATCGAGCTCGGTTAAGTGTCGAGGAATAGGAACCACCTGTTGTTTTTCTGAAAAATCATACAAAGAAGAGATCGATGTCGAGTTTCTATCAACTTCTGGAAATTGACCGACATAATTGTTTCCACTAAGATCCAAGTTAGTGAGTCTCTCAAGCTTCAGAAGCGACCATGGAATTTGGCCTCCGAAACCGTTATGTGAGAGGTCCAACTGCATGATTTGTGTGAGGTTACCAGGTAATGCAGGATATGGTCCTACAAAACTGCAATTTCTGAGAGACAAATCTCTCAAAGACTTGAAATTTCTTGTCAGATGATGCCAATCTACTGAGATTCTAGTATAAGAGAGCCGCAAGGTTTCAAGTGGACCGCTCCAGTTAGACTTGGGGAAATAACCTGTGAGATTACGGTTATAACCTAAATATAATAATCGAAGGTTTGGTCGGCGAAAAATGCTTTCTGGAAATTTTCCTTGCAAGTTGCACCTGGAGAGTCTAAGAGTGTTCAAAGAAGAAGACAAATTCTTGAAGGAATCAAGTACAACTGATGACATGTCAACAGTGTATAGATTAAGCTCCCTAAGATTGGTTAGGTTTTTTACAATTCTGTTGAAGCTAAGAGTATCTAGTCTCACATTAGGTAGCGAGAGATTGAGTGAAACTAAGTTGGAAAGGTGGGAAATTTCGGGGGGGACTGGCCCGTTGAAATTAGAGAAAGAGAGGTCAAGGTAAGTCAAACTTTCAAATCCACCAAACTTGGACGAAATTGGGGAACCTCTGAAATCATTATCCGAGAGGTCTAACCTCTCGAGATGGCGAAGAAAGAATAAGCTGCAATTGGAATGGATATTGCCTTGAAGGCCACTAAGACCAAGGTTGAGACCGATCACATGACCAGTCACCTTTCCACAAGTGACTCCCCTCCATTCGCAACAATCCTTGCCTTTCTCCCAAAAAATAGTCCTACTAGAATAGAAGGAGTTCTTGAATTGAAGCAAAGCAAAGCTATCGTCAGGATGGCATAAATGCCTTGAAGACAGAGAAGAGGAAGAGTTAGCTGATGAACAAGTATTAAAGAGCATGAAGAGGAGGCACATCCATGACAACCAAGCCATCTTTCTTCCAAGATCCAAAAGTATATATATGTTTCTACTAAAAATGTTGTGAGGAACTCTATACTGGATATGTTGATATTTATAAGAAGCTTAATGAATAGTAATTTCTCTTCTCAGCAGCCATTCCGAAATCCAAAAGTATATAACAAATTATTAATGTCTGACTAAGTCCACAGCAGCCATTCTGAAGACTTTGTCTATCTCTGTTAACGTCGCGGTAAGGTTGTTCTCCTGCAACAAAAGTTGACCTTAATTCTTGGTCTCATTGTGCTGATAAATTGACATTGCAGGTGAAGGCCTGCGTCTCTATTATCTAATTGAAACAAATTTGCACCAAATGACTTGGGGAAATTGTTGGCCAGACATGGAAGATATTCTTGAAGATGGTATGTCTGCATCGATACGTACGTACAATGTTTCTGCTATAATTGAAAGGCCACTGCTACAATAATATGCAATTTGAGTGGTGTTTAATCAGACCAGATTGAATTATAGGGAAAGCAACATTGACGGCAAATGCTTGTATTGTATGTGTCGAGTTACCTTTACTTTCTATGTAAATAATAAAAGTCCTTGGCGTATGGATTTCGTGTGATTGCGTCTGTTTACTGGTCATATGATTCCAAAATTACATTAAGAAAAGGTCTAGTTCACGTCATTTTGTTTTTTATTCAAGACTTTTTTATTCTTCAGTTTTTATTTATACCGACACATAGTTATCATCGATGGATCTCTCAAATCATCAAAATGATATCAACTCAAACACTGACACGTTAACACAACACGGACACGTGAAATACCATTCAAGGACAGCACTATCAACCACTAAATAGAAAGAGAAGAAGGGCATGGCGGACATTTATGAAAGATATTTGAAATTTCTCTTGCACAACTGGGAAAGCACTATATCGGATGAATGATTATGACTTAAATGAGACCAAGTTATTTGGTGATTATGACTTAAATTTACAGTTGTATTTTTCCTTACCTATGATTGAAATATTCTATGAGTATATGAATTCCTCCGTGTTAAAATGGGCACCTTAATTTTCAAAGACTTCAAAGGAATAAATAAATAAATAATTTCAAAGACTTGCTAAGCAGGGAATGAGTAATCATAAATTAACCATCAAAGTCGTTCTTGGCGGTTTCGCTTGTCTTTTCACTCTCTATCTCTACCTGAATGACTATTTTCTAGGCCTTAGGCCTTTAGTCCAATATTTGAATGAACTTTCAGAGCAAATAATACAGGAAAAAAAGGAAAAAGAAAAAGAAAAAGAAGCAGGGTTGAGAAAGAAAACAGTACTCTCAAGAAAAAATGGTTTAATGAACAAAACAAACATGTTAATGTTATACATTAATATCATTTGGTAGAGATTTAATTCTTCGCTAGCTGCTACACCAATTTGAAGTGCTGACAATTGACATTGAGGGTGAAGGCCTGCGTCTATTCATGTAATTGGAAAAAACCTAACTGATACAATACTACATCAATTACATGTACAATCAGCATCTCAACACAGAAAAAACTAAAAAATTCGGAAAAAGACTTAGATCTGAATAAATACATACCTCAACATTGATGCAAGCTCCAATCCACCTCCAAAAAATCGTGACGCAGCACAGAAGCACGGGTAAAGGGAAATTAAATGACAACCCTAAAGTTCGATGACTCATTTTAAACTGACTTCGATGACACGTTTTAAAATGAGTGCAGCTATTTCCACCCACCATATAGATTTTAAAAAACACAATCCTATTTTTTCACCCACCAATATTCCTAAAATACCTTCTAATTATTACCTCATTTCCTCCCTCCTTTTATTCTCTGCTCATGTCTTCTCTCTCTAACACACCACACATCTCTCTCTCATTTTTGTTGTATCTTATTTTCCATCTCTCACGCTTCATCTCTCTCTTTCATGTTTACTATACAAACTAAAACTGTTTTTTGTTGTATCCTCTTTTTTTTTTTTTTTTTTTTTTTTGTTGTAAATATGGATATGTGAATATAATCATATTTATGCTCTTAGCTTCCTAGTATTGTAAATAAACTCTTTCTTCAAAGTTATCCAAGGACCATAAATCTACTGAACTTTGCAGTAAAAATATATATATATAAAACACCCATGCAAAACACATGGAAATGTCAAAGAGTACAAAGCCAAATAGATAAGGGAAAAACAATAGTACTCACCCAATTCACATGTCTCACCCTCAAATTTGTTAAAAGAGACCAAGTTCAATCATTATCATATGCTATTGTTTCTCTGGTTATGACAGCATACCTTGTTTCTCTTTCTTTTTCCTTAAGTCATTTTACAATAAGGTTAAATTTATCTTTAAAAATTTAAAGATAAGATGGGTGGGAAAATAGAACAGGTGGGTGGAAATAGCAGCACTCTTTAAAATACGTCATAGATAATGACATTTAATGACGTGGATTTTCGACGAGTCATTAAAACTGTGTCATAAAAAGACATTTTTGTTGTATAATTGATGCTCAAGCATGATTTTTCATATTTGAAGTCCAATTTTCTGATTTTGAATTTCTTCATTTTTCTAAAAATTTTTCGTATGAACAAGCCCATGTTTTTTTCCTACATGAAATCGAAAAAATTCAATAACATGGAACGATCGCACACTAAGAACCTCAACTCGCACAAAAAAGGGAACAGGAAAATCGTACTCATTAGCTATGTGAAATCGGTATAAGAAATAGAAAAAAAAAAAAAAGAGGAATAGAGCTCAACGACGCAAAACAGACACATGAGTAAAATGAATGAAACCTACAGTTTTGGAAATATATACCGCTTTTAGGTGAATAAGGGCAAAGTTGTACTTTTCTAAACCCAGACTAACAAAGCCCATAATACATGGGCCAGTTATTGACGTAAAACCAACAAAAATATAAAATCACTTTGAGTAAGGCCTAAAACTAATCCTAATTACTAAAGTTTTTGTTGAGCTAAAGCTAAATTTTCTAATTAGAAATATATGCTTCCAAAACAAAAAAATTGTTGTGTAGTTTTTTATTTTCTTTAAAAAAAATAGTTATACAATTTTAAATATTTTTAGTTATAGTGACTTAACGGAAACTTTAACAAAGTTAGATGTAGGTGATAAATTGTAATAGTTTAAAAAGTTCAAGTGGTTAAAATTAAAAATTAAAAAGTTCATGTGGTGATTATGTACGGGCCGAAATTTTCATGTGTTATTGATGCAAATGGAATGAAAATATTATTGACACATTGGCGGAGTTATCAAACAGCCCCAGAGAAGTTGCAAAAAGAGAATTGCTTATGACGTCATGACTAAAAGAAGTTACAATTATCAAATGCTTAAACAAAAGAAATCATATTTAAGACGAAAAAGAAGAAATTAGAACACAAGTATAATTAGGCAAGCCTAGCTACTCAGTGGATCCATGTTACCAGCAAATGGAAGTGGCGGGACCAAAAAGTGGTAATGTATGTTTAGGCCTATTTGCAACTAGATGGAACAAGTTAACCGCTTTTTGGACAGGCAAGAACCATAAAATATACTAGCTTGATTGGAGAGGGTGAAAGACATAACACATTTATCTCTCCTGGTTGATATTTGAACCTGATTTCGATGTGGACCAAAAATGTAGCTATTATACATATTTACTAGCTTGACCAGTCACGAAAGATTTATAGAAGTCTATAACATATTTGAGGCAAATTGCGTATACTAATTGAATTGAATTGTCAGTTATATTTGACAAATTACAAGATTCATAAGAAATTACTCCACTTCGACGAATGTAAAGCGGATTCGCTTTGGAATTCATGCATATTGCTGGCACTTTCACATCATACAATATTCATAAAAAATAATACAATATCAAACTATGCTTTCTTCAAACACTTCAGTGTGTGATTTGTAAGAAGGTTTATTACATTAAACCTACTGAAGTGATCTTCTAATCAACTAAGGATTGCAAAGACTCATTGTTTATCAGGGACTCAAAACCTATCTCGATTAGGAAGCCTCTAAACAGTGTTTAAGAAGGATAATGAAGGCTTAAGGGTTCCGAGTTCTACAAGGATTGGAACAGATTAAACCTATAGCATGAAGGATATCTCTAAGTGTTTCTTGATGGGCAAGACACTTAGAGAGATGCATATAAATAGAAGGCTCCTTCCTAGATCCGAAACACAACAAAAGCTAATCAGAAAATTCACCCATCAGAGTTATAGCTATCAAGATCGGTTTCTAAGGAGAAGAGCTTCTTTACCTTCTTTCCTTGCGCAGCCAATCTGTTTCAGCATCATCAGATCTGCTCCAGCACCATGACGGATTCAGGTTAGTGTTCTATGTGTTATAGCTCTAAAGTATTTACATGTGGTATCAGAGCATGAGTTATATCATGTTCTACCTAACAAAACTCGTGCAGCAAAATTAAGAGAAATAACTGACAGTTTTTTAAGTTATAAAGTATGAACATGATAACAGTATAAAGTATGAACTTTATCATGTTCTTGACGGTTTCTACAGATCATTGCTTACAGTTATTGTGCAGTGATTGAGTAAGCCAAAGCGACTCAACCATTGTATGATCACTGTATTCAAGGTTTTATGATCAGAATTTGCACCATGATGCAAAACATGTCGAAAGGCTTTCTGTCTAAAGATGTAAGCTGTTTGATATGTCTTGCATCATGGTGGATCGACATGGGACATGGATAGATATGGATTAGTTAAAGGTTTTCTTCTGTCTAAAGATGTAGAAGATCTTTTGCTCAGGAAATTCACATCTATTCGTTTTCCAGTGTCAATAAGCATGCTTGATTCACTGTCCAAAGATGTGATTAAGTATGTTTGATTAAAGTTCTGGGGAAAGTTGTATGTATATATATAAAGTGCTTATTTTGTTCTAAACATGTACAGTCAATCATAACTCGATTCGAACTCTCACTGGCTCAAATTATAAGAAATGGAGAGAAGATGTGGAAATTGCCCTTGGACTTCTGGATTATGAGATGGTTCTTACTGATGAAGCTCTATCAGTGCCTGCGAGTGATGCATCTGCTGAGACTAAAACTAAATATGCAAAGTGGATTAAGGCCAACAAAATGGCAATTCTAATAATGAGGAGGTCTATTTCAGAAGAGGTCAGAGGCAGTGTTATCGAAACTGAGAATGCTAAGCTATTCATGGAAGCTATTGCAGAAAATTTCCAAGGATCCAAGAAAGCTGAAATAGGCACACTCATGAGCCAGCTGACAGATATGAAATACAATGGAGAAGGCTGCATAAGGACTCACATTCTGAACATGGTTGAAATAGGAAACAAGCTAAAAGCCCTGAAAGTCAATGTGGATGAGACCATGATGGTGCACTTTGCCATTAACTCTCTACCTAGCATTTTTAGACAACTGAAAACTACTTATATTGCTCATAAGGAGATATGGTCAGTTGCTGATTTGATAGGTATATGTGTGCAGGAAGAACAAAGTATTAGAAAGGACAAAGGCAAAGAACAAGTGTATTTCGTGCAGGATACTAAATTCAAATCAAGAGAATGGACCAAAAACAAGAATGCAGATAAGCAGCAAAAGAAAGATGAGACTGCAAAGGGGATGGGTCCAGTAGGTCTAAAGTGTTTCTTTTGCAAAAAGTTTGGACACTTAAAAAGAGATTGCAGGAGATACAAACGTTGGTTAGAGAAGCAAAAGGGAAAAGGTAAGCATGAAAATATCTCTGTAATCTATGAATCTAATACGGTTGAAGTTTTATCTAATTCATGGTGGTTAGACAGTGGTGCAACAGTTCATGTGACTAACTCTTTGCAGGGATTCAAAACAAAGAGGGTGCCAAACAAGGATGACTTGAAGGTGTTCGTGGGAAATGGAGAAAAAGTTAGAGTAGATTTTGTTGGTTTAGCTAGTCTTGAATTGGAGTCAGGTTTTATTTTGGAATTAGTTGATGTCGTTTATGTTCCTTCTATGACAAGGAATTTATTATCAGTTAGCAAGCTTGTAAAATCAAACTTACAGTTTGAGTTTGATGAGTCTGGTTTCTCCATTTTCAGAAATAAAAGTTTTATTGGTAATGGATTGTTGATTGATGGAATGTTTCGCTTGAACTGCAAATTGCCAAATCAAAATACAGAGATGATAAATATGTTAAGTTCGAAACAGCCATGTAATACAGAATCTTTCACACTATGGCATAAGAGACTTGGACATGTCTCGAAAGAAAGGATGAATCTGTTAAGCAAAGAGTTAATCCTTCCACCACTTAATCACCATGAACAAGATAAAACATGCATTGAATGTGCAAAAGGAAAATTGACAAATCTCAGAAAGAAAGGGGCAATAAGAAGTGAGAAACTACTTGAGATAATACACACAGATATTTGCGGGCCTTTTCCAGTTGATACACATGATGGTTTCAGGTATTTTATTACCTTTACAGATGATTTTTCAAGATATGGATATGTGTATCTCATAACAGAAAAATCCAAAGCATTGGAAATGTTTAAAATCTACAAAGCAGAAGTGGAAAACCAACTGGATTCTAAGATAAAGGTTGTAAGATCAGATAGGGGAGGAGAGTTCTATGGCAAGTTCACAAAAAAAGGAAGAAATCCAGGACCCTTTGCAAACTTTCTACAGCAAGAGGGTATTGTTGCACAATATACAAATCCTGGAACACCACAGCAGAATGGTGTTTCAGAAAGGAGAAATAGAACCTTAATAGAGATGGTGAGGAGCATGATGTGTTGTGCAAAGCTTCCTACTTTTCTATGGGGAGAAGCCTTAAAAACTGCAAACTACCTTGTCAATAGAGTTCCTACCAAAGCTACAAACAAGATACCCTACGAAATCTGGTGTAAAAGAAAGCCTAGCTTGGCTCATCTAAGGACCTGGGGATGCAAGGCAGAAGCAAAGTTGTACAATCCTATGCAGAAGAAGCTTGATTCCAAAACTGTGAGCTGTTTCTTCGTAGGATATCCAGATAGGACAAAAGGTTACAGGTTTTATTGTCCTAAACACAACACTAGATTTGTAGAAACACAAAGAGCAATCTTCATTGAGGAGGAGAAAGAAGAATTAGACAATGCAGATTTTGTTTTTGATGAAGTTTTGGAAAATCAAGAGACTGTAGAAGAAAATGAAACGACAGAAGTGATTGTTTTACCTTTTGTTACCTTGGAAGGAAACCAAGCCTCACCAACACATGAGGACAGAAATCATGAGCAAAATCCAGTGACAGAAACTCAACCAATTGCAGCAGAAGAAATACAAACAGATCAGCCAGCACAAGCTTCAAACCCACAACTTAGAAGATCACAAAGGCCTAAGAGGCCAGCCTTGTCGAGTGACTATTTTGTTTACCTACAAGAATCAGAGCATGACATCAATACTGAGGAAGACCCTGCAACCTTCAAGCAGGCCATGGAAAGTAACAAAAGTTCACAATGGTCTGCAGCCATGGAATCTGAATTAGAATCCATGAGCAAAAATGGGGTATGGAGACTAGTTAATCTGCCACCAGGATGCAAACCTATAGGATGGAAGTGGGTTTATAAAACGAAAAGAAATGCACAAGGACAAATAGACAGGTATAAAGCCAGACTAGTGGCAAAAGGTTACACACAAGAAGAGGGAGTTGATTACAATGAAACTTTCTCTCCAGTATCAACTAAAGATTCATTCAGAGTTATAATGGCTTTGGTTGCACATTTTGATTTGCATCTTCATCAGATGGACGTTAAGACAACCTTCCTAAATGGAGAACTAATTGAAGAAATATATATGAAGCAGCCGGATGGTTTTGCCTCAAAAGGGGAAGAGAATTTAGTGTGCAAGCTGCAGAAATCAATATATGGTCTAAAACAGGCATCAAGACAATGGTATCTCAAGTTTGATGAAGTTGTTAAGTCCCAAGGCTTCATTGATAATCCATTGGATGAATGCATCTATATGAAATTCAATGGAAAGAATTTCATCTTCATGCTGTTATATGTGGATGACATCCTTCTAGCAAGTAGCAATTTGTCCATGTTGCATGACACTAAAAGAATGCTATCAAATCATTTTGATATGAGTGATTTGGGAGAGGCAAACTACGTTCTTGGAATAGAAATCAGCAGGGACAGAGAAAGAGAAATGATTGGTTTATGTCAGAAGGCATATATTGAGAAAGTGCTTAAGAGGTTTAACATGGGAAACTGTACAGGATGTGATGTTCCTTTTTCGAAAGGTGATAAATTGAACAGTGAACAGTCTCCTAAAACTGAGCAAGAGAGAGAAGAGATGAAGGATAAGCCCTATGCATCATTGGTGGGAAGTTTGATGTATGCACAAGTCTGCACCAGACCAGATTTGGCATTCTGCATAAGTGTTCTTGGCAGATTCCAGTCTAATCCAAGCCAAGCACATTGGATTGCAGGCAAGAAAGTATTAAGGTACTTGCAGAGAACTAAAGAGTACAAATTGGTCTATAGAAAGGTTGATAACTTGCAGCTGGAAGGATATGCAGATGCAGACTTTGCAGGATGTCAGGATACTAAGAAATGCACATCAGGAGTTGTTTTTCTGTTTGCAGGAGCTGCAGTGGCTTGGAAAAGTATGAAACAGCAGTATGTATCAACCTCAACCATGCAAGCAGAATTTCTGGCAGTTTATGAAGCCACCTCAATGGCAATGTGGCTTAAGAATTTCATGTCCATGTTGAAAATTGTAGACTCAATACAGAGGCCAATTCAGTTATGGAATGACAATACTGCAGCAGTGTATTTTGCACAAGGAAATAAAAGATCAAGTGGAATGAGGCATTTGCATTTAAAGTTTTTATCTTTAAAGGAAAAGATTCGAGATGGAGAGACTGCTCTAAGTCACATTGGCACATATTTTATGATTGCAGATCCCTTAAATAAAGGTCTGCCTAATCATGTTTTTCATAGGCATGTGGCAAGCATGGGATTGCAGTTGAGTTTCGATACCTAAAGTCAGTGGGAGTCAGTGGGAGCTAGAGTTCTTGCTGTTATTTTTCAGTTTTGATTTTGTTAACTAGTTTTATCTAGACTGTTTTGGTTTTGCAGACTTAATTGAATTACTTTTATATAATGTTCTGCATTTGCTGTTTATGAATGACAAATAGAATAAAGGCCAAACTGTAAACATGCTAGCATTCTGCTTGCAGTTTGAATCTATGAATGAGTCATTAAAGTTTGTTTAAAAGGAGACCTTGGTAGTCTTGAAGGGTGAGCAAAGAACAGTTTTGGTTTTGTCACACTTACAGTAAAACTAAACAGGTTCTTGTTTTCAATCTAGTTGGAAGCCTTATGTGTTTTGCAAATTCATATATGTGGTTATAAAAGTCTTGGATGTTATATATCCAGTGTACTTCGATAGTCCCTTGTGAATTTTCAAAATGACAGTGGCTTGATAAAAGGAACAAGAGAGTTTTGAGTACCACATGGCCATTAAGTGATGAACAATAAGTCTAAATTGATTATTTGATCAAGTGGGAGAATGTGAGAAGGTTTATTACATTAAACCTACTGAAGTGATCTTCTAATCAACTAAGGATTGCAAAGACTCATTGTTTATCAGGGACTCAAAACCTATCTCGATTAGGAAGCCTCTAAACAGTGTTTAAGAAGGATAATGAAGGCTTAAGGGTTCCTAGTTCTACAAGGATTGGAACAGATTAAACCTATAGCATGAAGGATATCTCTAAGTGTTTCTTGATGGGCAAGACACTTAGAGAGATGCATATAAATAGAAGGCTCCCTCCTAGATCCGAAACACAACAAAAGCTAATCAGAAAATTCACCCATTAGAGTTATAGCTATCAAGATCGGTTTCTAAGGAGAAGAGCTTCTTTACCTTCTTTCCTTGCGCAGCCAATCTGTTTCAGCATCATCAGATCTGCTCCAGCACCATGACGGATTCAGGTTAGTGTTCTATGTGTTATAGCTCTAAAGTATTTACATGATTTTCACAATTTTACCTCATCGCTTTTTTCCAATCACTTTCACAAGTCAATCAGGTGTTTCATGAGAGAGTATAAGATATAACCTATAGATATTCCAATTACCACCCCAGATACATAGCCCATTAACACTACCTTCCAATCAAATCCATACCATTCCCATGCTCCAAATCATTTTCTTCTTGCAATGCCGGTGGCGATGACTGATGTTGAAAACATGTTTATGAAAGTGGAAGTCCACATAATCCAACGTTGCCACTGCATGAATCATTGTCAAATGTATCAAATTGTTTTCCATGAGGTATGGGCCCCACAAGTTGGTTTGCCGAAACGATGCACTTTTCAAGTGTTCTTAAATTTACCAATTGCTCTGGAATCTCATTGACAAGCCTGTTTGAAGAAAGGTCTAAGCATTCGAGATTGTTAAAATTGCCAAACGAGGGCAGAATTGGACTTGTAAGACTATTATGAGAAAAGTTAAGCACCTTCAATGACTTAAGCTTACCGTTTACGTGTGGAATCTCTCATATGAAGTTGTTGTTTGAGAAATCTATAGTTGTGAAGAAAGTCTGGATCTTCGCCATTTCAATTTCAGAGCCCTTAGGCCATCTCCAAGTGAGGGCTGTATCTTCAAATATAGCCCAAAGTTCCCAAAACTCATCTCTAAGAGTGGGCTACACAAAGGGTAGGGGTCATCATTTGGCCCACAGGCCTGTGGTCCAATGGGAGCCAGCCCGGCCCATTAAGAAAAAGCCCAGCCTGACATGTTGTTTAGTGGGCTAGGCTTGAGCTTGGGTGTTTAAAACCCGGCCTAGCCCATAAGCCCGGCCTATTTGAGCCCATTAAAGCTAGACCCTCAAAGCCCTTCAAAGCCCGGCTCGTCAAGCCCATGGATATAAGCCAGTCCTCTGTGCACTAGAGAACCATTTGGATCAGGTGAGAACGCTTATGTGAGAACATTATATAAGAATCAATCGCAGCCATTGAAATGCATCTGAAAGGTTGAAGAGAAATGTTTGTGCCTGATAAATCACGGCCATGAGCAGGCCGAAGGAGCCCTTTATCTCGGCCCTGGCACTTGTTTGCAGAGGCTGAAACGCAGCGTTTCGCCAGGGTACTTCGCCTTCTTAAAAATAAAAGAAGGAAATGCTAAGGCACGATCATCTCGGCCTCAAGCATAGACCGAGGCCGAGGCCGAACAAATTTGCGGCCAAGGCATTAAAGGCAAATCATCACGTGACAGCAGGGTCCCAGGCTTCATTTAATGAAGTAGTGCCTGTTTAATGCTGCAAAACCCATTGGCCACAAAGTAGCATTTAATGCATGAGGGAAGGTGGGAAGTGACTGAAGTCAGGATTTGGTGATGAAGATCAGAGTGATTAGACGTGGACATTCTCACAAAGATTCTGACAGCTTGAGATGTTGGTTCACCAGCTATCCAGGCAATAAATGCGTCTCCACGGCCAGAGGTTCAAAACCCACGATTGAGCGCGGCGGCCGAGATTCACCAGGATTTCTGGGGTCTCATCACCATACTTCACGATCCCAAATGTCGATTGGATTGCCCACTTGCGCTAATCAGACTCCACTATGCGTAAATTCAGCCTCGATTACTCATCCAGGGACTCTTTGATCGGTTCATAATTGTATATCATTTTGTACCCTTCTAGCTTATGATTTGGTTATGCTTTTGAGTTAAACTTGTGCTTTTAATCCTTTTTGTGTTTATCTTTCAGCTTTAGGTAACAATGATGGCTTTGGATATGAAATGATGTAATCCATGCATGTTAAAGCCTGTTTTGGATAAAGGGAAGAAGTGCTTAAAGACAAACTCATTTTGGCTACAGCCCCCTGCCAGTCCAGTTCCGTAGGTCATATTGGAAGCTTTGTTTCAGCAACCTACACAGCTCGGATGAGACAGAATTCTTCATGAACGTTGTTCCAATGGGTGTATACTATAACATATCCAAAATTCAGCCCCATTGGATAAATATGGAGTCTGTCGCCTAGCAAACACAGAACCATGCTCAGGATGGATTTTTGTCAGCGAGCAAAACGAGTTAACAATTTGTTTTGGCCTTAACTTCTTCATCCGAGCTTGGATTGGGCCAATACTTGTGTGGTTGGATCAGACACATTCTGAACTTCAATTTGGAGTACTTAAAGTCATCATTTGCTTAAGAGAAGCACAAATTGTAAGCCCTTGAAGTTGCTGGTCATGCTGACCTCAGGATGAGCTGGTTGGAAGCTTGGTCATGGTGAGCTAGGCATGAGCTATTGTAGCTGGTTGGAAGCTTGGTCATGGTGACATGAAGATGAGCTAGGGCTGCTGGTGGGATTTATTGGTGAAGTGCAGCAACCAATTCAAATTTTCTAATACAAGTGCATCAACCAATTCAAGATTTTATAATACAAGTGTTGTATGCGTTAGCCATGTTGAATTCAGATTTTCTCTTCCCTTAGGCCTATAAATAGGGATGTTCTCTAAGCTTGTAAACACACCCCAAGGGGGGGAGCTCTCAAACACTTCTTTAGAGCTCCCTTCCCTTCTCTCCCTCAAATTCTCTTAGTTTCTCTTTCTAGTTTTCAATTGTTGTAATGAAATCTTTTGTGTTGAAATTCTCCTTAAGTTTTTCTTAGTTCCACTTTACTTTTCATTATGTAAATTCTTTTCTTTAGTTTCAAGTTTGATTAGTTTCCAAGTTTCAATTATGGTTTTTGTTCTTATTCATTATGCTTATAAGTTAATATGCTAGTTTGAATGATTGATCACCATTTAGGCTTGCATGTTAGCTATCTTGGTTTGAATTAAGAGTAGACACCATGCTTTAATTCGAATTGAACTATGAATAGGAAGAGTATGTATGGACATTCGACAACAGGGATTAGATACATGCTTGGTTGTTTAAATTGTTCTTCTATGCTTAATGGGTTCCTAATGCTTAATTTTAGGTTAGACAACAAATGATCAAATTAGGGAATTAGGAACACAAGGTTATGACCACACACCATGGCTTAATCATACTTTAGCTAGAACCAATCCATTAATCTAATTGAACTTGGGAACTTATTTGCTTGAGTTAGTTATTTCTTTCTTCCTTGTTTTATTTATTTCCTTTCTTTTTCATTTCTGTTTTGTGTAGGGAAACTAAATTGGATCATTCAATCACCAATCCATGTGGAATCGACCTCGCACTTACATACGCTAAACTACCAACGGTTCGTGCACTTGCGAGTATCACAAGTTGAGGATGCAACTGAATCCATTTTGGTGCAGCTGTATCTACGCAACACTCTTCCTATAAATACAAGACTCGAGCTACTTTCAAACGGTTCAAACACCAAAACAAGCCTCCCACGGAGCAACTTATTTTCTTCTGTAATGCACTTTCAATATCTTTACTTGCTTTCCTAGGAGTAGTGTTAGGTTGTAAGCAGAATCCATTCATCAATATATCATACGACCCTTGATTTTCAAGGCGCCGGAGCACCATCTCTGTTTGTTCGCTCACTCACCCCATATATCACACGACCGTCGCTCCCTGAGCAGCGCGCCGGAGCACCGCCCAAAACCCACCACCAACACCACCACTCAACGGCCTTGTAGTTCAGGCCGTGAACCTAACAGCCGAGACCAGTTCCTCTCTCGGCTACAATCGTTTGACCAAGAAGACAGATCAAACAGGCGCACCATTCACCCATCCAACGCTCACCAAAACATCAACGCACGGTAAACCGTGCTGGCATGCCCGCGCACAACCGCACCGCACCCAAAAGCAGGAAACCCCGTGTTAACGCACGTCCCCTCGGCCCGGAACTCCAGGCCGTGAGATTTGCACGTCAGACAAGAAAAAGCAAGCTTACGAAGCGGAGGATAGGCTAAAGTTTCCCCTTAGCAGAGGTGTCACGTCGCGCCTTATTCGAAAAAATGGCGCCTTTCTTATTCCTGACAGTGGCGCCTTTCTTGTCAATGGAATTATGAATTAACCATAGTCATAACACCCAAATACCTACCAGACATCAAGTTCTCTATTCCTCATCTCTTCTCACAGAAACTCGTGTACTGTTTATCTTTGAGTTGCCCTTCTGTTGTCGCAGAACCTCCGTGATCGAGTAATTCTCATCTGAACGTTTGAATCGGTACGTTTCTGTCGAATTCCCTCTCTCTCTTTGATATTAAAGTTTGCATGTTATATTTCATTCACTTAATTTAAATTGCTTTAGGATTTTAGGGAGGATTTGAGGGGTTTGATTTTCTGGGTAAGAGTAGTCTGTCTCTGTATGGATGTGTTTGCAAAATTCTAAATTGGCCTTAGTCCTTTAGTCCAATCTGTGAATGAACTTTTAGAGAAAATTCATAAACAAAAAAAAGAAAGAAAAAAAGAAGGTACCAACTTTTCTTTGTAGGAAATGATGGAACAACCTTAACGTTATGACTTGCACATGAAATGTTTATTACTCTAACATGTGCAAGAGGGTTTTTTTTTTGGGTCAAAAGTGTGCAAGAGGTTCTGTGCCGTTTCCCTATGAAGCATGAACTATCAAAGCATTCAGAAAGACTAAAATATGGCAACTAAATCTTTTAGCACTCTCATATTAACATGCTAGAGCTTCTTGTGCCTTCCATTCATTAGCGACCAAATTCCTAAACATGCCCTTCTCTCTCAAATACCTGAACATCAATAAAACATACAAATAATTGTAATACTAATTTTGAAGAAGCATGACTGGAAAACGAAACACTACTCTCAAGAAACAATGGATGTACTGGAATTCTTATATTTGCCTCTTTATATCCAATTCAACAATTTGCTTTTACAAAAACCAATTAAAAGATTAAACCAATAAATATTAAAATCATAAATTAAAAATTGAGAACCTCATCACTTTTATGCATCTAGAGGTTCAATTATTCTGGATAGCCAGTGTTGGTTTGTATTATTTCTTGTAGTTTGTCTCGCTTAGAAAGGGTGCTGATTAAGGAGGAGAAGCAAGAGGCAATAGGTCGTTGGTTCCAGAACCGACCGATCGCATAAATCTCGGGAGTAGCAGTCGCAAGTGCTAGAGCGAATTCAAGTATCTACAAAGAAGCGATCGGTCGCAAGGTAAAAGCGACTGCTCGCCGCGTGTTTTCCAGTACGACGTGTTTTGGTATTTTACATGGGTTTTGGAGTTTTTTCTAGTCTCTTTGGGCTATGTTAAGTCTTCTATTCCTATTAAGTTTGTACTTAAGTCCTATGAACTATCAATAGGCACTTTAGTGCGAGGTTTTCATAACGTGAGAAAACTAAGGCATCAAATTGGGTTTGAGCCAAGGGTGAGAGAAAAGATAGCTAGGGTTTGATAGAGAGCAAAGGGGGTTCTTCATTGTAACTAAATGTGTTGTTTCATACTAGTGAATTTCTCAAGGATCACCAAAGAGCACGTCGGCACAAAGTCAAACCTCTATAAATTCTTGAGTTCTATGCGTGCGTGTTTAATTTTTGGTTCGTATGTGTGCTTTATCTTTGCGTGACTTGTGTGTGGTAGTTGCATAGTCCATCAATGACAAGCGCTCCCAGAAGATGATATCACAAGTGGCGAGTGTGAAGGTCGAGTTGAAGCAATTCACCGGCAAGGAGAACTTCATGCTTTGGCAACGAAGGATGACGCACGTCCTTAAGCAGCAAGGTCTCAGCATAGTCTTGGCAGAAAAGGAAAAGAAGCTGAAAACCATGGCGGATGCTAAGTGGGAAGACCTAGACGAGCTTGCTAGAGGATCCATCAAACAACATCTCAGTGACAAAAATGTTGTGTAATGTGATGGAAGATGTCGCGAAGCTTACATGGTAGAAACTTGAGGAGATGTTTGCGTCAATAGATTTGTCAAACAAGCTTTTCTTGAAGGAAAAGCTTCACTCTCTAAAGATGGAGGAGGGCATAAACATGATGGAGCACATTAGCACCTTTATTAGGTGTATTGCAAACTTACAGAGGTTGGATTACGTTTATAAGTCGGGACAAGGCCATGATGTTGTTGACATCCTTGCCTCTGTCTTATAAGAACTTCTGCACGATGCTTATGTTCGGCAAAGGAACTTTGAAGTATGAAGAGGTGATGCAAGACATCCTGACGCATCATACGATAGTTCAACAAATAAGAGATGTCTCTCAAGGTGAAGGCCTTGTAGCAAAGTTCAGAGAGAGAGGTTAATCGAGTAAGCGCGAAGGCAAGAAGAGCAATTGGGGAAGATCAAAATCCATGGAGAAACACAGTTGTTTTGAATGTGGGTAAAAAAAGAAGCTGGGGTTGTGGAGGATAGCGATAATGAGCTTTTATTTACTGATAGCATTGTTAATATTGATGCACTTGCTATTTCTTCCAGGGTTTCTACTTCTGACTAGATTTTGGATTTCATGTACTCATATCATATGTGTTCAAACAAATCTTGATTTGACACTTATAAGGTGGATAATGGCGGTGAAGTTGTGATGAGGGACGGCTCCGTTTGTAGAGTCGAAGGCACATGTACTATCAATGTGAAGATGCATGACGACATGGTTAGGACATTGAGTATGGTTAGGTACATACCAAAGTTGAAGAAGAATATGGTCCCCCTCGATACTTTTGACAAGAATGGTTATTCCTACAAGGCCATGGGAGGGAAACTCAGTGTCTCAAAGGGTTCACTTGTGATTATGAAGGGATAAATTACCTAACTGCATGTATCGACTATATGGTACAATGGTGATTGGTGAAGCAGATGTATCTACCAAGAAGGACTCAGAGGATGAGACTCAACTTTGGCATTTGAGGCTAGGGCATATGAGTGAGCGAGCCTTTTTTTAGCTATTGTTTCTCCTAGATTCAATCGGCCTAACTTAGGCATCGGAGGGCCTTTGGCCAACGCCCTTTAGGTGTGGTCTATTTACTCTAGTCTTTTTTACAAGAATTGAGAAGGAGAGAGAAGGAAGAGCAGAGAATCTGATTTAGATCTAAACAGATGAAGTGTATGAAATGCTAGATGCAGATTTTGAACAACAGAAGTAGATTTCAAAAGCAATACGGAAATCTCAATTCGAAAACCATGGCCTCACCCAGTAGAAAATGCATTGTAAAAGTTTTTTCTTAAAAAATTCTTAATGGGTGAAGTCGATTTCAAAAATAAAAGCAGATTTCAAGAGCTATTTGAAAACCTCATTTTAAAAACCATGAACACTCTCACAGAGAAAATGGCAGAGGTATGCATCTCAACAATCCAGTAATGAAAGTGTTGGATGTTCTCTACCATTAGCCACCCTTTTGATAAATTAGGGCATCTCAAAATATAGACACCTGTGAGCTAATGATAAGAGCTAGAATTGGACAAAAATGGTTAAGATAGAAAAACTACAACTGGCAATAGAGGCAAGCTCACGTGAAAAATAAATGATGTGACAGTAACACGTGACAAACAATGATGACTAGTCATGCAAAAGAGAGCTTTGAGAGCATGAATCCATCATGAAGTTGATCTCAGCCATACTCTTCATAATTTGGGCCCATTTGATAACTATTTCAGTTTCTAGAATATGAAATTTCTTTGATATTGGTAACCAATTATAGTTTTAAAAAAAAACTGAAAATGAAAAACTTTTTAAAAGTTGTTTAGTAACTGATTTCAGTTTTATGTGAAACTTGAAAATGAATTTCTTTTGGGGTCAAATTGGGAATTTCAGGTCATAAAATGAAATGCATGTTACAAAGAGTTCGTAGTATTTTTGGGTGCATTTTTTTTAGCGTTATGATGAATTTTTGGTGAATTTTGGATATAGAGGTCTTGAAGCTCGAATTGGCTATGCGGCTAAACGCAAGAGTTGAGCAACGTCCAAGTCGGTAGGTCCCAAATATCAACTTATGGTAACTGGAGTAAAATGTATGTGTGGTGATGTGAAATTGTTGAATAAGAAAGGATGACCATGGTTAATGATAGTACCAGTTTGAACAAAAAAAATAGAAAGAAAGGATGGCAAAACAAAAAATTAAAATGAAAAAAACTGAAAACTGAAAATACTTTCAAGTTGTTTTTAAAAAATAAGGGTAATTTTGAAAACTAGTTTTACTTTTTCAAAAACTGAAAACGAAAACTTTTACCAATAATGTTTTTAGTTTTCAATAAAAGTTAAAAAAAAAAAAAAATGGTTATCAAACGGTAGAAATAAAGTCCAAATGGATACGGAAAAGCTAGTGTGACACCCAAAAGGAGCATTTTGTGTGGGCTTATTTTTTTGTTTGTTTTTTTGGCTTAAACTTCTGGGCTAGAACAACGGGCAACAACGTCCACAAAGCATTGCCGAAGGTCACCCAAAATATAGTCCAACTTGATGGATGACGGAGGAGAATAAGAAGAGGCACACATCAAATATGGTATATTTAGCATGTTTAATTTCGAATCAGCGTATTTTTAAATCAATAAAAGAGCCATATATTTAGTATTTAGAAAAACTTTGTTATTTTGTTTTTTTCATGTAAAAAGCGTGAATTATACAAAAGGGCCTCATATTAATCTCTCTCCCTTGACCTACAAAACTCAGGGCTGGCCATGTTCCTATCATCAAGAATACTAATGACATCAAAAAAGGCTCATAGAGAATGTGGAGCACCAACACCTTATCATAGCCCATTCTTGTTCGAATTCCGCCCTTACGATGACATGTATAAATAATTTTAAAAAAGAAGGAATTTTGAGGACTCCCACTGAGCATGCATGAACCGAACCACTGAAGCAGAGTCACTCTCAATTATCATACTCTTAATACCTAAATTCTTAGCTAGTTGTAAATTGCATGTAATCCAGAAAGGAAATAGTGCGCAAAGAGGTCTTGTAGTCATTTTCCCTTATTGTTGTTTATATTTCTAGTTTAGTTAAAGTTGAACTTTATTTTCAATAGTTCGTTCGTTATTGTGAGATTTGAGTTAGATGAGAGATTAATTTATGAATCTCATATTTGAGGGTTGTTCTTGGGGCAAACATGATATTTTGGCCTACCTTTGAGGTTTGCTTGCTACGTACTATTCTTATACTTGCAAAATGAGAGATTAATTGCTACCGTAGACCTTTGACCTACCTTTGGCCTAACTAAACATGATATTTTTGTTTTATTTTAATATATGGCCCTAGTCAACTGTCTTGTTAGAGTATGTAGAGCTAGGATTGTGACAAGTGTCACTTAGTCATTGACTAATGTTAGAATTAGGTAGTAAGCTGTTGTAATCAGTTAGAGCCTTATAAAGCTAAACAAGCTATAAAGCTTAACTCTCTGTATTGTATGGTTATCTGAAAAATAATATAGAAAAGTTCATCTTCTTCTTAATTCTCTCTCTATTTCTCTTTCGTTAACATGGTATCAAAAGCCATGGATCGATCCTGAGTTCTTCTGCTTCCACTTTCTATGCCTTGATATTCTCTTATGAAAGTCCATATGGAAATCGACCTATTTGATTCTTCCACTTCATTCTTGGATTCTCAATTTCATCAAACTGCCTTTCGGGTTTCTATTCAGCTTGATATTGTGGATTTTCAGTCTCATCTTTAATTCGAGTACGTCTCAATTGGGTTTTGTTGCTGATTTTGTGATAATACTCAATTGATACTCTGTTTTGGGAATTTTCCATGTTCTTGATCGATTGCTATCCACTTTTGGGGCTTTTCTATGAGATTGTTGATTTCAAGCCTTCGAATTGGGGATTTCCAAATCCATATCTGTTTCATGTAATTCTCCGTTGATTTGCGAATTCAAAGACCCCTCGATTGGGATTTGTTGCTGTTCTGGTGGCATTCAATGTTCTTGGTGGATTGTTAGTCAAATTAGGGCTTTTTGATTGTGATTTGTTGCTGTTTGTTTTGTAAGATTACTACTCAAATTATGACTGCTCAGATTGATTCGACTGGCTGACTTCATTTCCATGTCTGCCTATGAAGGTTCTCTTTCCTCAACTATGATATGTGGTGGATTTCAGATTGTTAGTTCTTTTGGTATGTCTGTTGTTCATCCTTTATCTCTCTTATTTCAATCATTGGAGAATTACTATGTGCAAAGATTCAAGCTTTCTATTTACCTATGATTGATAGTTATTGTAGCCACTCCGAAATCAAATATTGAATTCCTTGCTATAAGATTCAAGCTTTCTATTTGACTTGATTTGTGTAGTTTTGGGTTGTGGGTTAATACTACTTATGCATGTTGTTTAGTGATTTAATAAATATTATTTTCATTTCCTTAAAAAAAAAAAAAAAATTTGGTATAGAGACGATTTATAGGAGTGTATAACATAGTTAAAATGCAGATATAGCGGATGTGCTCTTCACTATGCACATGAGTTCGAATCTCCCTCCCCATAGATTACAAGTAGCACGAGCAATTACTCCACTTGACAAAACTAAAGAGCATTCTCTTTTGGAATTCATGCATGCTATGGGCCCTTTAACATAATACAATATTGATAAGAAATAACACAATATATGAAAATACATATACTTCTGGAATAATTTCTTCAAATACACCGCCGTGTGATTTTACGCTATCTCTTTCTTTCGACCACTTTCACAAGCCAATCCAGTGCTCTGTTAGAAAGTACAAGATATCCCAAGATATTCCAATTACCACCCCAAATGCAAACCCCATCAACACTATCTTCCAATCAAATCCATTCCCATACTCCAAATCATTTTCTTTTGGAAAACATGTTTTTGAAAGTGGAAATCCACACAATCCTACGTTTTCACTGTATGAATCATTTTCAAAAGTATCAAATTGCTTGCCATGAGGTATGGGCCCCACAAGTCGGTTTTCTGAAAGATTAAAATTTTCAAGTGATGTCAAATTTGCCAATTGCGCTGGAATATCACCAACAAGCCTGTTTGAAGAGATATCTAACCATTCAAGATTACTCAAATCGCCAAACAAGGGTGGAATTATCCCTGTAAGCTCATTATGAGAAAAATTAAGCCCCTTCAATGACTTAAGCTTACCGATCACGTTTGGAATCTCTCCTATGAAAGTTTTGTTTGACAAATCAATAGTTGAGAAGAAAGTCTAGATCTTCACCATTTCAATGTCGAAGCCTTTAATTGCCACTACCACAGGATCCTGATATTTGTACACTCACATATACTTCAGTTCATGTTCTTGTCATTTTATCATGGCCATCAATGTCGAACCTTATGGAAAATGCATTAAGGGTAGGAAAAAAAAAATTATCTTAGCCAGAAAAGAATCTTTTCCATGATTGCCAAGGGGGAAATCCACCTGGGAAAAAACTTTACGAAGAATGTGAATTAACTTGACAAAAAAAAAAAGAAAAAAGAAGAGGGGTTGAGTCCAGAGAAATTATAAATAATAATGAGAAACAGATTTTTTCAGCCCCTTGAAAGCAAGGGCGGAACCAGGAATTTTTCAATGGGTGGGCTAGCTAAAGTTATTAGCTTAAAATTTAATGATTATTTTTTTTGGTACTTACAATTTCTATAGACTTTCTAGAAATAAAAGTAAACATTAAATCATATAAACCACTCTAGTTCATAACTCCATAGACTAATTTTCAATAAGTTTTAACATAAACCAAATAAGGTTTAACACCATAGTAGATTGAACATCTAAGGTTTTTTTTTACCTAGATTGACCTTAGGTTCCTTCATGCATTCATATCATACATGAAAAATTATTTTATGTAAAAATATTGACTAAGTATGAAAAATGGGTTTTCAGAATAATCATTTTCTCAAGATAATTTTTGGAAGCACTACTACAAAAATTGAAATAGACGACGGGAATCCACCGTCATGTAGCATGTTTCCAAACCGACGTGAAATCGACCGCCATCTTTTAATACATAAAATAACGAAAGAAAATAACCGACGTCGTTAATACATTCCACGTCGTAAAACAATTAAAACCAACGTCTAATTCATACATAAATGCTTAAAAAGAAAACTTGGACTATATTAGACGACGGTTTTAGAAAAACACGGACGTTTAAAGAATGTTAAATGTCAAGAACAACCAAAAAGACGACGTAAAAACGATTATCCACGTCTGTAATTTAAAGAATACCGACGTGTAAAACGTAGAAATCATCGTGGTTCACATATACTACGTTCACTAAATAATAAAGAGAGTGGTTCGGCACTCTCATTCCTTAAGAGAGGTTTGGGGTTCGATCCCTACTCTCGTATGGAGTTACCACTTTGGCCAACACTTTACCCCTTACGGGCCGACCCGGTGTGAGTGGGGATTAGTCTGGGTTGTGGTTAAGGCTTAAAGGTGCCACCCATAATTGGGGCCCATCCAGGACCACCTCGTGGTTCAGACAAAAAAAAAATGACGTCTAAAACATATAACCTGGCAAATTTAACATATAAAAATACACTTTTAGATAAGGTTAGACATTGCTTTTATTAAAAAAACAGACGTTTTAAAAATTTAACATGACATATCTTTACTTAGAACTGACGTCACAAACTTCTAACCACGACCCTGTTGGTCACCACGGACGTTGAAAGTAATTTTGTCGGCGTGAACAGAAAAATAAACGACGTGGATTTAATTTTGAACATCGGTTAATGTAAAATATCTGTCATGGTTAGACCATTTACTATGGCCTAAGAGTCCTATTTTGCGACGTGGTTACCAATTTACTACGTCGGTTTGTTATAGCCTAACCGTCGTTAAGAAGAAAGAAAAAGATTTGAATATTATGGATTTGACGTCGGTTATTGTTAAATACGGGTCGTGGTTAAGAACTTTACTATGTCCCAAGTATCCAATTATTTGACGTTGTTATATAACTTACTACGTCTGTGGTTTGTTTATTCCCGCCGTTGTATTTCAAAAGTTTACTTTGGTAGAAGTGGTATTACATGTTACCACGTCATAATGTTATACATAACCGACGTTGTTGATTTTAAAAGACATTGGCCTTAGTTTACGGAAATGACGTGGTTATTTTTGTTTATACGTCTACAATTATTACGAAACAACGATTATTGTTTCAATTTGACGTCTCTACCTGTAATAGAACCGACGTGGATATTCAAGATAATTTATATAAATATGATTTTTTCACGCGTTTTCTAACTCTCAGTTTTCAATTAGGGTTCCAACTTCTTCTTGCCCTTGGCTTAGTCTCATCAACTTCTAAAAAATTGTCTTTCTGGAAGCAAATGTGGACACTTTAATTTATTGATTCAATAGGTGATCTATGTTTTTAGTTGCGTTTTCTGCTTTATTTCACTCAATAGGGGATTTCTTTGTATAAATTTATTTACAGTAATTGTCTTTGGTTTGCAGAATGATTCCTCACAAGACCAAGCGTGGTGCAGCCGCACTTGCCCGTTTGAAGGCATACGAGGGTGTTCCACCTCCTTATGATAAGATAAAGAGGATGGTCATTCCTGATGCTCTCAAGTGAGCTTTTCACACTCGTTTGTTGATTTTGATTACGTAGTTTTGTTATTTTTGTTTGGTTCTGTTTTCATGAACTGAAAAATTATTGTTTTTGGAAATTATCTGATTCCAGTACTGTTTGCTGGGCAAGCTTTCATCTGATTCCTGTACTTACAAATATTTACTAATGAATTTATCTGTGGCTGTGTAGGAGCTTGAGAACAAAAGGAAGGAGAGGGCTCAGCTTCCATATGAGAGGAAGAAACAGTTGAACAAGCTGAGGGTGAAGGCAGAAAAGGTTGCCGAGGAGAAACACAACCACAATGTATTTGCCTTTTAAATATTGCTCCTATTAAATATTGATCAGTAGAGATTTGCCTTTTAAGATGAAAATGTTGTTGAGGATTGACTTGAGAATTAAATTTTGTTTTGTGTTAAGATACTTGGTTGTTCCTTGTGATGGTTTTAAGTATTTTGGCAGTAGTTATTTCTGATAAATATTAAGAAAGATATTACCAAAATAAAAAAATAATTTTTTTTTTAAAAAGCAATAAAAATAAGACGGCGATTTACAGAGAAGACAGACGTATAAATAGAAAAAATACGATGGTAATTTGAACTTGGGACGTGGTTAATAAATACGACAGTAGTGTTGTAGGTACCGTCGTAGTACACTCCAAAATAATAAGTCGATAAATTAATCTGTCGCGTCATGGTACATTGATTTAACACATCATTGTTTTGTAATATACCGACGTGGATTCCATTATATTATACGACGCGGACTAAGAACAGTTGGTCGTGTTTAGTTAGGAGTTAACATGGCAAGTTTTTTGGTGAACTGTCGTCTTTATTTTCTACGTCGGAGGATTCATACCTGCTGTCATTGTTTTTTGGTCAGATTTTAACTCTGAAGAAAACGTTTTTAATAAGACTGACGATTATTATTTGTGTGTGTCGTTTAAAAAAAATATTCAACAGGACTTCCATTTTTTAGTTGTTTAAGTCACTTATCCACGACCCTTTTTTGTTCTACTGTCGTCTTTTTTTGGTCGTCTTTTTCACTTTTTGCAGTAGTGCGGCTTTTATTCCTCACACATCAAATAAGAAAACTTGATTTTATGGGATTTTAGTATGAATTTTATAACAAAAATTCCAAAATGTTGGAAATTAGGAAGTTTATTTATTTCGTTTTCTGCAATTGATTGTAATTGATTTAGGAGTAGTCTCCAAGTAAACCTAGGATTCCTTGTAGGGTTTGTACATCTTTCTATAAATACTTAGCCTTCCGCCTTTATCAATACATAGAGAAATATTCTTCTCAACACAGTCTCCAATTTGACATGGTATCAGAGAGCCGATTCTGGGTGTCTATTTATTTACAAACCCTAGCCGTCTAACTCTTCATGGGTGACGCTAGCAACACCTCTCAAACAGAAGCTAAAATTCCTCAAACAGAAACCATGGATCATACGGATCCTTACTTCTTGCAATCCTTGGATCATCCAGGGCTTGTTATTGTCTCCCAACCTCTTGATGGAAATAACTAAAGCACATGGCGCCGCACCATCACCATTAGTCTCAATGCCAAAAATAAATTAGGGTTTGTTGATGGCACCATCAAATCTCTTTCTGAGAAAGATTCCAAATACCCTTTATGGCATCGCTGCAACGATATGGTGATGGCTTGGTTGTTGAATGCTCTCACACCAGCCCTCGCCAATAGTGTCATCTATGCCGACACCCCTGTTGAAATTTGGAGTGATATGTAGGATCGATTCTCTCTTGGCAATCTTACTCGTGTTTTTCAAATTCGGAGGACCATCACCGAACAAAACAAGGTCAGCAAACTGTCTGTCAATACTATATAAAATTGAAATCTCTTTGGGATGAATTGGGCTCTTATCAATCTGTACCACACTGTACCTGTGGAGCCTTGAAGGTGTTACGAGCACGCGAGGATGAAGAGCAAGTCATACAATTTTTGATGGGTCTCAATGACTCATACACAGTCATTCGAGGCCAAATTTTGTTGATGCAGACTGTTCCTTATGTTAAGAGGGCCTATTCCATGATTATGCAGGAAGAACAACAGTGTGAAGTGGGAGAACACACTCCGTCTGAAGTTGCACATGCCATGAACGTGAGCAACAAGTTGTACAAGCCCCTGGCCCCTCCTCTTCTAGCAACTCCAAAGCACAAGATACCAACTCTTCCAAATATACTGCTCAAAGAAGCAATTCATGCAAACCTTTCTTTTGTACCTACTATGAGGATACTACTCATCTAGTCGACATGTGTTATTATTTGCACAGTTTTCCTACTTGGCACAAGTTTCATGGCAAAGATGTCAAACCACCCAATCGCTCCAAGAAACCCTCCATAGCAAATCAGACACAATCTACTCCACCACCCGCCGCAGAATGTTTCAAATTCTCCGTTGAGGAGTATGCTCAACTCAAGTCTTTGCTTCGTGATGGTAAACCTCGTGCTAATTTCATAGGTTAAATACCTTCATTTTGTGCCCTTACGAGGTCATCATTCACAAATCCTTGGATAATTGACAGTGGAGCCACTGATCACATTGCGCCTCCTTCTGGGCTATCTGTTACTACCCCACTCAACTCCACTGTTGATCTTCCTGATAGGTCTCATGCAAAAATCAGTGGCCTTGGTTCCTCATCTTTGAGTCCAAACTTATCTGTTGATGGAGTTCTTTGTGTGCCTTCCTTTTGTATTAATTTACTTTCTGTTAGCAAACTTACATCTCGTCTCAACTATTCTGTTCACTTCTTCACTACCAATTGTGTCTTACAGGACCTGACTTCGAAGAGGATGATTGGCCTGGGGAAACAAGTTAATGGCTTATACTACTTGCTCACGAAAGAAAACATCACCACTCCACCATCCACATCCAATGCCACCACATGCCACCTCAATCACAAATCCGCTGCTCTCTGGCATCAACACTTAGGTCATCCCTCCAAAGAACCATCCAAATTTTTGTCTCAAACCTTTTCTGGTATTTTATTTGATTTACACCATCATTGTGATATATGCCCTTTAGCTAAGCAAACTCGTTTGCCTTTTTCTTCCACTTCCATAAAAATTGCTCGTCTTTTTGATTTAATTCATTGTGATATTTGGGGTCCTCACTGCATTGTATCTCATTCAGGTGCACGATACTTTCTCACCATTGTTGATGATTACACACGCTACACTTGGCTTCACCTCATGCATCACAAATCTGACACACAACAAATTCTCAAGAATTTTTTTGCTTTTGTCCACAATCACTTTCATTATTCTGTCAAAAATGTTCATTCCGATAATGGGATTGAATTTGTGTCTATGATCTATTTCTTTGGTGAACATGGCATCACTTTTCAACGCTCATGCCCTTCCACTCCACAACAAAATGGAGTGGTTGAACGCAAACATAGGCACTTACTTAGAGTTGGTCGAGCTATTCAATTTCAAGCTCATCTTCCTCTTCCTTTTTGGGGAGAAAGTGTTCTCACCGCTGCCTACCTCATCAATCGCCTTCTCAACAAAAAAATCACCATATGAAATGCTTCACCAAACAGCTCCCACATATACTCATCTTCGTGTCTTTGGGTGCCTTTGTTATGCTACCAACACCAACTCACCCTCCAAATTTTCACCTAGGGCTCGTTGTTGTATCTTAGTGGGATATCCATTGGGCCAAAAGGCTTATAGAGTTTATGACCTTTCCACTCACAAGTTTTTCTCTACTCGTGACGTCGTGTTTCATGAACATGTCTTTCCTTACCACACCTCATTATCAAACACATATCTCATTGCTTCCGCACCTTTTCCTAACCTGTTTCCAGACATTTTTCCCTCTGAAACACAATCCTACCCTCAAATAACGTCCAAAACCACAAACTATCCAAAAAATGATCGATCGCCCATCCTCTGGCGATCGATCACTTTTTGAGAGAGAGCATTCGCATTTTCCAATTGATAAAAGGATCGATCGCACCTCTCACGACGATCGATCACTCCATGACATCGACAATGTTCCTGACTCTTTTTCCCCAGAAAAAGTCCCAACCTCTCCACCACTTCATTGCAGCCAACGTGTCTCTCAACCATCCATTCTCTTACGTGACACTGCAATCAAGCTACAAATGGGCCATCATCTTCCAAGAAGTCAGGTACAGGGTTTCCCTTGTCCAATTACATTTCTTACACCTCTTTATCTTCACACAAACTTTTGTTAACCAAATTTCAAGTGCTATTTAGCCCACTTCTTATGCTCAGGCTTCACTCGACCATCACTGGCGTACCGCTATGGATGCCGAACTAGAGGCGCTTGACCAACAAAACACTTGGTCGTTGGTTCCATTCCCATCTAGCAAGCGTGCAATTGGTAGTCGATGGGTGTATCGGATCATGTACAATTCTGATGATTCTATTGAGTGTTACAAAGCTCGTCTTGTTGCCTAAGGCTTTACTCAACGAGAAGGCCTTGATTTTACAAAAACCTTTGCTCCTGTTGTGAAATTGGTCACCGTTTTTTGTGTAATAGCCATTGCTTCTGTTCATCAGTGGCCTCTTTATCATATGGATGTTAACAATGCCTTTCTCCATGGTGATCTCCATGAAGAAGTTTACATGACCCCTAATCCGGGCCTTTGTCGACAAGGGGAGAGTATTTTGGTTTGTTGACTACACAAGTCCCTTTATGTTCTCAAACAAGCTCCTCGCAATTGGTTTCACAAGTTTTCTGTTGCCATTCAGAAAGCAGGATTTACACAATCTCTCTCAGATTATTCTCTGTTCACTCGTACTTGTGGTACATCATTTACTGTTGTTTTAATCTGTGTTGATGACATGGTGATCACAGGCAATGGCGAGAATGCTATACATAACTTGAAGTCCTTTCTTCATAATCAGTTTTACATTAAAGATTTGGGACATTTGAAGTGTTTTCTTGGGCTAGAGATTTCAAGATCAAAGGCGGAAAGTGCGATCTCCCAACGAAAGTACACAATTGATATACTCGATGATGCAGGTCTTCTAGGTGCTCAACCAGTAGACTTTCCTATGGAGCAAAACTTGAAGCTCACAAATAGTGATGGTGAAGTGCTCAACGATCCTTCGCGGTTTCGATGATTGGTGGGAAGATTAATCTACCTTACAATCACTCAACCATATATTACTTATGCAATCAACATTCTGAGCCAATTTATGCATCAACCGAGGAAACCACATTTGGATGCCGCTTTACGTATTCTTCGCTATCTGAAAGGTAGTCCTGGTCAAGGATTACTTTTCTCTTCAAACAACAAGTTGCATTTGATAAGTTATTGTGATTCTAATTTGGCAAACTGCCCCATGATAAGAAGATCCACTTCAGGCTACTGTGTTTTTCTTGGGAATTCACTCATATCCTGGAAGACAAAGAAAAAGAAAACGGTATCTCGTTCAACTACTGAAGCAGAACATCGTTCCATGGTAGCTACTACTTGTCAGCTGACTTGGTTGCGATATCTTTTGAAAGATCTACAAGTTACCAATTTAGGTCCTGCAATGTTGTTATGTGACAAACAAGGAGCCCTTCATATTGCCGCCAATCCCATTTACCACGAACACACGAAACACATTGAGATTGATTATCACGTGGTTTGAGAGAAGATACAAGCTGGACAGATTGCTACCTCCTTTGTTCCATCCGCATCACAGTTAGCAGATTTGTTCACAAAAGCCCTTGGAAGTAATGCTTTTCACAATCATGTACGCAAGTTCAGCATTCTTGATATCCATGCTCCAACTTGAGGGGGAGTGTTGGAAATTAGGAAGTTTCTTTATTTCATTTTCTGTAATTGATTGTAATTGATTTAGGAGTAGTCTCCAAGTAAACCTAGGATTCCTTGTAGGGTTTGTAAATATTTCTATAAATACTTAGCCTTCTGGCTCTATCGATACATAGAGAAATATTCTTCTCAACACAATCTCCAATTTGACACAAAATGTAATACTTGAGACATTGATATTTATAGCAAGCTTCATTGTCCTGCAATGTCACGAGTTCCGCAGTGCTAAGATGGCAAGTACTTGAGTTTGTTTCCTGCAAAATCAGCAAGCAAGCATCTTTTGACATCGAGGGTGAAGCATGTATATTGTCACATGTAGGGACGGACCCAGGAATCTTATCTCATAGGGTCATAGTGTAACAGTTAAATTTTTTTTTTTTAAAGATTAAAATAACGTTGAATTGTGAGGTGATGGAAGCGGAGGCAAGCTTTGGAGGAAGCGGAGGCAAGCTTTGGAGGCAGCGGCAATGGAGAAGTTGAGGCTTAAAGATTTGGTGGGGGACAGGGTTAAAGGTTTGGGGGGGGGGGGGGGGGTGGGGGTGTTGAGATTGGGGGTTTAGGTTTGAGGGTTTATGAATGAGGTTTATGAAAGGCCGAAGTTGGGAGGGGTGTTTTAAATATGTTCTTTTTTATTTTTTTTTAAAAAGGACCTGGACCAAACGACATCGTTTTGGCCAGGTCTTTTTAAAAAAAAAGTTCGTTGGGGATGAGCCAAAACGACGTTGTTGCTGCCGCAAATCTCACGGCCTGGTTCTTCGGTCCGGGAAGATCCGCGTCAACACAGGTCGTCCTTCTTTGGTGCAGTGCGGTTGTGCGCGGGCGTGCCAGCACGGTCTATCGTGCATTCGAGGATGATGTGAATGGATGGATGGGTGAGTTACGCGCCTGTTTGAGTCTGACTTCCAATCAGGGCGACTGTGGCCGAGAGAGGAACTAATCTCGGCCGTCAGGTTCACGGCCTGAGCTACAAGGCCGTTAATGATGGTGTTAATGGTGGATTTTTAGGTGGTGCTCCAGCGCGTTGCTGGATTGCAATGGTCGTATGATATGTGGGATGGACGAAAAAGTGACAAGGATGGTGCTCCGGGGACCTGAAAAATCAAGGGTCGTTTGATATATTGATGGACGAATTTTCCTACAATCTGCCACTACTCCTAGGAAAACAAGTAAAGGTATTGAAAGTGCATTACAGGAAGATAAATGACAGAAGATATAACTTGCTCCGTCGGGGGCTTGTGTTTTTTGGTTCCGCCCTTGTAAATGTAGTTGGAGCCTGGTATTTATAGAAGAGGCTCTGGTATGTTTAAAAAATCACGAGTTTTTAACCGATTTCTGGGTTTCCAATTCCTCAATGTTCTTTGCGTTCATCATTCCTCCTCAAACTTTTCCTTCAAACACCCAACTTTGATCGGTTCTAATGGCTCCCAACACCCATTCGTCTGTTGAAGCTCAGTCCCAGACCTTCCATACCAAATTCGAGGACATCTGCCGAGAAATCCAAGGTTTGGTCCAGCCCAACATCATCGTTCCTTGGTTCAAGGACGGTGCTGCCACCGAGTCTTGCCTCCTCGGCCCTCTTCTAGAGGGTGGTATGCTAAAGAGGCTGGCAGTTCATCTTAGAGACAACTTGGTGGATCTCTCGGCCTTTGAAAAGGGAGATTACCAAGATTGGAATGCTACTCAGCTGCAACCACAATGGCCGACCTCGACCCCAGGCTGGGAGAAATGGCTGCCGAGGATGGAACATTTATTCGCCCAGCAGGGGAAAGATCAAGGAATCTACCACTTGATAAAGTTGTTCGATCGGCCAATCGTAATGGACCGGTCACTCCTGGCCGCGGCCTTGAGTTTATGGTCTTCAGCCACGAACACGATGAGTCTTTCCTTGAGTTTATAGTCTTCGGCCACGAACACGATGAGTCTTTGGTTCGGCATGATGATGCCGACCGTTCTTGACATGGCCGCTCTATTCGATCTTTCTCCCGATGGGAGTTTCAAGGCTGCCTGGCCCACAGTCGCCAAACTCGTTGGGGGTTAGACGAAGAACATGCTCAACTACTCCAGCTTTTACAACAATTTTGGCGTGGAGGATAGCGCTGAAGATGACTCCATCACCCCTCTCGGTGAAGTTGAACACGCCGCGTTCTTGCTATACTGGCTACGCAAGTTCATGTTCTGTACACAGGCAAACAAAGTGACTCTGGTGTTCGCCCACCTGGCGGATTACCTTGCGCAAGGTGGAAGATTAGCGCTTGGCCCATTCCTTCTCGGCCATATCTACCAGACGCTTCATGACATCGTAACCGATGGAATGAAGCCAAAGCACGGCGGTTCACTCTGAGCCTTTCAATTCTAGCTTCAGGACTACTTCCTAGAACTGAGGGGGAATGCAACGATCGTTGATACGAAGCCGCTGGCGAATGCATTCGCTCGGTCCTCCAGAATACACAACACAACGACCATCTGCTTCAAGTTTTTCTACAACCTGGCTGAGACAACTGGGTCGCAATTTCGCGTGTGCCTTACTCGGCCATTCCCTCTGTTCCTGGCACACGACCTCTCCACAATCCCTGATGGTGAAACAGAGAACGATTTGAAGGTGATCTAGGGCTCTTTCTTGGTCGCGCGTGACCTTCACAGTGGTCTCTCCAAGGCTGGGCTGAAGTTTATCTGCCAAACCATGTGGCGAGGCATTCGGTTTAGTTCAAACAATTCCCCTCCCCCCGCTATCAATCAACCGGCTTTCGTCCTGGAGGGCCAACGTCGGTCAAAATCACGGCGTGGTCGGGATTACTTTTCAGCTCCAAAAGGGGATGACGTTCCTCACTCTCACACCGTGGAGAGGCCTTAATGCGGTGGACGAGGATGGAAGGGCTTGATACTAGGATTTCATCTCGACCAAGTTTACTCGGCCAGTTGAGGAGGCCTTGAGGGGGGCCTTGACGAATGCAAATTGGGACCCCCACCCTTTTAAAACCAACAGGGGAAAGAGGGCATCGGACAGGGCCGCAGTCCTCGCGCCTTGGCCCGCAGTGGCCGATTCAAGTCGTGCTCCAGCAACTTGGCCAGGCGCTCAGACCATGACTAGGCCGAAGGCGTCAGCCGCATCATCAATTCCAATCCCAACCTCAAGGGCAACGGCCACGGTGACAATGCCAAGGACTTTGGCGCTCAGGATCGTACCACCCCCCCCCCCCCGCCGGTCCGGCCGAGCGATACTGACGGTAAACACTTGACCTCTGGTGCTCTTTTAATGTTTATGCCCATGCCTGACTGTCTGTTGCTCTCGAGCCGCTCACGAAGCGAAAGTAGCGGAGTAGGCGAGGACGAGCAGGTCGGCGGCGTTGTGGCCCAGGAGGAGGCACTAGAGCCGCCGAGGAAAAGGCTTCTCCTTGTCCTCTCAGAAGGCGAAGAGGAGGGGGGGTGCTCCCTTTACAGTAGTAAGTGAATGCCCTCACTTCTTCTTATTTGCTTCAACCTGCATGGCCTTTAAAATATTCTGACGATTTGGTCTTATTCTTAGGACGAGGCAACAACCGCGGAGTCAATACCTGTTGCTTCGGCCGGATCCCCACCGGTCGCGACGACCGAGCCTGCCCTGGCCGCCACAGCCCCGACCGAGTCAATACTTGGTGGCATTGTGATCCGCTCGGTGAGTGTCTGTTCACATTATACATGTTAGTCCCCCTTTTAGATTTCTCTATGTCTTCTTAACTAACAAATTTTGCCCTCAACTCCCCAGATCACCCTTGCCTTCGTCCACGGCTATCATTACACCGAGCCCACCACCAGTCGGTTCGGTCATTTCTCCCATGCTACAAACACCCCTGACTCAAGAGTCGACGGTCGTGACCGAGCTCGTGGTCGTTGAGGCCTCCACTGTGCCGCCAGCTAATGAAGTGAGTGTTCTTTTGGTGTTTCTTACTTTGTTATTTACTTGGCTATTTTATACTCAACTGTTTTACTTCTTCAGGAGTCCGCTTCTTCAGACGACCTTGTCGAGCTATACGCCAGCCTTCATGAGGAAGGAGGAAGCTCGGCCTCGGCCGCCCCCCTGGACGATGATTCCAAGGCTACTATTGAGCGGCTTCGAGAGTTTCTGTTCATGGGGGTCAACCACATGGCCAACGCCGAAACTTTTGGGGAGTTCAGGTCTTGTTTAGATACAGCCATGGCTCTCGGTCTACTGGATTCGGCCCAGCTGGACGAGTTGCAAGTTCACTTGGCCGAGGGTGAGGATATGATCAATAGGTATGCCGAAGCCGGGATGAGGATGGCCGAAGGATGCTCACTGGACCAAGAGTTGCCAAAGATCAAGCAACAGACCCAACCTGCAACGGCTCTCTTGAAGGAAAACGACCCCATCGTCCAAAGGGAAAATGAGGAGCTTACGTAGGTTGAGGCCCAAATTGTCAAGCTCCAAGCCCGTCGTGAACTCATCCTCGAGCGCCGAAATCATGCGGTCACAACCGGCGCAGAAATCAAGTCTTCGGCCAAGCAGCTCTTGAAAGCGGGGGCCAAGAAGAAAAAAGTGTTGGCCGAGAAAAAGCTGATCAGGGCGAGGTGGCTGGCAGATATGAACAATGGGGACATTGCCTGGAGAAAGATTACCTGCTTGATCAGGGGAATGTTTAGTGTGGGATTCTAGGTGTTTGTACATAGACCTTCTATATATTTTTCAATCGGCCCTAAATGGCTGTTCTTTGTAAAGAAAAACCCTTTCTAAATTGAATGAAGTACATATCTTTGCTTTCCTCTTTCTCTATCCGTCTTGACAAACTGCCATCCAATCCGTTTATCTACTGTAATCTTCATATATCAATCTTGGTCGTCTCCCATAACGATGGGACATACTTTTTTAAGTATTGGCCATTAATCGGTAAGTTATGCTACTCTCTGTCCCCATCCTTCAACTGAAACGCTCCCTGGCCAAGAATTCGATTAATGACAAACGACCCTTTCCAATTCGGCGAAAACTTGCCGAACCGTGGATCCTTAGTTCCAATAGGAAGCACATCATGCCACATAAGGTCTCATTCGGCAGCAGTCATTTGCTTAGCCCTTTTGTTATAAGCCTTCGCCGCAATTTGCTTCTGAGCTTGCATCAGATTATAGGCATCAAGCCATGCCTGCTCCAAATCTTCCAACTCCTAGGTCATGGCTTGTACGTAATCCTTTTCATCCCACCTAGGCCATTCGGTAGCTGAGCGTCTTGAGGTCCAATAAGCCCAAAGAGTTTCAGGCCACAAGTCATGCCAAGCTCTAGGTTTTTCCTTAAGCATCTTTTCAAGTATGCCCTTGATCACCTTATTGTTTGCCTCGGCCTGACCATTGGACTGTGGGTAATAGGGTGTCAAATGAACCAATTTGATCCCCATCCTCTAGGTATACTCCTGGGTTTCAATCGAAGCGAACACCGGGCCGTTATCATCCGTGATAGTCTTAGGAGTACCGAACCTGTGGACAATGCGGCTCTCAAAGAATTTAACCACCTGTGCACTAGAGATTGACCGATAGGATTTGCCAATGATATTCACAGCACATCCTCTGAACGGCGATGGTTTGGTAATCGGGTGAAGGGCTTCGGCTGCTTCCCTCCGTATGGGGCCGTAGATTTGACACTTAATGCACCCTCTTGCATACTCTATGTAATCCTTCAAAATAGTCGACCAATAGCAACCGTGCATTCGAACCAACCACCTCATCTTGATGCCAGACTGATGAGCGCCGCAAATCCCTTTATGAGACTCGGCCATGATCACTTGAGTGTCCTTGGCACTGGGGCATAAGAGTAATAGGTCGTTAGATCCCTTTCGGTACAATTCGTTTTGGTAAATCAGATACCACCGAGCTCGAAAGCGTGTAGTCCTTTCATGATTTCCGTATGGGTCGCGCAGATACCTAACAATAGGGTATCGCCAGTCCGCTTCGATCATTTCGACTTCATTGGTGATTTCCGCCGAAAACACTCGAGCCGACATTCCCCGTTCGGCCAAAGCCGGCAAGGTGCGCCTCTCGATTTTTATCACGCGGTTACGGTCACAATCAGGAATGTTCACACCTAACGTCACCTAGGCCATCTCATTGGCCTCCCAGTTTTCGGCACGCGGCACATGGACAAAAGAAATTCTAGAAAACTCGTCGGCCGCGTTGAGGGCCGTTACATAAAATATAGTCAAATTCTCCCTCGTGCATTGATATTCCCCAGTCAGCTGGTTGATCACCAATTGAGAATTGCCGAAGACTAAAACCCGCGCAGCCTTCATTTCTTTCAATATTTCGAGGCCAATGACGAGTGCCTTATACTGAGCTAAAAAATCGGCCAGAGCCTGACCCTTGACCAACTTCTGGGCCACATATTGGAAAGCAAACTCCAACAATACCGTCGTCCATTTTCCAATTCGGCCGCGGATGATCGGCCTAGTGAGCATGTATTTGATGAGATCGGTCTTAGAGATGATCTGAACGACTGAAAGAAGCTTGTAATGACGCAATTTGGTAGCCGCGAAATAGAGCGCTAGGCACAATGTTTCGACAGGTGAATAGTTGAGCTCAACTGCGTTAAGGGTGCGGCTAAAATAGTGCACGGCTTGCACACGCTAGAACGCGTTATTCTGCGCAAGTAGATAACCGATAGAGCCCTCAAAGGCCGAAATGTAGAGCCTTAGGGGTTTCCCTCTCGTCGAAGGCCGTCTGATGCTCGGCCCCCCAAACAAATTGCTCTACGTGTTTTAATTTGAGTAGGGGAGTCAATGACTGGATTTTACCCGCCAAGTTGGATATTAAACCCTAAAGTTGACTTTGCCGAGGAAGGACTGGAGCTCCTTCTTAGCTCTTGGTGGAGGCGCTGCCATGATGACCCTGGCTTTATTCTTATCTATCTCGATCCCTCGTTGATGGACCAAGAAACCGAGGAAGTTCCTTGCCATGACACCGAAAGCACACTTATTAGGGTTCATCTTCAAGCCGTGCACCCTCATTCGATCGAACAAATGACGAAAATATCCTACATGGTCAATCTTAGAAGAGGATTTGACGACCACGTTGTCGATGTAGACTTCAACAGTACGACCGATAAATTCATGGAAGATAAGGTTCATAGCCCGTTAGTATGTTGCGCCGGCATTCTTTAGGCCGAATGGCATGACTACCCATTCGTAGGTTCCGATAGCCCCCGGACACATGAACGCCGTCTTGTGGATGTCACTCTCGGCGATGAAGATCTGGTTGTAACCAGCATGGCCTTCCATAAAGGAAAGGACTCGTGCTTTGCGGCCTCGTCAACCAAAAGATCGGCCATAGGCATTGGATACTCGTCTTTGGGGGTCGCAAGGTTTATATTTCTATAATCAATGCAAACCCTCAGAGCCCCAATCTTCTTCAAAATCGGTACAATGTTAGCCAGCCATTTAATGTACCGAGCCGTACAGATAAAGCTGGCTTTAAGGAGCCGTTTAATTTCTTCCTTAACTTTTAGTTGTACGTCGGTCGAGAATCGCCTTGGTGGTTGTTGGAAAGGTTTAAACCCCTCCTTAATTTTCAACTCATGCTCGACCAAACTCCTTGGCAAACCAGGCATCTCATGATAATCCCAAGCAAAACAATCCTTATATTCATGGAGCAGGCTGATAATTTCGGCCTTTAATAGTGAACTTCAAAGTTGGCTTACAAAAAGAGGTCGTGTTTCGGCCTCTGTGCCTACATTTATTTCTAACAGGAGGTCCTAGACCTCAGAGTGGTCGTCTTCCATCTCAGCAGGCGCTGTCTTCAAGTCATTGATGGTCAAAACGTCGACGTCATCTGATTCGTGTAAGAACTCGACTTGGTTGATTGGTGAGTTTGGCCCCAAAGATTCTCCCACCCAGTACTCTAGCAGTCTTTCCAGCAAGTCGGTCACGGCCGCTGTCCCTTCTTCCTTGGTTGCCTTGTCCGACATTTAATAAAGGCTGGTAAGGTCGATCAAAACTTCGCTCGCCGAGTCCTGTCGGACATTTTCGGCACCTTACTCCAGGACTTTCTAGGCCGTTGTCCGGGTTGGTCGACCGCTTGCATCGCGGCCGATGAGGACGACCCATCCGAGTCGGCCTGGAATGAATGAGACGACTAGTCACACGGAAGATGGAGACACCATTTTTGAGGTAACCTAAACTTATTTTCTTTTTTATATTTATTGTTGCATATTATATATTACAATGATGCATAATTCTAATATTTGCATTTTTCATTTTGTATGATGTAGGATTTTGATAATAGTTACAAAAATGGTCCAAGTACAAGTAGGAAAAATGAATTGCATAAGTATTTGGATGAAGAAAGACTAGATAGAAAGCAAGACATAGATGTTCTTTCTTGGTGGCAAATGGAGCATTTTCATTATCTGATACTTTCAAATCTAGCTCGTGATGTGTTAACAATTCCTATTTCTACGGTTGCATCGGAATCCGCTTTTAGTATTGGTGGTAAAGTACTAGATCAATACCGTACTTCATTATTGCCAGAAATTGTTCAAGCTTTGTTGTGTACTCGAGATTGGCTTTTTGGCAAGGGAGGTAAATTTTGTATAACTTAAAACTAGTGTTTTATTTTCTGTTTTTTTAATTATGTGAATGTTTTGTAACTTTCGGGTTTTCAATGTTTAGTTATGGAGGAAGAGAGTGCTAGTGTGGAAAGCCTTACTGAAGATATCTTCAAACTTACTTGTCAAGATACTAGATCAGGACAAAGCTCCAATAGTATTTCTCTTGAAGATTGATGAGAGGTATTGATGAGTAATTGATATTTTATTAATATAATATTTATCAATAATTGTTTACTTTTCTCATTGTTGTTTTTTTTTCTTCCAGGAAAATTGCAATGGTGAAATGTTGAAGTTTGGATCATCTTCATGGATTTTTTTTTTTTTGTGCGGATCTTCATGGATTACTTCATATTTGTTTTGCCTTTTCCTTTTGTTATCATGGATCATGTTCACGGATGTTGAAGTTTGGATTAAATTCAAGAATATTAGCTTTTGTTGGAATGATTTTGATTTTTTGGGCATGTACTTTTTGGGCATGTGCTGTTTGCATTTAAATTTTTATTTAAAAAGTTTATTTTCTTATCGTGTGAAACGGGTCGTGTCGTGTGATTCGCGAATTAGTGCGGGTCGTGTTCGTGTTTGATATTTCCCACCCGTTTTCTTATCGTGTCGTGTCGTGTCAACCCATTAAGAAAAACGGGTTGACACGAACACGACACGAATGCCAGGTCTACATTCGACGTCGTCGTCATAAATCCTGGCTTGTACGGCGCTGGCCTCGAACGGCCTTTCGTCGGCCGGATGTATGGATACTTTATGGCCGTCCCAAAAGAACAACAATTGGAAAAGGGAGGACGGTATGCACCCGAACTAATGAATCCAATAACAGCCAAACAGTATATTGTAGTCTACACTGGATTTGACTACATAGAAGGCCGCAACTCTCATCTGATCGGCCACGGTTATTCTTAACGGCAATACCCCACTGATCTTAGATTTATCGCCGAAAAAGCTGCTCATGACCACATCGCTAGGGATGAGATCCTCATTTGATTTATCCAGCTTCCTCATCAAAGAATAGGAAATGATATTGACCATTGCACCACAGTCAACGAAGACTTTAGACATAGGTATCCCCTCCACATGAGCCGAGATGTATAATGGCTTCAGGTGCCGATATTTGTTTGGCTCACCCTTGGGTATGACCTCGTTAAAGGCTACGGCCAGTAACTCCTCCTTCGTCTTCAGTCTCTGATCAAGCTGCTCGTTCACTTCACTTGGTCCACTCAAGTTTCCTTTGCCGACTTTTTCTTCAGCCGTACAATCATCCTTGGCTATACCCATCTCTTCGACCATCCCGAAAATCCCCCCGCATTCTTCATCCGACAACCCCAACGTGGGTTCGGCTTCGGCCTCATTCTCAAGGAAGGGATCACCGAAGCCGTCGATTACAAGCTCTGTGGGCATAGGATCTCATTCGCGGAGGCTTTGACTGCAGAGGAGGTCAGAACCTTGGATTCTCCTTCAAGGACCTATCTGGCCCTAGTCAACGCATCTCTGGCCGTGAGGTAATCATCAAATCGGCCGATTCGGGCCTTCTCCTTAATCGTCAAACCGAAGATGGCGTCGGCCGGGGTTACGGTAAAGTACTGTCGAAGGTAGTCCAAATCGTCCTTGTTGAAAGGGGCCTTGGTCTCCAATCTTTTCAAATCAAGTCAGTAGGCCACCATCCCTTTTGCCCTGGCCTCACGGTTTGCTTGGTACACAGCTTTAATGGCCAAGTCGGAGACCTTGGTAATGAGGAGCCCTTCTGCCTTGGCGTTCTTAAGGGCCAACTTTACGATTTCCTGGTTCTCAAGCACCATGCCGTATAGGTCAATGGCAGAGTAATCTTTGTGGAACTCCAGGAGGAAGGACAAACCGTTGGTCGAGAATGGGGGGTCCCTTCGGCGGTAAACATCGATGATACCCTCGTCAGACTTCTCTGGGGTTACAGCTTTTGGCTCTTTGGAAGAGGTCGTTGCTTCACGGAGTCTCTGTCTTGCCGAGGACGCCACACCCTTGGGCCCTTAGTGCCAAGCTCCTCGGTCTCGGAGGTGTTGGCTGGAACGGACGGCTGGACGTCCGCAGCCGTCATTTGCTTCCGTCACTTAGAGCCTTCGACCTGGGTCGACTGCGCCTTGGCCTACTGAGCTTGCCTCTGCATTCTCCTCAGCTGGGTTTTCGTCAATGGCTCGGCCCTGCCCCCAAGCCGAGTGTGGTAACAGCGATCAACTTGCACTGCCGGAGGTCTGAAAGTTTTGATCTGCCTTGGGACGCCCTTTTCTTCTCGCCTGAACGAGACACTGTGAGTCTGTGCCCCCAAATGATAAAAAACACTGCCTCACTAGGCCGCTGAACTTCCCTATATTCGGCTCGAAACTGGGCGTTGATCATGTTGATGCTAGGTGGAGGGAATGGCTCGGTGTCAACCTTCATGGCAGTCTTCTCCAAAAACTGGAGTTTCTTCTCGTCTATCAGCTTCTGAATAACATCCCGTAGGACAATGCAGTTGTTGGTGCTGTGAGACCAAGAGTTGTGGTGTTTGCAAAAAGTTTTCCCTTTGAGCTCCTCGGTTTTTGGAATCTTATGACCGAAAGACAACTTGACCTTCTTCTCGGCCAATAATATATCAAAAATCCCTTCAGCCCTTGTCAAATCAAAGGTGTAGGCCTTTGTTTCTCGGGTCACAAACTTGGTGTCGGGAATCTTCGTTCGGCCGTTGTCGGTCCTGACAAGTTCTTTGCAGACAAAAGGCTTGTCGATGCTGACTTAGGCCGAGCTAACCTCAACTTTTGCGTTCTCGGCCTCGGGATAACCGACGACGGGAGGCGTACCTATCCACTTTGTTGGTCAGGTTGTGCATGTCCCAGAACTCGATCCCCTGGAACTTCTTCCGGTACTCAAATTCCAGCCCTTCTTTAGCCATTTTGATGAACTCCCTCTTTGGTAGGTTAGTTCGGCACCAATTCCTGCACATCTTAAACCGATGCAGGTAATCGCGGGGCACCTCACTTGATGCCTGGGTCATCCCTGCCAGCTTGACGACAGTTATCTCTCGATTGGTCTGGTAGAAGTGTTCATGGAATATCCTTTCCATGTCAGACCAGTCCCTTATCGAATTCGGTAAAAGGTTTATGAACCAAGAGAATGCCACACCAGTCAGGGAGTGAACAAATAATCGAAGCTTCTAGGTGTCCGAGTCGGCCTCCCCACACTGGGCCGTGAAACGAACTATATGTTCGATACAGGAGGTGTGCCCATCTCTGGAAAATAGCATGAATTTCGGCAGTCGATACCTCGGTGCCTCCGGCCGTATTCGAGCCAGGCCGTCCTCGATCATTCGCCAAACGTCTTCCACTCGAAGCCCTTGAGGGGGTGGTTCCAACTGGGCTACAAACGGCTGCTGGATCTGCTGCGCATAGTTTTGTGGTCTCACCTGCTGAGCTGTTTGAGCGAGGGGTTCGGTCGTGGCGACTGAGCCGAATTGCACTTGGTAAGCGTTGTGGGTTTGGCCGGGGTGCATTCGATCCGCCTGCCGTGGTGGTATGGCTATCTGACTATGCCGGATTGGGCCGCTCTAGAATTGAGAACCCAAATGCATCTGGGCCGTCGTCGGGATGATCGGGCCGCTCTGAAACTAGCAGCCAAATGGGAAGATTGGCGCCTGCAACGGTTGCGCGACGGTCAGACTAATTTGACCGTACTGCTGTGATGGCATTGCGGCCGTGTTGCTTGGGCCGGCCTGCATTTGCACGGCCAGAGTATGGATGGGGCCGAGTTGCTGGGCAGTGGAATATGAGGGCCTCCGCCGGGTAGGTCGGGCCGGGATTTTCCCATGTCTGCTGGGACTGCCCCTAACTGCCCATCGATGGCTGAGAATGTTGGCCATAGTTTGACGTCGGTGCGTAGCTAGCAACATCGAGACTGCTACCTTCCCCGTGGGGCTCTACCCTCTCGGGGTATTGCCTGCTTTGTCCGGCTCTGGGGGGCGTCGAAGGTGAGGTAATCGGCATTCTATCTTGAAAGAACACTCGCAAATCTGACAAAATGTTATCCATTGCGGCCATAAAGGACGTTTCTATCCTGTAGGCCTGCCTAGCCATCAGATCTTCCATCTGGCATCGCCCTTGTACGGATTCGGCCGTACAGGCCATTGTCATTGGGATACTGGCCGAAGTGGTGACTGTTCGCTCGGTCTCGGCGGCCATTATTGGTGAAGTTGACTCAGGAGTCTCGGAAATCATTTCAATTCTCTTGTTCTTGAGCTTTGCCTGTGACCTAGTTTCCACCATAAGGTTTTGACAATAAGTCCCACTGGGCGTGCCAAAGATGTTGCCGCCGCAAATCTCACGACCTGGTTCTCCGAGCCAGGAAGATCTGCGTCAACACGGGTCATCTTTCTTCGGTGCGGTGCGGTTGTGCGCAGGCGTGTCAGCACGGTCTACCATGCATTCGAGGATGATGTGAATGGATGGATGGGTGAGTTATGCGCCTGTTTGAGTCTGACTTCCAATCATAGTGACTGTGGCCGGGAGAGGAACTAATCTCGGCCGTCAGGTTCACAGCCTGAGCTACAAGGCCGTTAATGATGGTGTTAATGGTGGATTTTTAGGTGGTGCTCCGGCGCGTTGCTGGATTGCAACGGTCATATAATATGTGGGATGGACGAAAAAATGACAAGGATGGTGCTCCGGAGCCCTGAAAAATCAAGGGTCGTTTGATATATTGATGGACGAATTTTTCTACAATCTGCCACTACTCCTAGGAAAACAAGTAAAGGTATTGAAAGTGCATTACAGGAAAATAAATGACAGAAACAAGAAGATATAACTTGCTCCGTCAGGGGCTTGTGTTTTTTGGTGTCGCCCTTGTAAATGTAGTTGGAGCTTGGTGTTTATAGAAGAGGCACTGGTAGGAAAGTGAGGCTGACATCTGCATGACGTGGTCGATCAGAAATAGTGGGTAATCTGGACAAACGTGAAGTATGGTGGTGTGACCCCCATAAATCTTGGTCGCCGCCCTGATCGTCGGCTCTGCGTCGTGGGCCTTGGAGGAGCATTTAATGTTCTAGTTTGATGGTTGGTGACTTAGTCTTACAAGTCACAAGATTTCGTGCCTAATCATCCTAATTTTACTCACTATATACTGACTCCAATTACTTCCCTTCTTCCCTTACGCATTAAATGCTTTTGGGCAGATCGTGGGATCTCTGCTGCAGTCAGGGGCATTACCTCATTAAATGAAGCGTGGGACCTCACTGACACGTGGCAACGCCTCTTGGCCTTTCCACTTTGGCCGTGTATTTGAGGGATTACTATTTTCTTCGTTCAAGCTCACCGTGGCCGTGATGATTTCGCCTTCATAGATCTCCCTTATTTTTCGAGAAAAAGCGAATGACAACCTTTTAGGCAGGCGCCTTGGCTGAGAGGTTGTTACTTCGGTTGGCCTTACAGGCCGAGATTTTTAGGCACAAACAGACGCCGTTTTGGTCAACGTGCTTTTAAATAAATAAAAAATAAAAAAAGTTGGGCCAAAACGACGCTGTTTTGGCCGGCATGTTTTTTCACCAAAAAAAAAAAAAAGCAAAAGCGCTGGGCAGCTTCTTCTTGCTCAGACAACAACCTTCTCCTTCAACCATTCATAGAGTCACACAACCATTAAAGGGGACCTTCTACCTTGCTTCCATGGAGTCCATAGGGTTGTTTGACCCCATTGACCCCACTGTGGGTCCGTCCCTGGTCACATGGGTGTAGGTCTTTTGACATCAAGGGTGAAGCATGTATATTGTCACATGGGTGTAGGTCTCAGTGTTAGCTAGCTAGGAAATTATTGTAACTAGTTACCATTTTTAGTATGGCAAGTACGTGATGAGTTTGTTTCATGGAAAATCAGCAAGCAGCTTTTGGAAAATTTTGCAACCAAGGCTTTGATATGATATTTGGCCTTTGGTCTTGGTAGGTATAATTTATGCGTGTTTAACTTCTAATAGTCAAAGGTTGTCCAAATATGATTCACATATTGTGTGTAGACCAAATATGCAAAAAAGTTTGGATAAGGAGAAAAAATTGTTTGGATTTTTATTAAGAGGCATCAAAACTTTCGTTGTCTGTTTTTCATTGCCCGCTCAAAAAAATCAGCAAAAAAACATCGCACCTTTATCCAAACGAGCTGAGAAAGATGTAAACGGCCAGAACTTGCAGCTGTACTTGCACTCACAAAGGGCATGCCACGTACACTCCTCAACCAAAATTGATTAATTAATTATCAATTATATGGTCATAGTCAATTTTTAAGTTGATTCATATTTTACCCTCAATTTTGTGGGTAAATATTACTTAATTATGCATGCTATTTAGTGATTTAATTCTTTTCATTTCTTTGTATTTTTTAGAATGAGAAGATTTATTGGAGTATATAACATAGTTGAGGAAAATTGCGTGTACTAATTGAATTGATTTGTCAGTTGTGTTTGACAATTACAAGATGCACAGGCAATTACTTTACTTTAACAAAAGTAAAGAGGATCCTCTTTTCGAATTCATGCGTATTTATTGGTGCTTTGACATAATACAATATTCATAAGAAATGATATACAATATGAAAATAGATAAACTTTTGGAATGGAACCTTCAAGCGCATCGCTGTGTGATTTTCACAATTCTACGCCATCACTTTATGCCGACCACTTTCACAAGCAAATCGGTTGTTCTGTTAGAGAGTACAAGATATCCCATAGATATTCCAATTACCACCCCAGATGCATACCCCAACACTACCTTCCAATCAAATCCATTCTTGTGCTCCAAATCACCATCTTGTTGGAATGATGGTGGCGGTGATTGATGTGGACCACATGTTTTTGCTAGTGGAATTCCACACAATCCTACATTTCCACTATATGAATCATTTTCAAATGTATCAAATTGCTTGCCATGAGGTATGGGCCCCACAAGTCGATTTTCTGAAACGTTGAACTTTTCAAGTGATGTCAAATTTACCAATTGCTCAGGAATATGACCAACAAGTCTGTTTGAGGACAGATCTAACCATTCAAGATTGCACATATCGCCAAATGATGGTGGAATTGTACCTGTAAGCTCATTATGAGAAAAGTTAAGCCCTTTCAATGATTTAAGCTTACCGATTACGTTTGAAATCTCTCCTCTAAAAGTGTTGTTTGAGAAATCAATAGTTGTGAAGAAAGTTTGAATCTTCACCATTTCAATTTCGAAGCCTTTAATTGTCACTACCACAGTATCCTGATAGTAGCCCTCTCCCATATATTTCAGTTCATGTTCTTGCGAGTTTATCATGGCCGTCAAATGTTCAAAATATTTTGTTGGCAATAGACCGCTAAACTGATTGTAGGAGAGGTCCATGATACGCAATTTTTGGAATGGAAACTTAGTTTCCGGAATGCCTATTTCACCATAAAACTTGTTAGACCTCAAGATAAGAACCTGCAACTTCGGAAGAGATTCCAACCAATTTGGGAATGTGTCTTGAATTTTGTTGTTTCCAAGGTCTAGAACTTCCAACTCTCTACATGTGAGCAAAGATGGCGGCAACGACCCTTCCAACTGATTTCCATTAAGATCAAGATTTCTCAAAACGTTTCCCTCATAAAATGTCCCAGGAATCACGCCATGAAATTTATTATTCCGTAGATTCAAAACAAAGAGGCTCTGACTGAAATTCCCTATGCATTGATGAATTTTGCCACTCAATTTATTATTAGACAAATCAAGGATTTGAAGGCTACTCAGGCTGCAGATCGTTGGAGGCATCTCTCCAGTGAATTGATTATTTGATATGAAAAAGTTAGATGTGGAAAGTGATGGAATTGGAAGCTCACCTTGGAGCGAATTGTTGCGAAGGTCAAGATACTGGAGTTCTTTCCACCGAAGCTGTCCTACAGTGCCAGTCAAAGAGTTGTGAGAAAGATCCAAATAACTCAATGAATCTTTCCCCAAATCCAACAACCATTTGGGAATGTCGGCTTGGATTCGGTTGTGGGAAAGGTATAACATGTCCAAATTTTGTGAGGCTCTGAGAAAGTATGGGAACTCACTTATGTTACAAGACGACAAATCTAGAATCGAAAGTTGAGGCCAGGTGTTGTTAGTCAAATGGTTGAAGCTCAAGGATAGATGATTAAAGGAAAGATTAAGATGATTGAGACTTCGGAGTTTGGAAAACTTTTCAAACTCCACAGTGCCACTCAAGTTATTGGATGATAAATCAAGGGCCCTAAGGTTCTCAAGTTCAAAGATTGATCTCGGAATCAGGCCATGCAGCTTGTTATAACTTAAATGAAGGCCTTCCAAAGAACGAGATTGGAACTCAATGATATTACCGCTGAGTTGATTACTTGTGAGGTCCAACTCCTCCAATGATGGCAAACTACATAACCAAGATGGTATTGTTCCGTTGAGTTGATTCCCATCTAAATTGAGATTGGTTAAGTGTTGAGGAATAGGACCCACCAGTTGTTGTTTTGAAAAATCATATAACGAAGTGATCGATGTCGAGTTGCTATCAACTTCTGGAAACTGACCGACATAATTGTTGTCCTTAAGATCCAACTCAAAGAGGCTCTCAAGGTTTAAAAAAAACGACCATGGGATTTGGCCACCAAAACTGTTATACGAGAGGTCCAACCTCATGATTTGTGTGAGGTTACCAAGAAATGCAAGATATGATCCTACAAAACTGCAGTTCCTGAGCGACAAATCTCTCAAAGACTTGAAATTTCTTGTCAGATGACGCCAATCTACTAAAATTCTAGTAAGAGAGAGATCCAGCACCTCGAGGGGACTGCTCCAGTTAGACTTGGGGAAATAACCTGTGAGGTTATAGTTATTGCTTAAATCTACTAGTTGAAGATTTGTTCGATGGAAAATGCTTTCTGGGAATTTTCCTTGCAAGTTGCACAAGGAAAGTTCAAGAGTTGCCAAAGAAGAAGATAAATTCTTGAAGGAATCAGGTACAACTGATGACATATCAACTTTGGTCAGATAAAGCTCCCTAAGATTGGTTAGGTTTTCAACAATTCTGTTCAAGCTAAGAGAATCTAGGGTCACAGCAGGTTGTGCGAGATTGAGTGAAACCAAGTTGGAAAGGTGGGAAATTTCGGAAGGGATTGGGCCATTGAAATTGGAGTAAGAGAGGTCAAGGTGAGTCATACTTACAAACCCACCAAATTTGGACGAAATTGGGGAACCTCTGAAATCATTTTCAGAGAGGTTTAGCCTCTTGAGATGGCCAAGAGAGAATAAGCTGCTATTGGAAAGGATATTGCCTTGAAGCCCACCAAAATGAAGGTTGAGACCGATCACATGACCAGTCATCTTTTCACAAGTGACTCCACTCCATGCGCAACAATCCTTGCCTTTCTGCCAAGAAATTGTCCTATTAGAATAGGAGTAAAGAGTATCAATAGAAAAGGAGTTTTTGAATTGAAGCAAAGCAGAGCTGTCGTGGGGATGGCATAAATGCCCTGAAGAAAGAGAAGAGGAAGAGTTAGATGATGATGAACCAATAGAGTTCAATTGACAAGTAGTAGAGAGCAGGAAGAGGAGGCACAACCATGACAACCAACCCATCTTTCTTTATAAATCTAAAGTATATAGTTATGTGATAAAACAGTTGTGAGCAATTCTATACTGGATATATATGTTGATATTTATAACAAGCTTAATGAAAGTAATTTATCATCTTTAAAGATAATCAAGCATAATTGTGCCTTGTAAGTGTAACGATTGGGTGTCCTCTTCACATAGTTGGTCCCATTGTCACACCGGTATAGGTCCCAATTTGAAGTGCTGATAATTGACATTGAGGGTGAAGGCCTGCTACACCAATGTTAGCTCGCTTCTTTTTTTTTTTGGTAATATGTTCATGGAATTGGAAAAAATTTGCACCGAGTCTTTGATTTGTGGCCATCTTTGGTGTTGGTAAAGTTTGACGATAAGGTTGTCCCATTGTCACACAGGTGTAGGTCCATTGTTAGCTGCTACACCAATTTGAATTGTTGATAATTGACAATATTGAGGGTGAAGGCCTACGTCTATTCATCTAATTGGAAAAAATTTGCTCCAAGTCTTCCATATTTGGTCGTCTTTCGTCTTGGTACGTTCGTAGGCATTTATGCGTGTTAAAATAGGCACCTTAATTTTCATTGACTTGATAATTTGGGTTCATAATTGACCATCAAAATCGTTCTTATCTTCACTAATAGTCACCAGTGACTTTTGCCCCCTTCTTCACTCTCTCATTGATTCTTCTCATCTGCTTCTCCATGGTTTTGCTTGTCTTTTCACATAGTTGGGTGTCCTGCAACATGTACTATTCAAGTTGTCCAAATATGATTCGAATTTGCGTATTGAAGAAGCCGGAACGAGTATTCATAAATTGACCATCAAAATCATTCTTGACTTTTGCCCCCTTCCTCACACTCTCATTAATTCTTCACGGTATTGCTTGTCTTTTCACTTTTTGTCTCCACCCTTAAGCATTTGATAGGCCGGCCTTTAGTCCAATCTCTGAATGAACATTCAGAGCAAATTCATAAACAAAAATTTCTTTTAAATTTTTATTTATGAAAATCCATTATATTTCTCTAGGGCTAAAGAAAAGAAAGGAGTTAATAAATAAAGTCATCAACATAAAAATTAAAACAATCCTTCAGATAAAATCTAAATAATATAGTAATTAAATCCTATATAAAGCTAGCTACTACAACCTCTCGGCCACAGTTTCTTTGAATCTTGCTCAATCTTTCACATTTTCTTTGGTGCTCTCTCTCACATTAACATGCTAGAGTTTCTTGTGCCTTCCATTCATCAACTACCAAATTCCTAAACATGTATCATTACTAACTTTGAAGAAGCAATTACGGCACTAAAACATGTTAATGTTACATTAATTTCATTACCTCATTGAATGTTTCCGCAACGTTGTTTGCCATGAGGTATGAGCCCTACAAGTTGGTTTTCCGCAACGTTAAATTTTCAAGTGTTGTCAAATCTTTCAATGGCCCAGGAATCTCACCAACATGCATGTTTGAAGAGAGATCTAACCGTTCACAAGATTGCTAAAATTGCCAACTGAGAGTGGAATTGGACCTGTGTAAGATCATTATGAGACTTAGGTCCCTTCAATGACGTTTTAGGAAGCTCCAGAGAAAGCTGTTCTACTTCTTTTTGGGTTCAAGTATTTATTAACCGTAGTTGTATAATTAGGAGTTCATTATTAAAGAAATATATACAACAATTAATTTGTATAAGTACCATGTAATTTGAATTTGGAAAAGAGTTGGCAAGGCCTACAATGAGTCTCAATATGATGACCTCAAAGTAATCTTCATTTTAACTGTAGAAAATTCTCTTGATAAATTCAATTGTAAGAAGATAAATTTTTTTGGCTTCAATGCTAAAATAGTTCCTGTATTTTATCATGTTGGCCAATTTAGTCCCTGTGTTTTCAATTTGGCCAATTTGATCCATATGTTTAGCATTATTAGTCAATGTAGTCAATTACCGCTAAATAACATGATAATCAATTCTCCTTCTTTTGAAAATCTATATAAAAAATTAAAATTAATTTATAAAAATTGAATTAATTCAAAAACATATTGCAACTTAATTGAAAATCTTTTCCGACTTCCAACAACCATTTGGGAAGGTCCCTTGAAATCGATTGTTGGAAAGGTTTATCTTGTACAAGTTTTATGTTGCAAGATGACAAATCTAGTTGCTGAAGTTGAGGCCAAGTATTGTTACTGAAATTGTTGAAACTCAAGGATAGATGGTTAGAGGAAAGATTAAGATTTTCAAGACTTCGAAGTTTTGAAAACTTTTCAAACTTCACAGTGTGAGTCAAGTTATTGGATGATAGATCATGATATCCAAGGTTAACCATTTCAAAGATTGATCTCGGAATCTGGCCAAGTAGCTTGTTTTAAAACTTAAATCGAGCAATTTAAAACAACTAGATTGGAATTCAATCATATCTCCGCTGAGTTGGTTACTTCTGAGGTTTAAAGACTGCAATGATGGCAAGCTACCTAATCAAGATGGTATTGTTCCATTGACTAAATATGAGCCACCAGTTGGTTTCTTGAAAAATCAAATAAAGAAGAGAATATTCTTGTCGGGGTTTGTTTCTTACCAAAACCAACAAAAAAGAAAATTCAAGCAAATTTATTGAAAATGCAGAGATGTTCGCTCAAGATAAATTCAAGCAAATTTATTCTTTCTCTTCTTTGGCTATTTAATCAGGCAAGTAGTGCATGAGAAAAGTGTGCTTGTGTATAGCAACATTAATTCGAAAAGAAAAAAAAAAGTAATATCCTTCATAAGTGTGCTTGGCTATTTAATCTGGCAAGTAGTTTATCTTCTTTAGATAACAAAACACCATTAATATCCTTTGTAAGTGTTACGGCATGAATTTGAAAAAAAAAATTAAAATTAATTGTTACGGTATGAAAAGTTTCCAGAGGCTTGAGATGGATAATTGAAGATGTTGAATTGCAATTTGCATTCCTATTGTCAGATAGGTAGCTGCGTCTTTCATTTAGGTATTGAAAATTGACGTGAAGCCTGCATCTATTCAGCTAATTGGAAAACTTTGCACCAAGTCTTTGATATTTGGTCGTCTTTCTATGCTCATTTCATTTCTGCGTGTTAATTTTGATAGTCAAGTTGTCCAAATATGAATCTTTCTTCTCCATATATTAGTACGTTATCAACAAATTAATGGACACTACTTTGTCCGACTTTAACTTGATATAAAGGCATTTACAGCTTTGTATTTATTCGGAGACTTGTGCATCTTAATAATGAAAATAAGTGTTTGGTAGGCCTTAGTCCTTTAGTCCAATTTGTGAAGAGAAAATTCATAAACGAAAAAAAAAAAAAAAAAAAAAAAAAGGGGGTACCAACTTTTCTTCGTAGGAAAAGGTGGAACAACTTGAACGTTATTACTTGCACATGAAGTGTTAACTTATCACTCTAGCGTGGGATTGGGGCAGGGGAGAAAGGGGGAGAGGGAGAGAGGTCTCTTTTTTCTCTCTTTTATTTCCTTAAAAATGGAAAGACTAAAATACCCTTAAAAATGGATGGAAAATTGGATTTTGTAAAATAAAGGTGACATTTCTCTTAAATTTTTCTTTAAGATGACAAATTGAAACTGAGGTACAAGTTCATGTGACATTTCTACAAAAAAACACTAATGCTAATCACTATTAAGAATTGTGCAATCACAAAATAATTTAGGAATCATCTATTATATACGTCAATTAACAATTGTAAAATAGAACTATATTTTATTTTATCCCCTTCTTTACGTTCTTTCTTCTCATGTGCTTCTATACGACTTTGGTTGTCTTTCCACTGTCTGCCCTTACCCTTAGCATTTGGTAGGCCTTAGTCCTTTAGCTGCTACACCAATTTGAATTGTTGATAATTGACATTATTGAGGGTGAAGGCCTAAGTCTATTCATCTAATTGGAAAAAAATTTGCCATAGTCAGGTGTCCTGCAACATGTACTAATCAAGTTGTCCAAATATGATTCGAATTTGCGTATTGAAGAAGCCAGGAATGAGTATTCATAAATTGACCATCAAAATCGTTCTTGACTTTTGCCCCCTTCTTCACGCTCTCATTAATTCTTCACGGTTTTGCTTGTCTTTTCACTTTCTGTCTCCTCCCTTAAGCGTTTGATAGGCCTTAGGAGTAAATTCATTAACAAAAATTTCTTTTAAATTTTCATTTACGAAAGTCCATTACATTTCTCTAGGGCTAAAGAAAAGAAAGGAGTTAATAATTAAAGTCATCAACATAAAAATTAAAACAATCCTTTAAAATCTAAATAATATAGTAATTAAATCCTATATAAAGCTAGCTACTACAACCTCTCGGCCACAGTTTCTTTGAATCTTGCTCAATCTTTCACATTTTCTTTGATGCTCTCTATCACATTAACATGCTAGAGTTTCTTGTGCCTTCCATTCATCAGCTACCAAATTCCTAAACATGTATCATTACTAACTTTGAAGAAGAAATTATGGCACTAAAACATGTTAATGTTACATTAATTTCAACCAGACATCTATGATCACTGATGTCTAAAACTGGAAGTAGCATCATCATTTATATAACAACCAACACTATTGGAGGCTTTTTACATCCGCAAAATAGAAAAAGCGGTGACGTATAACATAATTCGCAGCAGTACTATTTGTTTCTGCGATGTTGTAATTGATAATACGCATCAGTGTAGTAGATACCACTGATGCTGTAATACCTCTTTAGCCTCCTCCCTTTTGAAACTACTGATGCTGTTTCAGAATTAGGCGTTAGAGGTCAATGTTTTTTTGGCACACGGAAATCATTTACGCATCGGATTTTACCAAATATCCGATGTTGTAACTATAAAAAGGCCACGGATAATATCTGATGCCTATTACATAGTGATAGGCAACAAGCATGAATACCACGATATTTATTGGTAATAGGCAATAGATTTTATCCATTGCTAAAGGCTTTTTTTGGCATAGTGATTGTGTTTTTATGTTAGGTCTGTCGTTAATGGCAGGGACGAACTCATGATTTTAAATTGGGTGGGCTAAATTTACATTATGCACAAACCTATTAAGAAGATAGAAAACTCGACAATACGAGTGAATTTCATCGATCACAAAGATATATCCTAATCAAGAGGAAATAATGAGCTTTACCCCTCAAAATGCATCTAGTACATATCTCTTTTTTGTTTTCTACGTGCAAGAGTGCTTGAAGTAAAGGACATGTTATTTTCTACCAAAAAAAGAAAATAGGGGTTGTTTTCGACCAAAAAGTGGGGGTTGTTTGTGTTTGGCTTTTGGCCACTTTTTGTGCCCCAAAAAAAGAGTGAAGGGTTTAGGGTTGAGATAATTGACCCTGACTTATATCTTAATATTTATAATGCAAAATTGCAAAAAAAAAAAAAAAAAAGTCCAAAACAAAACGAGTGACCATATATTTTTGTTATTTGTAGTGTGGATGTGTGGAAAGTCATAGGCTCGTAATAGTGGAGTATCCACATGGCACACAACCAATAAAAGAGTGCAGTGCATGGTTGTCCATTGGCTATGCTTTTGGGTATATTAGTTTAGGCTGAAAAAAAGACAAAGTCCCTTGGGCTATAGCCCAAAGGGTAGGTCTGTCCCTTGTTAATGGTGGGTAAGTTGGATGTAGAACTTAAAGATTGAGTGGATTGTTCTATCTCCTTAGAGCACTTCCACCCATTTGCTATGGCAAAGGGCAAGGGGAGGTATGTGCTGTTTTTATTCACGTGAATAGTGGCAGCCCTTGCAAAAGGCTTGTTGTGTTTCCACCAATTGCCATGGCAACCCAAGGGCAACCACTATTCACATGAAATATGAGGAGATGAATTTGTTTAGAGTTTTGGTGTGAGAAGTAAAGATTATGGCTAGGTATTTATTTTTAAAAAAATTAATTTTTTTGGTATTTTTTTTCAATTTTTTTGTTATTTAAATTGACTGCTGACGTCATTATGATGTCAGCATTACATCACTTGCCCATGCAAGAGCACGGGCTGATTCTGCCGGAGGCCTTGCCCAGGTTGATGGGTCCCACACCATGCCCAGGCTTGCCTTTGGCACTGGAGCTGTATTGTGGGCTAGGCCCTGTCTTGCCCGGGCAAAAGGCCTTCTGCTCGAAGTGCCCTAAGGATACAATCCTATCCAATATTCTCTTACCTGGTTGAGTCTGATTGAAAACTCTTATTAGCACTTTATCATCGAGATCATGTCGAAGGTTATTAGCATATTTACCAGCTTGATTCATCATGAAAAGATTGGACTAGAGTTAAAACTTCGGGAAAGATAGTATTGTTTTTGGGGCGTTCGTCCTCAATTGCCAGTCCAGCAATCGAGGTGGCAAGTGAATTTGAAGACATGATATTTTGGCGTAACTATGATGGTTGCTACGATTTCTTATACTTGCAAAACGTAAATTGAACCTTCTGAATTTTTGTGTGATCATATTCAGTTTTTCTTTTATTGTATTTATATGGCCACAGTCAATTTGGGTATCCAACATATTTAATGTTTAATTTTTTTGATACAGATGAGTATAACTGTTATGTTCTTGAAAAATAAAAACACAAATTTTATGTTGAAGCATAACATTGAATAAAACGTCCCCACTCGAACCTTATGGAAAATGTATTAAGGGTAGGAAAAAAAATTATCTTAGCCAGAAAAGAATCTTTTCCATGATTGCCAAGGAAGAAATCCACCTGGAAAAAAAATTTACGAGGAATGTGAATTAACTTGACCAAAAAAAACAGAGGGGTTCAATCCAGAAAAATTATAAATAATAATGAGAAACAGATTTTTTCAGCCCCTTGAAAGCATAGGATCTGAACACATACCACATCCAGGACATTTGACGTAGTCTTCTTTGGTCAAAACAAGCCCTGACCCTCCACATACCTCACATCTTTTCTGTGCTATCTAATATATATGCATAATCATCAATATACCATATTATAAAGTAGTTATATAATTATGAACTCTGGAAAACTTACTATTCTTTTGCTGAATTCAATCCCAGCCACCACAAAAGGTGTAACTCCAGCTGCGCATGCCCAAAAAACCGAAAAAAGAACGAAAAAAGAAATTCAAAATTCAATAATTCAGAAATAATTTACAGTAGTTATATAATTTAAGAGTGAAAATATACCTATGGTTCCAACAACAATTTGCCAAGTGATGGCAACCGGGGTTGGATCCGCTACAACCGGAACATCATGAATTGCCGCAACCCTCCAAGCTTTTGTGCTTGGTTTTTTCATAGCTAGCTGCTGGTTCTGGTTGCATGGCTTTCTGGTAAAGCTTGCATGCTTTGAGATTTTAAGGCTTCTTCCTGAGAAAGTGTTGTTGGAGGTACTTGGAGTTGCCATTTGTGCGAAGGAAGAGACTGAGGCTTCCATATTTGGTCGTGTGACGGTGTGATGAGTTGAGAGAGAGAGGGTATCGACTGAATTGAAAGTCACCACTGCTTCATATTGGGCCACGTTGCATCTACGCACTCATCCACTCATTAGGCAATGTGCATCAAAAATATATTTGCGAATGCTTGTGCCTTTTTCCCTCATTTTTCCAAAAAAAAAATTCCCTCAATGTCATTTCAATTTTGATAATTATAATCTTATAATTTTATAATTTTAGCAATTAAGTCCGAATTAAGAGTAAGCATTCGTTTTTCTCTGTAACATATTTCACAGATTTATTACCGAGATTTGTTTTGATTAAATTAAAGACTTCAATTATATGAAAGTAATGAGTTGAGGACTTATGGTCAATTTTTTTAGGCTTAGATGGTAAAATGGTCCTTGTGTTTTCCTACATTGGCTAATTTAGTCTATGTGTTTTTAATTTGGCAAATTCGGTCCCTGTGTTTAAGACCGTTATTCAATTTGGTCATTTCGTTAAAATTGCCGTTATATATGAACATGATAATCTTTTTTTTTTCTTTTGAAAACCTATAAAGCTTTTTTTAATTAAAAAAATTGAATTGGTTTAAAAATATATCAATAACATAACACCAGAAAAAAAAAAAAAAAAAAGGATGGGCGCAGTGAGGGATGGTAAGTGTTGCTTAGCAAGTGGAGTAGTGGACAAATGGCTACGCAATGGTTGGGTTGGGGAAGATCTCGCTAGGAGGTAGTCGGGGGGTAATGGCCTTTTTTTTGTTCGTTGAGAGAGATAGAGAGAGATTAGGGGTGGGATAGATTAGAGTTGGGGCCTTTGGGTGGGGAGAAAGCGGTTGGGGTAGGGGGATAGACAGGGTTGTGGGTTGTTGCTGGGGAGAAAGAGGGAAGAGAGAAGGGGTGTGGTGGCTGAGAGAGGCGGATTTTTCTATTATTGTTTAGTTCTTAATTTTTTTATGAATATTTAAATAATTTTAAAAAAAAATTTAACAGAATGGATCAGATTAACTAACAGTCGTAAACACAAGGGCCAAATTGGCTAAATTGAAAACACGGAAATTAAATTAGCCAATGTAGTAAAACACAGAGACCATTTTAGCATTTAAGCCATTTTTTTAAAGTTTGTCCAATTTACTGTCAAAACATGTCACCCACACAATCACTTGTTGTGGATTAAGTTTTGTATTTTCTTTTTAAAACTTTTGAACTGTTCAAAAATGTCATATGTTCTGCACAATGTCACGAGTTCCACAATACTAAGATGTCAAGTACTTGAGTTTGTTTCCTGCAAAATCAGCAAGCAAGCATTTTTTGACATTGAGGGTGAAGCATCTATACTGTCACATGGGTGTAGGTCCCAGTGTTAGCTAGCTAGGAAATTATTGCACGTGATGAGTTTGTTTCATGGAAAATGAGCGAGCAAGCAAGCAAGCAGCTTTTGGAAAATTTTGCAACCAAGGCTTTGATTTGATATTTGGTCTTTGGTCTTGGTAGGCATAATTTCTGCGTGTTCAAATGGTTTTCACGTTTTGCCTCCAACTCCTACCAGTCAAAACTTGTCCAAATATAATTCACATTCTTTGTGTGGACCAAATGTGCAAACAAAAGTTTGGATAAGGAGAAAAAAATTGTTTGAATTTTTTAAGAGGTATCAAAACTTTCGTTGTCTGTTTTTCATTGCCCACTCAAAAAAAAATCAGCTAAAAAACATCGCACCTTACCCAAACGAGCTGAGAAAGATGTACACCGCCAGAAATTGCAGCTGTACTTGCACTCCCAAAGGGCATGCCACGTACACTCCTCAACCAGAATTGATTAATTAATTGTCAATTATATGGTCGTAGTCAATTTTTAAGTTGATTCGTATTGTACCCTTAGTTTTGTGGGCAAATACTACTTAATTATGCATGCTATTTAGTGATTTAATTCTTTTCATTTCCTTGTATTTTTTTGAAATGAGAAGATTTATAGGAGTATATAACATAGTTTAGGCAAATTGCTTGTACTGATTGAATTGATTTGTCAGTTGTATTTGACAAATTACAAGATGCAAGAGCAATTGCTCTACTTTAACAAAAGTAAAAAGGATCCTCTTTTCGAATTCATGCATATTATTATTGGCGCTTTGACATAATATAATATTCATAAGAAATGATATACAATATGAAAATACATAAACTTTTGGAATGGTTTCTTCAAGCACGTCGCTGTGTGATTTTCACTATTCTACAACGTTGCTTTCTTCCTACCACTTTAACAAGCCAATCTGGTGTTCCATTAGAGAGTACAAGATATCCCACAGATATTCCAATTACCACCCCAGATGCATACCCCATCAACACTATCTTCCAATCAAATCCATTCTCATGCTTCAAATCACCATCTTGTTGGAATGATGATGGCGGTGATTGATGTGGACTGCATGTTTTTACAACTGGAAATCCACACAATCCTACATTCCCAATGTATGAATCAGTTTCAAATGTATCAAATTGCTTGCCGTGAGGTATGGGTCCAACAAGTTGGTTCTTTGAAACACTGAACTTTTCAAGATATGTCAAACTTGTCAATTGCATCGGAATCTCACCAACAAGCACGTTTGAAGAGAGATCTAACCATTCAAGATTGCTCAAACAGCCAAACGAGGGTGGAATTGTACCTGTAAGCTCATTATGAGAAAAGTTAAGCCCCTTCAATGACTTAAGCTTACCGATTACATTTGGAATCTCTCCTCTGAAACTGTTGTTTGAGAAATCAATAGCTGTGAAGAAAGTCAGGATCTTCGTCATTTCAATTACATTGCCTTTAATTGCCACTGCCACACTGTCTTGATAGTAGCCCTCTCCCATATATTTCAGTTCATGTTCTTGCGAGTTTATCATGGCCGTCAAATGTTCAAAATATTTTGTTGGCAAGAGACCGCTAAACCGATTGTACGATAGGTCCATGATACGCAATTTTTGAAATGGAAACTTAGTTTCCGGAATGCCTATTTCACCATAGAATTTGTTAGACCTCAAGATAAGAACCTGCAACTTCGGAAGAGATTCCAGCCAATTTGGGAATGTATCATGAATTTTGTTGTTTCCAAGGTCTAGAACTTCCAACTCTCTACATGTGAGCAAAGTTTGCGGCAACGACCCTTCCAACTGATTTCCATTAAGATCAAGATTTCTCAAAACGTTTCCCTCAGAAAATGTCCCAGGAATCACGCCATGAAATTTATTATTCCGTAGATCCAAAACAGAGAGGCTCTGGCTGAAATTCCCTATGCATTGATGAATTTTGCCACTCAATTTATTATTAGACAAATCAAGGATTTCAAGCCTAGTCAAGCTACAAATGGTTGGAGGAATCTCTCCAGTCAATTGGTTGTTTGATATTTTAAAGAAAATTGTGGAAGGTGATGGAATTGGAAGCTCTCCTTGGAGAGAATTGTTGCGAAGGTCAAGATACCGGAGATTTTTCCACCGAAGATGTCCTACATTGCCAGTCAAAGAGTTGTGAGAAAGATCCAAAGACGTCAATGAATCCTTCCCCAAATCCAACAACCATTTGGGAATGTCGGCTTGGATTCGGTTGTGGGAAAGGTTTAACGTTTCCAAGTTTGGTGAGGCTCTTAGAAAGTATGGGAACTCACTTATGTTGCAAGACGACAAAGCTAGGGTCGAAAGTTGAGGCCAGCTATTGTTACTCAAATGGTTGAAACTCAAGGATAGATGGTTAGAAGAAAGATCAAGCGAAAAAAGACTTTGAAGCTTTGAAAACTTTTCAAACTCCACAGTGCCACTCAAGTTATTGGATGATAGATCAAGGTATTGAAGGTTCTCAAGTTCAAAGATTGATCTCGGAATCAGGCCATGCAGCTTGTTATCACTTAAATTAAGCAATGACAAAGAACGAGATTGGAACTCAATGATATTACCGCTGAGTTGGTTCATTTTGAGGGATAACTCCTCCAATGATGGCAAACTACCTAACCAAGATGGTATTGTTCCGTTGAGTTGGTTCCCATATAAATAGAGGTCGGTTAAGTGTCGAGGAATAGGACCCACCAGTTGTTGTTTTGAAAAATCATATAAAGAAGCGATCCCTGTCGAGTTGCTATCAACTTCTGGAAACTGACCGACATAATTGTTGCCACTAAGATCCAAGTAAACGAGGCTCTCAAGGTTTAAAAGCGACCATGGGATTTGGCCACCAAAACTGTTAGACGAGAGGTCCAACCACATGATTTGTGTGAGGTTACCAAGAAATAAAGGATATGATCCTACAAAACTGCAATTTCTGAGATACAAATCTCTCAAACACTTGAAATTTCTTGTCATATGATGCCAATCTACTGAGATTCTAGTATAAGAGAGGTCCAAGGTTTCAAGGGGACTGCTCCAATTAGACTTGGGGAAAGAACCTGTGAGGTTTTCGTTCCCACGTAAGTCTAGTACTCGAAGGTTTGGTAGGCGGAAAATGCTTTCTGGGAATTTTCCTTGCAAGTTGCACCAGGAGAGTCTAAGAGTTGTCAAAGAAGAAGATAAATTCTTGAAAAAATCAGGTACAACTGATGACATATCAACTTCGGCCAGATCAAGCTCCCTAAGATTGGTTAGGTTTTGAACAATTCTGTTCAAGCTAAGAGTATCTAATGTTACATTGGATTCAGAGAGGTCAAGGTGAGTCATACTTACAAATCCACCAAACTTGGATGAAATAGGGGAACCTTCAAAATCATTTTCACGGAGGTCTAGCCTCTTGATGTGGCGAAGAAAGAATAAGCTGCTATTGGAATGGATATTGCCTTGAAGCCCACCAAAACGAAGGTTGAGACCGATCACATGACCTGTCATCTTTTCACAAGTAACTCCACTCCATGTGCAACAATCCTTGCCTTTCTGCCAAGAAATTGTACTATTAGAATAAAAAGTTGTTCCAGTAAGTAATTCAACTTCAATAGAGGAGGTATCAATAGAAAAGGAGTTCTTGAATTGAAGCAAAGCAGAGCTGTCGTGGGCATGGCATAAATGCCCTGAAGAAAGAGAAGAGGAAGAGTTAGATGATGATGAACAAGTATAGTTGAATTGACAAGTAGTAAAGAGCAGGAAGAAGAGGCACAACCAACCCATATTTCCTTCAAAATCTAAAAGTATTTATTCTTCTAAATAATTTTGTGAGCAACTGTATCATGGAGATGTTGATATTTATAACAAGCTTCGTCAACAGTGATTTATCTATAATGTCACGACATGAGTCTAGTAGGTGTGGCATAAGGTTGTCCTGCATTTAAAGTTTCCACAGTGCTAAGATGGCAAGTACTTAAGTTTGTTTCATGGAAAATCTTTTGGAAAATTTTGCAACCAATACGTTGATTTGATATTTGGTCTTTGGTAGCTTTTGCAGCTTTGCCCCCTTCTTCACGCTCTCATCTGCTTCTCACCAGTGTCTTTTCGCTTTCTGTCTCCACCCTTAAGCATTTGATAGGCCTTAGGCCTTTAGTCCAATCTCTGAATGAACTTTCAGAGCAAATTCACACAGGAAAAAAAAGGAAAAAAATAAAGAAAAAGAAGCAGAGTCACCAGTGACTTTTGCCCCCTTTTTCACGATCTCATTAATTCCTCTCATCTGCTTCTCCACGGTTTTACTTGTCTTTTCACTTTCTGTCTCCACCCTTAAGCATTTGATAGGCCTTAGGCCTTTAGTCCAATCTCTTTATGAACTTTCAGAGCAAATTCATAAATAAAAATTTCTTTTAAATTTTCATCGTACTGGGATCTGTTGGGGGGTATGGAGAGTTTGGATGTGGCTGTGGCTTGGGGATTTGGGGCTTTTGGGTATGGGTGGGGAAAGTAGCTAGGGTGGGTTGTTTCTGTGGAAAGAGAGAAGAGAGAAGGTTGTTGCGGTTGAGATTAATTATTTTTATTTCTTTTAACTTTTAAATCTTATTTTTATTTCTTAATTATATATTTTTTAAATTGAATTTAAATATTTTAATAGAAGTTTAATGGATTGTATTACATTAGCTAACGGTGCTAAATACAGGAACTAAATTGGCCAACCGGCACAGGGACCATTTTAGCATTTAAGCCAGATTACGCAAGATAGTGGTAACATCCCTTCCAACTAATTTCCATTAAGGTCAAGATTTCTCAAAACGTTACCCTTAGAAAATGTTGATATTTATATGAAGCTTAATGAATAGTAGTTTATCTTCTTTAGATATACAAAGCACCATTAATATCCCTCGTAAGTGTTACGGCATGATATTTTGTCGTCTTTCTATGCTCATTTCATTTCTGCATGTTAATTTTGATAGTCAAGTTACCAACAAATTAATGGACACCACTTTGTCCGACTTTAACTATATAAAGGTATTTACTCAGAGAATTGTGCATCCTAATAATGAAAATAAGCATTTAGTAGGCCTCTTAGTCCTTTAGTCCAATCTGTGAATGAACTTTCAGAGAAAATTCATAAACCAGAAAAAGAAGGTACCAACTTTTCTTTGTAGGAAATGATGGAACAACTTTAACGTTATGACTTTCACATGAAATGCTTATCACTCTAGCGTGTGCAAGTACGTGATGAGTTTGTTTCGTGGAAAATCAGCAAGCAAGTAAGCAGCTTTTGGAAAATTTTGCAACCAAGGCTTTGTCCAAATATGATTCACATTTGCCCTCTCCTTCACGCTGATTCTTCTCATCTCTGTGCTCCTGCTAACTTTGTCTCTGCCCCTAAGCATTTGCTAGGCCTTAGGCCTTTTGTCCCATCTGTGAATGAACTTTCTGAGTTAATTCATACAGATAAAAAAAAGCATTTTGCAGCTTTGCATTCTCATTTAGGATCACCATGAGAAAAGGATGACATAACTATATAGAAATTAGCTAATACATATGTTAATTGAAAATGGCTTTGAGATTAATTAGATGTGCATGCTCTTCATATGTCTTTTGTTTGGCGTGGTTTCCTTTGGATTTTTGCATTCTCAATTCGATGTTTTCTTTGGCTTCTTCGTCGTTTTTTCGTACAAGTTCGGATAAAGAGAAAAAATTGTTTGGATTTTTGAAGAGGTATCAAAACTTTCATTGTTTGTCTTTTTCTCTTTCTTTTCCTTTTGGGTTGGTTGAGCATTAATTCTTTTGTTTTTGGCTTAGCAATTTTACTCACTCACTATCTTCTTCATATTAATAAATTGACCACCATGTTCTGTCAATCTACTTTCTTAAGGGCACTTCCAGCAGTGCCCGAAGGCAAGGGCTAGGGGGGTGGCTGAGCCCAAAACGTGATTCCAGCAGCAGTTGTTGGCCCGGGCAGGATGTGGGGGCCACAGGCCTAGGCAGGCCCGAAGGCAGGGGGAGCCCGTGTGCTGGTGCCACGTGGCGGCTTCTGGGCTGTCGGATTTCTTTTTTGTCTTTCAATCCAACGGCAGGACATTTTTTCTGCAAAAAAAATACAAAAAAAATTCGAAAAAATTTAAAAAAAATTACCCAAAAATATCTGTTTTTTTTTTTTTTTTTCTTCTATAAATACCAATCCCTACTCTTCACTTTTAACAAAAAATCCTCTTACATCTTCTCCTCCAATTATTATTCACTTTCTACTCAATATTTTTTTCACTTTCAAGTTTAATTTTTCTCTATCATATTATGGCTTTTTCTCAAGAAACCAGAGGGGCATGTAGCATCATGGAAGATGTTTTGAAATTTATATGAAATTTGAAACAAAAATTTATTTGAAATTTGAAACCGAATATTTTATCAGAAAATCTCATCCGAAAATATTGTCCAAATTAATTGTTTAGGTAAACAAATTTGCGAAAAAAACAAAAAACAAAAAATTGAATAGTACTTGCCCTTTGCCATGGCAACTGCTGGAATTGCAACTTACTTTTTGCAAAGGCAGACACTATTCATCTACCACATCAAGATCATGCAAATTGTATAAAATTCCATTAGGGCCCCCAATAATGTCACTTCAGACACCATCATATTTGTATATAACCAAATTGCAAAATTGGAATGGGAATAAATCTTCACAAGTCTCTAACTAAAATAGCAGATAAAGAATTCCATGATATAGCTGAGATACAAAATTGCTATCACACACAACACAATCCATGAATAAAGAATTCCATGGTAAGGTATGCACTGTCATATTTCCTTCTTAGACTCTGTCAAATCTAACAACCCTTCATAGAACATAATCTACATGGAATCCAATTTCGGCAAGCTCATGACAACTCTATTCAAAGCTTGATTTTTCATAACAGTAGAACAACTTACAATAACCTTCAATATGGTTCACTAGCCATATGCTTGACAATACCAGGAAAATCCAAACTATGGCCACACAAATATGAAGAAACAATAAAACTGGCTAAATATAACTTAGAGAGAGAGAGAGATATATATACCTCTGTAATGCTCAACCAGTCCAAAACAAAACTCACAAAATCCACAACCAAAAGGAATCCTACGGCTAGACATTGACATTTGATACCTCTGTAATGTGTCTATGAAATTGATCAAAATGAAAACTTGAGTAGAAAACTTCTTCTGTAACAATTCCTACTAGTTTGAACAAATGCCTAAGAAAAAACTTGTGTACAAAATACATGATATTTACTGTCACATACTGAACAAGCTCTTATCAAAACTTGTCAAGTTAAGTGAAACGATCAATCACAATAAAATGAGTTAATTTTGACTGCATAGCTCATACTAATGGCAAGCTGATGTGCAAAAGACTACAGAATATAGAAGTTGATTAACATATTAAGACTTCTTTTTTGGACCAATACATGAAAAAAATTGCAGAGAAGCATCAAATGAACAATTCAACATAAGCAGGATCTCAGAAATTACAAGTAACCCATATGAATAGCATCACTGAGCAAATATCATTCAGACTTCTGAGTACTAGAGACTTCAAATGAGATCAAAAAACAAACAAAAACAACTGAAAAAATTGAAACCAATGAATTCTATAACCAGAATAGGAAACACAATGGACCCATAATGTCAAAATCTAAAAGCATTTCATCACTTTCTATGAAAAAATAATCAATCAGGTTACACACAAGAATTCATATAAATAAAATCGAATTAGATATAAATAAGCTATAAATCAAACATAACCCAAATGAAAAATAAACTCCAATCTTCAGTAACAAGGACAAAAAGGGAACTAAAAATTACCCGATTGTAGAGATCGAAGATGAGCAACTCCAGCTCACGACGAGCCAATGGTGCGCGCCTGTTCGGTGGCGTGTGACGTCGAGACTTCAACTGACAGAATCGCAGAGACGAGAGGAGGCGGCGAGAGCGGTGCTCAGATGCCCAGCCCTGGCGGAACCAGGAATTTTTCTAGAGGTGTGCTAAAATTTTTATTTTTATTTTTTGTATAGAAGATCTATATAAACAATGAGAACCAATTTTTTTTTTTTTTTTTTTGGGTATGCTAATTGATACAATAAGAACCAAGTGGGAATCAGAAACTGAAACTGTGGGAAGCAGAAACACGAACAAAAGTACAATTCATAGCAGTAGCATATCCAAAACATGTACACAGAGGCATAAACACAAAAGCTTTGTTGCACTTGTAGATCTAAATGCTAACCTGTAAATCGGAAGAAGAAGAAAAGAGAAGAAACAATGGTTCCCACTCACGTGGCCTCCAAACCACAAATATATTGCAAGTATGTGACTTTGTGGGCCAACTAGCTTAACAAATGGTGGACTAATATTCGTGGGGAGTAGGAAATATCTTATAAAATTTGCACCAAATTAGTATTTTATTAAATCTTGCACCAGGCTAAAGCCCACTCTAGTCTACATGTAGTTCCGCCCTTGGAAGTTACTGATGAGAGAGAGGGGGCAAGAGAGCTTCAAGCTTCTGCTATGGAGGCTTGAAGCTTGAACTCGACCAGAAGGAGCTTTAGAGCAAGCGGCGCTCGAGCGATGAGACGAGTAGAAAAAAAATTCGAAAAAAATAGACTTTTTATGTTTTCTAATTTGTTGGTGTTTTTGAGTTTATTTTGGGTTCAAGTTTTTAAAAATGGCATACCAAACGGGTTTCTTTGACTTTTAACTTAAAATTTATTTTTGAGTTTATAAAATTGGATTCAAATCCAATACCAAACAGACCTTTAGGGCTTGTTTGGTATTCAACTTGAATCCAACTTTTTAAACTCAAAAACAGAATTTGAGTCAAAAACAAAGAAAACCTGTTTGGTAGCCCTATTTTTAAAAACTCAAACTCAAGAACAACTAAAAAACACCTCAATTATTAAAAACAAAAAATATCTGTTTTTTTAGTTTTTTTTTAACAACCCACAAGTTCTCACATTTTTAAGATTTGAAAACGGTTTACAAGTTGGATACCAAACAAGTTTTTGAATCTAAAAAATAGATTTAAGAACTCCTTGTTTTTAAGAAAAATCAAAGTTTTTGAATTCCCTATTTGAATAGGGGCGACCCCTTAGTTTTTTGAACTTTTTTATATTTTAAGTTGCTTTGAATGTTTTTAATTTTATTTTATACAAGCTTTGATTTTTTTTTTTTTATATAATTTTTATAAGTGTTTTGAATGTTTAATTTAGTTTTATGTGATTATATTTGAAGGGAAAAAAATACCCAAAATTTAGGTGTTATTTCTTTGTTTATTAATTAAATTATTAAATTTGAACTTTTCATGCTTGAGTGTGATTGATCATATTTTTAGTTTCTTTATTGATATTGCATCTATCTTGATGTGGTGATTGTTGAGATTTTTTTTTTTTTTTAAAGAACCTTGACGGAAACTTTATTGATAAAACGAGGAATTACAACGGGGGAACAACAAGCCTGATCCTGACTCAACAAATCACATAATAAGGTGTTCTACATAAGATCAGGAGGTACCTCAAACCAAATAAAAATGTCCACATTATGTAGACCGAATCGAGCAAGTTAGTGTGCAACACCATTTGCTTCCCTATGAGTAAATTGAAAAGGAGAGCCAGGAATCTCAAATAAAGTTGTGATTTTTGTTGTCATTAATTGCTTTTATTATAAAATTTAAAACTCTGGAAACCTTAAAAATTACAACAACAAAAAAAGAAAAAGAAGACATTGCTCTACAAACCAATGATTAGTTTATAAAATAAAATAAACTACATTTTTAGTGATTAATGTGTGTGTACATGAGCACACTTTAGACTTTCGCCTTGGACCTTTGAGAGTTGAGAACGGTACCTTTCATAATAAAATTGAATATCCCTCATAAATTAATAACAATCTTGTTTTATTTTGTAATTGTTAATTATGCTATGTAATAGCTAATTTCTATTGTTGGTGATTGCTTAATTCTTTAAAACATAAAATATATTTTCATTTTAAATAATTCCAAGCCAATGAAAGATGTCTTTTTTTTGTAAAACGACCTGTCGTTCTTTTCCCGCCAGCAAAATACCAGTTTTTTTTTTTGGGGGTAAAAAATACAAGAAGATACAGATATTCTGTGTCTGAAACTCATAAAAAGAAAAGAAAAAGATATTTTTGGAAAGCAGAAGAAGAAGAAGAAGATAATGATACTGATAATAAATAATTCCGTATAAGGGTTTTAGGGTATATTCTTTATCTCTCTAAAAATGGTACCTTTCTCTCTCTGCCCCTCCTCCTCCTATCCTCCTTCTTCTTCTTTCAAACTCTACCACAAGTCCCGATTCACTGTAACCACTCTCTCCAGTCTATGTGGTCGTAAAAGAAGGTCCGGTTCCAGCTGCCGTCTCGTGGTGCTCTCAACCCACTCCAACCCCAAAATTCTCAAGTCCAATCGGAGGTCGCGCTATGGCCAGCCTCTGTCTCCCTACGACCAAGATGACGACGAAGAGGTTTCTCGTCCTAGTGATGTGTCGGATGACGATTGGTTGCTCAATGTGAGTTTCTGTACTGCATCTTGTGCTTGAGCTGCTCGACTTTGTGGTTGTCCCTCGAGAAGTGTTTTTCTTGCTTTTGAAAGCAGAAAATTTGGTTTTTTTATAGTTAAAGTTCTACTTGGAATTTGAAGTACCTTTACTTTTGTAAATGTAGTAACATTTGGTTTGTCAGTTTTTTATTAAAATTTGAACTTTAATTTGAGGCATGGATAGTAACAATGGTACAATTATGCTCACTGTGAGGTACCCATGTTTTGAAATACGTTAATTTGTAGTTTTTCTTTGTGGAATTCTTGCGTGTACCCTTCATTTGGTTGCTTAGGAGTTTGAGGTAAATATTTGTTTGTGGGTCTTTTTCTTTTTTCGTTTGAAAAGTTTGTTTGTGTCTTTGGGTTCCTGAAAATGTAAGAAGTGCATGCCAGTTTCTTTCTGATTTACAAAGCAATGTGCAAAGAAAGATTAAGAGTTCAAGCTTTATCCGTTTTCTTTTTGCATTTCATTATTGAAAACATTGCAAAATTGATTCTTGGACTTGTGGTAATTTATTTACATGGAAAGATTAGTTTGGTATAAGTGTTTCTGTGACACAACTACCTTGGGTTTCCTTTGTTTGAAACATCATCTGGCTTTTCTTGTGGGTTGCTTCTCCAGGATGACTTTGCAGAAATTTCAAAGTTTGATGTTAATAGAAAGAGGTCCAAATCACACAAGGGATTTGCGAATGGTCATTCGGATGGCAGAAACAGCAAGCACACTCTAGAGAAAAGTAATGCAGCAAACTACTACAATAGTTCTAATCAAACAAATGGAGTCAGTTCCTTGGATTTACCTCGCAAGGGAAAGGTATCTTGTAGAGTGATATGACGAGCTGTCAAATTCTGTCATCAACTATACTATTTTTCTGGGAAGTGCTCATTTATTTTCTTTGATGCAGCTGTCTACAAGGAAAGCTATGGAGGATAGATTTCCTCGGCTATCAGAAGAGGTTGAATTGGATGAGAAGTGGTTACCTCTTATTGATTACCTTAGCACATTTGGGCTTAAGGAATCACACTTTATTCAAATGTATGAGAGGCATATGCCTTCTCTTCAAATAAATGCGTGCTCTGCAAAGGAAAGGTTGGAATATTTGTTGAGTGTTGGGGTCAAACAAAGAGATGTAAGAAGAATGCTTTTGAGGCAGCCACAAATCCTTGAATATACAGTTGAGAACAATTTGAAGTCCCATGTTGCTTTCCTGATGAGTTTGGGTATTCCAAGTTCCAGAGTCGGGCAGATTATTGCTGCTACTCCATCCCTCTTCTCTTATAGTGTTGAGAATTCGTTGAAACCCACCGTGAGATACTTAGTTGAGGAGGTCGGGATTAAGGAAAAAGATTTAGGTAAAGTTGTGCAGTTAAGCCCTCAAATTCTAGTTCAACGGATTGATATATCATGGAATACTCGTTTGATTTTTCTTTCTGAGGAGATAGGAGCACCCAGAGATAGTATTGTGAAGATGGTTAAAAAACATCCCCAGTTCCTCCACTATAGCATCGATGATGGACTGCTGCCCAGGATCAATTTCCTTAGGAGTATTGGGATGTGCAATGCTGACATTTTGAAAGTCTTAACTAGTCTGACACAGGTCTGCTTACTTTCTTTTATGCCCATGAGAGTACTTTTACATTGTTTCTAATTGCTTGGGATTTATTTGTACTTGTGTCACAAGAAATAGTTTTTCTTTCCATATGCATGTATGTTAGTATGAGTTTCTACTTCTTTTACTGAATTATCATGTTCTTAAGAAGAAAAAAATGGCTTTCTTGCTGCTTCCCACTTAACAAGTTAATTTTCTGAATCTTTGACCATTTTAAAGTTCCCTTTTGTACATTTCTGACATGTAGCCTTGCAGGTACTATCCCTATCACTGGAGGAGAATTTGAAACCCAAGTACAAGTACTTGGTCAATGAACTTCATAATGAAGTGCATTCCTTGACCAAATATCCTATGTACCTAAGCTTGTCTTTAGACCAGAGAATTCGCCCCCGACATAGGTTCTTGCTTTCTCTGAAGAAAGCTCCTAAGGGGCCATTTCCTTTAAGTTCATTGGTCCCCACTGATGAATGCTTCTGCCAGCAGTGGGCTGGAACTAGCTTAGATAAATATCTGGATTTCAGGCAGAGATTACTGCTCAAGGAGTTTGCCAAAAAATATGAAAGAAAGGGATAGCATCTTCTCCGAAAGGATGCCCGAGGTTACTGACAAGTGTTTGATGAGAAGAGCAGCCTCCCTTTGCAACTTTGTCTGCGAATGAATTTCAATGTATGCCACTGTTAACAATAATTTCCATGAAGTTCAGAGTTTCTGGTTATTATAAACCTGGAGTAAGCAAGTTTCCAGGTTGTTGACAGTTACCCGTTGGGATGGTTAGTTTGTTTCTCATGTAGAGTATATAGGTGGTACCTCACTCCACTCCAGTGCTATTAGTTGTTCATACAGGAGCAGCTCCAGTTTTGTATACAACGTTACATTCTCAGATCGAGGCATCTAGATGAGTATTATTTTCGAGGTTCTAACTGCTTGTGACCGAAATGACAATACACGAGAGTCTATGCTTTAAGGTGATTTATTTTTTAATTGAACAAGAAAGGGTGGTTTCCAGGAATAATGGATCTACCTTTAGAATGGTCACATGTTTGATTATTTGTGCTGTATTCCTTTATGCTAGTAGACAAGTACAACATGATACATCTCTTCCTTACCGCCATTGGATGTCCGTATTACATTGTTTGATATGATTTTGTACTTTCTAATGGTTAATTAACTCATTGCAGGTTAGTAGTGTATTTGCATCTTCTCAACTCTCAAGTGGACAAAGGAGAAGCTTTACTAACTGCAGTTGATTTAAAACAGGAGGGTTCGTTCTTCTACTGTATGTGTTGTAAGTCGGATGAGTTTTTGTTACTTGTTCATCCTCAAAATATACCCAGAGAGCAGGACTACAAGCTATGAAACCTTTTACAGGTTTTTTTTTTACTTTTCATTTTTATGCTTTTTTTTCAGCAGGCTGTTATGTATATTTTGGCCCTAGTGCTATGCGCTCAGAAATGAGTTGACTTACTTTTGTTCAAAGCTTACAACACCATGTTTATGGAACTCCTTTGTTTTATTTAATCTTGCCTCCTAAAAGGCCGAGTTGTTTTGCTGTTTGGGCTTTTATTAAATCTACCAGACAAAGAAAAGCAAGAGCAGCCAAAATTGCATTGGAATTTGGCAGGGAAAATTTGTCAACTTTCTAGTTTGGAGATTCGACCCAACAAGTCAAGGTCATCATCATATTCGATCAAATTGGATTTAATTGGTTAATTTCAGTGGATTGGATTGAGTTTTAACAAATCCTAATAAATATGAGACGCGATAAGCTAACACGAACTAAATTGGATTGATGCCAAACATATAACTATAGAAACTCAACTTTAACACACTAATAAATATGTAACAATAGTGTTGTATGAAGCAAAATTACTTCTCTTATTTCCACCATAACGTGATTAATAAGCAACTCGAGTTAGTATTTATCTCGTGATGATACATCTAACTTAATAAACATGATTAACATTGATGAGTATTTCATAACTATCATGATGCATCTGCTTAACCTAATTGACTTGTGATTGATTTGTAACTTAAGTGGTTAAGAGCATTTATCCTTGCATTTGAGGTCCTAAATTCAATTCTCGTGGCTTGTATAATATATTTTTTTTATTTTTTATTTTTATTTTTAAATGGTTTGACGCATCAACGATTGAATTTAGACACCAATAATAGACCCTTCAACCCAACAAGTGCAAAGATTTAGACAATATGACCACTTCCCTCTTTTGGCATTGATCTGCAAGTCTAAACTAGGCTAGACTCCGTTGACAAACAATATGACCAATTTCCTCCTTATGCTGGTCAACGGTGTACCTATGTTGCAAAGCCACTTGCCTGTGGCAAGTCCTCCAAAAACAAGTGATTGTTTTACCTCAACTTGCGGCCAAGTTGATCCAGTCTGTGGCTAGAAGCTTGCACGTTGTCGGTTTGCTCAATACAAGATTATCATTAAAAAAAACCCAATCATTTATTTCCTTAATAATTGAATTTGGTGGTGTCAATTTCCAGAAAGTTGTTCAAGGAATGAGACAGTGAATGAGACAAACATGGACACTGCATGCAGGTAGTGTTCAGAGTCTTAAAGCTAATGGCTCCAACTTACCAACCGCTACTATATTAGCTTAGTTATGGAGGTCGGTTTGTCTTTCTGTATAGCTTTCTTGTACAAATAATACATGTTTTGAGAATTTTGATAGTGTAGGCGTAGAGCCTTCTTCTTATCTGGATGTCACAATGTTCTTAAAATATATTCTATCTACACAAGTTCAATAAATAAAAAATTATAAAAACTTACATTTTCTTCAAAGTGTTTAGAAAACTAAATGGGGATGTGATAATTGATTCAGAACGTGGGCTAAGATAAAAATAAGGGATCTACACCTAGGAAAACGAGAGATTATGTATCATTGGTCACTTAGAAACACGAGAGATTTTGTATCACCGGTCTTTCACACTCACGTAATGAGTGTTGTAGGCATAAATGTATATGTAAAGGCCTTTTTGTCTTTTGGGTGTCTCTCAAGTTCAAGAAAAACGGATTAGGGTTCTAAAATTTTAAGAAAGTACATTATATAATTTCTAAATGATTCAAACGGATAATTTTGTTATGGAAACACTTTGGCTTTAGGAAGAAGACGAGTTAATAGAAAATGAATTTATGCTTTTAATACGTATTCGTTAGCAAAATCATAAAAATTACAAGAAAATTCTGAGCTGCATGCTCTGGAGTCTCAAAGACAGTGCTCCCTCTGAACCAAGCATTGTCATGTGGAAAGATAACTGCAGTTTCATCTTTCCAATCAACACATCGAATTCATGGAAAAAAAAACAAGGGATTATAAAACTGGTATATCTGCCACTTGACTTATAGTTCAAGTAATTTCATCTGTGCTCAATGTTACAGAGATTTTCAAGATATTTAAAACTCTCTGACACATTTGAAATATTCTAGATCCTTTCTTCAACTAAAAGACTAAAACATTACATCAGATTCTAATAAAGATCTAAATCCCTTGCCTTATTTCTGTGACTAACATTAAGAAACTGTAAATCTTTCTTACATATACTTCTATGTATCCAATTCTTCTTTTCTACGTCCGTCAACCCGAGTGATAGGGAGGAGTGTCATCTAATGTTTCTTCTGTAGGCAGTATGTACTTGCAGGAAACTTTGGCAAAACGCGGATGAAGCCAAAGAAAAGGAAAGAAAGAGAGCTGTTATGTGTCGAACCAAATATGTCGCCTTTGAACGGTACCTAACTCTATAATCTTCTTTGTGTTGCTGAACCTATATGACTGCTGAAATGCCACTAGCTACTGAAGTTGCAAATGGGCTATCTGGGAGATTAAGTCCTTGGCTGTTCTAAGCAAGAAAGGGAGACCCTTGTCAGAAAAAGCAATGCAAATATAGTAAAGAAACAATAAGAACTTGAGATCCTCCAGCAGAAGGAGATAACTTATACCTTTCGTGGTCAGTGTAATTGGTGTCTATATGCTTGTGTTTATCATCACTTGTAGACCCACTGTTTAGAACATCAAACAGATAATTGAAACATTCCACAGACGGGAAGTTAAAATTATCTGCATTAATTACAACAGTAAGAAACATACTAAACAAGAAAAGAGAAGTTAATGGAAAAGAAAATTGCTCCCTATGTGGAGAAGTTAATAGTGGATAGAAACTACAGACCTTCTGAGAATTTGTGCCCATCCATGAAGTAACTAGAATGGGGATGATTAGCCACAGGCTTTCGTGCAAAATGCAGCTCTGCCAGCCTCATCCTCTCAAGTTCAATCGCATATTCTTGCTCTTCCACAAGCTTCTTCCTTAACAATCTAGAGTTGTCACAGCCTGCTGACACTGAAAATCTATGCATAAGCCAACATAACAACTCTATGACCAATAGACACACCAAAAGAGATGAATTTGATAAAAGAAGAAACAAAGGCAACAAAATAACCAATTATGTAAAGAATCCTCATAGGAGCTTGAAGTCTCCAATCAAAGAAATTTTATGTGCCACTCACTTGAATAAAAATCTGATTCCATGTCTGCGTGGTGTGGAGAAAAATATGCCGCAGGATCCATTCTCTCTTGGTGCTTTCTGCATAAAGCAAAGACAGGTGAGATTGAGAAAGAATTCATTAATATGGATGAGGAAAAGAGTCCTTCCAGCAGCATTTTTACTGCAGCAAAGTACTCTGAAGCAAAAAGGAATCTATATTTTTCACTGATACAAGCTACTTCACAAGCACAGATTCAAAAACTGTATTGGCAACTATACAAAATCGCATGGAAAGTTCACATTGAACAGCGCCCATCAATAACTTTGACAAGTTTGACTCAGGATGTTCGAATCATTCTATTGTTACCTGTCAACAAGCTTTGATTTTTCCCTGTAAGGTTTCACAAGAACACGAGACCCACAAACATAATGTGGATTTCCTTTTGCCAAAATCATTTTCACAGTATCGGCATGGACAAAGGTAACAAACCCAAACATCCGTTTCTGTTGGCAGGGAATCCTGACATCTTCAACAGGGCCAAAGGTACTGCAAAGAAAACCAACACAATGAGAAAACTATTAAAGCCTGAAAATTTATATTTCAAAAAAACATGTACCTTTCCAAACATAGTTAAAAATTTTGACTTGCCTGAAGTAGTTTGAGACATCATCTTCACTGAAAGTGCTTTCAGCTGGAAATGTTAGATATATCTGTCGCGAACCGCTAACAATAGGACCAGGATCACCTTTCTCATTCCGATGATCGGCGTATTTTGGAGAGTCTTCAGCCAAAATTACTGCATGCTGCCCGTGAGGCCTGTAAATCACATAATGCACTGGTTATATACCAATATATGAAAGAGTATCAGTCTATCAGCCATGAACACTAAACAAAGGCCAAATTTTCACCTGTCAATCAGCCGAATACTGCTTCCCAGTCGAGCAAGAAGCTTTGTCAAGCTGTAACCAGCCTTGCCATGTCTCTGGCTTTCAGTGAGGTAGCCTTCTGCCTGGAGAGATTTTCCAAATTTGTCATAATACATCATTGGCAGAGAAGCAATTGAAATAGGAATTCCTCTTCTTGATCTAAGCAGCTCAGTGATTTCCCACTCCAACTTCTCAAGAGACCCCGGTGAGATAACATGATCATCATTAATGCAGTCATTGCCATACATCTGAGAGAAGCTCTCAGGAATCACTTGTCCGTGGTAATACCTACAGCTACTTCCATGCTTACAAAATCCCTTATTGAAATAGTGACAAATCTTAACTGGAAACTCTGTCACGCTTGAAAATCGTCTACCAGTTCTAACACTTAAGTTGTCTATTTCAGCGTCCCGGTAGTAATCATTAGAGAATCCAGAAATCCCAGAATTGAGTGGTTCTATTTGATCCTCCAAACTCAAAAACTGAGCCTGGTTTTGCAGTTCTGCAATAGAGTCAGAGTAACCCAATGGCATAAAATCTGGGCTATGTTTAGCAACTAGTTGGGCATCCCAAAAGGCAGTTGGGACCCGAATGGCTGCTGGAGACGAGAAAGGCCTTGACGAAACGGGCGAATAAGGAGCGAAAGCCCCTGTTACTGGGTTCAAAGAAGGTGAGATTGGGGATGCCACTGACTTGGCAGCCAACTGCTGAAGTTCAGTCTTGGCTTTGAGTATCACTTGGTGAATCAAGTGCTCTGGAGCCATAGCCAACCGAGCCATCTCCTGCTCACCATAGTCTTGTAAAAGAAGATAGCCTATAATCTTTGTAGCATTGTCTGGTTCTAGTTTCTGGATTCTACTGTAAACAGCGTTTGTATACTCAGAAAAATCCATCGCCAATCTATTTACTGCAAAAAGATCAGGAATTTAAAAACCCAAAGAAAAACAATCATAAACCAAGAGAAAATCAATGTTCTCAATCTACCAGTGCAAGAACAACATAGATATGTCAAAAACACAGAATCTAAGCCCTAATATGTGAGAAGAAAAGTTGAGAAATCCAACAGCTCTAGGTCAAAGATTCAGTGAATGAAAGATTTTGAGGTTTATTTATCTTCTGTCAGAGGATTCTTACTCCTTTTTCCCTTGAATCCATTAAAGGAAATTTAATAAAATAAAAAATAATTGGTCTTATCACAACTAGGAAAAGCTGTAAAGATTGCCAGAACACACCACCAGAGCCAGAAATGGACATTCCTCCAAATCTGGATATTTATGATTTGCATAAAAATAACATGCTTAAAAATTGTTGCTTCCAAATTTATTCACAGAAACAAAGAGACCCACTTACTTTTAAGAAAAGATTGCACAGCAAAGTGTATCTTCAAGCACAAAAAAAGGAAGAACAGCTTCACATACGAACCCAAAATACATTTCCTATTTTGGAAAAAAGCTTACTTTGCATCCGAAACCAAAGAAATTATTCTTGACAATAAAATGACAAGGTTGAACTTTTATACATAAAATTCTTAGAAGTTGAAGTCTTTTCCAACTCAAAAACCAACTTGAAATAATCCAAAAATAAATAAATTATTTGTAAAAACCAAAACAGTTTGTGCTGAAAAATAAAAACATACTCACCAATTCATTCAGCCCAACTGCAGCAGAAACAAGTCTATTTCTTCTAGCACTCTCTCTGAACCCTTCTTCTCTCACTAAACTTTATCCAGAAAGGTTTTGAAAAATAATGTTAATCTCAAAACCACACTGACACAAATGATGCTTTTAAAGCGCATACTTTGAGAGAGTTCAAACAAATAAAAATTAATTTTTCATTAACAAAATAATTACAGTTAATTAATTACCATTTTTGTCACGCTGGACAATGTGAAGACTTTGTTGCTTAAACTTTTTGAATACTTTTTTTTAAAACAATTTACAGTTGGATTTTCGTATCACAAAAAATTAGGCAACATATTTTCCATGATTTTCGACTGGTTTGTTTACAACTGCTTCAAACTACGTAATTACATAAATACCCTTTTTTTATATATCCAAAACCACGTGAATTTTAAAATTATAATTCGGAAATACCAATGTGCTAAATTTTAGAACTCCAACAACACATGTCGGCAAACTGAAGCCCCTCGAGTCTTGAGTAACACAACCGTGGAGTGTGTTTCGTCTTTTGCTCGGGTGGGCCCCATAATTAATTTACCGTTGGATCTTCCTTGAGATCACCAAGGCCAGATTTCAAGGGTGGGGATCCACGTGGGAAGCTTACATAACACTTGGGACGCAGGAGCATGCAGCGGTTTCAGTCTGTTCATGCAACTTTGTCTTTTGATCATTAAAAATGATGACAAGGCCACTTGCTATCAGTGGGTCCCCTTTTTGACATTTCATTGTTGCACCACATGGGACCCACAGAAAAGGTTGGGGCCCACACCTTTGGCCAGGATTATGCAAAATCTTGTTTGTTGTGAAAACAAGATTATGCATGTATGTATACTGGCTTTTTGGTTTTTTCTTCTGGTATATTTTCTATTTTGTACTATGATAGGATAAGCTGGTTTTTTTTTTTGCCAAACTGCCCTGTTTGTTTCTCAATTTCAACTCAAAATTTTATCGTTGATACAATGTGAGTGAGATATGCAGCGGTAATCATGTTGTTGTTTAGGGTTTAAGTACAAGTACGTTGCAGATGTAGCAGGACCACTTGGTCACAGTATGTACCCGCTTATATCCGAATTCGAACTCCTCTTTCATATATTAAAGTAGTTTAGAATATGTCAATCGGATTTAGCCCCGTGAGAAAGGACCTTGACTTATAGACCAGTGGTCTCAGGTTCGAACTCCATGACACATTGATATTGTGATTGAAAAACTCCTCCCCTTATAGTTAAAATTATTGCTTGTATTTTTTATATATTATATAAAAAAAAAAGTAGTTTAGAATATGGCCTCGTAAAAAATAAACACAAATTTTTGTTAAATGAAAAAATATATATATAATATCTTAGCTTTCCTATTACTGTAATACTCAAGACTATTAACATTTATTTGGGTTCATTGTATTCTTTCAAATTACTTGAAAATTGAAGTTATCTTAGGAAAGTTGAACCATTGAATAGTAATGAAGGGTATTTGAGGTAAAAGGCAGCTAGCTTATTAACCGGGAGATTGACCGATTCGAAAGCCTGGAGGGGAGGTCAACGTTATTAGATAATTATTAAATTACAAATTAAGATTTTCTCATAATGAACGAATGATAAGCATATAATTTTGTATAGATCTTAATTACTGATGAGTAAGACGCGGGCTTTCTGTTACGACCCCTCACTTGCTACAAAACTAGAAATTTATTTTAGGATTTTTAATTACCTTTTAATCAATAAATAAATAAAAATCAAGCTTTTACCATTTTAGGATTTTGAATTACCATTTACCTCTCACTGCATATCCTGTATCCATTTGTTTTGGGAACGAACTCTTCCTCAATTTTAAGGGGTCAAACTTTTTCCTTTTTAGCATGTCTTGATCTTCGATATTGTTTGATATTTTGAAAATGAGAATTTACACAAACGAAAAAAAACGAAATTCAGATCGATCCACATGTTGAAAATGATCAAGTCTCCAAAAGTTTAATCAAAACTGCATTTTTTTGTAATGTGTTATGCAAATGTTTTCATGGATAAAATGCATTTTTTTAACGATAGTATTTTATTGATAAGATGAAAAAATAAAAAAGTACAAAGTTATTATGGTGTCAAATATGGATAAATCTTCTCCAGTTACCAAACGCTACAACCTATAAACTGATTAAAACCCCTAATTCAACAATCAAAAGCACGTCTACTCTTCTTTTCTTCTGAAGAACAAGGAATATATAGATTGGATTTATGGATTAATAAACGAAGAAAGACAGCACCTACCTTTGTTGCTTCCCGCCCAATAATACATTATTAAACATTAAAGAAATATTTATGGCTGTCATGTTTGTGAACTATATATAATCTTCTATATATTTCAGTCATTTTCAATGCCCTGCAGACTTGTCTCTATATATATACAGTTGTGATCGAGGGGTATGGGCTATGCATCTATGTTCTTATTTAGCAGCTTATCATATCAATCAAGGTGACAAAACTTGTATTAAATCACTACTTCAAAGGCTAATTAAAATATTATCCGTTCAATTACACGATATCATCGGATTGGCCGATAGTTCAATAGAATCAAAATTTGATTACAAGAAACAACATAAATGCTTTATAATCATTGATTAATTGATAGTGATGGTTCAACACAAACTCACCTATACATCCATTAGTAAAAAAAATAATTTGGTTCACACGTTATTGGTGTTAAAAAAAAAAAGTATAAACATTGTTGTTGTCATGCGTGACTCTGAAGTAACAATTAACTTAGGCATCTTTTATAAATTTCCACTAAGATATAACACATAATTTTAACTTAGTGTAAATGGAGAAGCGAATTAATACACATAAATTACTTAGTCGAAAGAAGAGAACGTACTAGAGTGGAACAGAAGACACACACCTAAAAATTTGTAGCATGTCACTTATCAGAAATGAATATTAAAATTATTCTAAGTCATGTTTTTCTAATATAAGTATTTGAATCAAATCCTAACTTCGAATTTTTTAAAGAATAAAAATTTGTGGGTTCCACATTAAATGTGTAATCCAACACTCTTGAAATAGGAAATAAAATCAACTACTACTTTTCGATTCATGACTTCTTCCCTTCCTAATAAATAAATATGCTTTAAATTGTACAAGTTAAAAACACTACATCATGCGCAAAAGGAATTCTCTTTTTCCATCCTAGTGTTTGAATTTGATGCAGTTTTCATTTTCATGATTAAACAAACATTTTGGGAGATATTCTATTTGCCAACAATACGCATTATTATCTTCCAAATAGGACAGGAGATTATGCAGTAAGGACTGTAGACTATTTGCCTTTTGTTTCCCCATCAAGTCCAAATCTAAATGTCTCTTTTAATTTGAATAGCTGCTTCACATGATTTCACCTAATCATTGTGAGCTTTTCCAGGCAACATATGGTGCGTGTTGAAAAAGCCAAGGCTACCCAAAAGAAATTTGAACCATATATTTTTCTCCTTACACAATTAATTTGTCTAGCCATACCTGGCATCCCCATTGCATAGTGCATTTTGAACCCACGCCATATATATTTGAACTTGAAATGTCACTTTATTTATTAACCGCTTTCAATTTAAACAAAAATATTTGTATGAAACGGGAATAACACTGTTTTTCTATTCTCGATCAATCATAGAATGCCATGTGGAAAAATTTTCATGCGTGGCATACCTTGATTGGCCAAAAATAGCAAAATAGTATTTCATGTAAACGTTTCTCCAATTTAAGGGACCATAGCTACAGCCTAATAGCTGGGTTGTGTTGTATAATCGTAAGTAGCATGACAATAATGTTGTTACAAACAAGTAAAGTTTAAGTGGTTAAGAACAATTACCCTTATACTCGAATCATGTGTTTGAAATTCTCCGTTTCCCAAGTTTAAGTTTAAGTGGTTAAGTATAAACATTGCCGTTGTCATGCGTGATCCCGAAGTAACACTTAACTTAGGTATCTTTTATAAATTTTCACATCATTTTAACTTAGTGTTAAATGGAAGAGAACGTACTATAATGGAACAGAAGACACACACCTAAAAATATGTAGCATGTCACTTATCAGAAACGAATATTAAGGGGGGTGTATTCAATTAGGATTATAAAGCGTTTAAAAAGATTTTTAAAATCCTGGTGTATTCAATTTGGTTTTAAACAAACTTTAAAAGAGGTTTTACAAGTCTGGGTGTATTCAATTCAGATTTGTATGAACTTTTAAAAAGTCCATTCAAATATGGGTGCATTCAATTAAGATTATAAAAAGGTTGAATCAAATCTAGGTGTATTCGAAAGGTCATATATTTGGAAGGATTTCATTAAGTGATAAATTTTCGTAGGATTTAAGGGGAGAGCTATAAATAACAAAGGCCATAATAAATCCAACCTCCCTCTCAAGTATTTCGTCAGACGTTTTTCTCTCGCCCTAGCTTTTCTCTCTGCAACAGAAGACGAACATCTTCCTTTCTCCATCTGTGAAGGTATGCTCCCTATTTTTTTGTTCGATCAATACCTCGTTGGATTTTCTTTTTCAATGATTTTTCTTCATCGTGTTTTTCTTGTTATTAGGGTATAGTTTGGGGTTAGAGTTTATGCTTGTTACTAGGGTTTTCGCTAAACATAATTTTATTTCATGTTATTGAAGAAAAAGATGTTATGAATTTGGCTTTTTATTTCATGTCGTTTAAAATTTTATTTCATGTTGGTACAAATTAAGTATAAGAACATCTCTTGAAATTGGATCACCATTAGATACATTGACAGCAATGCTACTATATAAAATAATTTTACTTTGTATACTTTCCATCTATTTTTTTAATTTATAATTTGTTACGTGTATTATTAACAGAGACATTGATGGGGAGGAGTTTAATAAAGTCATGGCTTTGATGAGATCTAAAAGCAAACAAAACAAGGATGGCCACAGGCTCAAAGTTTCTGTAGAAGACGGAGGCCTACTTGAGCACTTTTTTGGCAAAGATGGCAAAAGTCTCACACATAAAACATTTGAGTTTTTTTCCTCTGGCAGTCAGCTGATCTTTTCCCATTTGTTTTTCTTCTATCTATTTCTGAATTTGAAGTATGGAATAAAAGCCATACAAATTTTAAGAAAGTTTATTAAAAAATTATATAGAAGTCTTCTGAAAGTCTATCAAGTTCTATACGAATTCTAAAAAATCCATCAAGTTCTATGAAAGCTGACACTTAAACAAAATCTTTTTAAACGCTCTAGAATCCTAATTGAATATACAACCCCCTAAAATTATTCTAATTCATGCTTTTCTAATATAAGTATTTGAATCAAGGGTAAATTGCCGAAATGCCCCTTGAACTTGTACCTAATTATCAATTTACCCCTTGACTTTTTTTTTTATTTATAGAAAATTAAGGACTTGAAAAAAAAATTATTCTCAATTTCCCCCTTGCTGTCCAAATTCTCAACATTTGATCCAATTTGCCATTAAATATAAGGGCATATTGGTCATTTCATTTGTTAAAAATAATTAAATACTGTAAAATAAAATAGTATGACATATAAAATGAAAAAAATCATTTTAATAAACAGAGGGGTGGGACCCACCCACCCTTTCTTCTCTCTTTCTCTGAGACTATGCCCTCTCTCTCTCTGTGTGCGACCAAACCCCTTCCCTCTCTCTTTACGAATTTGCCATCTCTCTCTCTCTCTCTCTCTCTCTCTCTCTCTCTCTCTCTCTCTCTCTCTCTCTCTCTCTCTCTGTGACCAAACCCATCAGCCCCCACCCTCCGAACAACCCCATTTATTCAGATCTTGAATCCATTGATAGGTTGTGTGATTTGGGGTCGAGATTTTGGGTGAGGGGGCAATGAACTTGTGAGGTGAAGAGGTCTAGACCTTTTAAGGCTATGGGGGAAAAATCATAGGGGAAAGGTGTGCGAATGGGTTTGGGTTTGTAGGTAGGGATAGGTTTTCTTTTATGTTTTTTGGATGTAGGGTGGGTTGCGAGCGGGGAAAAGGCTGGGTCACTAGCTGCTGTGATTTCAATTGAGGATTGGAGTGGCATTAGAGTGGTTGAGCTGGGGGATGGGGAGAAGTTGTTTCGGGTCGGTGAGATGAGGGGCTAGCTGTGGTGATGGGGTATGTAGAGTAGGGGTAGGCATCAAAACCAGAATACAGAAACCGTGCCAAACCGTGCCAATCTCGTGCCGTCCCATTTGGTGTTGACGTGTAAACGAGATAATACCATGTCATCCCGTTACTGTTTGGCACGACATCAGTTCCAGCTTTGTGATCCCGTTTGGTGTCATACCATACTGAACAGTACATGTAAATAATAACCCTAATTTAATTGAATTCCTAATTTCTTCGACTCCTCTTTGTTTCTCCTGCGTCCTTTCCTTTCCTTTCCTCATTCTATAAACTCTTCTCTTCTCTTCTCCTTTCTCAATCATAATTGATTTGAAGCCGTAATTCCCCAATCGATCTCATCTTCTTCTCCTCATCATCCTCCTCTCTATCTCTTTGTAGAAACAGAGTTTTCTATATTATCAAAATTGATTTTACAATCTCTTTATACACAGGAACATAAACGTAAACCTATCAGTTACTACAATATAATAATAACAGCTGCCATATCAGTTACTACAATACAATAATAGCATAACAGCTGCAAGCAATTATATGCAGTCATAATTAGGATAACGGCCTAACATTCCCCCACAAACTGGACACCGGATAGGTGACGAGTTTGGAAACCAGACGTTCAAAACGGTCAGCTGGTAATCCTTTTGTGAAGACATCTGCAAGCTGGAGTTGAGAAGGAACAAACTGAACTTTGTGACTGCCAGAGGCGACCCGTTCACGGACAAAGTGATAATCAATAGCAATGTGTTTTGTACGAGCATGGAAGACAGGATTAGCGGCTAAGTATGTGGCAGACAGGTTGTCACAGTTAAGTAAAACTGGACGAGTAAGCGGACAACGAAGTTCAGTTAAGAGACCTTGAATCCACAAAGTATCTGCACAGGCATAGGCAAGAGCTCGATATTCGGCTTCGGCACTAGAACGGGAAACGGTGGGCTGCTTCTTAGCACTCCACGAAATGAGGTTGGGTCCCAAGAATACACAATACCCGGTTGTGGACCTGCGAGTGTCAGGACATCCAGCCCAATCTGCATCAGAATAGGCGACTAAGAAGGAACAGTCAGGAGACCTACGAACAGGAAGACCAACTCCAAGGGTGCCTTTTAGATAACGTAAAATCCGTTTGACAGCTTCAAAATGAACATCACTGGGTGATCCCATAAATTGAGAGACATGTTGAACAGCGTATGAGATATCAGGACGAGTCATGGTGAGATATTGTAAGGCGCCAACCATCTGTCGATAAGGGGTAGGATCCGCAAGGACAGTACCATGGGTACGAGAAAGAGTACCTTTGGAAGTCATGGGTGTAGAAACAGGTTTGCATTCCAAGAGATTGCTGCGTTTGAGAAGATCAACAGTGTACTTGTTTTGAGTAAGATGGATGGAAGTAGGGTGATAATGGACCTCCACACCAAGAAAATAATGCAAACGCCCCAAATCTTTTATGTCAAACTCAGCACCCAATTTGCGGAGAAAGGCAAGGAGATGAGAAGAATTACTGCCAGTGAGAATGATGTCATCTACATATAGCAACAAGATCATAACAGAACAGTGATCATGATAAACAAACATAAAAGTGTCAGCCTGACTTTGAGTAAAGCCAACACTCAGGAGGAAAGAACTAAATCTCTGAAACCATGCCCGGGGAGCCTACTTAAGACCATAAATGGCCTTATGAAGTTTACACACATGATTGGGCCGGTCAGGGTCAGCAAAGCCAGGTGGTTGCCGCATATAAACATCTTCAGAAAGAGAGCCGTGCAAGAATGCGTTTTTGACATCGAGTTGCCGAAGAGGCCATCCAGAAGAAATAGCCAGATAGAGAACAGTGCGAACGGTTGTGGGCTCAACCACAGGACTGAATGTATCAAAATAATCGACACCAGATTGTTGATGGAAGCCTTTGGCAACAAGGCGTGCCTTATATCGTTCAATTGTGCATCGGAGCGCCGCTTTATTCGGAAGACCCATTTGCAACCAACCGTATTGAGCGAAGGGGACGACGGCACCAAAGACTAGGTGCCCTGCTGAAGGAGGGCATGATACTCATCTAGCTTGGCCTGTTTCCATTCGGGATAACGAGATGCTTGTGTGTAGCAAGTGGATTCAACGTCTGTGTTGACCAAAGCAGAGAAAGCATGAGGAATGGGGTACCGAGTAGAAAAATTGGCATGATATTTGAGATTTGGCTTGACAATTCCAGACTTGGATCGGGTGTGCACAGGACTGAGACGGGCACTTGGTGGTGGAGGAGCGATGACAGGGACATGGGAAGGAACAAGAGGAGACGACGACAAAGTTGGTGGAGAAGAGGCGGATACGGCTGGCTGTGAAGAAAGAGAAAGGGAGTCGGGTGGTGTTTGAGAACTTGGGTCAGAGGATAGGGATGAGATGGCTGGTGATGGAGAAGAGGAACGGCAGTCTGGTGGTGTTGGAGAACAGGGGGCTGATGATGGGGGCGAGACGGCTGATTGGGGAGAATAGATTTCGGCTGGTTGTTGAGAGGAAGGTGACTCAGATGTGGTGTTGGAGAACCGGGCTATGTCATGAGAATTGACAGCAGGAATGGGCCGAGCTGGTGGACTAGGAAGAAGGCCCACGGGGACCACAGCAAGGTCTGAGAGCGGAACAGGCTTAGAAACAGCAGCATAATAAAGTTGATATTCATGAAAAATGACATGGCGAGAAACGTAGAGCCGACCTGTAGGAGGATGGAGACAGCGGTAACCAAGATGGCGATCACTGTACCCAACAAAAACACACTGAAGAGAACGAGGTTGTAATTTGTTAGTTACATAATCTCCAAGATATGGGTAACAAATACATCCAAAAACACGAAGGAACGTGTAATCCGGGAAAATGCCAAATAATAACTTATAGGGAGAAGTCCCTTTAAGGATAGGGGTGGGAAGTCGATTAATTAAAGAAACTGCCGTACAAAATGCTTCGACCCAAAGATTGTGAGGCATGTGAGCAGTGTGTAAGAGAGTGCGACCCATATCAGCAATATGGCGATGTTTTCGCTCTGCTAACCCATTTTGTTGGAGTGTATGAGGACAAGAAAAACGATGCACAATGCCATTAGCAGCACAAAACTGTTTAAATTGCAGGTTATCATATTCCTTCCCCCCATCACTCTGAAATTGTTTGATAGACAAGGAGAATTGAGATTTAACATACACAGCAAAAGTAGAAAAATGACCAAAAACTTCAGATTTAAGACGCATAGGGAAAATCCATGAATAACGAGTGTAATCATCCGTAAACAAGACATAATATCGATATCCAGAAACAGAAACAACAGGAGACATCCACAAATCTGAATGAATTAAAGCAAATGGCTTAGTAGAGCAATGATCATGAGACGAAAAGGAAAGTTTTATTGATTTAGATAACGCACAGTGGCTACAAGGGGAAGTTGATAAACGAGAAAGAGAACCTAATAATGACCGAGAAACAAGTGTGCGAAGAACTTTATTGGAGGGATGACCAAGACAACGATGCCACAAAGAGGACGACGTGACGATAGAAGAAAAAGCGTGCTTGGAACTGGACAATAGTGTGGGAAAGATAGGATAAAGACCATCCTTACATAGGCCCTGGAAGAGAACAACACCACGTTGTAAGTCACGAATTTGGTATCCCCAAGGAAAGAAGGTAATACTAACATTAAAATCACGAGTAAACTGAGCGACAGATAAAAGATTTTTATGAAGGGAAGGAACACGGAGAACATCAGAGAGACGAAAGACAAAGGAACCAGAAGAAAAGGAAAGGTTACCAGAATGAGTGATGGGGAGGGTGTCACCATTACCAACAACAACCTGATCCGAAGCAGCATACGGAGCGCCGGATTGGAATTTCTGCGCATCATGGGTCATGTGATGGGTGGCACTGGAGTCCAAATACCAGTTAGGATCGGAAGAGGACGCAACATGCATGCCAGCGAAAGCACGAGGATAAGGGCACTTGGCTTGAACATGACCAAATTGCTGGCAATTCCAGCATTGAATTGACTGGCGAGAGGGTGGAGGACCCAAAAGACCTTGAGAGAAAGAGGAAGGACGTGGAGCATGGTGAGAAGGCTGGCCCGGACTAGAGAAAAGACGGGCTGAAGAAGGACCATCAAAGGGACGAGAGGATTGGTCACGCGGTCGAGAGTGGCGGGGGCCACAGGGAAAGCGAGCAGCTACAAAAGCAGCAGGGGAAGCCACAGGAGCCATCTGAGCTGCTAAGGCCTGTTGCCCCTCAAAACCAAGAAGGCGAGTTCGGAGGTCCGAGAAGGATGGAAGTGGTGGGAAATTCAAAATTGCCGTCACAATCATTTGGTGGTCAATACCCAGACCACGAAGCACATAAGTAACCAGGTCAGTGTTGGAGACAGGTTCCTGGATGGCAGTGAGTTCATCAGCCAAACTCTTGGCTTGAGCAAGGTATTCAGAGATGGATTTGGAACCTTTGGTAATAGAGAAGAGGCGAAATTTGAGCTGGGCAGAATTGGCAAGGGATTGTTGGGAGAAGTTTTGTTGGAGACAATCCCAAATGTCCTTCGAGGTGGAGAACCCAATAACTTGGGGAAGAACACTCTTAGAAAGCGTAGCACGAAGGATACTAATCAGACTTTGGTCAGTTTGAAACCAAGAGACATAGTCAGGATTGGCCAACGACGGAGTAGAGGATTCAGACTTATCATAAGGAGGAAGTGTAGGGGAGGGGCAAGGATGAGAGCCATCAACAAAGCGCCAAAGATTCTGGTCGAGTAAGAAAGGTTTGACCTGGCTTTCCCATACAAGATAGTTGGTATCAAATAGTTTGACAGAGACAAGGTGAGAGATATTGGGAATGGAGATAGTGGGGACGCAGCTTGAAGCCATCGAAAGAAGAAAAGAAAAAAAGAAGGAAAGGAAAAAGTTAGGCTCTGGATACCATGTAGAAACAGAGTTTTCTATATTATCAAAACTGATTTTACAATCTCTTTATACACAGGAACATAAACGTAAACCTATCAGTTACTACAATATAATAATAATAGCTGCCATATCAGTTACTACAATACAATAATAGCATAACAGCTGCAAGCAATTATATGCAGTCATAATTAGGATAACGGCCTAACACTCTTCTTCTCCAACCCAGTGGAAAAGGAAAGCCCCAACCCAAAGTCTCTCCAAGTTTATGTGTAGAAAAATCAGGGGTTTTGTGGGATCTTCTTCTTCAAACCCGTTTCCCTCTAATACCAAAAGGAAAGACACAACTAATCATCGTTGTTGAAGGGACTGCAGCCATGGGTCTCTTTTGGGAACTCATTGTTGTAGATTATTTAGAGATGATTGTGAGGTCCGCTATTTAAGTTCTAAGTCATTCTTTTATTTTTCTTCGTTTGTGTTTTGTCATAGCTTTCCTTAGAGGGTTGCATAAATGATGAAATTTTATCATGCCTTGCTGCTTACAGTTTCATTTTCTTGCACATGGAAAACTTATTAAGTTGTCCATGAGAACTCTAAAAGTTAACAAGTGCCCAGCTATAACAGCTTCAATTATAGTTCATATTAGGAAGATTAACTAGGTTCATTAATTATATTCTTGTGCATAGAGCCATATATGAACTTTCAATATGTCATTGCCTTTTCTCGATACATGTTGGATCATTAACTTAAATGGCATTTTATGCATTACTATATCCATTCAATGGGTTGTAATATTGTGGCATTTCAAATCATACCATTTCACTTGAACTTTGTAAGAGGTTTCCATTTCTTGGTTGGTCTTGAATCAAGACTCTTGATTGTTTATTTTGTTGTATTATACTTGATTTATGAAATTTTGCAGATTTTTTACGGTATCAACATTGATACCGAATCATACCAATCCCGTTTGGATCCGGTATGGTTTGAACGTGTTTTCAAAAACTCTCATCCCGTGTCATTCTATCCCGATTCCCCTATTTGGGATTGACACCGGGATGACCTCCATCCCGTGTCATCTCAGACCGTGCCCAGCCCTAATGTAGAGTACATTTTTAGTGGAGAGAGAGAGAGAGAGAGAGAGAGAGAGAGAGAGAGAGAGAGAGAGTATGGTGGTTGTGGGAGGGTTGGCTGCTGAGAGGGGAGGGGCGGTGGGGAAGGAGGTGGTCTTGGGTCTGGGTTGGGTCGGAGGTCGATTAGGTGCTACGATGGTGGGGAAGAAAGGTGACGGCTATGGGGATGGGGTGTTTTTTATTTTTCTCTTTTCTTTAATGTTTTCCAAAAAAAAATATTTTTAATCATTTAATTGAAAATTGGATGAAATGTTGAGAATTTGGACGGCGGGGTGAAATTGAGAATAAAATTTAGTTCGAGTCTTTAGTTTTCTAGAAAAAAAGGTCAAGGGTAAATTGATAATTAGGTGCAAGTTTAGGGGGCATTTCAGCAGTTTACCCCTTGAATCAAATCCTAACTTCGCATTTTTTAAAGAATAAAAATTTGTGGGTTTCACATTAAATGTGTAATCCAACACCCTTGAAATGGGAAATAAAATCAACTACTACTTTTCAATTCATGACTTCTTCCCTTCCTAATAAATAAATATGCTTTAAATTGTACAAGTTAAAAACATTATAGTACATAGTACGTAGCTTTGCGTACATCATGCACAAAAAAAATTCTCTTTTGAGATTTTCTATTTAAACCCCGCACTTGTCTTTGTTTACCCCAATACTTAAATTATTAAGCTGTCAGTTTTATTATTGTGTAAAAAGACAAAAAAGGTCATTCAACTTAATATTTAACCCTAGTACATCTATCTATACACACACCCCACCACTCTTCATATTAAGTTTTAGAAAAATACAAACTCCTCTACATCCTATTGCTAATGGAGTCTAGTCCTGTAAAAAAGGATATTATCTTACATGTCAGTGGTCTGAGGTTCAAACCCTACCGCACACATCTTTGTTTGATAAGTTAACCTTTTTAATAAGCAATTAAAATAAGCCACGTTATGCAAAGAAGATAATTTGAGATTGTACGTTGAGTATTTGATACAAGGGTTGGTTTAACAATGTTTGATAATTGACCTTTTTCCGTTGGGTAAAAAATAAAATAAGATGTTGTTGTCATTGATTTTCACTACCATCATAAAGCGAAACCAAACAAATTACAATTTCCCATATGATCTAATCACATGATAAAAACAGCCTTGTGAAAACAACAAAATCTCATGTATACTATAAATATTGTTTAATGATTTAAGTATTGGGATGAACAAAAAAATGTGTGGGGTTTAAATAGAAAAACTCTTTTATTTCTTATTTTTTCAGCTTGGGGTGTATTTAAAGGTAGTTTGGGAAGATAGTGGGGTTTTCTTAGAAATTGTGAAAATTTAAATTAGAAGTTTGGATGAACCTAGAATATTGGGTGAACAAAGAGAAGTGTGGGGTTTAAATAGAAAATTTCCTCTTTTTCCCATCCTAGTGTTTGAATTTGATGCAGTTTTCATTTTCATGATTAAACAAACATTTTGGGAGATATTTTATTTGCCAACAATACCCATTATCTTCCAAATAGGGCAAGAGATTATGCAGTAAGGATTGTAGACTAATCATTGTCTAAATGTCTCTTTTAATTTGAATAGCTGCTTCACATGATTTCACCTAATCATTGTGAGCTTTTTCCAGGCAAGATGTGGTGCGTGTTGAAAAAGCCAAGGCTAGCCTAAAAGAGAGAAAAAATAAAATAAAAAAGCCAGGGCGTACCCAAAAGAAATTTGAACCATGTATTTTTCTCCTTAGAATTAATTTGTCTAGCCGTATCTGGCATCCCCATTGCATAGTGCTTTTCGACCCCACGCCATATATATAGAACTTGAAATGTCACTTTATTTATTAGCAGCTCTCAATTTAAATAGAAAAATTTGTATGAAAACGGTGTTATTCCCGATCAATTATATAATGTCATGTGAAAAAGTTATCATGTATGTTATACTTTGATTGGTTGAGAATAGCAAAATAGTGATATCCCTATTTCATGTGAATGTTTCTCCAATTTAAGGGACCACAACTAGAGCCTAGAAGCAGGGCTGTGTTGTATAATCGTAAGTAGCATGACAATAATGTTGTTAAGAACAAGTAAAGTTTAAGTGGTTAAGAAAAATTATCCTTGCACTCGAGTCCTATATTTGAAATTCTTCGTTTCCCAATATTATTTTGTGTTAAAATAAGTAATAATAAAAACCTGGATATTCTGCCCCAGGTGAGCTGGGGTCTGCTTAGTTGTAAGATGAAAGGATGTTGGTGGTTCTGCACTAATAACTTCTCTTTAAATGAAGTCTATTTGTTGTCAATGTCACATGTGAATCGTGATCATGTACCAGGAATGGGGCCTCAGCCTCATTCACTACAAATGTTAGTTTAAGAAAACAATCACCGTTCAATTACGGAAACAGTGTGGTATTCTGAATATAATGACCCGTACCCATCTTCGACGGATCTTATTAGTCAGCCCAGGTGGCCTTTTTTTTACAGCCCAAAATAAGCCCACCCAAGTCTACCCCCGTCATGACATTTGTGTGTATCCAAATGGGGGTACTTCCTTATTTACATTGTAAACTTAAGTAAATGGAGTAATATAAAAATGGGGGGTACTTCCTTAACCACAACCCAGACCAATCCCCGCTCACACCGGGTCGGCCCGTAAGGGGTAAAGTGCTGGCCAAAGTGGTGATTTCATACAAGAGCAAGGATCGAACCTCTGACCTCTCTTAAGGAATGAGAGTGCCGAACCACTCACACCAACCATCTTGGTTAGATTTCCTTTTTCTTAAATTCTATCTCCTAATGACTAATAAAACCTGAACAATATGAATGAGCCTGGCTGGAACAGATTTTTCTTTTTTACTTTGGTTGAATCGTACACAATTATTGATATATAAAGTTGTACTATAACATGTGATGCTTCATAATTTCTAATAACACTATTCTTGCTTACACACCAGCGATGCTGACTTCCATCACAGTACTACTTAAATTGACTACAAGAATTGACTTGAAAATCCAGTCTTAAATCAAATTAACAAAGATTAATTAGCTAAATTTTTTGGCATAATCTGATTGGACAGCGTACGTTGAACCCACAAAACGTGGATCGATCCCCAAATTTGTTCTTTAAACTCAATTAGTGAAGATAATCACGTGTAGGCTTAGCTGCCACTGCCGTTTTAGAAGGGTTTGACGTTATAAAAACGACACTCAGCTTGGTCTTCAACTTCGTCACATTCTCTCAGAATTAGAACATCCATACGTTCTTCTTGGAAACCCCGAAGTTTAATTTTGTTCAGTGTACTAGCCGACAATATGAAGGTAAATCACTTCTCCCAGAAACATACAATTCATGTTCTTCTCTTACTTTCTGAAAAGATTTTCTCGGGAAAAAGAAAGAAATCCTAGTTAAAATTTTATTTTCAAAGGTTTTATTTTCTAATAAACATAGAAATAAAATGTGTATATTTAGTCCATGGTTTGATTCTGACATATTTGTTTGGTTGGATGCATGACCTGCAGCAAAAGATAACCATTGAAGCGCAGATTCGATGCGAAAAATGTCGGTCCCAGGCCATGAAGATAGCTGTTGCGGAAGATGGTGCCTTTCATACTTTGAAACTATATTCTTTCATATTAATGGGAGATTTGTTTAATTAGTTTGATAATTTTGTTTTTGAATTATGATGTTGCAGGTGTAATATCAGTGGCTTTCCAGGGACCCAACAGAGACAAAATGGTGATAACTGGAGATGGAGTTGATGCCGTGGACATGGCCAAGTCGTTGAGGAAGAAGCTTGGCTATGTACACTTGGTGAGTGTGGAAGAAACAACTGAAAAGAAAGCTGAGAAGAAAGTTGAACCTACACAGGAAAAGAAAGCCGAAAATGCACATGCAAGACCACAACCTTGTTCTCACCATCCTCAGTTGGAATTCTACATGTATGACTCTGACTCACCATCAAGGAGTATGTGCACCATTTTGTGATATGTACGATGGCCAGATAAATGTTCTCTTGTGAAACGGATTTTTTTAATGTACGGTACTAAATTGATGGTTTGACAACATAACACATGTTTAGTATTTGATAGAGGGTATTATTTTAAGATAATTGTTGAATTATTAGCTTGTAATATTTCAAATTCCATATTGATCATGCTTTGAGGAGATCTCGAATACTTAAGAAAGACTTAGGAATTTCAAGGTCTTAGCTGAAGTTGACTTCTAATTCTCAAATTGTTAGACTTTACTACCCAAGATCTACCTAACGCATCACTAATGTGAAATACAGAATATTATGTAGATTTCCTTATTACCCTTCATGCATATGGTTCAGATGAGATTGTAATATCAAGGAGATGTATATATTGTATTATTGTTGCCTATATTTGGCTTCAACTGCTACTACATGCCCAGAGAATTGGTTGGTCTTTCCTTTATTTGACTTGTATGACATGAAATGTAAACTTTTGAAGCAAACTCTTGGTGACTGACCTAGGATCCGAAACCCGTAGGGTCATAGTGTAAATGTTCCAAAGAAAATTTAAGAATGGGTTATTTTTCTTATCTATTTTTTCTCTTCCAAATTTTATTCCTTTCTTGGAAAAATATACTTTGAATGATTTCAATTTGTCAATTTTTTATGTATGTTTTTGAGTGATTTCAATTTGTAAAATTTCAAACAAAACCGATGCCAATTAACCAAAAAACAAAAAAACCACAACCACCTAATCAACAAAAAATAAGCAAAAACTTCATCCAACAAATCAAACCAATACATATAAATCATAAATTTCATCCAAGCAATATTATAAATTTGATTTCCATTAAATTAAAACAAGTATACATCATCCTTATTTTGATATTAAGATTTAGAACTTACTTGAAATAAAAAATATCACAACAACAGTGGTGCCACAACATGTAGTGGAAGGGGGCAGTGGAAATACATCGGCGACACTACAGCAGGTGGGGATTGGGGAGCTTGGGGTTAGGATTTGAGAAAAGAATAATAGAAATTGGGAGATGGGTTTTAAGGATTTTTTTGCAACTTGCAAAGATATGCTGCTCAGTTTGTTGGTATAGTGAAATGTTGTACTTGGTAATTAACAAGTGGAGAACTCATTGCTTTTTTTAGACTTTTTTGTAATATTGGTTTTAGCACTGTTGGAAAAACAAGCCAAAATTTTATTGGGTTAGATATTTTGCCTGCACATCTGGTTCCAATATGTTGGTTTTCATACAGCCGTTAAATTAGATTCAACGGTGTTCTCATGTTATGTTCTCACATAAGCGTTCTCACTAGATGTGCAGAGAAATTCTTAAGTGTTAAATAGTGGTGATAAAACCATGTTGTGGTCATCCTTAGATAAAATTAAGTAAAGCTCATCATTCATGGATTCTAATTTCTAAGCCAATCATTGGAATTTGGGAGGAAGAAATAATAATAAATGGAACAAAGTTGACTGGCTGATTCCAACAACAAAACAGGTTAAAAAGATGAAAAAGAAAACGCGCCAGGTAGGGGTCGAACCTAGGACTTTCTGCTTAGTAAACGACGTCGTTTTACCCAGGGTGTTTTTTAAAAAGACTTTTTATCACAAATGGTCCCTTAGATTTGTAAAATTATCGCATTTCGTCCCTAACGTCTTTTTGTGACACTAATGGTCCCTAAGGTTACCTTTCACACATCAAAATGGTCCCTGCCATTAGCTTCCGTCAAATTTTATGTTAAGTAGCTAATGTGGCACGTGTGTAGAGCCCACACATCCAATAGTATACATCCATGTGGCTTTAAATAAAATATATTATATTTTAAATATTTTAAAACTTAAAATCCAAAAAAACAAAACAAAAAAAACCTGTACCTCCTTTGCTGGCGCCTTGCACCCACCCTCGCAGACCCACTCTGCCTCTCTCTCTCCCTCTTTTTCCTCCCTTCTCTTTCTCTCTCTCCCTCATCTTCCTTGATTTTTACAGGCTGATCTACCATAGCTTGATGTAGTTTCTGCATCTACCATAGCTTGATGAAATAAACACTTGGGTCCTTTTTTGTTTGAAAATCAATGAAACCCACAACCAAGGAAGATCATTTGCTTTAGTTTTTAAAATAGAAGCTAATCATTTTTGTTGAATTTCTCGTTTTTACCCATAACTTGTCTCTGTAGCATTGGAACCAAGATCGGGCTTGGCATAGTTGCAGTACACTTGGGTCCTTTTTTGTTTTGACCAAAACTTGCAAATCAATGAAACCCACAACCAAGGAAGATCAAGGAAGATGAGGGAGATAGGGAGAGAGGAGGGAGGAGGAGAAGGGAGAGAGAGGCAAAGAGTGGGTCTGCGAGGGTTGGAGGTTCTGGCAGAGGGAGAACGCAGATGGTACATGTTTTTTTTTTTTTTTTTTTTGGGTTGGAGGCGCTGGCACGTGGATGTATACTATTTGATGTGTGGGCTTCACAGATATGACACGTCAGTTACTTAACAGAAAATTTGACGGAAGCTAACGGCAAGGACTATTTTGATGTGTGAAGAGTAACCTTAGGGACCATTAGTGTCATAAAAAAAAGTTATGGACGAAATGCGATAATTTTGCAAACCTAAGGGACCATTTGTGATAAAAAGCCTTTTAAAAAAACAGAAGCGCGTTGGGCTGCTTCTTCTTCCTCCTGCGCGCAGCTTCCTCCCTCTTCCTCTGAGGCAAAACATCAAGCGGGTCACACAGCCAGCTCAAGTGGACCTCCAAGCCTATTTCCATGGCTTCCATGGGGTCGTTTGACCCCAGTGACCCCACTGTGGGTCCGTCCTACGATTTGTTCCTTGAACGACATGTGCGTTGAAGATAAGGTAAATGTTAGCGCTAGCTAGGCAGCAGGTAGTAGGCAGCATATCATGGCAAACTTTTCTCCGTTCCCCTTGTGCCTGTCCTGTCCTAGTCTCCTCCACCACAGACTACACGAATTATTAGTCTTCCCAAATAATAATATAGAGAATTCTCATGACCAAGTAATTTTAATTTCTCATGACCAAGTAATATATACATGGTGATGGTGGTGGTGGATATCTGGTTTTGTAATTGTAGGCTTGTGGCTTTCAGTTTCAGCTTTAATAATGTCAGTGTCACCCCAACATCAAACAAAGACAGCAACAGAAGAAACAGAACTTTCTCAATTTCCAGTTGGACCATTTCCCTTATGAATACATCTTTCCACTCCACCTGATGAGTGATGAGTGATGAGTTCTTGTTGAATCTTTTCACCCCCCAGTCCCAACCCGATTATAAAAATTAATATATTTTGTATGCAGCAGCAATTGGGTTTATACTCAGAATCTCAAGGAATTGCATTCATTATTAATTGGAGTAAATAAATAAACTAATTGCATTGATATGCCAAAGGGACAAAACAAATAGTGACGCGGTGGAGATCAATTACTTGCTTCCAATCCAATGCGGCTGGAACCCACATTCATTCAAAAACCATAGTTTTGTTTTGTGGATCATATTCATTCAAAACTTAAGTCAAATAATTCTTTAACCTAAGGTTTGATAGATGGATTAAGATTTAATTATTATGCACATGAATTAATTATAAGACCCTAATATCTTAAACCTCTCCGCTGCTTTGTAAATCATAGCAAAGTTTACGTTATGGTACTCTTGTATTCCGAACAAAACACAAGCTAGCCTCGGGCATGAAAGGGTCTAGATGTATCTTTTCACATGGCGGCATATGAGCTCTCATTTTCATCTTTTCAAAGGGTCTGATTCTGATGGATGGATGGATGCAGCTTTTCATTTAAAAATCTCCAGTGAAAAACAAAAACAAAATCATTATTCAACTTAGACTTCATCTCCTTATCAAATATGGATAAATCTTCTCCAGTTACCAAACGCTACAACCTATAAGCTGATTAAAATTCCTAATTCGACAATCAAAAGCACGTCTACTCTTCTTTTATGCTAAAGAATAAGGAATATATAGATTGGATTTATGGATTAATAAACGAAGAAAGGCTGCACCTACCTTTGTTGCTTCCCGCCCAATAATACATTATTAAACATTAAAGAAATATTTATGGATGTCATGTTTGTGAACTATATATAATCTTCTATATATTTCAGTCATTTTCAATGCCCTGCAGACTTGTCTCTATATATATACAGTTGTGATCGAGAGGTATAGCAGCTTTTCATATCAATCAAGGTGACAAAACTTGTATTAAATCACTACTTCAAAGGCTAATTAAAATAGTATCCGTTCAATTACACGATATCATCGGATTGGCCAATAGTCAATAGAATCAAAATTTGATTACAAGAAACAACATAAATGCTTTATAATCATTGATTAATTGATAGTGATGGTTCAACACAAACTCACCTATACATCCATCAGTAAAAAAAATCATTTGGTTCACACGTTATTGGTGTTAAAAAAAAAAAGTATAAACATTGTTGTTGTCATGCGTGACTCTGAATAACAATTAACTTCGGCATCTTTTATAAATTTCCACTAAGATATAACACATAATTTTAACTTAGTGTAAATGGAGAAGTGAATTAATACACATAAATTACTTAGTCGAAAGAAGAGAACGTACTAGAGTGGAACAAAAGACACACACCTAAAAATTTGTAGCATGTCACTTATCATAAATGAATATTAAAATTATTCTAAGTCATGTTTTTCTAATATATGTATTTGAATCAAATCCTAACTCGAATGTTTTAAAGAATAAAAATTTGTGGGTTCCACATTAAATGTGTAATCCAACACTCTTGAAATAGGAAATAAAATCAACTACTACTTTTCGATTCATGACTTCTTCCCTTCCTAATAAATAAATATGCTTTAAATTGTACAAATTAAAAACATTATAGGTCATAGTACGTAGCTTTGCGTACATCATGCGCAAAACGAATTCTCTTTTTCCATCCTAGTGTTTGAATTTGATGCAGTTTTCATTTTCATGATTAAACAAACATTTTGGGAGATATTTTATTTGCCAACAATACCCATTATCTTCCAAATAGGGCAAGAGATTATGCAGTAAGGATTGTAGACTAATCATTGTCTAAATGTCTCTTTTAATTTGAATAGCTGCTTCACATGATTTCACCTAATCATTGTGAGCTTTTTCCAGGCAAGATGTGGTGCGTGTTGAAAAAGCCAAGGCTATCCTAAAAGAGAGAAAAAATAAAATAAAAAAGCCAGGGCGTACCCAAAAGAAATTTGAACCATATATTTTTCTCCTTAGAATTAATTTGTCTAGCCGTATCTGGCATCCCCATTGCATAGTGCTTTTCGACCCCACGCCATATATATAGAACTTGAAATGTCACTTTATTTATTAGCAGCTCTCAATTTAAATAGAAAAATTTGTATGAAAACGGTGTTATTCCCGATCAATTATATAATGTCATGTGAAAAAGTTATCATGTATGTTATACTTTGATTGGTTGGGAATAGCAAAATAGTGATATCCCTATTTCATGTAAATGTTTCTCCAATTTAAGGGACCACAACTAGAGCCTAGAAGCAGGGCTGTGTTGTATAATCGTAAGTAGCATGACAATAATGTTGTTAAGAACAAGTAAAGTTTGAGTGGTTAAGAACAATTATCCTTGCACTCGAGTCCTATATTTGAAATTCTTCGTTTCCCAATATTATTTTGTGTTAAAATAAGTAATAATAAAAACCTGGATATTCTGCCCCAGGTGAGCTGGGGTCTGCTTAGTTGTAAGATGAAAGGATGTTGGTGGTTCTGCACTAATAACTTCTCTTTAAATGAAGTCTATTTGTTGTCAATGTCACATGTGAATCGTGATCATGTACCAGGAATGGGGCCTCAGCCTCATTCACTACAAATGTTAGTTTAAGAAAACAATCACCGTTCAATAATGGAAACAGTTTGGTATTCTGAATATAATGACCCGTACCCATCTTCGACGGATCTTATTAGTTTCAGCCCAGGTGGCATTTTTTTAACAGCCCAAAATAAGCCCACCCAAGTCCACCCCCATCATGACATTTGAGGATTTTTTTTTGGACAATTAGCGATTTGTATTTGAAACTTATGAATTATCAATTAGGGATTTATAATTGGGCTTATTAGTTTCAATCAAGGCTTAAAATATTAGGGGTTTTGGAAATACCGGTGGTCCAAAAATACGGAAATATAAGGAACATATCGATATCAGTAAAAATTGAATAAAAACTATGGAAATTGTAAGAAAAACTTGGAAATTTTGATTGAAACTTTAAAGGATGTTTATTTGGTCAATTATCTATTGCTTTATAACAAAAAAATTGGAAGGAAATGCATTGCATAGTGAGTTTGACTAATTTAAGTTGATTATATAGCTATCGGACAAACACTGTGAGTGTAGAAAATATGTAGTGATTAATGAAAAAAGATTAAACACACCATATAATCATTTATTTATAATGATTTACTACAATATTTTACACTTAATATATTGCATGGTAAGATACATGAGTGACTTAATACCACATAAAGTTCCTATGAGAATCAAATTTTACACTGTCTTCATCATCTCTATGTGCAGAGTACATGTACTGTGAAGAGTAGTCATCAAATGATAAATACCAAAATAGTTTTGTATGTAATTGTTAACATATCACCCATATGGATACGAGATTGGTTGACGTTGCCCATAAGCAAAATCATTTGAAGATTGGATCTCGGATTCTTTCCATGAGTGGCTCAATTCCATCCCAAAAGGCATTGAATCCCCTTATGTGCATGCGCAGCTATGGGGTTTTTTTTCTTTTTCCTGTCGATAATATCTAGATATTTGGTCCATATTCTGCTGAAGAGAGAGCAAAATTCTCGGATTCGAAATTTCCCCGATATTATAGCCAAAATTATCGATAATTATATGATAATTGCATGGATAGGTTCCAAAATATCCTCCTCCCAAAAAAAGGATAATATCTACGATATTTCGTCGATATTATCAATATTTTAGAACTTAGTTTCAATAGGTTATACTTTATTCAAAATGCTCCTTTTTTTTTCCTCTATGTCTAGGTGTATAATTTTTGGTATCAATGAAATTAACCTGTATTGTTGAATTTTCTACCTGCTTAGTAGGTTTGTATGTTAAGTAAATTTAGCTTACCCTATTTTAAAATCCTAAGTTTGTCCCTTCCAATAAGTAAATAGAGACTTCGCGGAATATACAGAGCTCAACAACTATTTTATTTTAAACTTTTTTTTCTCAATAGAATGATTAAACATTGTAATTTAGTTCTTGTCAAATGAAATAACAAATACCGTTGTCTTCGCTAATGGGTTTGTGATTCGTGATGAAAATGGTAATGTTCTACTGGCTGGTCCTTGTAAAGTGGGTGCTACAAATGTTTTGAATGAATAAGCTTGTGCTTTAAGAAATAGCTTACTTTTATATGTTGTTAATCGTTATACTAACCTATCGGTGGAGAGCAAATGACTAATTAGTGTAGTGATTTGGAATAATTGCTCTCTTAGGTAAGGTACTTGGTTCAAGTCCTAGTATCTATGTAGTGAATGTGAGTTTAGTATATTATCGTCCCTCTCAATTAGAAAGGTCCTCAAAAAAAAAAAAAAAATCTCTCGGTGGAGACAGATTTTAAACTTCTTATTAATTATTTATGAGTTAATCGTTTTATTAGTCCCTAAACTTAGACCTGATTTGCATTTGAGTCCCTCAATTTCCAAAATGGTTCTCGTGGTCCCTTAACTTCACTTTTGTTAGGACAAATGGTCTTGCCGTCAATTTTGTTAACTTTTTCTATTAAATGTAGGGGCAAAATGGTATTTTTATGTTAAAACCAAAAAAATAAATAAAAAATTATATCTTTAAAATAAAAAGAAAAGAAAATCAAATAAAAAATCAAGTTTTGGGGAGTAGAAATCGGGATAGAAGGGGAGAGAAAGAGAGAGTTTAATTTTAATTTATATTTTAATCAATTTTGATACAAAAATACCATTTTGCCCCTGCATTTAACAGAAAAGTTAACAAAATTGACGACAGGACCATTTGTTATAACGAAACTGAAGTTGACGGACCACGGGAATCATTTTGAAAATTGAGTTACTCAAATGCAAATCGATTCTAAGTTTAGGGACTAATAAAACGATTAACTCATTTCATTTAAACTCTTAATGATTTAATTCGGTCCAATTTAGACATATATTAAGTAGACTAACTTCGTAGCTGATGCTCTAGTACTAGAGCATGTTTGATGGAAGCAACTCATAAATGGGATCATTCTATTTTGATATATGTGATTTCATAGAGAATGTTGTAAAGATAATAAAGTAAATAAGGCCCATGCAAGGACTGCAGGTTCGCATTTTATATTGAAATAGCAAACAAAGGGGTTAAAGTCCATGCTCGTATTAAGCTTAGTAATTGTCATTCAAAACTTTTCACAGTTTTGGCCTGTACGTGCCAAAAGTATTTGTGGGCTTTTGGTGAACACTGCGATGCCCCAAGTATTTTGCAAGCTGTATTTTAGCTGCAATGTGTTGCTTGCTAGTTAAGAAATGCTAGATTGGACTAAATACTAGCATTTACTTTTGATGCGTTTAGGTGTGCCACTTATAGTGTTTTACTCTTCTTGAGAAAGATTTGCTGTCCTTTGAATCAAATTTTTTGCTGTTATTTATAGCATCGAATATACTTTGTCCGATGAATCCTTGTCTTTTCTAGTTGACCATTCGTTGGTCAATATTTCTTTAAAACCTGACACTGCCCGATGGGCTTTTGGGCCTTGAACATACAATTGTTTAGGTTTCAGCCATTTTGTGTTGGTTTTGACAGTTGGGCTTTAGTCAACTGACCATAAAATGGCCCATTGACTATTAAAATTGAGTTGCGCTAATTTGGTCAAAACTTGGCCTAATCAATATCGACAGTCATTGACCTATCTGTAAATACTTATTTACAGTTTTGGCCTAGTTAATACCTCCTTTAGGTATCACTTAAACTTTTGATCAAGTTGCACCATTTGCACAACTTGCTATTGCCGGATCTCATGTCACTATACACAATGCATTATGCATATTAACAAATCCCTTTGCGAAATTCGGCCACTCTCATTCCGAGGCTTCCTTAAAATTCAAGAAATCCCCTTTCTATAAATTCAGACACCAATTCTTCTCCACATACAAATAAAATCACACCAGGACTAGAATTGAAAGATATTGGTTAATAAAACCATGAGTAATTTGATCATAATGTTGGTTCTTATTATTGCAACTGTAGCAACATCAATGATGCTCCGTAGAACATAAGGTGCAAAAAATATAGTAGGAGATGACTTGGGTTGGGTCATTTCTCCAGATGGCGCTTCCACTTACGAGGAGGCTATAATGAGGAGTTTAAAGTGAGGAGGCTATTTGAGGAGGTCAATCTCACCATCAATAAATGTAAAGAAATCATGGGAGTTAAATGTTGGCGTGAGTCAACATTCCTATTATGAATAGAATTTATATTTTATTGTAATTATCCAATTTGAGTAGAATTAGGAATTTTGTACATATTTTCTATTTGTACCCACTCTGTATGTAGTATATATATTCCTCCTTGAGAGAAGAATAAACATATCACTTTAAACCCTAATTATTTTGAGTTGGTATCAGAGTGGGTTCCGATCCGTCTCTACAACATCAAAACCCTAATCCTAAAAGTACCTAGTTCCGCTGCACTTAGCCTATATATACACCTAATCTTTTGCTGCCACCGCTATCTATCACCATGTCAGATGTCACTGAATCTTCTTCTTCTACTCCTATTGTGACGGTTCATACCGAATCGTCCACCAACCTACCTATGAGATTCAAATTGAATGGATCCGACTCCATGCTACTACACAAGGCAAATTGGGTTACCTGACTGGCAACGTTGATGCTCCTGATTCTCAAGACCCGAAATTTGGGAAGTGAGAACCATATGGCTGCTGTGATGCGTATTCTGAGTTACTTAAAGTCTACTCCTGGGAGAGGTTTATTATTTAAGAAAAAGGGCCACTTGGATCTAGAAGGTTTCACTGACGCAGATTATGCAGGGAATATTACAGATAGACGTTCTACATCAGGTTACTTCACCTTTGTTGGTGATAACCTAGTTACGTGGCGTAGGAAGAAGCAAAACGTTGTGTCTCGGTCCTCTGCAAAGTCTGAGTATAGAGGGATTTCCCAAGGGGTTTGTGAAATATTGTGGTTGAGGTGGTTACTTGCTGAAATTGGGTTTAGACCGAATGATGCTACAAAGCTCTACTGTGATAATCAGTCTGCATTTGAAATTGCTAACAATCTGGTGCAACATGATCGAACTAAGCATGTAGAAGTTGATCGGCATTTCATTAAGGAGAAGCTGGAGCATAAGTTAATTTCTATACCTTTTGTGCCTTCTTCAGAGAAGCTTGCAGATATGTTGACCCATGCCGTGTCAAAGCGTCGATTTGAAGACTCACTTGACAAGTTGGGCATTACCGATATCTATGCACCAACTTGAGGGGGAGTGTTGGCGTGAGTCAACATTCCTATTATGAATAGAATTTATATTTTATTGTAATTATCCAATTTGAGTAGAATTAGGAATTTTGTACATATTTCCTATTTGTACCCACTCTGTATGTAGTATATATATTCCTCCTTGAGAGAAGAATAAATATATCAGTTTAAACCCTAATTATTTTGAGTAACATTTTAAATGATTTGATGGTGGAATTGGCCTTCTCAAATAGCCTCCTCACTTTAAACCCCTCATTGTAGCCTCTCCCCCTTCCACTAATGCCACATGGGCTGCCAAGCATAGCTTTGTTGTCAATGATACTCTAGGTGAACTAATTCTCTGGTTTTCAACAATATTCTCACTCTGTATTATTCGCTTGTCAAACTCAAGGTGTCAAAAGTAATTATTTATGATAGTTGTTTGATTATGAATCTAAATTACGTATTTTAGGTAACATTTTGGCAATGGTCAAACCTGATTAATAGTCCACTGTCCAAGTTCAAAGTGTGACAAATTAGCATTTATCAACATAAAGTTTTTTGAGATATAGCTTCATATGATCGAAGATGTTGTTGTTTCTGCAGACCTTAACTTTGCTGCAGGAGAAAATGACCTAGCTTGGGTACACAAAAAAGATTTTGACACGTGTAATGTCATGCATCCCATGTATGAGTTCAGAGAATTAATTAAACTTAGATTTCTATCAGCCAACACATTTCACTTCACCAGTACCTTGGTTTGGGACTGCTCTAAGGGCGTTTCCAGCAGCTCGGGCTTAGGGGGGGGGGGGGGCCAAAAATCATTTCCAGTGGCTAGGGTTGGCCCGGGCAAGCAGTGGGTCCCACGGGACTGGGCTGGCCCGAGCTCCAGCCCTAGTTTTTGGTAACGTCATCACTGACGCCAGGCTGGCGTCAGCCCTCTAGTTCAAATGTTTTTTTACTGTTGGCGCCTGGCTGGCATCAGCCCTACAGTCAAATTTTTTTTACCGTTGATTTGAACGCGCGCGTCTCAGTTTCGCCAATGGCTAGCAGCCACGTGGCATCCTCTGGGCTCTCCGATTGCTTTTTGTCCTCCAATCCAACGACAGCCAATTTTGTTGCAATAAAATTATGAAAAAAGTTTGAATTTTTTTAATAAAAAAAAAACCCAAAAATTAATGAAATTTTTTTTCTTTCTATAAATACCAACTAATACTCTGCACTTTTAACACCAAATCCTCATACATTTTCTTCTCCTTCAACTATTATTCACTTTCTACTCAATATTTTATTCACTTTCAAGTTTTATTTTTCTTTATTATCTTATGGCTTCTTCTATCGACGGTATTGGGGCATGGAGCACCATGGAAAATGTTTTGTTGTGTGAGTGTTGGGTCCAAATTAGTCATTGTCCCGTCTCAGGCAATGAGATGAAATTATGTCAGATAGAGATGACACGTGGTGAGATTTTAGAGGGTAAAAATCTAATCTGAAATTTGAAACCGAAAATCTTATCTAAAATTTTTATCCGATTATGAGATATGAATTTTAGAATAAATATTGACACGTATGAACCCAAAAATCTTATCCGAAAATATTATCCAAATTTACCCCCCCCCCCCCCTTGCCATGGCAAAGGGCAAAGGGTAAAGTGTCGAATACCCCCCCTGAAATATCAAGCTAGTTGAAGTCTACACCTTGAATTAATTTTTCAGCCAATTTAGTACTCGTACTAAATTTTATTGCCAATTTATCCCCCACTGTTAGTTTTTGGCAATTTCCATCCAAATCTATGTTAAAAACACCACGTGAATGGCACATGCCAGCCCTGCAACCCAAATTACCCAGCGAACCCTCTCTCTATATCCTTGTCTCTTATTCTCTCTCCCCTCTCCCCTCTCCCCGTTTGTTCCTCCTAGGCCTCAACCCACCCGACCCCAACAATACCAAACCAAGACAACTGCTGAAAAATTTCTCTCATATAGTCCCTGTATTCTGTCGATGGCCACGTCATCGTCCTCGCGACTAAACGCCAAGTAGCCAATCGAGAGCCCCAAAAAGAGAAGTACAACTTCATTGAGTCGGGTGGCTGGGAGGAAACACATAGCCAAAGAGGAAGAGACACAACGGATCTTGGTGATTTGGGTTTGTAATTGTGTTCAAAGCCAAAATCCCATCTGGGTTCGAGACTAGCAGAGAGAGAGAATAAGAGAGAGGTTAAAAAAAAATCAATTTTTAATTGAAAAGTGAATCATATGCCTGACATGTGACTTTTTTAACAGAGATTTAAATGGAAATTGCTAAAAACTAACGGTAGGGGGTAAATTGGCGATAAAATTTAGTATGAGTGCTAAATTGGCTGAAAAATTAATTCAGAGTGTAGATTTAAACAAACGTGATAGTTAAGGTGGGTATTCGGCAGTTTTGCTCTAAAGGCCAAAAGATAGCCCTTTACTTCGCTATCTCATGAACTGTTTCTCCAAGTCCAAGCCCAAGTGCTGCTCAAGCTGCAAGAATTCTATAGTAACCAAAAACAAATGAGTTGCATTTGAACAAAGCAACCAAAAACATTGAAAATTAATGACAAGGGAAATAAAGTAAATTTAGATGTTATGGCAATTAAGATAGCTGGTGGGTTTTTTTTCTCTTCAACCGAGCTAGCAAGATGTGGGCTTTATTCTATAAATTTCACGACACAACGACAAAGGGGAATTTCATGTATAAAATATTAATAAATCCATGACAGGTTGTTGATTTTGGGATTTTTTTTTTCCGGAGATTCACTATTATACCAAATATAGGTGCCCAAATTATAATAAAAAACCCTATATGAAATGAATTTTAGAAACACACCCAGCCCATTTACAACATAACAAAAAGGCTAATTTCTTTTAAATTACAAAACTGCCATTGATTTCTTAAAACAAATCTAACCCCAAAATCTCATAAAAAAGCCCAAAACATTTAATAGGGCATCAAAGTAATTTAATAATCAAAATTAAATTCAATCGGGCAAGCTATCATTTTTTGGGTTTTTTTTGGGTTTGTTTATAGGAATTAAATGGTATAGAGTTTATTTATAATATTAGTGCTAAGAATGGGTATATAACCAAATATCTCTTCTTTTTTTCTTCTCCAGATTCGATTAATCAAGGTATCTTTATAATAGTGATAATAGAAGTGGGTATATATAAAACCAAAAAAAACAAAAGAACTAATTTAGGTTCTTCTGAGAAAACAGTAGTAGACCTTTTTTTTTCTTTACGTGGGCTACTTGTGTTTAACCCATCACTTTAATTTGGATCACAAACATTTTAGATTAGATCACAACTTTCATTTTGGATTTACCTTGAATTTTCAACTAGTATTAATATTTATCATAACATTTTTAGTAGTCAAAATGGAAAAAAAAAGTCTTAGATTTATTATTTAATCTGAAATTTCTTTGTCGAAATTTTTGAATGCATGCAATGTCAGTACAGTTATTTGGTCATGCATGAGGTCATCTTGATGACCTAATGAGATTGCCTCATGACCAAGGTATTAAATATCGATAATATCCCCGATATTATCCCGATAATATCTGATTTTTAGGGGTCCGATATTTTAACAACTAACCATAGTGTTATCGTCAATATATCGATATTATCCCGATAATATCGGGAAGATATTTTCAACATTTTTATGAATGATTTGGGCAATATATCGAGATATTATCGATAATATCCCGATACGAAACCCAAAAATATTTATATACACTAGTAAAAAAAACCCCTTGCGCGACCAAATTTTGCGCGACGAAACACAATTCGTCGCTCAAAGTGACTTTGCGCGACGAAAATTAAACTTCGTCGCTCAAAGTCTTACGCGACTAAATTTTGCGCAACGAAACACAAATCGTCGCACAAAGTCACTTTGCGCGACAAACCTTTGCGCGACAAAGTGTGGTTCGTCTCGTAAAGTCTTTACAAAAATAAACAAAATAAAAAATTATTTTTAAAAATCTTTGGATGACTTTGCGCGACGAAACAATAAAATTCGGTGCACAAAGTCTTGCGCGACGAAGTGTGGTTCGTCTCGTAAAGTCTTTACAAAAATAAAGAAAATAAAAAATTATTTGTAAAAATCTTTCATGACTTTGTGCGACGAAAAAATAAAATTCGGTGCACAAAATCTTGCGCGACGAAGTGTGTTTTGTCTCGCAAAGTCTTTACAAAAATAAATAAAATAATTTTTTTTATAAAAATCTTTGCATGACTTTGCGCAACGAATTTCTAAACTTCGTCTCGCAAAGTCTTTACAAAAATAAAAATAAATAAAAATAAAAATATATTTTGTTAGAAAAATATAATATTTTAAATGTATTATATTTTAAATTGACGATCAAATTGGTTCATTGTATTCATATAGGGTCAAGGAGTGTAGCTGTAAAAAATCATCAAAATCGAAATTGAAATAACCGTTAAATCGTGATTTTTCGTTTATAACCGTCGAAAAGTTTTGTCCTATTACTTGATCTCTGAATGTTTATTTTTTCCGATTTTTGGCGTATATGATCTCGAAGTATAAACAAACAAGTTTGATGGTTGGATCTTTGAAACTAGTTTCGTAGAATGCGTATGCCATCAAAACAATATATTCACTAACAATTAAGAGTTTATTTATACTTTCATTAAATACAACATAAGATTTTGTGGTATCCACTAGTGTAAATATTTTAAATTGACGATCAAATGGAGTCATTGTATTCATATAGGGTCAAGGAGTGTAGCTGTAAAAATATCATCAAAATCAGAGTTGAAATAACTGTTAAATCTTGATTTTTCGTTTATAACCGTCGAAAAGTTTTGTCATATTACTTTATCTCTGAATGTTTATTTTTTCCGATTTTTGGTGTATATGATCTCGAAGTGTAAACAAACAAGTTTGACGGTTGGATCATTGAAACTAGTTTCGTAGAATGCATATGCCATCAAAACAATATATTCACTAACAATTAAGAGTTTATTTATACTTTTATTAAATATAACATAAGATTTTGTGGTATCCACTAATGTAAATATTTTAAATTGACGATCGAATGCAGTCATTGTATTCATATAGGGTCAAGGAGTGTAGCTGTAAAAAAATCATCAAAATCAGAGTTGAAATAACCGTTAAATCTTGATTTTTCGTTTATAACCGTCAAAATGTTTTGTCCCATAACTTGATCTCTGAAATATTTTTTTTCCTGATTTTTGGCGTATATGATCTCGATGTGTAAACAAACAAGTTTGATGGTTGGATCGTTGAAACTAGTTTCGTAGAATGTGTATGCCATCAAAACAATATATTCACTAACAATTAAGAGTTTATTTATACTTTCATTAAATATAACATAAGATTTTGTGGTATCCACTAGTGTAAATATTTTCAATTGATGATCGAATGCAGTCATTGTATTCATATAGGGTCAAGGAGTGTAGCTATAAAAAATCATCAAAATCAGAGTTGAAATAACCGTTAAATCTTGATTTTTCTTTTATAACTGTCGAAATGTTTTGTCCCATTACTTGATCTCCTAATGTTTATTTTTTTTGAATTTTGGCGTATATGATCTTGAATTATAAACAAACAAGTTTGACGGTTGGATCGTTGAGTAGCTTTAAAATTGTTTATTTTGTACGTATAACACTTAAGAAATTGAATAGTATATATATTTATTAGTAGCTTTAAATTTTTTTAAGACTTTGCGCGACCAATATAATAATTCGTCGCGCAAAGTATACTCTAAAAATTTCGGCGGGTACCAAAAATGGGAATTGAAAAAAAAAAAAATTACGACTTTGCGGGACGAATATATAGTTCGTCGCGCAAAGTTTTGTGGGACAAATATATAGTTGTTCGTCGCGCAAAGTTTTGCGGGACCAATATATAGTCGTTCGTCGCGCAAAGTATACCCGAAAAATTTGGGCGGGTACCAAAAATGCGAATTTAAAAAAAAAAAAATTTCCAACTTTGCGCGACCAATATATAGTAGTTCGTCGCGCAAAGTATACTCTAAAAATTTGGCGGGTACCAAAAATGGGAATTTAAAAAAAAAAAATTACGACTTTGCGAGACCAATATATAGTTCGTCGCGCAAAGTATTCCCGAAAAATTTGGGCGGGTACCAAAAATGGGAAGCGGGAATATTGTGGTCGCGCAAAACTTTGAGCGACCAAAATTTCGTCGCGCAAAACCCTAAAAATTTGGGTGCGCACCAAAAATTGGAATTATTTTTTAAAATTTTTTTCGAGACTTTGCGCGACCAATATATTGTTTCGTCGCACAAAGTGATACGGTTTTTAAAACCAAAATAACACCTCCACCATTTTCTCAATGTCTTCTACTCTTACCTCTCCTCTCTCTTTCCTTCTCCCCAAATCCTACCCTTTCTCTCACACTCACTCTTCTCACTTAATCTCTCATCTCTCTCTTCACTATCTATCACTCTCACTCACTCTCTTATCTCTCTTTTCATCATCTCTCACTCTCACTCACTCTTTCATCTCTCTCTCACTATCTTCTCTATTCTCTCACACTCACTTCTCCCTCTCTTTCTCACTCACTCAAAATCTTGCCAAAAGGTATATTCTCTCCAAACTTTAATTTTTTTTTCATTAATATGTGTTTTTGGAGTTAGTTTTGAGTTTATTCTAATTTTTTGTTATTTTGTTGTTATTTGACAATATTTGTTTTTTTTTTTGTAGGGAATCGTCGAGACTTTGACGGCTAAAGTTGAGGATTTGGACGCTATCGAAACATATCCTCCGCCACTATCACCACAATAGGCTTGTAGATTTTATTATTGTACTTTGTTAATTTATGTGTACATTTTGAATATTATATATATTGGATAATTTGACCACTATTTTTCATATGTACTTTTATTTTGAATATTTCAATTTAAATTAAAGTAATTAAAAAAAATAAAATCATACAATTAAATTAAATTTAAAAAGTAAAAATTTGAAAAATTAATATAATGAAATTGATATAAGAGAAATAATTAAAAAAAAAAGTCAAAAACCTTGGGTGATAAAATATTTCGTCGAGCAAACTATTAAACTAATTTATTTTAATTAAAAATTTTAAAAAAACAAATTTTAAATTTTTTTTTAAAAAAACAAAATTTTAAAAAAATTGAATATTTCGTCGCGCAAAGATTTGCGCGACATTAGGATTCGTCGCGCAAAGATTTGCGCGACATTAACTTTCGTCGCTCAAAGTAATTAATATTCGTCGCGCAAAGTTGTTATCGTTCGTCGCGCAAAGTATCTTTGCGAGACAAAAAAAAAATTTCGTCGCGCAAAACCTTTCTTTACAATCTTTGCGCGATAGAACTTGCGCGACCAAAATTTCGTCGCGCAAAGTTTGCGCGACGAAATTGTACTTTGCGCAACAAAATTATTTCGTCACGCAAAGTGTTTTTTGTAGTAGTGATACATTGTATTTGTGAAAACTATTTTACTCCTTCAACACCTTAACCACCATATCACTTATTTTTTGTGAAAATACTAAAATATTTATATATATATATATATATACATGATTTTGTTTTGAATTCTTTTTGCAAGAAACAAATTTTCACATGAGATGAGTGGTAACTATGGTTATACTCACAACCAACCATTTCCCTACCCTTCATATCCCATTCCTGTTGGGATGGAATCAAGCGACTCATGGAAAGAATCCGAGACTCAATCTTCAAATGATTTTGCTTATGGACAACGTCAACCAATCTCGGATCCATATGGGTGGCATGTTAACAATTACATGCAAAACTATTTTAGGGATTTATCATTTGATGACTACTCTTCAAAATATACTTACTCTACACATAGAGATGATGAAGATAGTGAAAATTTTGAACCTCATAGGAACTCTATGTGGTACTAAGTCACTCATGTATCTTACCATGCAATGTATAAAGTGTAAAATATTGTAGTAATTCATTATATATAAATAATTATGGTGTGTTTAATCTTTTTTCATTAATTACTACATATTTTCTACACTTACGGTGTTTGCCAGCTCGCTATATAATCAACTTAAATCAGTTAAATCCATCATGCAATGCATTTCCTTCCAATTTTTTGTGATAAACTAATAGATACTTGACTAAATAAACATCCTGCAAAGTTTCAATAAAAATTTCCAAGTTTTTCTTACAATTTCCGTGGTTTTTATTCAATTTTTTCCGATACCGATAATATCCCGATATTTCCAGCGATATTTTCGTGTTTTTTGACTTCCGATATTTCCGATACCTCCGATATTTAAGACCTTGCTCATGACCTTCCGAGTCCAAACCGTGTGCCTTTAAGGTCATCTTGGGCAATTATTAACTCGATGCATGTGATGCTTCATAACTTGAATCGTACACAATTATTGATATATAAAGTCGTACTATAACATGTGATGCTTCATAACTTCTAATAACACTATTCTTGCTAACACACTAGCGATGCTGACTTCCATTACAGTACAACTTAAATTGACTATAAGAATTGATTTGTAAATCCAGTCTTAAATCAAATTAACAAAGATTAATTAGCTAAATTTTTTGGCTTAATCAGATTGGACACCGTACGTTGAACCCACAAAACGTGGATCGATCCCCAAATTTGTTCCGTAAACTCAATTAGTGAAGATAATCACGTGTAGGCTTAGCTGCCACTGCCTTTTTTAGAAGGGTTGACGTTATAAAAACGACACTCAGCTTGGTCTTCAACTTCATCACATTCTCACAGAATTAGAACATCCATACGTTCTTCTCGGAAACCCCAAAGTTTAATTTTGTTCAGTGTACTAGCCGACAATATGAAGGTAAATCACTTCTCCCAGAAACATACAATTCATGTTCTTCTCTTACTTTCTGAAAAGATTTTCTCGGGAAAAATAAAGAAACCCTAGTTAAAATTTTATTTTCTAATAAACATAGAAATAAAATGTGTATATTTAGTCCATGGTTTGATTCTGACATATTTGTTTGGTTGGATGCATGACCTGCAGCAAAAGATAACCATTGAAGCGCAGATTCGATGCGAAAAATGTCGGTCCCAGGCCATGAAGATAGCTGTTGCGAAAGATGGTGCCTTTCATACTCTGAAACTATATTCTTTCATATTAATGGGAGATTTATTTAATTAGTTTGATAATTTTGTTTTTGAATGATGATGTTGCAGGTGTAATATCAGTGGCTTTCCAGGGACCAAACAGAGACAAAATGGTGATAACTGGAGACGGAGTTGATGCCGCGGACATGGCCAAGTCGTTGAGGAAGAAGCTTGGCTATGCAGACTTGGTGAGTGTGGAAGAAATAACTGAAAAGAAAGCTGAGAAGAAAGTTGAACCTCAACAGGAAGAGAAACCCGAAAATGCACATGCAAGACCACAACCTTGTTCTCACCATCCTCAGTTGGAATTCTACATCCATGACTCTGGCTCACCATCGAGTATGTGCACCATTTTGTGATATGTACGGTAGGCAGATAAATGTTCTCTTGTGAAACCAATTCTTTTAATGTACAGTACTAAATTGACGGTTTGACAACATAACATATGTTTAGTATTTGACAGAGGTTATTATTTTAAGATAATTGTCGAATTAGCTTGTAATATTTCAAATTCCATATTGATAATGCTTTGAGAAGATCTCGAATACTTAAGAAAGACTTAGGAATTTAAAGGTCTTAGCTGAAGTTGACTTCTGATTCTCAAATTGTTAGACTTTACTACCCAAGATCTACCTAACGCATCACTAATGTGAAATACAGAATATTATGTAGATTTCCTTATTACCCTTCATGCATATGGTTCATATGAGATTGTAATATCAAGGAGATGTATATATTGTATTATTGTTGCCTATATTTGGCTTCAACTGCTACTACATGCCCAGAGAATTGATTGGTCTTTCCTTTATCTGACTTGTATGACATGAAATGAAAACTTTTGAAGCAAACTCTTGGTGAAGCCAATGATGGACCCAGGATCCGAACCCCGTAGGGTCATAGTTTAAATGTTCTAAAGAAAATTTAAGAATGAGTTATTTTTCTTATCTATTTTTTCTATTCCAAATTTTATTCCTTTCTTGGAAAAATATACTTTGAATGATTTCAATTTGTCATTTTTTTATGTATGCTTTTGAGTGATTTCAATTCGTAAAATTTCAAACCAAACCGATGCCAATTAACCGAAAAAGGAAAAAACCACAACCACCTAATCAACAAAAAATAAGCAAAAACTTCATCCAACAAATCAAACCAATACATATAAATCATAAATTTCATCCAAGCAATTATAAATTTGATTTCCATTAAATTAAAACAAGCATACATCATCCTTATTTTGATATTAAGATTTAGAACGAACTTGAAATAAAAAATATCACAATAACAGTGGTGCCACAACATGTAGTGGACGGGGGCAGTGGAAATACATCGGCGACACTACAGCAGGTGGGGATTGGGGAGCTTGGGGTTAGGGTTTGAGAAAAGAATAATAGAAATTGGGAGATGGGTTTTAAGGATTTTTTTGCAACTTGCAAAGATATGCTGCTCAGTTTGTTGGTATAGTGAAATGTTGTAGTTGGTAAACAAGTGGAGAACTCATTGCTTTGTTTAGACTTTTTTGTAATATTGGTTTTAGCACTGTTGGAAAAACAAGCCAAAATTTTATTGGGTAAGATATTTTGCCTGCACATCTGGTTCCAATATATGTTGGTTTTCATACAGCCGTTAGATTAGATTCAACGGTGTTCTCATGTTATGTTTTCACATAAGCGTTCTCACTAGATATGCAGAGAAATTCTTAAGTGTTAAATAGTGGTGATAAAACCATGTTGTGGTCATCCTTAGATAAAATTAAGTAAAGCTCATCATTCATGGATTCTAATTTCTAAGCCAGTCATTGGAATTTGGGAGGAAGAAATAATAATAAATGGAACAAAGTTGACTGGCTGATTCCAACAACAAAACAGGTTAAAAAGATGAAAAAGAAAACGCGCCAGGTAGGGATCGAACCTACGACTTTCTGCTTAGTAAACAGACGTGGGAGAATGGAGGGATAAGGAATGGTTTTTTATTTTAAAAATTTTCTTGGGCCAAAACGACGTCGTTTTTCCCAGGGTGTTTTTAAAAAAAACAGAAGCGCGTTGCGCTGCTTCTTCTTCCTCCTGCGCGCAGCTTCCTCCCTCTTCCTCTGAGGCAAAACATCAAGCGGGTCACACAGCCAGCTCAAGTGGACCTCCAAGCCTATTTCCATGGCTTCCATGGGGTCGTTTGACCCCAGTGACCCCACTGTGGGTCCGTCCTACGATTTGTTCCTTGAACGACATGTGCGTTGAAGATAAGGTAAATGTTAGCGCTAGCTAGGCAGCAGGCAGTAGGCAGCATATCATGGCAAACTTTTCTCCATTCCACTTGTGCCTGTCGTGTCCTAGTCTCCTCCACCACAGACTACACGAATTATTAGTCTTCCCAAATAATAATATACGGAATTCTCATGACCAAGTAATATATACATGGTGATGGTGGTGGTGGATATCTGGTTTTGTAATTGTAGGCTTGTGGCTTTCAGTTTCAGCTTTAATAATGTCAGTATCACCCCAACATCAAACAAAGACAGCAACAGAAGAAACAGAAGTTTTCTTTTCACCTCCCAGTCCCAACCCGATTATAAAAATGAATATATTTTGTATGCAGCAGCAATTGGGTTTATACTGAGAATCTCAAGGAATTGCATGAGGTTGTAAATTGTAATATATATATATATATATATATCTGATTCTGATGGATGGATGGATGGATAGATGCAGCTTTTCATTTAAAAATCTTCAGTGAAAAACAAAATCATTATTCAACTTAGACTTCATCTCCTTGTCATAAACTTCCCTTAATAATAAGTAGGAGAATCTGTCTTGCACAGCGCATACGTCATCACTATTTTGATACAAAATATATATATATATATATATATATATATATATATATGTACGTAGGAGAATGGATTTTATAGTTCATAGATTTGGTGCATGCATTTGCATATAACTTAGCCACAGTTAAACCGCTGCCGGCCGATAAATTTATTTTATAACAAATAATTGTTGTAATTTGGTTTATCATATGAAATCTTCAGTATATATTGAGATCGATAGATAATCATGGATTCATGGTTTGGGGGAGCGGCCGGGGGTGAGATGAGAGTGGAGAGAGCTGTATTAATATTCCTGCTAGCTTCTGGGATTTGAAATAGAACTAGTTTAATTAGCTACCAATAATTTTGAAACTTTTGTCGTGTTGTTCATTTATATATCACAGTCACATGGCGGATCCATAAATTTTTTAGCGGATGTGCAATTTTTTAGTGGATTGGGAGAAAGTTTGTCATGACCATGACATGTGCGTTGAAGATAAGGTAAATATTTCTTTCGTGTAAACGACTCGTGTGGATGGAACAACTTGTGTGTTTTCCCAAGGCCATGATGGGCCTGCAGCTTCTACCAAGCTTATTAATGCTAAAGCCCTGCAGACCAGTGGGCCGCATGGTTTATAAAAATCAAGACTTGATAACTGCTTCAAGCATCACTTCAATATTGCTCGGCTCGCAGTGACTAATAGCAAACTGTGGCCTTTAACACCTCTTTCGAGTAAAATCCCACCTCAAGCTTCACAAAATAAAATACAATGTATATTATCTTAATGCTAAATTAGGGGTGGGCCAAAGGCCAGGACGCACCAATCCAATCAAAGCACTTGGTTTTAATAGTAAAAAGAATATTGATCAAAGTTATATACTTACATTTTCAAATCATAATTTCCCCTATAAAAGAACAAGGAGATGCACCGCGGGCATATATGATAAGATATATGCTTCCATCTTCAGATCTTCTTACTTGTGTCGCGTTATGAATCGGACTTTGGACTAAATGTTTGAACCTCCACTTGTCCTTTTCATATAAAAATCTTGCCATCGATGAATGTGTCTCTGGGTCCAATAATTGAAAAGCTTTGCTCCTTTCATGCAACCCAAATTGTCACATTAATTTAAAATTAACCAAAAGCTTAACATTACATCGACCAAATAAACTCATTCAAGAGCATGCTTAGCAAATTTTAATGCATTGTGCTTCACAAATTTTTGGGATAATGTATTGGAGAGGAATGTTTTTCTGTTTGGCAACCTTGAGATTGTGCCCTATAAGATAATGTTCTTTTACCAAAATACTACACAAAAGCTGCCATAACATTATTTTATTTATGAGTAGCCAATCTCCCCCTAAACTTTCAAGAGAGCATTTTTGCTCACTACTTTAATCCATGGTGTACCATCACCATCATTTTCAACACTTGACACATGTCTATAAGCATAACCATGATTCCATAAATACAAAGCAAAGAGTTAACTATAGTTAGACCCATGAACACGTGTCAAGTGTTGAGAAGGATGGTCAGAATACACATTGGGTTAAAGTGGTGAGCAAAAATATTTCCGAACTTTCAAAAATGCAACATTATTTTATATATTTATACCTACATTATAGCCATAGGCACGCGCCACTTATATTATATTGGCTCTTTGTTATTTGATTTGTTTTTCCCTTTTGACGGCTAACAAAAGGAGCTCTTGGCGTTAAATAGAACCATCAAACAGGAACAGCCACAAGGCATTTTCATCCAACAACTTGAAAACAAAACAGAAAGTTAATAGAAGGAGAGGCCCTTCCCCCCATTAATATCTGAGTGGAGTTGGAGGGGAGGGGGGGCTCTTGTATAGGTTAGTTGTGCCTAAGAAGAGGGAGGGGGGAGGGGCTCTTGTATAGATTAATTGTGCCTTTGGTAGGTTCTCTTTCTCTCCTTTCTAGAAAAAGGTACAAAACAATCAAGAAAAAATCAAATTCAAATCAGTTACCCCAATATTAATTTTCTTCTATCAACTCCCTTCCCCACGTCCTCACCCTCTACTTTATTGTCTGTACTCCACAAAGATGAAAAGAGAATGTGCAAAAAAATATCAGAAAAAAATCTTGTATGATCGTACCTATTAAACATAAGTATGAATTGAATACACCATCTTAAGTTTAGACGGATGGTGCCATAATTGAAAATCAAAACTAAATTTTATTATGATCGTCCCTCATTGATTGTTTGCGGCGGATTCCATCATCGAGAAGTGTGTGTCCACAAGTTATTGTACCAATTTCTCCCTTGGGATCCAACCTCAGTACTTGGTACTAATATTTACTCATCCCAGCAAAAATTAGTCTTTCCCATATTTTATAGCCCACATTTAAAGTTCTCAATCCAAAATACTAGGTCACCTTCACAAAAATTTCTTATTAAAAAATCACACAAAGAATTTTTTTAACACACGTGTTATAGTATAATTTGTTACGTAAGGAGAAAATGACTATAATATGAAGTCAAATATTTTTCATAAAGAACAACAAAATCCCACCAAAGCCTCACCAAAAGAGGCAACATCTTCTCCAAAGCCGCATCAACAACTCTTGGAGACAAGCCGACAAAGCATCGCCCATCCATATATTCCTCCAAAAAAGATATCCAAAAGCTACCTTACATAACCATTTGGACTCTTTTTCCCACCATTTTCTCCCTATCGAGCCTTTCTGCTGCCTTTCCTCACACCAACCCCAACTTATGAGAATATTTAGTCACCAGGCTTTGCCTTCTTGGATTTTGCATCACAGCTGCTGATACTTCTTTCTTTGTTTACATCATTAGAATCTGTGATGGCAGCCTCATTTGAATATAAAATAAACATTTACAAAATTGCCCCTGTCCTATATATATATAGCAATGCAACCCCATTGCCACCTCAAAAGGCAGTCTGAACAGTCTCTTTGAAGGTTAATCATACATCCCTCTCTCTCTATGGCTAGGCAAGGACTTGATGGCACTGTTGCTAATTCTTCCATTGTCCTATTGCAAGAGAGGTTTAGGCAATTGCAGAGAGCAAAGGAGATGAGGGAGGAGAGAGAGCTCTTGAGGCAGATGTTATCTGGATCAGAGAGAATTAACGTTCCAGCCACACATTATGAGCCAACTGGGTTCTTCTTCCAATCTGGTGGCTCTGGTGGCTTGACAGATCCTCATTATAAGCCACCTCCCCAAGGCTCAATGTACCACAAACCTAACTTGCAGAGCAAGCATGCCAATTTTCTGCAGGTCTCTGATGATGAGAGTCAAGTCTTGGGAAACATATCTTCAAGTTCAGTATCGGCCATGAACAGAACAAACAACTTCGATGATTCAGATGTTGACACCTCACTTCACCTTTGAAAAACTTCTAGGGTTTATGGGAGAAGCATATATGTTAATCGCTTGTTCTGTTCTTGTTTTTTTTGTAGCTAGATCTATTACTTATATGGGAGAAGGATTAGCAATGTAATTAATCAGTATGTACGAGGAGGATCATGATCAGTATCTTATGTTCCTTTTAGAGTCCAGTCTGATCTGGTCTCTTTGCGAATGGATCCCAATCATCATATTCTGTAAGGTTTAATCACTCTTTCCCTCTGCATGATTTCATATTGTGTCCTCATTGATCAAGCTGACAAACAATGGACTAACTAGCTATTTGTCTAGCTTCTCTCCGATTATAAGTTGGAATCACATAAAACTACCAGGCAGATTGTACAAAATTATGTACAAAAGAATATGAAAATATCCCCTAATGTCAAGGGAATTGCACGTATAGAGATTGCATTAAAAATAGATAAATGATAGATGATGAGTGAGCTTTAGAGGGTTCGTTTGGTAGGAGGGAAAAAAGGAAGTATCGTAGAAGGAAAAAGGGGAAATATCTCCAACATGGACAATATATCAGAAATAGTACCGCTCATCTAAGGACCTAAAAATGAAGTCATGTGAGGTCCTCTTTAATAACAGCCCTTAGATTAATTTATGAACACACTAAACCTATGAGATCGTCCCATAATTTTTTTTCTTAATTTCCACCCAAATCTATTAGTTTTTGGAAAGAAATGATAATCTCAGCATCAACGTAGATAAACAAGAGATGCCATCAGAAATGTGACAAAGAAACAAGCCATAATCACGTGAATCAATACAAATTACATACACATAGTACATGTGATTAAAATAAATGATCAATTCACACGAATACAGATAGTGGTATAGCTTTCGACTTTGTTGGAAGAGATTTCAAGTTTAGATTTCCTTCCTGGGTCAGAAGTGAAAACAAAAAACAAAAAAACAAAAGACATACAAAGAGAGATTCAAATGGACCCTCCAGTGATCCAAGTAAAATTATGTATGTATAAGGGAAAAAGAAATGATATTCTTAATTCAACACGTCTTTTTATTCTCTTGCGCTGCAGACACTTGCAATAACTTCCAATGGCTAATATCCAAGGTTCCAAAGTAGTTTTTCATTGTTTTTTTTCTTAATGTGATGCAACTGATTTGGATTGTACTTTGACAGGGAAAAGCTTCGGAACCTTCAGCCCAAGTTGTATACTCTTTTCCTGGTGTTGATTCGACACAAGATTGACATTTTGAAATCCTATCATTCCATAAAAACTACAAACTGCAAGTCAAACTTCTTTTATGACTTGGCTGGCTCAAACAACTCAAACAATCATCATTTCATGGCTTCCTGAAAAAGAAAGAAAAAAGGTCCTGCAAACCCTGGCTTTGAAGATAATTGAATGATTTCAGAACATACTATTATACAGACAACCTCTGCCTTTTTAAAGAGCACTCCCCAGTCATATCGACAAGTTACATCCACATCTAGGTTTATAACTTTTGACAGTAGAGGGAGCTCAAGGCTAATCACAAAATGGGAAGCTCCATGCGGTGACGGTATAAATGAGCTACTCCACCTAGGCCATCTCCCTTAAAGCTGGCTCTATCTACCACATATTGATGTCAGGATCATAGGAATCCAGTTGGCAAACTTATAGTCCTCAAATACCAGACATGTATCAGGATAGGCAAAAGTGAAAATTTCAGCACTCAAATGATTTTTTTTTTTTTTTTTTTTTTTACAATATTCTTTCCTGATTTTCGTTGTTACTCAATCTTTACCTCTTCTATGATTCCGTGAAAAAGGGAATCGCAAGCAATGCAACTAATGTATACTGAGATTATCAACATTGTCTTCATGTTCATCAGATATTGTATTCTGTGGTTTCTTTTGAAATGAATCCTCGTCATACTCTGTACCATCTGAGTCGTGATCAGTACTCCACTTCCTTTTCATGATTTTGGGAACCAAGCGGGTCACCTCTTTGGTCTCCACTGTCGCAGCATCATTCTCTATCCTTTCAAATCGAACAGAACCGACCTTTCTGGCATTTCCTGCTAGTATCTGCCCCAAAAGAACAATAGCAACACTGATATTACTCTTGTACAAGTTAAGGATAGTTTTTTTTTTTTCTAATGCTAAATAATCCAAGGCATACCAAATCTCCCCCAGCCCACCACCAAATACATGATTGACCAACTCAAGATCATCTAGAATTTAACACATGCAAAGAACTAAATGGTGCAAAATCTTCATCATACCTCAATTTTAAAAATTTGGTGCTTTTCATTTTTATCCTTTTTATCCTGGTTGTCAGACTTGGACTCATCAATCTCCTCTTCAATTTCCTTTTCAAGGACTACTTTGATGCTCTCCCCCGTCCTTGGGATATATCCAAATGCCTCACATATAAACCCTGATACTGTTTCATATTGATGACCCTGTAAACAAGAAGTGAAGGGTGAGAGATCAATGTACATGCCAAAATTGATGGACAATGTCAATTACAATTCAACGCATAATACCGATACTTTTTAAACTGTCTACATTGAAAACAAAAACAGATCACAATTGGGAAAAGAAATCTTCTGTATTACTTTATGCTTTGATTATCAATAATGCGCAGAAATTAACGAGCTCTTGCAAAGTATTACGATTCAGCTCTCAATTCATAATCATAATTATTAGGTAAGGATAATAACGGTTGGGGGATTATTTTTTCTTTTGTTCTCTGAAGAATGGCTGAGGGTTTAGATGCCTGTGTTTTTTATTTTTTATTTTTATACAAGTGATATTGGGGGATGGGAGATTCAAACATAGGACATCTGATACAGGAGTAAACGCTCTTAGCTCTTAACGACTTGAGCTACAAGGCCCTCAAAAGATGCATGTATTTAAACGGAGGAAATATACGATACCTATAAACCTGTACTCCAAACAAGCAAATCAGCTCTCTAATATTAACAGTGGATAAGAAATGCTACTTCATATGTGGACAGCTGTTCATCACAAGATTTTGACTACTATATGAAACACAGCCAATTTCTTGTTAATAGTTGTTTCTCATGCAAGCGTTCTATTGAATCTGTTGATCATTTGATTATTCACAGCACAGTGGCTTTGGAGAAGTGGTTCTGTTTTCTCTTTGTTTAGAGTTTCTTGAGTTTTGCCAATTCTTTTGTGAATGTGCTGTCACAGTGCTGCAAATTTTGTTTCCCAATAGACATAAGGTGTGCAAGGCTGAACATTTATTGGGTACTAGGGTTGTGCCCCCAAGGGGCCTAGGTGCTTTCTAGATTTCTAATATTTTTCTATTTAGTAAAATAAATAAATCATGGCTACATGGTATGGTCTAGTTGTCTCCCATTACAATAAAATATGACAATGAACAAGCATATATCCAGAATAGATGGGAATGCTCTACTGCTCAAAGTCAACAGATAGAACCATTATAGCAAACTAATTAATTAATCAAATGGAGATATTGACTAGGATAGATTTCCCTTGGCTGGTCATAATAGAAAGGTCCGGAGAGAATAGGTACGGTGTGATCACGTATAGATAAATTTCAAAACCAATATTCAGGATTTTACACTCGCAAGGATAAATACCTCAGGCATCTTCACATTTAGATCTTCAGAGAGCTGGTCGATAGATGTGTTTGCATCCACATCAAATATACCCTCTGCACGCATTACAATGTAGCCAGTTTTTTTTTGAATCTCCTCCTGGTCCAGCATCAATAATTTCAGTAAGAAATTTAAAAATATGATATCAACCAGCCACCACAACTGATTTTTCTTTTTCCAAAATATTAGCGTTACCAATTATATTGAGAACAATAGTTTTGTGTGTTTATGGTTCTAAAAGAGTTGCACTCATTTATGGGGTTAGAAGATCTCCAAGTAAGTGAGGGCTCATTTCTTAAACATTATATTTGCCGGGACAAAGAAAATCGTTTTTCACTTGTCTGACCAAAATAACCTTCTTTGATTTTGTAGCTTTCTAATGCAATAATTTTTTGTTATGCATACCAGCATATGGGTTGTGGCCCCCTTAGTGCTTTAATTATTGAATTACTCATTAAAAAAAGGTAGATGAACGAGTATAAACACTAGTAGTGAGAATTACTTTTGAATCATTTTCGTCAAATATTTCACCAACAATTTCCTCAACGACATCTTCCAGGGTTACTATCTGTTTCATCACAAAACAAGTTAGAGACATGCTGCGCAACATGGTGAATTTTTAACAAAAACATCAGAAGTTCAATTCAACGATGAATGAAGAACATACCCCTACAGTTCCACCATATTCGTTAAGAACCACAGCCATGTGAACCTTTCGGATGCGAAACTCCCTAAGAAGATTCCAGACGGACATTGAATCTGCAAAATGGATTATACTACTTTATGTATTGGAAAATTAAGGACCATAATCAGTCCAAAACAAAATTAAGAACTGGATGGTGTACATTGTTGTTCCAAATGAAGACAGACAAATGCCTGCTGCAGTCAAGGCACACCTAGATTCAATGATACAAAACCTAAGATATTCAGCTCTATGCAAACATCAACTGATGACCAAACTGCTAAATCTGTCAACAAGAACATGAGACCAGACTCATGTAGCATGAACAAATGCTAGAACTGTAAGTGAGAGCATGAGGCCAAACTCATTAACATGGAATCATATTGATTAAAAAATGATTTCATATCTACAGGGGAAAGAAAATATAAGTAGTGTAACCACTACTTATCAGAACAGGAGCTTCAAACGACCAACCAAGAAACAGAAACTTCAAAAAGTACAGACAACTTCAACCATGAACAGCCTATAACTGCTTAAAGGGCCGTCCAGCGCCAACTTGATACTATGTTAAATAACACAATCAGAAGTGTAAAGTAATGGTGGCAAAACTTTACAAATCACTTGGCCTAGTATCATGCAGCAACATCAGCTCCAGTGTCCTGAGCTCATATATTTCATTCAATGACTCCTACTAATTATGAGCATGACCTAAATAAAATTTGCTACAGCGAATAGAGCGCTTGGAACTCAATGTACCAGACAACAGATTAGACAGTTGGGTGGAACCCAAAGGATTTAAACCTTAACGCATCCCCAAGGCTTTGCTGGAATGGGGCCAAATCAGTTAAGCAACCACCACCCAGGGACATCAGTTCCATTGAACCATTTTATTTACAGAAATGGTTTTGTTTATAAAGTATACAAGTCAGAATTATAACTGCAAATAATGCACAAGAAAATTAAGAGAGAGCAATATACAATGAATATCCAATGTAGAATATATGTGTTTATCAGAACTTAGCATAATAAAAAGAATTACCAGGCACAAAGTAAGCAGGTTTCTGAGCCATATCCCCAACAGTAGTACTTTCTAGTAGCTCACCCTTCAAAATCAAACATATTCACAGTTCTGCGCACTATGAGATTTTTTATTCAATTAATAAACAAAGCATCTCATAGAGAGATAAACAGGAGTACAAACTGTCCGACCTTCTGAACATAATCCAATAGATCCATTGCATATGCAATTCCTACTATATTGTCAACACGCTGCTCAAAAACAGGCACCCTATAAGAAGAATGTTCAAAATATTATCAGCTGAAGGCACTAAAGAACTATTCACCATACCACTAAAATTTTGGATTACCTTGAATATTGATGAGTTACCCACAAGTCGTGAAAATCAACTAGTGTTGCACTGGCATCGATGGCAACTACATCTACAAGAGGAGTCATCACCTCTCTAACATGTGTATCTTTTATCTCCAGCACATTTTCAATCATATCCTGCAAAAGGATTTATTTTTCCAATAAAAAGTGTATCTTAAATAAGGAACTTCGAGCACAAAACTTTACAATTAATAAACTTAAAAGGGGGGATGGGGGTAGTGGTGGGATGATGAAACGAGCACAAGTGATATTATAGAGAACAAAGATGTTGGAATTTCATATTCATGACAAGCATCATATTCTACAAAACAGGAGAAATAAAATGGCTATGGACTGGCTAGATGACGCACATACACACATGCACGTAATAAATGGGAATGTCTTCTTTTGCCAGATATCTGGAATGTTTTTTTGCTATGCCTTTTTGCCAAATACTGTCAAGTTATGTTGTCATACAGTCAAATAGGAACACACATTAAAGCATGATTCCACCTGATCAATGGTTCAGATTAATAGCTTAGTACCATAACATGCCAGACAGTTTGGCATCCGCACTGTTGCCCAGGTATATTCTTGTTTAAAAGTATGATCCAGATTGATAATTTAACATTAGATATGGCAAAAGAGCATTACCGTATATACACATATATAAACAGAGATATTTTGAAACTGAAGTTCATGGAGAAATTCCATGTGGAAGTTAATCCAGAAACAAACATTTTTCTCTTCATGCACAAAAATTTCTCTAGGATAGAATGTAGTGTTACTAAAAATTCCTCACGTCCCAAACAAAGCTGTGGGTGTCAATAACCGCCCAGCTACTCTTTCAAGTGCCTTGATAAATCCAATAGTTTGAAATTATTACTTTTACATCCCCACCCCACTGTCTCTCTTCTCTCCATATACAACAGGAACTCGACTAGTCAAATAGTATCTCACAAAATGTATTTCTTAGGAAGATTTTCACTCATCAAAGACAGGATAACAGCAAAATGTCTGCCATATTAAATCTTCACATATAACATAAAGATTTGGTGGAAACATATTGAAAAAACAATAGAATACTTGATGGCAGAAGCATTGAATTGAGAGCTGATAACTTGGATTTTCTTCATTATACTCAGAAAATGAATATTTCTTTAGCAACTTGGAAGTAATGCAGCAGAATAAAATATTTATGGGAAACCAAAAACTATTCAAGTACCTGTTCTTCCTCCTCTATTGCCCCACTTAACTCTGCCCCCCGCAGCATCAGTTTTAACTCCTCCTCAGTAACATATGGTTCACTGATCATAGAAAAGGTGTAAAACAAAGGCATAATTTTCAAGAAGAACATTTTCATAGTAAACAAAACACATCCGTAAACAATATTAACAGGTACAAGTTCAATATTCCATATATCTAATTCTCTCTTATCCATAAAATGAAAGCAACACCTTCATGTATTTATCAGGTTAAAAGAAAGAAAGCCACAATACTCTAGCATGGTGGATGTTCCACTTACTATCAAGAAACACATGAGATAACAGTCCAAAGATTATGTTAAACTTAATGCATCTAACCCACAACCAATTGGCTAGGTGAAGAGACCCAAGACCATACATATTGTTATGCATGGCTTAGAATTTCTGATGTGGGATTCTATATTCTCCACACGCCCCTCACATGTGGCAAGACTGATCCAAACACGTGGATCAATTATATTGATGATATGGAGTGTGTGTGGTTGTAGGACCAGACACGTGGAGCGTTGGCTTCGACACCATGTTAAATTTAGAGCATCCCACCTAGAACCATTTGGTAATGATAGAGAAGCCCAAGATATTATAAACTGTGACACAGGAATTAGACCTGGTCAGTTAGAAGCCCTGTTGGTTCGGTTTCAGTTTGAAATTTGGGCAAACCAACTAGCCCGGTTTGACGCATGTTTTGGGCCCAAACCGACCCCAGCCCTAACCCATAGTCTATCTCTATCGTCCTTCTTAACCCTTTGACACACAATGTTATTTAAATTATAATGCGAACTATGAAGTCCATAAGCACAAAGAGCTAATAACCATAATTGTCAAGCAGCACCAGCCAAGCACCAACTGGATTATTGATAAGCAGCAAATGAAATAAATATGACATAAATTGGAAGTTAGGGAGAATTCAAATTTGGGTTATCAAAAGAGCAAACCTTCTTCCTTTCAACCCGAGTATTTTTAGAATCCCCATTGATAGATATGTAACAACTCTTCCCACAGGATATAATACCAATGAGAGCCACGCCACTGGCCTAACCTAGAGGCATCACACCCAACATTGACCAAATTAATCAAGACAAGCAGGAATAATATCAGTTAAGAAAAAATGAGTTAACACAACTAAAAGTCTAAAGAAAAAGACAAAGATGTCTAATTAGTGGTCATGTGGGTTTTAGTAGAAGTTAGAGAAACTCTACAGTTTCTAACTTACCACAAACCTTGCAACCTCTGTGGGATTGTGAACAGCGACACTTTTGGGAGTTATTTCAGTGAGGAGCAAAATAGCAACCTTGCATCACCAAGATAAATAAACAGTATTAAATATCAGTCCCACTAGTACATTATTTTCTTATATATGTGTATGCAGCCTCTGGCCTTTGATAAGAAATGAGGAGAGGAAAGACAGAACACTGATTTTGCTCTTAACATCTAAAATAACAACTTTTCAACAAAAGCCAGACTCAACACAGTGGAAATAGCATTCTCTTCTTCAATTTCACTTAATAAAACAAATTAGACTCTTTCAGAACTATGAGTTTATTGAATCAATCTTTCTCTATCTAGACACAGAGATAGAGAAAGAGAGAGAGTGCAGGTACACACTAAAAAAGAAACAAAAAACTGTACTTTATACGAAATGAAAAGACATCCATTTTTTTTTAATATAGGAGTTTCTTCAGCCCCCGCCCCCTCTGTTTCCAACAGACAAAAGGGCAATCGTAGAAATATTTTTTCTGAGATTACTGAGTGAAGACTACAGAATACTAGTTATTGGGATAATTCATAATTAGAAGTTTGTTGATACAAAAAGGGTACGGTGAAAAGATAAAAAACAAACATAAATTAAGCACTAAACAGCATGTTTTAAAGTTTGAATGTCCAAAATACTTATCCCTATATCAAACTCTGTACCTCCATATCTATGCTTATTAATTGATCAAGCAAGGAAAATGAAACATACAGTCATTACTCCTGTTGCTGCGCTAACACCAGCTTCACCAAATATTGCTGTTGCAGCATCTGTAACTAAAGCAGTTGCTCCAATATTGACAACACTGAGTACATAAGGAAATTCTACAATAAGAAAGAAATGTTCAACTTCACGATGGAAGAGTAGAAAAATTAATACCAACAAAAATGAGAAGGAAAGTACGTTGTTCCAATAAGTATGGTTGTTAAGAACCGAGTAACATCGTTGCGAAGCAATTTGAAGACACCATCTTCAGACTCTTTCTCAGCCAACTCACGCACCTGACACACATTAATATCAATTAACTGATGTTATTTCAAGATCCTAATGGGTCAGATCATTCATTTTCTTTCAGTAAGCTAATAGGTTGATCATTTACTGAAAATTGGATATGCACATTTCAAAGTTACAATTTTATGTACACATAAGCACTGAAAAAGAAGAAAGCCATAATATATTAAGGTCCTTAATTCCATATTATTTGGAGGTCATTCAAAAAGCTAACCACAAATACTTTTAACCCTCGTGTATGAAATCAAGTCTGTTGAATTAGCAAGTTTAAGAAAGGATGCTTTGCATTCCAAGGTCAAAAATGTAATTTCCAATACAATCTATAGAGAACAAGAGTCTAACTCTACTTCAGGGTACAAGGATATAAAACCAGACATGGAAACCAGCACACAAATGTTAATGAATGATAAATAGTTGGCATTGACAAATATACAGTGTTCCTCCATTGTTAAGTCAAATTACCCATAACTTAAAAGGATAAATAACATAAAACTTGCACTTACAGTTTATCATTTCGAACATCATCAGAAATGGCTTAGTTGCAAGTTACTTCATTAAAAAAGTCATAAAGAGTGCAATGTCCAGAGGTGGACAAAAAATTCGTCATCCAAACAAATCAAAAGCAATCTTTCACAATGCCTATGATATAAGCATTCACAGAGCATAACCAATTCATACCTTCCAGGGCCACAGTGTGGTAATTGAAGTCTCCGCCATTGAGAAAAACGCTGAGAGTCCCAAAAGCAAAGCCAAAATCAAACCCTGCTCTTTGAAGAGCTGAAGAACCTGCAATGTCTTCGGCCAGGCATTCCTGAGCAACAATATGCTCTGCCCAATAACCCCATAGCCTGCATTCACCACACCCTCCACCGCAAAAGCTCTTCTGCACCCATAAATTAAAACCCCACAAACCATGGCTGCCAAAACAATTCCGCACTTTACCAATTCCTTAACAAAATCAAACTTTGAACCCGAAACAACATCTGCACTGCCCGAACTCTCATTATCCTCAGCTAGAGCTTGCAAACGAGCTCTATTAACCAACACGTCAACTCCTTCACATCTTGGACCTAAGAAGCTCCTAAAACCACTATTACCAATGCAGTTCGACCGCAATTGAAATGGGTATCGATTATTTTGCAGCAAAACCTTCATGGGAAATTTTGTTTGCCTATTGCAACACATGAAACTCCATGATTTCGAGCAAGAATTGTACCTAGGCAAAGTCAGAATGGAAGACTCAAGCGCCATTTCGATAAATTACAAGCAAATAACAGAAGTGAACAAGACCCAGAACGAAAATTTCAACACCAAAGAACTAAATGGGAATCTCAGGGCAAAGAATCGAATGAAATTATTATTAAAGCTTTGAAATTGGGGAAATTTTTTGGCTAATATGTATGTGGAAAAGCAAAAGGGCGCTCATACAAGGGGGGATGTACAATGGTTTTCTTTATTTTATTTTATAAATTTGGGATTTGGAATATTGGGTTGGGCAAAATGAGAAGTTGAAGAGGGGATAAGGAGGGGGGGGAGGCTAGGGTTTTAGCAGGATTTAAAGACGGCCAGAGAGAATGGGAAACAAGAGGGTCATGGTTGAAGGAAAAGCGCAGGGAGATAGAGAAGAGGGTGTGGGATATTATTTGGATTGTTCATTAACATGTTTGGTTGTTGGAGAAGGCGAACTGGACAACTGAACAAATTGAAATTGAGCTTGGTTTGGTTTGGCAGCGGCAAGTTGGATTGACATTACAAGGACAGGCATTGTCCTTTTGCATCTTATTTAATTTGGGAGAAAAAGGCTAAGCAGTTTGGATTAAGGCTGGCATTTTAGACCCAAATATCACAAATATCGACAGAGGTCTTAGGGTTTAGGTATCGACTTATCACGAAAACCGATCGCAACATGCAATTTATAGAAGGTTGCAGTTCCGTATATTCAAATAATGTGGTAGAACACAAACTGCAATATAATTTAATTAATTATTAAAATAATTACTTATAATTATTTTATATTAACTATCAGAGGCTAGGACTTCATAATTTAGATGAATCTTTCTCTCTTCTCTCCTCTCTTCTCTCTTCTTTTTTTTCTTTTTATTCTTCCTCTCTCTGAGACTCACTTAGGCTCTGAATGTATTACTAATGAAGTGTATTCTCCGCCAATCTCTTGAAGTTCCCTCTATTGTTTTTTTATTTTAAATCTCAGTTTGAGTTGTAGAGAAGATAGGCTTCGAATGAGGTGTATTGTAGGGGATTTTTTGTTTTGTTTTGTATCAACATGTTTTGGGGTCCAATTAGGTGTGGAAGGGTATATGATATCTCTTTACAAGGGCTAATTGTTGTTTTACACCTATAAATTAAATAAAAATTAAGATTAAATGGAGTTATATTGATCCGGTTTGGTTTAGGACATTCTAAAAAAGCTCAAACTGCTATCAAATCAAACCAAACGGGTTCGGATTGGTTTTTCAAACTGTTGACTTTTTCTTTGGTCAAAACCAAACCAAACCAAACCAATATAATTGGTTCAGCTGGTGTAACCGAATCGTGCAGATTAATGCCCACATGTACCTGGTAGAGTCCTATATTCGTTCGAGCCCAGCTGGCAAGAGTAAAGCCAACGTCCGCCAAAAAGAAAAGGGCAGAGTCAGAGAAGCACAAATCAACCAAAAGAGAGTGCATGAGAAACGCAAGAAATTACCAAGCCTAGTCAACCAAGTAAACGGTAGCAATGGAAGAATATTGAGCGATACTTAAACGACAATTTGTTTAAAGGAAAATCCTTAGATGACAATAGGATTCCTTCAAAGAATGAATGGTTTTATTTATACAACAAAGAGAGAATCAATGCAGTCATTGATGAAATAGTACGACTACTTGATGCAGGCCACGTGGCTACCAGGGGAGGCAGAGCAGGTTACTGAAGAGACGCTTCCCTATCTTACGCCTCTAACAACGCGCCCCTATCATGAAGGAAACAGTTGTGCTTCGCAACCAAATGAAACATCATTTTCTCTCTCTTACCTCCACGTGGCAAAACGGAGCATGGAAAACACCTACAAGAGAAATAACCATAATTACCCAACTAGAACGCTCGGGATGATGCGAGCAACCACAGATAACTGTGAAGTTCCTCTCAACCAAGGACTTTGGGGTCATATGTGATACCCAAAAAGAGATAGAGATAGAGAGAGAGCGAGAGAAGAAGAAGAAGAAGAAGAAGAAGGTCAACCAACTAGGCTCTTTCAAGACACATGCCCATTTTTTAACAATCAATAGAGAGAGCGAGAGAGAGAGAGAGAGAGAAGGTCGACCAACTAGGCTCTTTCAAGGCACATGTCCACTTTTTAACAATCAATAAAGTCCTCGACCAGAGGAACTACTCAAGGACTAGGGGGATTTTGTTAATACAAAATATCAATAGGGCCTACCAAAAAGAGCCTAAGAAATCAAAGCCCAGACTACTTGAGGAAGTAGTTGGGCACAACAACTAAATAAAACACACTAGCCTTGACCCATGACTGAGGAAGCCCAAGAAGGAGTAAGAAAGGTTGTCCACACCCAAAAAAAAGCCTACGAGACCAAAGCCAATCGTGCTTGTACACAAGTGCCTCTTATTAGAGGCCTGCACGTGGATGGAAGCGCCATGAAGAGGCCCCACAAAACATTCTAACTAATGCATGTTGTTTCCAAAAATAGAGCATACGCGTCAGATGGTAGCCAGCGCCGCAACGGCTGCCCAGGCCCGGCCCTGACCAGCGACTGCCCTGGGCCCATTATTCAGGGGGCCCAAATATTTTTTTTTAGTAAGTATTATATTATATTATTATAACTATTAACTTATTTAATATTTTGAAAAGGAAAAAAAAAGACCAACAATCTGGTCTGTTCCACTTCTCAAGAAGAAGAATGCTTTTGTGCGCCTGTTCCTGTTCCACTCCTCCAGGTCGCTTTTACTTCTTCTTCTTCTTCGTCTTTTTTTCTTCTTTCTCTTCTTCTACAGAGTTTTGAATCCTCTCCTAAGCCTCATCTAAGCTGGTCCTTGTGATTTGTGAATCCAAAATCCTAAGCCTCCATCTAAGTTGGTCCTTGTGAATCATCTTCTTTTAGTTACAGGTTAAAATTATTTCTGTTGGTAGATTGGGGAGATTCCAAAATCCAAAGTGTGGGCTTTTATTCAGTGCAAAATTGGTCCTTGTAGATATCAATTGAAGGTAATTTTTTATGATTTGATATCAATTGAAAAGGGAAATATGAATTTATCTTTTTTTTGGTTTGTTTGTAGATTTGTGAACTCATGCAATTACATATTCTCTTTGCAGGAATTCTTTTAAGTTCTAATTTATTGCAAATTTGGAAATATCAAGTTTGTTTCCGTGGAGGGGGATTTCTCAAAGAGGGATTTCTCAAATTCCAGATTAAGCTATTCTTATTCTTTCAAGTATTAAAATTGGGGCCTAATTTTACCATTAAGTTTAAATATATATAGGCTTAATTTTTAATTTTGCCCTGGGCCCTGAAAAGTTCAGGACCGGCACTGGGACTGCCTCAAGGTCGAATCAATGGTCAACGAATGGCACACAGTGTCTCGACAGGGCCGCAACGGAACAACGGAAGTTCACTGGGTAACTCTAATCTAAGGGGTACGGGGACGACACCAAAAAAACCGGGCCGAACTTCTAACTAACAGCCCGCCCGCCTTTAACCCGCTGCTCCTTTTTGGTCTCTCACCCGTGGAGTCCATTCACTCCACTGATCGAGCAAGCACGGCCGTATTCTACTTGCATGTGTTAAGCATATAGCTAGCGTTCCTTAAAGCAAACTCCCTCCTTGGACGAGCACGGGGCTTAGTCAAGTAGAACCGGGTTGCGTTGCCATCGATCACCTACTCAAATGATGCCATGTCATCTGCAACTTTCTAGTCCCACATCGGAAAAGGAAAACAAAAAGGTTCAACCTTCCATGTATAAAAGGGAGTACTTTCCACCTAAAAAATGTAATATGAGTCTTCTTCATATTTTTGTACAATACTTTTGATAACTTCATTTGAGCAAAAAATACTGACTTAGGCATCAAAGGGTGTTTGGTAGACCCACCACCACCTATTGAGTAATCCCCTTCTGTTTCTTTTTTAGGTAGGAGCCAACAACCACCTTACTTGGCCACTCCAAGTAAGGAAAAAAATATACATAAATGCAGCCTCCAAACCTAATTAAGTTTATCCTTGAGGAAGGGTTGACATGGTTTGAGCACTCTGATTGGTTGAGCATCTGTTACGCATCAACAAAATCATGTCCCCTATCTTTTCCCAAGGGATGGTGAATGAGAGATTCATTTTCCATGTTTGGTAATGCTGGGAAAGTAACAAGGACATATCATATTTCCTTTCCCATGTTTGGTTTGTGTAGGAATGGGAAAAAAAACCTTTGTTTAGCTTTCCAATTATATCCAAAATAGAAATATGAAATAAATAAAATAAAAAAGTTTGTCAGGTTTAGCTAAGTGGGAAAGGGCCTTGACTTGACAAGTGATCTCAAAATTGAACTCCCATAGCATCTTGATAGTGTGTGTGAAACCCCCTTGCCCTTGTAGTTTAGACTATTACTTGTATTTAAAAAAAAAACAAAAAATACCAACAACTCTCTTTGTTGTTAGATAAAATTGCAATTAGAAATTATTAACAGACAAATTGGTAATGAAAAATCTGCATTTAAGGATTTGGAAAGAGTCCTAGATAGGAGTGTGCACTAGATTTTATTTTTGAAAAAACTTGGCTCCTTAAAATTGAGGAGGAGCTCCTCCTCAAAACAAATTGTGTTTTGACACTTGTCAAATTCATTTAATTTGTTTAGCATGATTTGGCTCTGTAAAATTGAGAAGAAGCTCCTCCTTAAAACCAATGGGATTTTGACACTTGTCAAATCTTAGCGACATTGGAAAAGTTTCAACAAAAAAGAAAAAAGAAAAAAGAAAAAATAAAAATTTGACATGTGTCAAAACTAGATTGGTTGTAAGAAGGAGCTCTTACTCAATTTTAAGAAGCCAAACTTTTTCCTTTTTTTTTTTTTTTTTTTTTTTTTTTTTTTTTTTTTTCTCTCTTTTGAATTCCTTGGTAAAAAAATGTGCAGTAGTTTAGACATCTCGTACTTTGCAAGTTTCAAGTCAATTACATATTTGCATGCCTCCTTTTCATTGTCAAGCCAAGCGCATTAATTTGACATGCGCGAGTGTGGACTCTCGGCTCTCTCCCTTCACCCTTGCATACGTGGGTTGAACCTTCTGTTGTGCGCAGCGGAAGCGGATTGCACTGGGTGGACAATATGGAACTGTTGAAACAAACAAGACAAATATGAAAATAGCAAAATCCAAGAGACACAAGGATTTATACTGGTTCGGCCCGTGTGTAGCCTACGTCCAGTTCGAAGATGGCAAGAACTTCCACTAGTATCCCAAAGGAGATTACAAACAAATGAGATTAAACACTCTCACCTAGTTTAGGAATTACAGAGTTTAACTCTCACAACCCAAATCCCAAATACACCCCAGTCACTCACACACAAAAGGTGCAGCAGCAAAGACACAATATTGGTGCATACGGCTTGCCCCTCTGACAAGAACACTATCTCACCTATTGTGCTTACCAAAACTGCCCACTCTTTGTCTCTCTGCCAAGCCTTCATTATATAACCAAGAACTTGGTCCAACAGCTGCATGAGTACCTTCAAAGTCCTCCACAGAACAAGGGACATTAATGCACTGGAACAACTCAACCACCAGCATTGGAAAGGAAACCAGCCGCTCCTCTTTGCTGCCAACGAAGTCCCTAATGAAGCATAGCTCTAGTTGGCTTCTCAAGGAACCCAAGAGCCAAAAGTAGTAGCAATAATAAAAGATTATTCTACTTTTCTCTTTTCTCTCTCTAAGGCTCACGGCTGCCACTCCCTAGTTTGCAATCAATATGCAACTAGTCAAACTTGCTTTTTCCATTTTCCAACTTGCTTCACATGGCTTTTGTTCCCTCCTTTATGACAAAGGCTGACATTAACCAACATTCCCTTCCCTATAGCTTGCCCACGTGCTACATGTCTTCCTCTGCTTTCGGCAAATGCATGAGAAAGGAAATAAACAATCTCTTCCTTTCTCCAAGTGGACGACATGCAACACAACAAAGATAATAGACAAAATAATATTTGAGCCAATATTCAACAATCTCCACCTTGGCTCAATATTTTACCAGCCACAGCAGAACCTTCATTGCCCATCTTCCTCTTACCAAATCAAGCTCAAGCACTCCTCGAACTTGCACCAAAAAAATATGTGCTTCAATTGAACCGGATGACCCTAACAGAAGAACCTCTTCAATATCACCCCATAACCAAGCACACCAGCTGAATGTACGTGCATAAACCGCACAAAACCTTAAACGCTTGAACCTCAAGCTTCTTCCGCTACAGTACACGCAGAGTCTAGACAACCAAGTAGCAGGAACGAACATTTTCAGCTGCCCAAAAGAGGGAATTACCCTCCCAAAGATAACCCCTTCAAAAAAAACCCCAATAGAAAATCTGATGACGAAAGAAAAAAAAAAACAATCCAAAAGTAACCAACAATGTTACATGGAGGAAGAATAGCAAACAACCCACAACCCACAAAAAAAAACCACAAATTCTTGGAACTCCACCGTGAGGGGAAATTTCCAAAAATAACCAAAGACAAATAAAAGATCACACCCCAAACAATGGCACACCAAAAACATCGATCATAGGGAGAACTCAAATTCGTCCTCCCCGGCGATATTCGCGGAAGCACCTGCATTATTGGATCCCTCATTTTCTTTGATTAATGGGCAATCGACTTTCCAATGCCCTTCTTTGTGACAGTAGTTGCATTTGCCCTTCCGAGCCTTCCCTCTGGAACGTGACTTTCCTCCACCACTGCTTGATTCTGTTTCTTTACCCTTGCCTTGAACCATCAAAGCCTCTGTTCGACTCTCAGTCGAGTTCTCTGACATCTTGTTCTTCAACTCGCGAGAATTAAGCGATGCCTTAACATCCTCCATAGTCACAGTATCCCTACCATACAACATGGTCTCCACAAAATTGCCATAAGAACTAGGTAAAGAACACAACAAAATCAAGGCTTGATCCTCATCATCAATCTTCACATCCATGGCCTTCAAATCCATGATAATCTTGTTCAGCTCATCAAGATGGTTTTGAATAAGTGTACCTTCTGCCATACGAAGGGTGTACAACCGTTGTTTCGTATACAACCGATTTGCAAGCGATTTGGTCATGTACAAAGTCTCCAATTTCAACCATAGCTTCGCAGGAGTAGTCTCATCAGCCACCTCACGGAGAACAACATCCGCTAACTGCAACTGAATTGCAGAGAGTGCCCGATCCAAGGCATCATCCTTCTCCTCGTCAGACCACGTTTGTGGCAAGACTTCCTTACCCTTTAGCGCTTTGAACAGCCCCTGTTGCACTAACAAGGCTCTCATCTTCACACGCCAAATACTGAAGTCGTTCCTCCCATCGAACACAGCTATCTCATACTTTGTCGATATGTTTCCAGGTTTCATCATCACGAACACAAAACTCCCAAGTCGAAACTTGGAGCTCTGATACCACTTGTTGTGCGCAGCGGAAGCGGATTGCACTGGGTGGACAATATGGAACTGTTGAAACAAACAAGACAAATATGAAAATAGCAAAATCCAAGAGACACAAGGATTTATACTGGTTCGGCCCGTGTGTAGCCTACGTCCAGTTCGAAGATGGCAAGAACTTCCACTAGTATCCCAAAGGAGATTACAAACAAATGAGATTAAACACTCTCACCTAGTCTAGGAATTACAGAGTTTAACTCTCACAACCCAAATCCCAAATACACCCCAGTCACTCACACACAAAAGGTGCAGCAGCAAAGACACAATATTGGTGCATACGGCTTGCCCCTCTGACAAGAACACTATCTCACCTATTGTGCTTACCAAAACTGCCCACTCTTTGTCTCTCTGCCAAGCCTTCATTATATAACCAAGAACTTGGTCCAACAGCTGCATGAGTACCTTCAAAGTCCTCCACAGAACAAGGGACATTAATGCACTGGAACAACTCAACCACCAGCATTGGAAAGGAAACCAGCCGCTCCTCTTTGCTGCCAACGAAGTCCCTAATGAAGCATAGCTCTAGTTGGCTTCTCAAGGAACCCAAGAGCCAAAAGTAGTAGCAATAATAAAAGATTATTCTACTTTTCTCTTTTCTCTCTCTAAGGCTCACGGCTGCCACTCCCTAGTTTGCAATCAATATGCAACTAGTCAAACTTGCTTTTTCCATTTTCCAACTTGCTTCACATGGCTTTTGTTCCCTCCTTTATGACAAAGGCTGACATTAACCAACATTCCCTTCTCTATAGCTTGCCCACGTGCTACATGTCTTCCTCTGCTTTCGGCAAATGCATGAGAAAGGAAATAAACAATCTCTTCCTTTCTCCAAGTGGACGACATGCAACACAACAAAGATAATAGACAAAATAATATTTGAGCCAATATTCAACACCTTCTCCTCCCTATGTTCTGTTAACATAGGTTTTTCTCTCTGATTGTGCTCTTTGATCCTTCATCGTCCATTTCTTTTAAAGCTTTTCTCTTTCTTTGTTGAAAAGTTTCTGTGTATGTTGTACTGGGTCTTGATCTGTTCAAACTTGAATAAACTTGAGAAATTGTACAAAAATTGCCTTAGATCACAATTTAATGTTATTCGATCACAATCTGTTTGTTGCGGCATTTTGTCACACACAATGTCTGTTAAAACTTATGATGGTCATTGGTTAAGGCATTTCTCTCACTATTATAATTCATTGCTTTCAGCCATTTTTTAGGATGAGCATGGCCTTCACAAGAATCTAGATCAGGAGTTCGCTCAGAAGGTTTTTGCATGCCAAGCTAAAGGAAAAAAAAAAAACTACCAAGATAAATAGTAAGCAATGTAATTTTTTTTTCCCATATACATAAACATAAAGATGAAACAACGTGCATTAAAACTAGATTAGTGAAAACATTTAAGAAAGACACATTGGAATCACTTGTAATCATTAAGCAAAACAACATCAATCATTTCTACTTCTAACTTTGTGCATGTGAAGACTCTGCTTTGGTTTTTTCACCATTTTACTTCGTAGTTCTCTTCCAATCACTTTCACAGCACAATCAAGTTTTCCAGTTGAGAGTACGAGATATCCCGTAGATATTCCAATTACCATTCCAATCCCATACCCCATCCATACTACTTTCCACTGAAATCCATTCACATCCTCCAAATCATCTTCTTGCTGAAGGGATGCTGATGGCAGTGGATATACCACATCATTGATGCAAGTTCTGGAAAGTGGAAGTCCACACAATCCCAAATTTCCATTGTATGAATCATTCTCAAATGTCTCAAATTGCTTGCAATGGGGTATGGACCCCACAAGTCGGTTTTCCGAAAGGTTTAATTTTGCAAGCCATGGCAAATCTGCCAATTCTCTAGGAATCTCACCAACAAGCCTATTTGCGGAGATGTCTAGCCATTCAAGACTAGTCAAATTACCAAATAGCGTGGAATATTACCTGTAAGCTGATTATGAGAAAAGTTAAGCCCTTTCAATGATTTGAGCTTACCAATCACCATTGGAATGTCTCCTGCGAAAATATTGTTTGAGAAATCAATGGTTGTGAACATGACTAGGATTTTTTCCAACTGCAAGTAGGAACCTTTTATCACTACTCTCACAGTGTCCTGATAATAGCCATGATCCATGTATTTCAATCCATTATCTCGTACATGTATCATACCCATCAAGTTCTCAAAATATTTCCTTGGCAAAAGACCACTAAACTGATTATGGGAGAGGTCCATAATTCGCAACATTCGGAATGGAAATATAGTTTTTGGACTGATTATAGGACCATGAAATTTGTTAGATCTCAAGATAAGAACCTGTAACGTTGGAAGGGATTCCAACCAGTTGGGGAAGGTGTCGTTTATCTCGTTGTTTCCTAGGTCGAGCACTTCCAACTTTCTACAATTCAACAGAGTTTGCGGCAATGGCCCTTCCAACTTATTTCCATTAAGGTCAAGATTCCTCAAGATGCTATCCTTTGTGAATGTTGAAGGGATCACTCCAAGAAATTTATTCATATGTAAATCCAGAACTGAGAGGTTGTGACTGGTCAAATTTCCTATACATGGAGGAATTTCGCCGCTCATGTTGTTATTAGACAAATCAAGGACTACAAGGGAACTGAGGTTGCAAATCTTTGAAGGAATCCCTCCCGTCAACTGATTGTGTGATACCAAGAAGACAAATGTAGAAGGTGGTGGAATAGGAAGTTGTCCTTGGAGCAAATTGGTGCGGAGGTCAAGAACTTGTAAGTTTTTCCACGGAAATACTTGTTCTATACCTGTCAAAGAGTTATTAGAAAGATGAAGATGCCTAAGAAGATTTTGGGGTTTCGGAAACTTTCCAAACTTCACAAACCCACTGAAGTTATTTGATGACAGATCGAGCTCTCCCAGGTTTGGAAATTCAAAGATTGATCTTGGAATTTGGCCATGTAATCTGTTATGACCAAAATTAAGATACACCAAAGAACTAGATTGGAATTCTTTGACGTTCCCAGTGAGTTGGTTGTGGCTGAGGCTTAAAGCTTCCAAAGAGGGCAAGATATATAGCCAAGATGGTATTGTTCCGGTAAGTGAGTTATTATATAAGAAGAGTTCGTTTAAATGCAAAGGAATAGGACCCACTAGCCGTTCTTTTGAAGAATCATATAAAGATGCAGGCATTTGTGTTGAGTTACTATGAAGATCTGGGAGTTGACCCGAAAAATTGTTGTTTGAAAGATCTAAGGAAATGAGACTCTCCATGTTTAAAAGCGACCATGGGATCTGGCCACCAAAACCATTATCTGAGAGGTCCAACCTCGTGATTTGTGTAAGATTACCAAGCAATGTAGGGTATGCTCCTACAAAATTGCAATGCTCAAGATACCAAAAACTCAAGCACTTCAAAGTTGTAGTCAGATAGGGCAAATCTATTGAGATTCTAGTCCAAGAGAGTCCCAAGAACTTGAGTGGACTGCTCCAATTAGATTTTGGGAAAGAACCATTGAGCTCATAGTTGTAACTTAAATCAAGTTCATGGAGGCTTGGTAGGCGCAAAATTTTCTCTGGAAATTTCCCTTTCAAATTAGAATCAACGAGACTAAGAGATGTCAAAGAAGAAGACAAATTCATGAATGAATCAAGTACAACTGAAGACATGTTAACACCGTCCAGACATAGCTCCTTAAGGTTGGTTAGGTTTTGGGCAATTCTTTTCAAACTAACTGTCCCTAGGCTCACTTGAGTCTCAGAAGAGAGATTAAGTGAAACCAATTTGGAAAGGTAGGAGATTTCAAAAGTTGGAGTTGGAAAGGTCAAGGTGAGTCATACTTACAAACCCGCCAAAGTTGGATGAAACTGGGGAACCTCTAAAGTTGTTGTTAGAGAGGTCTAGCCTCCGGAGATGACGAAGGGAGAAAAGACTGCTGTTGTGATGAATGTTGCCTTGAAGCCCACTGTACCCAAGGTTGAGGCCTATCACATGCCCCGTCATTCTTTCACAAGTGACGCCACTCCATGTGCAACAGTCCTTGCCCTTATCCCAATAGACTGTTCTAGGATAAGGAGTGATTCCATAAACAAAAAAAGCATCAACAGAATCAGAACCAGAGGTATCAATAGAGAATGAATTATTGAAGCAAAGCAGAGCTATCATCAAGATGACACAAATGATCTGAAGAAGAAGAAGAAGAATTAAATGATGACAAGAACATAAATTGAGAAGTGCATAACAAGAAGAGGAGATACAGCCATGAAAACGACTCCATCTTAGACATGAAACTATTTTTGTGCTGAAAATGCTGTGTGTATAGTTGGATACTCTACATGCATATTTATAGGCATGCCACCTATTTGATTATTTATTGCCCCTCCTTCGCAATATGTCTTAAAGAATAAATAGTTGACGAAGCACGATTGAATATGACAAGAATGTTTGATGCAGATATATGGCATGCGCCTGTGCTGCAAGTGGCAAAGCTTTTCTCTTTTTGTGAATGCTTTTTGTTTCTCTTTTTTTTTTAATTTTTTTTTTCGCTTGAACATGAAGACAGGTGTCCATTGACTGAGTTGTTGACTACAGCTGGCATTGTAACTAATAGCACGTGGTTAGATTCCAATATAGTTAGATGGTTAATAGTCTGTTTAGTTTTGTGTTAATAGCATATAAAAGCTAAGTCTCTCTGTAATCAGATTCATTCTGTATATTTTGAGAATCAGAGCAATCAATCTAGAGGTTTTCCTATTCTTTCTTTGCTTACTTTCTTCTTCATTCTTGCAATGGCTACCATGGTTATCAGAACATTCACAATTTACAAGAAATTTTTATAAAGAGTCATCAACCATGAATGTATCGTCAATTATTTTATACATATAGTCCTCTTCTATTGAGTGATTCTTCAAATAATTTTATTTGAGGACACCCTTTAAGGTCTCCTACGTAATTTGTTTTCAACAATCCAAACCATTTATTTTTCACATCTTCATTCAGAGATCATACTTGCAAAAAATCATGCAAATTGAAAATCATTAAGGCATCTAATTGATACCAACAAAATCAATGAACACGGTGCTTTAAGAAAGTACTTGTATTTCAATTATTTAATTAAGTGGTGAAATGATATTGGATTTAAGTGATTTTTTGTAGAGATAATCTTTGAATGAATATCTAAACAATAGACGGTTTGGATTAGTGAAATCTGAGTGGGCTCTACAAGGGTATTCCTTAATGGAATTTCTCTCTCTCTCTCTCTCTCTCTCTCTCTCTCTCTCTCTCTCTCTCAGGTTGGTCAGGTATTTCCAAAAGAAAACCTTTCATTCTGATGATCAAAGGTATCTACTACTGTATCTTCCACACCAGTCTATTTCAAAAATGGCAGACAAGCAAATCTCAAGGCATCTGAAGTTTGATTTGGATGGTATGAGTTAAATAATCTTAGAATTCTGAAAACATTATGTTCTTCTAGCTCCTATGATCAACACAGCATTTGTTTATTCATTATTATAAAGGAAGTAAAACTTTTGTTTAGGTTTGTGAGATTGTTAATTATATAGAGATAATGCTGTTTCAACTTTTGAGTAGTATACATTTTCTTTTTCTTTTTCAGTGGTCCAAAAGTAACAGAGTCCCATTCAAAAAGGATGGCCATGAAAATCCCATGAATCTTTGCTCCAATACGATGTACCTGCCGTCATCCAATTATTAAAGATTTTGGAGACTTCTGATATCGATTTCGGGATTTCTACCATAGGCCTAACATATTGATAATTGATCACTAGAGTCTTCGACCACATCACGTAGCTGGTGTAGGTTTCATCCACTGACTGGAATGAACCCTGTGAAATGGCAAAAACTGATTTCTTCTTTTAATGGCACAGTTTCGGTGGAGGAGAAGACAATGACCACCCCATCATTAATTCCTCAAGATTTTCTGAAATTGTTAAGGATGATAAAATTGAGCAGCAGATGAAAACATTTGCTTGGTTACATTTGAATACAAGTATTTCTAAAAGACAAGTTAAGGTCTGTTTCTTGGAATTAATATGTAGGGCAGCTTGGCTTGTTAAGAAATTAAAATCTTCTGCTTTAGCTTGGACTAGGATTCCATCCCATGATGGAGTCAAATATAATTACTAATGATGTTGGAAGTGGTCCCTCCCATGTTGGCAGCAGCGAATTTTTCAGCCGAGGTGCAATTTTTAAAAGTTAAGGGCTAAAAAAAAAAAAAAAAACACTAAACATGCTTATCATTTAAACAATACTAATGTTATTCATATTTAATTAAAAAAATAACATTACGATTAACCTACAATTGTTGCCGACAAGGTTTCATATCATGAAAACGTCGTATTATATTTGCATTACTAATACAAGAAAAAACATCTTTCTCAATGTAAACAACTAAGCTATCACTCAACCATTGATTCCCCATTTTGTTACGCAATATGGTGTTTTCACAATATTCATAGTTGAAAAAGCTCTCTCAACTGAAGTAGTTGCAATGGGTAAAACTAAAGCCAATGTAACAAGTAAATACACATAGTTGTATATTCTACTCCTTCCTGTATTCACCAATTTTTCGGCCAGATCAGTAATTCCATTCAATGATGAAAACTCTGTGCTGCTCTGCATATCAATAATATAAAGCCCAAGTTGATCTTCAAGCTTCATGAGGTCTCGGTCATTAAATTCTTGAGGGTAAAATTTAGCAAAATGAAGTATTTTTTGTTTGTCAAAAGCTGCAAAATTATAAGCCGGACTCAAACATGCTATACAAAGGAGCAATTCAGTATTTACCTCTGTGAAGCGATTAATCAATTCCATTAGTTGCTTATCAATGATAGTAAGAAATAGGTCCACACGATAATAATGGCGGTTTGTGATTTTCTAAGCTTTACGTCGTGATCTCCCTTGTGGTACAAATAAATCATCCATGTTAGGAACGTCAATATCATTGTTGCCACAAAATCTTGATACTTCGCCAAGCAAATCATCAAAGTCATCATCCCTCACGGATTGTAGCTTTTGCTTACATCTTTGGACCAACATCATCCCATTCACAATATCTTGATCTTTCTTTTGTAATGTATTTGACAAATCATTTGTGGCTCCCAGTATAAATCTCATCAAATATAGGTGAAACACAAAGTCAAAAGTTTGTATTTCTTTTAACAACCTATTTGCTTCACCTAAATTATATTGGTTGACATCATCAACAATCCATTCAAGCACCTTCACCACGGGATGAAACATAGTATTAATACTAAGTAAAGTATCATAATGTGAGTTCCAACGTGTATCACAAGGACGTTTAAGAGTAGTCTCTTGATTTAACCCTTGCCCTGTTTCAAGATCATTAATTTCAAGAGCTTTCATAATATCTTTTTGTTGTTGCTCTCTAAGTGCATCACGACGCCTACACGATGCTCCAATAATATTAACGACACTACTAGCCGTTGTGAAGAAAGTAGCAATGTTTTCATTTCCCTTTGCCACGGCTACAAGAACTAGTTGTAGTTGATGTGCAAAAACAGTTTTAATCCACTCCTTGAGCTGGGCATTGTAATGTGTCTTTGGTTTTACTCCACAGAAACAATTATTATCTGATATGTTTCTTTGGTTTCTATTTGTATTTTCCTTTTCCTCAGTTTTGCTTTGTACTGTCTCACTAACTGATGGAAAGTGAGTGACCATGGGAATCCTAGTCCAAGCTAAAGCTGTTAGGATCGGTTAGTAGTGCCAGAATGGGAAAACACGAACTCAAACAACAATACAAGCAGGAAGTAATAAAAGAATAGTGAAACCAAAGAATTTAATGTGGTTCGGCCATGCCTACATCCACGAGGCAACAATATAAAATTTTCTTCAGCTATAACAGAATAATGAGTACACCAAGAACAATCCTACCAAGCCACTTCCCAAGGCTTGATGTAAACAAACAAGAGAGTACAAAACAAACACCACTATACTCTCACACATTCTTGACCTCACTCACACAAGTAGTGGTATACAATATCTCACCCTCACCCTCTACATGGAGTGAAACACCCTCACCCTCTACATGGAGTGAAAACCCTCACTCTCTACATGGAATGGAAAACCTCTCTCACCCTCACCTGTGGAGTGGAAAACCCCTCTCACCCTCACCTATGGAGTGGAACTCTTTCTTTTCTTATCCTCTCTCGGATGCCCCTCTCACTCTCTCTTCTTGGAGTGGTATGCCTCTCACTCTCTCTCCTTGGAGTGGTATGCCCTCTGAGGCCACTTAGCCTTGGTGCGGCTAAGACACTCACTGGTGCACAATCCCAGCACACCCCCTGGTGCAATGCGAGCACACCTTATATAGCAAAAAAGGAGGTGCTAATTTTTGTCTCCAAAAATCAGCCAACACACATGCCACCGCCCATGCAATGATACTAGCCAACAAAGGAAGAAATATCTTCCTCCACCAAACCGTTTTGGACAAAAGCCAGCCACCAATAAGAAATCATGATGTCCTCCCTTTTTGCATCTCCAATGCACCGACTCACCACTATCAATTAGGCTTAGCACCAGCCATCAATTGTTGACAAATAATCCCATACCACTCCAAGGAGAGAGAGTGAGAGGCATACCACTCCAAGAAGAGAGAGTGAGAGAGGCATCCGAGAGAGGATAAGAAAAGAAAGAGTTCCACTCCATTAGGTGAGGGTGAGAGGGGTTTTCCACTCCAGGGAGAGAGAGTGAGAGTCATACCAGTCCAGGAGAGAGAGTGAGAGAGTTCCACTCCAAGTGAGGGTGAGAGGGGTTTTCCACTCCAGGAGAGAGTGAGGGTGAGGGTTTTCCACTCCATGGGTGAGGGTGAGAGGTTTTCACTCCATGGGTGAGGGTGAGAGAGGTTTTCCATTCCATGTAGAGAGTGAGGGTTTTCACTCCATGTAGAGGGTGAGGGTGTGAGAGGTTTTCACTCCATGGGTGAGGGTGAGAGAGGTTTTCCATTCCATGTAGAGAGTGAGGGTTTTCACTCCATATAGAGGGTGAGGGTGTTTCAATCCATGTAGAGGGTGAGGGTGAGATATTGTATACCACTACTTGTGTGAGTGAGGTCAAGAATGTGTGAGAGTATAGTGGTGTTTGTTTTGTACTCTCTTGTTTGTTTACATCAAGCCTTGGGAAGTGGCTTGGTAGGATTGTTCTTGGTGTACTCATTATTCTGTTATAGCTGAAGAAAATTTTATATTGTTGCCTCGTGGATGTAGGCATGGCCGAACCACATTAAATTCTTTGGTTTCACTATTCTTTTATTACTTCCTGCTTGTATTGTTGTTTGAGTTCGTGTTTTCCCATTCTGGCACTACTAACCGATCCTAACAGCTTTAGCTTGGACTAGGATTCCCATGGTCACTCACTTTCCATCAGTTAGTGAGACAGTACAAAGCAAAACTGAGGAAAAGGAAAATACAAATAGAAACCAAAGAAACATATCAGATAATAATTGTTTCTGTGGAGTAAAACCAAAGACACATTACAATGCCCAGCTCAAGGAGTGGATTAAAACTGTTTCTGTGGGTCTCTCCTTTGTGTTTTCTGGATTGATCCCATTTGGTTTGCTATCTGTGTAACATTTGGGAGGCTCTGCCTCGTGGTATTGTCAAATGGAAAATCAGTACCATTTTTCTAGACCAAAACGAAAAACAAAAAAAAAACTGTTTCTGTGGTTTGATTTTTGTTAAGAAGTGCTTGCTAGAAGGCCTTTTAGCCCATTCAGCAACAGAACTTTAGCCCCAAATCTCAACTTTTGAGCCTACTTGCAAAGCATTGGTCATTGGTGGTTCCCCTCTATCCCCTAATTAATCCAAACCCTAATTTAGTCGTCTTTCTACGTTCCATAATGCCAAAAAAAATTCTTTTATACATCATTTAGGAGAAATTTTTTGTTTCAGCGAGTGGACTACGTCACTCATTTGGACACCCAAACAAAGGGATTCCCTGAATTAGGGTGAAATTAAGTAATCCCCTTATTTATGTATGGCCGGATAGATGACGTGGTCCACCAATTGAACAAAAGAATTTTGAATTTCTACTCATCTGGTGGAGGAATTGTGATTTTCAAAGGGAGAATCATTCAGTAGGAGCAAAATATAAAATAAAAGATAAATAAAGAGGGAAAATCATTCAAATTAAAATATTTGGTGGGTTTCCTACAGTGCCGTCCCTTCTTTAGTGTAGCTAACCAAAGTCTTTGGTGATACGGTTTTGGAATATCTAACTCTAACATAGTCTACGACGCATTGTCTTGGACAAGTAGAGGGACAATTTACTTACAAAATTTTCCAATTACAGAGCCATTTATCTATTCAAAAAGAGGATGTTTTGCACAGGAGTTCAATCAACTTACAATTACACTTTATTCAACCACAAAATTTCACACCTATATTGAACTTTCAGTATCAAAATTACTTGAATGTACTTAACCATACAATATTTGCTGATGAATATAGCCTAAAATACACTGCAACCTTTAACTTGATCACCCGGTTCTATCTCTTTGGACCTCACCGCTGATGTTTCGTCATTATCAAAACAACTACTAAGTTGAGTAGTTCATAATGAAGATTTGGAATTTCAATTCAGTCAAACTACTCAAAACTGGAATTCGACCTCATTGTGTACTCTGCCACAAGCTGAGCAAAAGATGATGACTTGTTCTCTAGCAATGTTGCAGGAGAATCATATTCCTCAATAAGGCCTGCAACAAGAACAAAGATACATTTAAAAATGAATAAAATTTGAGGTTCAGTGGTAACTAGAGGAAGTTGAATGCATTCATTTGGCAATACTAACCATGACTCAGAAGCAGAACCATGTCACTATCAAGAACAGAAGTTATACGATGTGCAATAGTGATGACTGTACAGTCAGTAAAGTGTTGGCGAAGGGTCTGCTGGATGAGATTATCTGTAGCTGTATCGACTGACGCGGTAGCTTCGTCAAGCACCAAGACCTTACTTTTCTTGAGCAGCACACGGCCAAGGCAGACCAACTGCCTCTGACCCATACTCCAGTTCTCTCCATTCTCACTAACTGCAGCAACCATATGAACATAAACAAAAGAATTTCCATGACGTAAAATGGAATCTAGTGCATCATATATAGCCTGTATCTTAGAGAAGCCATAGAACAAACCTGTAGAATCCAGCTTTCCTTCCTTTCTCCTAACTTCATCTCCAAGTTGACACTTATCCAGGGCCTGAAAAAATTAGAAGACGTTTTAACTAGTCCCACGAATTTAGAACTGCAAATCTATAAATGAAGAACATTTAGTAGGAAGAAGCTTCCTTTCATCAGTGTAAAACCAACCAACCTCCCAAATTTGCTCATCTCTGTACTCTTCAAGTGGGTCCAGATTGCTTCTTACAGTCCCTTCAAACATGGTTGGGTCCTGAGGGATAATGCTCAGCCGAGACCTTAGATCATGCAGTCCAATTGAAGATATATCAATACCATCTATCAAAATCCGGCCAGAAGCAGGATCCACAATTCGGAAAAGGGTCTGTATGAGAGTCGATTTGCCACTGCCAGTTCTACCCACAATCCCAGTTTTCATTCCTCCAGGAAAGCTACATGTGATACCTCGCAACACAAGTGGCATGTGTGGGGCATACCGGACCTATATAAACATGAAATTCGAGTCACACATGAATGAACCCATATGTTATGAAAGAAATAAACCAGAACAGCAAGTACCTGAAGATCATGTATGTCAACTTTTCCACGTAATGGCCAAGAACGATCTGGCTGATTCGATTCTATTACAAGAGGAGGCTCACTGGGAATGGTAGTGTACTGTAGTAATCTCTCCACTGATATTATTCTGTTCTCCACATTGCAAAGATTCCATATAACCCACGCCTGTAACATGTTCAGATTAAGTCCATATGTGACAGCTAAGCCCGCAACACCTTCAGAGTAAAATACCAAAAACAAATAAGAAAACAGAGAATTCATAGATTTGCTTTACCATTTGCTTTCAAAAGAATAATTAGTAACACGCTAAATGAATATCACTTGCCTGGATCAATCACCCCTGCTGGAATAGAGATCAAGAAAACCAAACAGAATCCAAAAGTGATAGATGACAACATATCCAAGCGAAAACATAGCCATTCCATTGCAGCCGCAGTATGAAACTTAGGCCGACCATAACCATCCATCAGTTTCATGTTTGTATCCCTAAATCTTGATTCTTGATCGAAGCTCCTAATAGTTGTCGACCCTGAAATTGTTTCAGCAAAGTGTTGTATCACTGGAGCTTTGCATACTCCAACCAACCGTGCTAGTTCTCGTGCTGAAGATATGTAGTATTGCTGCATGAATATAAAAATTTTGAGCATCTTTCTTCACATTTAACATAGTTCATATAAATTGCTGGCTGTAACAGGAGTTAGGTTTGTTATATGGATTCATATTGTCAATCATGTTCCATGTTGTGTCAATTTAGAAGTTTCTAAGAACTGTAGCAGAAAAAGGTTGAAGAAAATGTTAATTTATCAACTTAGTGAACTTTTGTGTAAATAAGGAAGCCAAGTTCCTCAGTTCCACATCAAATAGAAGGTAGGGCATGTGTAGGCACGAATAACGAGCATCAACAGTGCATGATCAACAAAGAATTAACACTAAAGGAACACTAACATTTCCATATTAGATTTCATGTGGAAATTCATGTATTGATAAACGTATAAGATAGGAGCAGTCGGACAAAGAAGTGTTACCTGTAACCAGATACAGATTGCAATCACAGGGATAAAAATGATGAAAACCTGCCATGCAACTTGCGACATCACAGCAATAATTCCCAGAAGCTGGATCATTGAGTTGGCAAGGGCCCCAATTTGACCCGGCATGTTCAAGTCCACTACATTTTGGTCTGTAGAAGCCTGCAAGAAATCAATTAGCTACATTGATGAGATTACTGCATTCAGTACAGCAGCAGAGGGAGTGGTAGCTGTTTAAAGCAAAGAAGGAAAGTACATAAAAATCACGTAATTCTCTTCGAATATCCCAATATGGCACTATATTAGAAATATATTTTGCTTACTCTGTTTAGGATTCGTCCACTTGGAGTGGCATCAAAGAAAGACATGGGAGCACGGAAAACGCATAAATGCATTTTACTAAAGAGTAGAGTGGCTGTCTTGTACCCAGCTGTTGCAAGCAATGTGGACCTGAAGAGGATACAAAAAGAACTTCCAACAGCCAAAGCAACATAAACAGTTAGAAGTGTAGAGGTTTCAACAGCAGGTTTCACATCCTCTGAAACAGGAGTTGCCCAAGCCATCCAGTAATTGCTTCCAATTTGAAGGACCTGAAAGAGAACCTGTCCAAGCAAGATAAACGGAACAAGAGCACCTCCGTATGCTGTGGTGATATACTTCCAGTAGACTGACAACCCAACTCTACCTTTCTCTCTCTCTTCTTCTTGAACAAGCTGCCCTTTTGGTAAATCATCTGTTTTCGAATTTTGAACATCAGTGTCTTCTACTTTTTGGACAACCCCACTAGTACTAGCAAATTCTCCATCTTCTTTACTAACGCTTATTTTTTCAACTGGCTCCACCTCTGCAGAATTAAGCACGGACAAAGCTTCCGCGTGTGCTCCCACAAGTTCCATAAAATCAGTTCCTGAATTAAGAATGTCATTGAACTTTCCTGCTTGTGTAATCCTTCCATCTTTCATGACCTAATCACAAACAATAAGTTTAAGCAGACAGATACTAACTAGATAATAACACATCTTATAAAATATAATTCTAAGAAAAGCTCTGGATTTTTTACCAAGATGAGGTCAGCAGCAGGTAAGAACTCCACTTGATGAGTAACATAGATTACTGTTTTTGAACCCAAGAGACCCAGCAAGCATTCCTGTAGTGCAATTATCAAGCAAACAAATTAATAATGAAGTGTCAATTTTACGGATGCATATGCCAATAATTCTATGATGTAAATAATTTTGGACACTCAATTTAAACTAGATGTAATCACACTACAAGAGGGAAATGAAATACCTTAAAAAGGTGTGATCCTGTATGAGCATCAACAGCGCTAAAAGGATCATCAAACAGATAAATATCAGCGTCTTGATACAGAGCACGTGCAATTTGTATTCTTTGCTTCTGCCCACCACTTAAATTGATTCCCCTCTCCCCTATAATTGTCTGATCACCAAACGATAGAATTTCCAGGTCCTTCTTTAATGAACATGCTTCAAGCACCCTCTCATATCTTTCTCTGTCCATCTCTTGACCAAACAATATGTTTTCCTCTATCTTGCCACTCTGTATCCATGGTGACTGAGAAACATAGGCCTTTGTCCCACACATTTTAAGAGTCCCCGATATCTTCGGAACTTCTCCCAGAATACAAGAAAGTAAGCTAGACTTGCCTGAGCCAACAGTACCACAAACAGCAACCCTCATACCTTGGCTCACCTTGAAATTTAGATTCTTCAATGTTGGACTAGGGGATGATAAATCCCAAGAGAAATTCCCATCGACTATCTCAATTGCTGTATCAGAACTACCTCTTGGAAGGTTCTCTATAACGTCAGGCGGCAAGTCATCAAGACTAAGGAATGATGCAATTCTATCAAGGGATACCTTAGTTTGTGCTATCATTGAAATTGTGTCTGGAAGACTGTAGATAGGCTCTTGAAGAATCCTGAATGTTGCAAGTGCAGATAAGATCTTCCCCGACTCAAGTGGGATCCCCAAAAGCATGCAAGCAACGAAAGTGACCACTGAAACAAATGTTGGGGCACCCCAGAAAACAAATGAGGTCATGGCAGACGTGTAAACAAACTTTCGTAACCATCCTGCCTCAGTCTTCCTGAGCTCATTAATTTTAGACAAAAACTTCATCTCCCACGCTTGAAGCTTGAGAATCCTCATGTTCCTCAAGACCTCAGATGTTGCCTTCATCCTTTTATCTTTTGACTCCATTAACTTTTCCTGAAACTTCTCCTGCAAGGACCCCAAAGGAACATTTGCCAACATAACAACTATTGTTGCAACTAAAGTTGCAATGGCTGCAAGACCAAGATTTATGTACAAAATCACTAGGGCCAAGCCAACTTGTAGAATGACCATCCATGGATCATGCATGTACCAAGAGAAGTCACCAACCCGCTCAGCATCAACAGTCATAAAATTGATAATCTCACCGCTAGTGTGGCCCTGCTTGGACTGGCATGACAGGGTCAAACCCTTATTATAGATCGCTGTAACAAGTACCGCTCGGATTCTTACTCCTGCCTGTTGTGCCTTAAAGAACCAGTGCCTTTGACAGAGGCACTCCACCAGCTTGGCAACCATAAATGCAGAAACCAAAGCATAGCCTTCATTTTTGAACTGTCTCCGCCCGTAGAGGTATTGAACAAATGTGTCGATTAGATATGGACCGACATAAGATGCCAATGTGTAAAATATAGCATATAATCCTGTCCAGGCAACATCTTTCCAGACTGAGAATATCAATGCCTTCACCAGATGAAATGTGGTAACTCTGCCATCCGCACCACACTCCGCCTCAAGTTTATTTCTAAAATTTGGAAAGGACCCAACTACACTATCACCCTTGTATAGTTCAGGAACATCCTCAAGGTCTAATGTCTTCTTATTGCCAAGGGCAATTAGAGGACCCATCCAAGAAAAAGTAAGGATACTGAAAATTCCAGCATTTGAATAAGGGGTAACAGGTGTACCCCCTTTGGAATTATTTGACTCGGCATTACCATTACCATTCAAAAGGGGTTCCTCAAGAACGGTATTTCTGCCCTCTTTCTTACCACAAAACCCCACATATATAAAGAACAAACCCGAGATGACGCAGACAACATCAAAAACTAAAGATTGAACGGACAAGGAAACGTGTTCCTTGTAAAGAAGAATATCTATCACAAGGGAATAGCAAGAGATAGAAAAGTAGGAACCCCACCAAACTCTCAATAAATTTGGGAACTTTGATTCAGAAGAATTAGAGAACTGGGTATGTAAGTAGACACAAAGAGCACCCCAAGCAAGTGTTCTAATGGCTAAATCAAAAAGGGTCACTAGCTTTTCCTCAGACCAATCATTTCTATGCCAATAGAAGTAGTTCAATAAACAAAAAACAAGACTGAGCCCAGAAACACCAAGACAACAGAGTAAAGTTAGCTTATAATACCAACTTTGAATGCTCCCAAACCTCTGTTTTGGACCCTCTCCATCACCCACCTTGAATTTCTTCCACACCCAAGAGACGAGCAACACAAATAACAAAACTAGGTGTAATGAGCCAGAAAACCCACGTATGAAAACCGGTTTGAGAATAAAATCGGTACCTGGATACGTAATGGATGATGAGTAGTGTGAGAAGAAGGCTGAGAGAGTACCGTGCTTTGAAGAATCAAAAAGCTCCATAATTTGTGGAGCTTTTTGTTGGGGGCTCTCTGAAATTCTGGTAAATGGGGTTTTTGTTGGAATGGTCTGAGTTTTGTATTGAAATGAAGATTTTTGTATGTTATATAGGAGAGAGAGAGAGAGAGATTAGTTTGTGGACGACTCAGGGAGTGTAGTCAGAGAAAGGCGAGTCAAATGTCAATGTGGCTTTTTCCTGGAAAGTAGGCTAACGTGGTGCCCAAGACTCACATGACGGAGATAGCCATAGATGGCTGCAAAGTGACACTGAAAATTGTTGGTTCCAAGAAATATGTGAACTGATAACAGAGAGGGGTAGACCAATCCATTATAATCTCTCTCTTTTAGAGCCCACCATATTGTAATTCATCAATCCAAACCATCTATATTTTAGATATTCATTTGAAGATTAGCTCTGTAAAAATCACTTAAAACCGATATTATTTGACCACTTAATTAAATTATTGAAAATTTAATATTATCTTGAAGCACCGTATTCATTGATTTTATAGGACACAATTAGATGTCTAAACGGTTTTCGATTTGTCTAATTTTTTGTAAGGATGATTTATGAATGAAGACTTTAAAAATAGATGGTTTGGATCGTTGGAAAAAAAATTAGTAGGGTACCCTAAATGACGTCCCTCAAATAAAATTATTTAAAGGATTCCTCAATAGACGGAGATTATATCTATAACATAGAATTAGAATTTAGAAGTAAGTTCAAAATTCGACCAAAAAAAAAAGTTGCATCAGGATTATGGAAATGTTAAAATCACTGGCCAACAAATAACCTAGTTGGAGATATGTACAAGCAGTTATAACAGGTCATGTACTACTCTATTTAAACAAAATTATTCTGTATATATTTCTGTTTGAGGAAAATTATTATGTAAAATTGTTCTGTATAGTTGACTTTGACTAAAGAGATTCCATATGTGATATTTTTATCTGTGGTGGGGAAATGAGAACTTGAACCCAACTTTGACACACACAACAACAACAAAAATAAAATATAAAAAGAAACAGGAAAAAGTACATGTAAATTAAGCTAGTTGATTAAGACAACAATTCTAAAGTTAGTGTATGCTAGAGAGGATAGTAAGCAAATCTCGGTCAAGCTAGCCCTACAACTTGTGTGACGGGTAAATTAGAGATTCATCTCGGTCACACAAGCTAGTCTTACAACTTGTGTGACGAGTAAATTAGAGATTCAACCAGCTAATGTCTGAGTTTACAGTTCTTCCATCCATACTCATCCTACCAACCAAACTCTAATTTACCATGATGTGAAGTGGTGAATGTGGTTTTGTGTGCACAGCAAGATAATTGACAATTTTGGATCTTCTTGTGTTAAATCATATGTTGGACTTACTAAAGTAAAATAACAAAATAAGAAAACTAGAAGCCTGTGTATTATTATTGGTAGGCAACAAGTCCACATAACACCTTCCCCCCTACTGGACAAAACATTCGACAAGAACTTCAAAATTCAAAAGGAGTTCACTGTCATCTTTTAAATCCCAACACGTGTTTTGACTAAAAGCATGTGAAGTGGTACACTCCGAGATTCCAAATTCCAAATTCCAATCCATTATTAATATTATTCTGTATATATTTCCTTTTTAGGAAAATTATTATGTAAAATTGTTTGGGCATGGCAGGAATGTAATCACAAAACAATCATTTTATATGCGATGCCAAAGTGACTTGGGGAGTTGAGGTTTCGGCATGGCAGGAATGGATATCCATGGTCGGCACTCGGGAGTGTGATTAAAGGGGTGGGTGGCATGTGATCAAAATTAACAAAAAAATGAGAAGGCCTTAATTCTTTTTTTTGGGTGAAAACCAAGGTATCCCCCGCGCGATTGCGGGGACTAACCCTCGAGGTACTGTTGGACGCAAAACGGGGACCTCTCCCAACAAAGTCTGCTCTATTCGCAAGTGCCTGGGATCGAACCCAAAAGGCCTTAATTCTTATTATCATTATGTTCTGCTCTTACTATAATATGTTCTACATGTATTAAAATGTTAAGGTAAGTTTGTTGTTTTTCATTTCTTAAACGATGAATGAGATATTGATCAAATAAGAAAATTGATAAATAAGATTTTGTCAATGGGAGCTGTTAGTGACAATCAAAAATGTCATCTTGCACTCATCATTTGTAATTATATAAGGGAAAAATACATTATGATTTTTTTGAAGCACCAAGAACAGTTTCTTTTAATTATAATATGAAAATTAGAATAGAAAACTTTATATAGATCCACATTCTCATTGAGGAGTTGGGTTTAATCCTCAGATTTGATGACTTTGATATAAGTCCTTTGACTTTTGTGCCACATAGGATTACATTCCTTTTAAAATATATTCTGATGTAATCTTTTCATTTTTTTTATTTTTAAAATTATTTTTGTTCCATTGATGCCCCATATGACTTAAATCGGTAATAGTGATTTATGTCATAAAAATTAGTCATTTACACGTTTGGCATTGAATAGATTAGTGGTCTACCTTTTCTTCTTTTACTTCACGGTTTCCTTGATAGCCGGAAGTTCTCCAAAAGTATGATAAGCTAGAGGACTTTGTACCATCCATTCAGATTCCCCTAAAAAAAGTAAGATAAAATCATATAAAATTGTGTTTGTCCATGCCCTACTCGAGGCAAATACAGCAGACGGGGGAAGCTATTTATATCGTTTGGCATTGATATAATTGATTGTTTGTTTTTTTTAGTTTGTCCATTAAATTTGAACTTTAAAATTACAATCAACTTGACAGGGGAAGCCTTTTTCATTTGTTTTGTATCGTCCTTCCTAAACGAAGGTAAGTATTGGGTGGAGGTATGATTATTCTACAAAGAAAGCATGGCATGGATTATCCTGCACTAGAAAATTGATCATATATTTTTCATACCTAGAGGGAAGATGAGTCTTGGGTACAGGTTGTGATACCTTTTGAGTAGGCAATCAACCATTATATATTAACCTATAGCGCAGATGAGTCTCGGGTGCAAGTTGTTCCCTTTTTTTTTTTTTTTTTTTTGGTCTGAACCGCGAGGTGTTATTGGATGGGCCCCAACTATGGGTTGCACCTTTAAGCTTTAACCACAATCCAGACTAATCCCCGCTCACACCGAATCGGCCCGTAAGGGGTAAAGTGCTGGCCAAAGTGGTGACTCCATACGAGAGCAGGGATCGAACCCCTGACCTCTCTTAAGGAATGAGAGTGCCGAACAGTTGTTCCCTTTTCAGTAGGTGATAAACTATACAGAACCTCTAGTTGAGGTATTTTTTGTGTACAATAGCAATGTGTATCGTTTCCAATGATGTAGGTAATTTCATTAGTGGTATATATGTGTTATTTGATGGTTATAGTTCCTATTGTTGCTGGTGTAATTGTTGCAACTTTTTTTTTGGGGTCAAAATTGTTGTAACTTAGTAAAAGGTTAAACTTATCTACCTATATGATAGGTCGAGTAAATTTATTTTTGGTGTTCATATATATATAGTTAATTCTTTGTATAGTTTAGTTTTTTATGACAATTTTTGAAGGATGAGGACTTTTAGCAGTAGGATTGTATGACTCTTAAGAGATTCGGCATTAAAAAGCAAGAAATCATAAGAGATTAGTTTGAAACGAGCATGATTGTAGAAGAAATTTGTGGGATGTGTTTGTTGTGTTTTCCATTTTTATTCAATGGCACTAGAAGTAAATAATTTTAAAAATTATGAACATAAAAATTTCTTAAATGGTCACTGGCTAGATCTGTAGACTACAATTGAGAGAACACAATTGATGTCCTGCATCTATTATATCTTAATGAAATTGAACTTATATCTAAGAAACCCAAATTAGAATTACGATGGTTTGAAGTAAATTACAAAGGAAGCTGTAATTGAAACTCAGAAAACTAATTGAGTACTCCATGAAGTGGTGTGGTGAATATGATTTTGCGTGCACAGCAAGAAAATTGACAATTTTGGATCTTCTTGTGTTATCATCATATGTTGGACTTCCTAAAGTAAAAGAAGAAAACAAGAAATCTAGAAGCCTGTGTATTATCGGTGGGCAACAAGTCCACATCACACCCTCCCCCTATTGGACAAAACATTCGACAAGAACTTCAAAATGCAAAAAGAGTTCACTGTCTCTTTTAAATCCCAACACATGTTTTGACTAAGTCCGATTCCAAATTCCATGCGCCTGCCTGATATTTTGGATTTTGATGCTTTTCGAATATTCATTATTGTGCAGGAGAAAAGTAAACAGACAAACAAATCACAGAGGAAAAGATTTAAGTTATGGCTCTCTCTCTGACCACAAGATGTATATCTTGGTTGCCAAGCCATGCCAACCTGATACGATATCTTTGAAGTTGGAATGTCATTTAATGGCAGACACCAACTTTCAACATATGGTGACTTATTTTATATATTCTAAATTCGTAATAATGCCAATTATCCTTTTTCTTTGTCATCACGCATATAAGTAGTTACTTTCATTCAACATATTTTTTTGAGAAAGAAGACGAAATCATTAACACCTATACTTAAATAATAGAGTCATTAGTTTCAACTATCTTATGTAGACACTAGACTTAAAAACTTTGGGAAGAAATACCTCAAATAGTAGTTTGAAATTGCTTGTGCTCTTACCCAAATGATAATTCATTTTTAGGAGAGAAATTCTCATGGATACCACTTTTTGCTATTTCCGGCCAATAACGCAATGACACGTAGGATAATTTTTCCACGTGTCATTGTGTTATTAGTTCAGGATAGCAAAATAGTGTTAATCCCCATTATAGATAAGTTTTTTTTTTGTATTTTTAGACCATATTATGCAATACTGGGGTCCACTTACAACTGGGGACTCAGAAAATTTGAGCAATGTGGGCCATAAATAGGGGTGAAACCAAATTTTTTTTGCATGTGCCGTTCCAGCCAAAATGATCAAAGAAACCACACAAAGTCGGAACTTGACAAAGTTAAGTGAAAGATGTCAGAATACAATGCGAAAACGCGAACAATAACAACTGTTATTAGAACTCAGATTTGAAAATGAAAATAAAGTTATATAATTCATAGAACATTGCTACAATTTTGTTTACACTCAAAATAAACAGCCAATAAGAGCAAGACACGTGGAGGAAACTGGGCTTGGTCAGAGGCGCCCTCGGCACTCTACCTACCGATCTCTCCATTAGGGCAACGCCCTTTCCTGGGACACGTGGCGCGCTCCCAAGCGACGTCCACAGTCCCACATTGAAATTATCAACAAAATGCACACCTCCCAAGGCCTATAAAAGGAGGCCAACTATCCCAAAAAGGAGGTAATCAGAACTAACGGCATACAAGCCTATTGATCTGTCAGTTAAACTTTCTACTCCCGAACTTACTTAAGCATCGGAGAGCCGTCGGCCGGTACCACACCGGTGCCCTAGGTCTTACCGTGCGTTTGCTCATATTGCAGATCACACAGACTACCGAGGCATCAAGGATACCGAAGGCATAAAATTACTAAGTTGACCCTCAAAGTCAGAGAACCACTTTTTGGCGTCAACAGTTTGGCGCCGTCTGTGGGAAACGATAAAATTGACCCTTTATCCCAAACACATGGGGACCAACTCAAAAGCAACGTTCCTACCACAGGAGGGGATGCCGTTCGGCATGCCTAGCGGGGTTAGCCCAGCGCCACCCCCATGCACCCCGGCAACTAATCCACCTGTGCTCCAACCCGCCGAAAATGCGGAGCTTTTAGCCCAAGTCATGTCCCTTCGGCAGGACATGGCTAGGCTGCAGGAACACAACAACTTCCTCTCGTCCAGAGTGGACGAAACACAACAGTTGCTCAATCAGCAGCAAACACAAAACATCCAGACCAATCGATCTTCCGAGAGCCTACAGACCCCCCCGTCGGCAGAAGAAGGGCAAGAAGGTGGCAAAGGCAACGCCTGTGCCGTCTAAACAATTGGTGGTCCCGGCACCAAAAAATAAGCCCCATGTGCCGAAGAAGGTGTATTCCGATTGCCGACATAGGTTGTTAGAGCGGGAAGTCGAACGGCAATCCGAACGGCAGGAATCGCAGATCAGGATAAATGCCCGCCTGCACGATCCCCGACTGAGAAGCATGGGGAGGAAGTCTCCAATACGGAGGATACAAGTCCTGGAATCAACGGCAGAGTCTGACCGAGAATACGCTCCTTCCACCAATCGGTCATCATCCTACCGTTCGGCAACGCCGACGAAATTCTCTGAAGTTAACCCCATCCAGTCCCAGCAGCGATCGGTGCATCAAACCGCAGAGGGGATACCGGACAGGGACCCTGTCATCCGCCTCCTCCTTCAAAGGGTACAGAAGATGGAGGACGATCGAACTCACTCTCAGGAGCAGGACTGGGGAAGGCTCCGGCCAGGACCCTTCACCGAGCGCATAAGGCACTCACGGCAGGATAGGGACGTGCATCCCCTACGCATAACCCCTTACACAGGGGTGGAGGATCCACTGACGCACCTTCATTCTTTCCAATCGGCAGTAGGGTGCCGAGGGCTAAGCGACGAAGGCATGTGCCTTCTGTTCCCTTCCTCACTCACAGAAGCAGCTCTAAATTGGTTCTACCGTTTGGAACCGGGGACGGTCGATTTCCTTCGACGAGCTGAAGCAAATCTTCTTGAACCACTTCATGATTCAGACAGACAGACTGTACTCTGCCGATGATCTATATACCATCCGGCAGAGAGATGACGAACCATTGCGTGAGTATGCCGCACGATTCAGCCATGAATACTCGAGATGTCCGGATACCGATGACAGGGCAGCCTACGGCGCCTTCAAGAGTGGCCTACGGTCCTCACACTTTCGGTATCTGGTACATATCAGCAATTGGCGTACGTACGATGAACTCATGAAACAAGCGGCAATCCACGCGAAAGCTGAATACTTCAACTCGAGGGCCGAGCCCACGGCTCGGCAGAGCAAACCCATACAGCGGTCCTCCACGGCACAGGCATCACCGTTCGCTCCAGCAGCACAAACTGCCGGACACCTTGAAAGCCACAAGCGCAAAGACGCCGGAAGCTCCCAAAGGGGGAATTCCAAGAAAAACAAGAGCAGGTACGGCAGAGACAACTACCGAGCCCCACTACCGGCACATAACCAGGGGATAGAGGTGTTCACTCTGCTCAATACCTCCTACGAGGCAGTGCTGATGAACGAAAACGAGATAATCCCGAAGCCAGCATTCCGAAAGCCCAGTCGGCAAGACGGTAGGGATACAGGGAAATTCTGCCGATACCACCAGCAGAATAGCCACAACACTGAGGACTGCATCAGCTTGCGGAAGATCATCGAGCGGTTGATTCGGGAAGGCAAATTGGATCAATACATAGCCAGGCCGCAACAGGCGCCTGTGCCGAATGCCAATCGGCAGATCAACATGATCAGCACGATCGGCGGAGGCCTAACTCTGGCCGGGGCATCCAACCGATCGATAAAGCAGTATGTCAGGGCGGCACAGTACCCCCAAGTCCTCGGCATTGAAAGTAGCCGCCACACAAAGATGCTGAAAGTCAAGTGGGAACCCATCACCTTCTCCGAGGAAGAAGAGGAAGGGATCATCTACCCACATAACGACCCTATGATCATCCGAGCGGAGATTGCCGAGTTCGATGTCGGACGAATCCTGATCGACAATGGGAGTTCGGTAAACGTCATCTTCGCCGATGCATTCAAAGAACTTGGGATAGATGACAGCCAGGTCAATCGGCAACTCTCGCCTCCCCTAAGCTTTTCGGGAGACCTGGTCCAGCCAATCGGCAGTGTCAGTCTGCCAATCTCTTTTGGCACAGCCCCACGGAGGACCATGGTCTACGACCAGTTCCTTGTGGTGGGCTATCCCACGGCGTACAACGTTATTGTCGACCGAACGGCGCTCACGGCAATAAAGGCCCACTTGTCCCCCCACATGCTACTCATGAAGTTCCCAACCTGCTACGGTACGGGGGCAATCAGGGGCGATCAATTGAGCGCTCGGAACTGCTACGCCACAGCATTGAAATCGGCAGCTCCCCACAAGCAAAAGGAAGCCTTCACGGTCGCAAGCTTGCCCAACGGCAATGAACCAGTGGACGATCCAAGGGAGGAAGTGCCCACTCCGGTGGCACAACCTGCCGAAGATCTCGAAACGGTGGCGCTGGACGAACGTCAACTGGAGCGGTGTGTAAGGATCGGTACCATGCTGAATGCCACCCTCCGTTCCGAATTCATCCAGTTCCTTCGGCAGAATTCGGAGGTCTTTGCCTGGTCCTACAACGACATGCCGGGCATATCCCCTGATATCATCAGCCACAAGCTGAGCATCTCGCCAACCTTCAAATCGGTCAGGCAAAAGCGCCGATCCTATGATGCCGAACGGTATGAAGCCATGAAGAACGAAGTGGACAAACTCATGACCATCGGCTTCATCCGGGAGGCTGTATACTCGGATTGGCTAGCAAACTCTGTCATGGTTCGGAAGGCAAAAGGCGGGTGGCGAATGTGCCAGGACTATACCGACCTCAATAGGGCCTGTCCGAAGGATAGCTTCCCGTTGCCACGCATCGATCAGCTGGTTGACGCCACTGCCGGTCACGAGCTGCTCAGCTTCATGGACGCATACTCTGGATATAACCAGATCTTCATGCACCCTGCCGACAGCGAACACACGGGGTTCATAACAGACAAAGGCCTGTATTGCTATAACGTCATGCCGTTCGGCTTGAAGAATACGGGGGCAACCTATCAGAGACTGGTCAACCGAATCTTCGCCGAGCAGATCGGAAGCACCATGGAGGTGTACGTGGATGACATGCTAGTAAAGAGCCGAACGGCAGGAGAGCATCTGAAAAACCTATCGCTCATGTTCGACATCTTGAAGGATTACCGAATGAGACTCAACCCGACGAAGTGCGCCTTCGGCGTATCTTCTGGGAGATTCCTCGGTTTCATGATCATCCAGAGGGGCATCGAGGCTAACCCCAACAAAATCAAGGCCATAATCGACATGGAGGTACCGAAGACGCAGAAGGACATCCAGAGCCTTACCGGACGAGTGGCAGCCCTCACTCGCTTCATCTCCAAAGCCACAGACAAGTGTGCGCCGTTCTTCAAAGCCTTGAAAGGGGGCAAACATCATATAGAGTGGACTGCCGAATGCGACAAAGCGTTTCAAGACTTAAAGGACTACATGGGCAGAGCACCGCTACTTTCCAAACCTCTTCCTGGGGAAATACTTTCCCTATACCTATCAGTATCCAACACTGCCGTCAGCTCAGTGTTAATACGAATACCTGAGAGGGCGGAGCTACCGATTTTTTTACGTCAGCAAGGCCCTTCAGGGGGCAGAGTCTCGATACCCCCCACTCGAGCAGCTGGCTTTAGCTCTTGTCATTTCTGCTCGACGGTTGAGGCCCTATTTTCAGGCCCACACCATCATCGTTCTGACCAACCAGCCCCTATTTTCAGGTACATTGTCATCAACGACATTCTGTACAAACGTGGCTACTCGACCCCCTACATGAAATGTATCACCGAAGAGCAGGGCGAGTATATCCTTCGGGAGATCCACAGTGGTGTCTGCGGCAATCATTCCGGTTCTAAATCCCTGGCCCACAAGGCCTTCCGACAGGGATACTATTGGTCGTCAATACATCGGGATGCAATAGCAATGGTGAAGAAGTGCGATAAATGCCAACGGTTCAGCAATATTCCCCACTTGCCTGCCGAACCTCTCACACCGATCGTAAGTCCATTGCCGTTCGCCCAATGGGGGCTCGACCTGATTGGTCCAATGCCACAGGGCAAGGGACAGGTTAAGTATGCAATTGTTGCCGTAGACTATTTTACGAAATGGGTTGAGGCCGAAGCCCTAGCCACCATAACGGCGGCAAGAGTCGAAGAGTTTGTCTGGACCAATATCTGTTGCCGATTCGGCATCCCCTACGTCATCGTCACTGATAACGGCAGACAGTTCGATTCGGAGCTCTTCAGGCAGTTCTGCACTCGCCTCAAAATCAACCTGTTCTTCGCCTCGCCAGCTCACCCACAATCGAACGGCCAGGTAGAAGCCGTAAATAAAATCATTAAGAAACTCTTGAAACGGCAACTCAACAGTGCCAAGGGCGCTTGGCCGGAGAAGCTTCCCGAAGCTCTGTGGGCCATACGAACATCCTACCGAACCCTTACAGGGGAAACTCCCTTCAGCCTTGCATTCGGCTCAGAGGCCGTTGTCCCAGTCGAGATCGGTGAGTCTTCTTACCGAACGGAAAGCTTCGAGCCAAAGGCTAACGAGGCGGCACTCGCGTTGAGCCTGGATTTAATCGAGGAACGCCGAACGGTAGCCAACCTTCGGAACGAAGCTTACAAACAGCGCGTCTCTCGGTACTACGACTTAAGGGTCAAACTGCGCTCCTTCAGAATCGGGGACTGGGTCATGCGCAAGGTTTCGCTTACAACCAAAAACCCAACGGAAGGAACCCTCGGACCTTCCTGGGAAGGACCCTATGAAATCATCGGCATCCTTCGATCCGGCACCTACAGGCTCCGAGGCACAGATGGGAAGACCCTCGGTCACCCATGGAATGTGGACCATCTCAAGAGTTATTTTAAATAAAGCCCCCTAGCCAACGGCAGGGAGGAATTTGTATTTTTGCCTACGGCACTTATATATAAAATGAGATTATTCAGTTGCATATATTTGAAACATTATAGCCTAAACGGCACCTTTTTCAAAAAATGTTTCAGTAGGGGCTCATTAGTTACGAGCCACAGCAACATTGCCTACGGCAATCAAAAGCTACGCTCTTTACTTTAACTACCGATTCAGAGATGCCTTGGCCATTTTTACAATTTTTTGGCAACAAGCATTGGATACGAGCCAACGGCAGTACCACGCTCTGGAATTGCCTACGGTATTCTCATCGAGCAGACGACAAAGCTATACGGTATCCTAGACTTGCCCACGGCATCTCCATGGACGAAAGGCTATTGGGACCTTGTTCCTACCGATGCGCGTGATACTTGAGTTCTGGCAAATAGGTATGAGCCAACGGCAGTATCGCTACTTTGGGTTTATCTACCGAAGGTAGGGACACTTCGCTAATCCAAGGCAAGTAAGCTCCTAAGTGGCCAACGGCCCAATCAGTTATTATCCTAAGCAGTTATTAGCTTACGGCAGTAACAAGCATGGAAAGAATTCAAACCAAAGATAAGCGAAAACGCACTAATTTGAAAAGAAAAATAACTTGAATTGAAAAGATGCCCTTGGCATCAATATGTTCAGAAATTTTGCCAACGGCAATTAAAAAAAAACAAAACACTAAGACAAAAACCAAAAACGACTCAGGTTTCGGCAGTTTGGTCATCCCCAGCTTCTGTAGGCTCGGCATTAGCATCGGCAACAGCAGGACCCTCTTCGGCATCAGGGCCACCTCCGAGAACGTCCTCCCCCTCATACTCCTCAATCATTTCTTCCGTAATACCTTCCGGTAGAGGAGGGGGATCGGCAGCAAAGTTTAAGTTCAGCTTCTGCCCAGGGTTGAACCGTTTGAAGCGATAGATTAAATCTGCCATCTCGGTGGCCACCTCATTGTCCACTAGAGAAGTGAACTCAGCGGAGGAACGGTAGTTCCTAATCGCCTCGCTAACGGCAGCCTCAACCTCTGCCGCCTTCGCTCCTTTGGCATCCCTAGCCGCCTGCTCAGCGCCGTCCAGAGCCTCACGCATCTCGGCAAGCTTTGCCTCGTGCGCTTGAATCTGCCGTTCGGCAGCATGCATATCCTGCACAAGGTTGGCGTGGTCCTGGAGTGCCTTCGTGGCGTCAGCGACCTTGGAACGGCCTTCTTCGTATAGCCGTTTAGCGCGCTCGGCAGCAGTGATGGCTCTTTTCATACACAGCCACATGTCCATCGACGCCTGAAAAATGAAGCCACAAGTTAGTACCGAACGAAAGATAACAACAACAAAAACACAATGGGAGTCAGAAGTTTACCGTGGCCTGGAGACGGAAGGCGCGCCCCGCCTCTTTTCGAAGAGCCCTCTTCAGCAGCTCATCGATCTCAGACAGATCCATCTGCGAACCCACGATCATATGGTTTGCAAACTGGACTGTCTTGGATGGACAGGCAAGTGTGACCGCTTCAGTAGTGCCCTCCTCGTCCTCGGCCGCAAAGACGGCCCTCGGTGGGTCAGCTAGCCGCACCCTTTTGGGGGTGGAGGCGGCATCCAGGGCTACCGTCAATGACCGCTTCCCGGAAGCCTTGGAAGAAGCGGCATCGGCACCCTGGCCCGGGTTGAGAACCGGCTCACTAAGCGGCACCCTTCTGCTCACGGGCTCGGCATGGCGCTGCCTCTGCCGTTCGGAAGGAGGTTGCTCCTCAACGTCAGCCTGAGCGACCCTCTCAGCAGAAGCCTCTAGTTGCCGTTTCTGCTTTTTCCCCTTTGCAAGCACCTGGAGGCGCCGCTTCGAGGTCTCCGACATCTTCTTAGCCTCGGCAGTTTTCCTGGCCTCTGACACTGCAAGAACGGAATGGTGGAGTTAGCCGAAGAAGTAAAAAAAAAAAAAAAAAAAAAACTCTCAAGTGAACTTACTCTCGGCAGGGTTCGCAAGACGGGCTCTGATGAGGTTCTCGGTGAAGAGGAACTGTGGGTATTCCCTGTCACCGGCAGGAACTTTCAACCTCACCTTATCAATCTGCCAAAGCTCTGACTGGGTTGCTGCTGGTTGCTTCAGTTTGCCTACCAAAAAAATGAAACAGGTTAATCCATTGAATAAAGAAAAATTGACCTACCGATCGGCATGGTAGCAACCTACCGGCAATCTAGAAAGTGGTTGGGATGTGGAAGCGAACGGGAACTCCTGAGGGCGACTCCCAATCGCCAGATAGAAGAACCTGCCGATTCCTCCAGGACTTCTGGGAGGTTGGCACGGCCGAAAGAAAATGGCCCCTTTCGGAAGCCTTGAGACAGTTCGCCTGAACCCAGCCACCATGATCGGTACTCTTGGACTTGGTGATGTTGTACAGGTGGGAGAACTGCTCGTATGAAGGCCCCACCTCATCGGCAAGTCCGAATGCCGTTACAACCCCCATCAGAACAGCCCAGAAATTCGGATTGAACTGCCCTGGGGCATACCCAATCTGAGCCATGATCCGTTGAACTGGAGGCTGCAACGGCAGCCTAACGCCCTGCTGAAGGACATCGGTGAAGAACGCAACCTCGCCGTCCTTGGGGTTGCTCAGGGATTCGGTAGGGCTCGGGATCCTCATCCCTACCGAATTGGGGATCATGTACTCTGCCCTAATCCTCGCCAGCTCACGGTAGGTCAGCTTATTGGGCGGTAGGTAATCTACGTCAAAGAGCTGCTCCCTCGCTACCCCCATCGGTACTCTTTGATTCCCGCTGTACACTATTGTTACCCTCGGTAGGGTAACTGGCTCGGAAGACTCTTCACGGCTAGAGGTGGAAGCCTCCTCATGGTGACTAGAAGATGCCTCCGGCATCCGAGCGTCTTCCACCTGAGATTCGGGATGCAGGCTCAACCCAGCTTGACCACCGACGTTGTACACGACCGCCAACGGTAGGGGCTGACTAGTCATAAGCCCCTTACCGATCCCATGAGTGGGCGCAGGTCTAAACCTCCGCGTGATAAGACGCACCACGTGTCGTGCATTGAGTGGAATCTCTGACAGCACCCTGGGTGCAGAAGACGAAGCGTCATTCTGTCCCATCACTACCCCTCACTGTGCGCGAAGTCGCATGAGAAAAGATCAAACTCGCCCAAGTTAACAAGAAATCGGTACCAAGACTGCCGAACGGTAACCCTCGAAGTGGCGACTCTTGAGTTTCCCGGCAAGTTTTCTGAACGAATCGGCACCAAGACAGAACCCCAGTGTGCCTCCTTGATAACCTACCGAACGGTAGGACAACTTAGCGGCTACCGAAGAACAAACAAGTCCCCGACCGAGAAATCTCGCTCGAGAACTTGGGGGACTCCTGTTTACACTCAGAATAAACAGCCAATAAGAGCAAGACACGTGGAGGAAACTGGGCTTGGTCAGAGGCGCCCTCGACACTCTACTTACCGATCTCTCCATTAGGGCAACGCCCTCTCCTGGGACACGTGGCGCGCTCCCAAGCGACGTCCACAGTCCCACATCGAAATTATCAACAAAATGCACACCTCCCAAGGCCTATAAAAGGAGGCCAACTATCCCAAAAAGGAGGTAATCAGAACTAACGGCATACAAGCCTATTGATCTGTCAGTTAAACTTTCTACTCCCGAACTTACTTAAGTATCGGAGAGCCTTCGGCCGGTACCACACCGGTGCCCTAGGTCTTACCGTGCGTTTGCTCATATTGCAGATCGCACAGACTACCGAGGCATCAAGGATACCGAAGGCATAAAATTACTAAGTTGATCCTCAAAGTCAGAGAACCACTTTTTGGCGTCAACAAATTTAATTAACCATTTAGATTTTGTTTTTTAAAATCTCACTTTGTAATGTTAAACTGATTTATAAGAAAAAGAAAAGGCAATAAGATTTTTAATTAATTATAATTTTAAATTAACCAGTTGATCTGTTAGATCAATGAAATATATAAGTTGACCAAAATTGATAACATATATATAAACTACAAAAGGTAGGATATAGCCTTGAAAGAAGAGAAAAACTTTGAATTTGCCTATCACGGCAGACAAACAAATATCAAACCCAAGAAATATTTAGGCCTTCCCATTGTAGGGTTGGAATATTGCTACTGAACAAGATAGAGTGGCTAGGGTTGGAAGGGTTGGAATAATAATTATTGTATGCAGACATGCTTAGCCAAGTTGGTTAGAGTGGATGTGCTCCTCACTCTTCACCCGAGTTCGATCCCTCTCCCATAGTTTAAATTAGATTAAAATAAAATATCACTTATATATAAAAAAAAATTATTATTATTGTAGTAGCCTCGTGACAAATGGATACTCCTTGAATATTGAGTCCAACTGTGTGGATCTTGGAAATGATCAGAGCCACAGGGAAGAGAATAAATTTAACTCTATATATGCACATTACAGGAAAAGAGAAGATAAGCTAACAGAACCTTTTTTTCTTGATAAAGCCATCGAACTCACTCCCCATCAGGGACGTACCACAGTGGGGTCAATGGGGGTCAAACGACCCTATGGACTCCATGAAAACAAGTTAGAAGGTCTTCTTGACCTGACTGTGTGACCCTATGAATGGACTTAAGGAAAGGGTTGTTAGTGCGAGGAAGAAGAAGAAGCGAAGCATGCTTCTTCTTTTTTAAAACACGCTGGCCCGTTTTGGCCCAGCGCTTTTTTTTTTTTTTTTTTTTTGGTAGTGATTATTATGTATAATTGTTTGGGCTTGGCAAGTTGGCAGGAATGCAATCACAAAACAATCATTTTATATGCGATGCCAAAGTGACTTGGGGAGTTAAGGTTTTGGCATGGCAGGAATGGATAGCCATGGTCGGCACTCGGGACAGTAATTAAAGGGGTGGGTGGCATGTGATCAAAGTTAAAAAAAATGTTAAGGTAAGTTTGTTGTTTTTCATTTCTTAAATGATGAATGAGATATTGATCAAATAAGAAAATTGATGAATGAGATTTTGTCAATGGGAGCTGTTAGTGACAATAAAAAATGTCATCTCGCACTCATCGTTTGTAATTATATAAGGGAAAAATATATGATGATTTTTTTAAGCGCCAAAAACAGTTCCTTTTAATTATAATTTGAAAATTAGAATAGAAAAGGTTGATATAGATTCAAATTTTTACTGAGGAGTTGAGTTTAATCATCAAATTTGATGACTTTGATCTAAATCCTTTGACTTTTGTGCCACATAGGATTACATTCCTTTTTATTTATTTATATATATTATGATGTAATCTTTTTATTTTTTTTATTTTTAAAATTATTTTTGTTCCAATGATGCCCTTATGACTTTAATCGGGTAATAGTGATTTATGTCATAATAATTAGCCATTTACAACGTTTGGCATTGAATAGAAAAGGCAAATATAGGGGGGAAGCTATTTATATCATTTGGCATTGATATAATTGATTGCTTGTTTCTTTTTTAGTTTGTCTATTAAGGGTGTATTCAATTGAGATTTTAAAAGACTATTTTGGGATAAAAAAGTTTTTTGGTATTCAATTAAGACTTTTAAATAATATAAACAAGTCTTGTAGTATTCCATTAAAACTATTACCCTTCGTTTGGATGAGGGAAAACAATTCGGAATTTAGCTAAAAATCGGAAATTTAAGAGGAGAAATTGACAATTCCCTTGTTTGGCAAGTTAAGCCTAAAATTTATTAAATGTTGTGCGGAAAAAATCGTGGAAATTAGAGCATCAAATTCCCGAGTTTAATTTCCATCAAAATAGACGTCATTTCACAATTTCCATAGTGCCATTTACAAAATTCGACATACATAAATCCAAACATCGAAATCTTCAATTGCCAGAAATTGAAATGATGGAAATCGAAATTCCGTCATTTTAGAATTCTATGTAATTTTCAATTTCTTCATCCAAACGGAGGGTTAGGATTTTTAAAAGTGGGTGTCGAAATCACGTGGTATTCAATCAAGACTTTAAACAAGTAACAAAAAGTCTTATGGTATTCAAAAACTTGCTAATTTTGAAGGATTTTTTAAAATGTGGAATTGTGTGAGACTTTTTAATGGGTGATATAAATACCAAACCTTATATCAAATCTCACCCTAACTTATGAGTTTTTTCACATGGAATTTTTTTTTTCTCTGGAAAATATGAACTTACATGCACAAAAGGCTTCTCTCTTTGCTTCTCTTGTATGCGGGGTTTTGTCCAATCGTGCGAAGAGAAGTTTCTTGTAGTACCAAAGCCTCTTGAAGATGAGGCTCACTATGATGAGAAGGAAGACCTCTTTCTATTAAGTCATAGGAAATATCTTCGCCTAACGCCGTCCTTAAGTGAGTCATCAGACTCTGGAAATCGGGGAGGTTTTCAAGATTGGGTTAGTGCTCGGCCCAGTTGCTGAACTCCAATTTTCTCACTCTATCTCTAATGGCAGAGCAAATAGCTCTCCCTCTGCTCCTTCACCGCCCACCACAATTTTCTACACTACATATGTCCAGCCCACTTAAATTAAACCTATACAAACCTATCGAACATACCATCCCATCCTTCTGTGCAATTCTTCTCCTCCTCTGCAAAACAGACATAATCAACTTCTCTACAACCAGCCAGCAACTCCTCTCTGCAGCCACAGCCAGCAACTCCGCTCAACTTCTCAGCTGCCAACAACTTCTATTCTTGGCAACAACAAATATTCTTCTCATTCTCTCCTTTTTAATTATTTTATGCATCTTTAATTTGAATAGAAAATGTTCTAGGGTTTAATTAGGAATGAATTATAATTTGGAGATTTTGTTGAAATTAATTAGGGCTTTAATTTTAGGAATTTTGTTGAGATGTTTAATTTGTTGTTGGTATTGTTGAGATGTTTGATTTGTGTGTTGGTATTTTTGTTGACATGTTTGATTAAAATCATTTCTACATATTATTTATTTTATAGGTTATCTTTTGTTATGTTGGATGACAATCGGAACCCCAAGAAAATAAAGACCTTGTTGTCTTTTTTTATTTTATTTTTTATTTAAAAGAATGATGGGTCATCATCTAATAAAAATATCAATTATTTTGAACGTGATCCAGGAGTACATCATCTAATATGCAAATATTTGGTGAAGGAACAAGATAATGTGCGAAGAGCATATATTCTTTTAGGGCCATGTCAACCCGAGTTAGAAGATTATCCAAACTACTTAGAAGGGAAAATCTTACGTTGATTTAATAAAATTAAAAAGTGGTTTGGCCAATTCTCTTGGCTTGAGTATTCAGTTGCTAAGAACAAAGCATTTTGTTTCTCTTGTTCTATTTGATAGAAATCAATAATTTCCGGCCTTGTTTTCCTTGTTTCCTATCTACAGCAACAACGGAACGAGTATTAGGCCCAAATGGGATTGGGTCCTAACATGTGACTCCAACAGCGACAAGCCCTGGTCCCACCACCACCTCTCCTCTCAAGGTCAGCATATCCTCCATTCCATTCTCGACCCACTATTTGATTCTTCTAAACTAGATGAGCAGCTTCTGGGTTTAGTTGAATTGCATAGAGATGAATTTGGTTCTAGGTTGGACTCTCTGTCTCTGGACGTCCTGGTTAAAGGTTTCGGATTTCACAAGAAATTTGACTTGGCAATAGATGTGTTTGAGTGGTTAAAGAAACGTGAAAATTGTGATTGAATTTTGAGTGGTTTAGTATTCTGAGAAAAGTGGGCAGGGTTTCTTCTGCAACTTCTTTGTTTTAGAGTTTGCATAAGGATGGGTTTGCGCTTGATGTTTATGCTTACACTTCTCTGATTACTGCTTGATGGGAGATATCACTACTACAAAAAAGGCAAAAGACGACGGGAATTCACCGTCGTGTATCCGGTTTTCAAACCGTCGTGAAATCGATCGACATCTTTTCCAAAATAAAACCATGACGATAAATCCCCGTCGTTGTTATAACAAACAACGTCATTAATAAATAACAACCGACGTCTGTGTACTGAAAAATGAGCCAAAAAAATGGTCAAGGATAAGAATAGACGACCTATTTTAACAAACAAACGTCATTTAAAAGTCAACGCATGACATATTTTAACAAAACATGGCCGCAAGAGACTCATACCATGACGAAAACTAAAACTCACAGCCGTTACATAAACCTTTCACGACACATGATCAAACAAGAAACGTGAAATACAGTTATGACGTCTTTAAATAAATAAAAGACGACGTTATTAACTCGTACTACGTCACCACTATTTATATAACCGTCGTGAAATATATTTTCCACTTCGTTTTTTCCAATAATATTGAATTGGAAATAGCGGTTAGGGTAATTACTTACGACACATGTATTTCTATAGACGACGTTATATTTTATGAACAACGTCGTCCACAAATAAAAGACAACCGTGTTTCAGAATTTATACGTCATCTTTAAAAACACAATCGTCATCTAATGTATTTTAAACGGCACAAATTTTCAGTCGATCGCGGTATAAATTTATATTAACGACATGATCTGAACATAAACGACATGGAAAATATGTTAGGGTCATGACTTACGACACATTTATTTCTACAGTCGCCGTTGTATTTGATGGACAACGTCGTCATCATGTAAAAGACAGCCGTGCTTTGAAATTTATACGCCGTCTTTACCAAAATGGCAGTTGTCTAATCTATCTGAGACGACAAAGTTTGTCAGCCAATCACCGTGGAAAATATTTTTAACGACATAAGAATAAAAAAGAGACGCAGATATTCCCATATAATGTTGTTTTTGTAAAATAACGACGCCCAAATATCACTTTATGTCGAAAAATTTACCTCTGGATTTCAAATAACGTCGTGAATTGTTCTTTTCCCACTTTGTTTATGAGATAACAAGTGACGTGGTAAAATTTAAGACGACGATTTTTCAGTTGTTACGGACGAGTTCATGATCTAAGACGTCGTCTTTTGTAACGTTCTAGTTAGATATCTCGTCTTTTAGATGTCGGTATTATGGTATTGGAGTCGTGTTATTTGTAATTACATGTCGGCTCTTTATGCTTCTCCGACGTGATATCATTAATAACTGTTTCACAATACCGTTGTGGTTCTTCATTTTTACATTGCTTTTAGACGTCGGTAAATACATTGCTGTCGTTGAATGCTCCAAAACGTCGTTTTTTAATGACAATTTTACTAAAATAGATGTCTGTTTTTCACATTTTTATCAGGACCGTCATTTTATAATATTGAACCAGTATTTTATATACTGATTGTTTTGTGGCCAAAACCTGCATAATGAAAGTGAAGAAAACACATTACAATTTATTACAAAATTAATGTCATACAGTAGTGCCGTTTAGGGCATAAGTAATTTCATAAATTACAAGAGCATCATTCAATCCATATATCTTCACACTCATCTCGAATATTTTGACTCCCAAACTCACCCACCAGTTCATCAAGTGTGTCAACATTTGGCATCCCTCTAGTAAATGGTTCACACTCAATTCTCACATCACCTAATGTTGGTTTTAAAACATTTTTAAGAAGTTCATTTGAATATTAAACATTGTTTGTGCCTAATAAATCACGGCCATAAACTGACCGAAGGAACCCCTTTTTCTCGGCCCTAGCATTTACTCGTGAAACTGGCGTTTCGCCAAGATGTTTGGCCTTCCTGAAAACAAAAGAAAAATTGCTAAGGCATGATCATCTCGGCCTCGATTATAGGCCGAGGCCGAGGCTGAACAAAATCACGGCCAAAGGAATTAAAGTCAAATCATCACGTGACAGCAGGGTCTCATGCTTCATTTAATAAAGTAATGCCTCTGTTTATTGCAAGCAAACCCACTGGCCACGAATAAGCATTTAATGCACGAGGGAAGGTGGGAAGTGACTGAAGTCAGGATTTGGTGATAGGAATCAGAGTGATTAGACGCAAACATTCTCACAAGGATTCTTACAGCTTGAGAGATTAGGTCACCAGCTATCAGAGCAATAAATGCGTCTCCACGGCCAGAAGCGCAGAACCCACGATCAGGGCGGCGGCCGAGATTCACCAGGATTTATAGGGTCACACCACCATACTTCACGATCCCAAATATCGATTGGACTACCCACTTGTTCTAATCATGCTCCACCATGCAGATTTTCAGCCTCGATTACTCCTCCAAGAACTCTTCCTATAAATACAAGGCTCAAGCTACATTCAAAAGGTTCAAACACCAAACAAAAGCCTCCCACGGAGCAAATTATATTTTCCTGTAATGCACTTTCAATATCTTTACTTGCTTTCCTAGGAGTAGTGTTAGACTGTAAGGAAAATCCATTCATCAATATATCATACGACCTTTGATTTTCAAGGCGCCGGAGCACCATCTTTGTTACTATTTCATTCACCCCATATATCATACGACCGTCGCTCCCTGAGCAGCGAGCCGGAGCACCGTCCAAAACCCACCACCAACACCATCACTAAACGGCCTTGTAGCTCAGGCCGTGAACCTAACAGCCGAGATTAGTTCCTCTCTCGGCTACAATCGTTTGATTAGAAGACGAGTTCAAACAGGCGCACCACTTAACCATTTCCATCCAAATCACATCTTGACGCACGGTAGACCGTGCTGGCACGCCCGCGCACAACCGCACCGCATCCAAAAGCAGGAAGCCACGTGTTAACGCACATCCCCTCGGCCCGGAGCACCAGGCCGTGAGATTTGCGCAGCCAACAAACATACAATTAATCAAATTAATCGCAGCGGAAGAATATGGTGGTTGTTTAAATTCAAAACAAAACTTCATCCAAGTATCTTAAGCCATGAACATTGATACGATTTCATAAAGTGAAAGTACAAGAGAAAGGGATAAGTTCTCATTACCCTTGAAGCTATAATATGAACCAAGTTGTGTTTTGGTCTTCTCTTGATGATTTCCCTTTGTTGATCTCCTCTTTGATCTTTCTCCTCCTTGTGAGCCACAAAAGGATATGGCCTCTAAGTCTCCACACCAATGGAACCTTGAGAAGAGAAGAAGTATCTTGAGAATACAAGGATGCTAGTGCAAGATTCTCAAGATTGGTTTCAATCTAAACCCCTTTTAAAGATGAAAGTGTTTCACTCTTGAAAACTATCATTTCTCTCTCTTTGATCTCCCAAACCTATTTGGTTGATGTTGGATTGTGTTTGTGTGTGAATGAGCTTATGGAAACAATTCTTATACACATTCACTTAAGCATTTTCGGCCAAACCCCATTGGGCTTCCAAACTTAGGCCTTATGACACTTAAACCAAAATATTTAGGTGTCTTAAGCCCTTGGGCTTAATGCCCAACTATTTGGGCTTCCCGTTAATTATTACCGAGGCCCAAATACGTTTTTACACGCAGTAAATCATCCACATCAAATCAATCAAATTGATTTCCTCATTCTCATTTGTATTACTCAAAGTTAACCATTTAAGGTGTGCGATCCATTAGGTTCTAATTACCAAGGTAGTGGGAAAATATTAGAACTCTTTCTAACCAACTGGAATTAAAACCCCTTTTTAATTTTTCCTTTATTTGGATCGATCACAATCAATCCAAGGACTTCCACAAGCCAAGAGTGACATCTAGCAATATATCAAGGCTACCCAAGCTAACCAGAATAGATGAAGAACCTATTCAGTTGGAATTGCAATGCAATACAGTCCTTCTCTTATACAATGTTTCAAATCATATTATTAGGGTACAAATTATTTATGTCAAACCCCTAATATGATTTATAACCTCATGTGATTCAAAAGAATATGATTAAGAACAACTTTCTAAATCAAGCTCAAAATACTTTGGCCAAAGATTTACTGAATCACATCTTGAAACATTCTCCTTCTTTATCAAAAGTAGAGATTCCTTATTGTACATTCACATGCTCCTATGATGAATTAAGAGATCCCAACAACACTTAAGACAAATCTTTTACGGCTTGCCTTTAAGAGCTATCAAAGATCAATAACGCATCACAGGACAACCATGATGCCTCAGGTCTAAGGACTAATTTACATTATTGCAACTATGAGTTCTCGTTTGACATATAGATAAATACTCCATACAAGAACTACAGTTGATCGCGTTCAGTGTACTCATTCACTAATGAGCACCCACATATTCGTATTAGTGTCAACTACACAAATGGTTTGAGACTAACCATCCTCCCAATTGAGCATACATAACATGTGCTAATCTTGACGGTTTATCAATGCCCATTTGATAACCTATGATTAGGAACATTTTGGGATGCTACAGTTAGAGATTAAAGGTCTCTCGAATCTAATCTTCTTTAGATTACTTTATCTCTTATTTAGCATACCTTGGACATTTGTTTCTTTACACGATGTAAAAGATAACAAAATAAATTTGCCCTTTATATATCATATACGAAATGTATTCTAAGGAGATTACATCAAATGTATTGGCTCTTAGGGCACATTTCTAACACCTAAGACATCATCACCAATGACATCATTATATTCTCTATTAGGCATTGATAACACTACCGACCAACCATGATGCATCGGGTCGTCAACAAAAAATACTTGTTTGACTTGAGAAGCCAAAACAAATTGGTCATTCCTATGTCCAATTTTACTCAAATCTACAAGGGTAAATCCAAGTTCGTTGACTACAAGGCCATAAGTACTATCTATCCAATCACACATAAAGACTGGGATTGTTAACTTTTGGTAGTCAATGTCCCAAATTTCTTGAATGACACCATAAAAACCCATATTTGAGATAATTGGGTTTTTATCCTTGGCACTAGCAACTTGCATGGTATGTGCAAGTAAATAAACTCCACTATTTTGAACTGTCCGCACATCATCTTGTGCCTTGATGTTAAATTTAACACCTTTAATAAGATAGCTCCTATGTGATGGCACTGCCATGTTTGGACCAGCTGCTAGCCACCTCAAATTTTCTGATACGCCATGATTGTCTCCCTCATTGAGTTCACTTTGAACCTGCAAATTAATCATATCTTAATTCAATCTAACATAGAAAGAAGAAAATTAAAAGTCCAATATGTTATTGAATAACATATACCTTGAAGCGTAGCCATTGAATGAAAGTGCTATTGTGCTTATCTTGCAGCCACTTTGTTCTCTTTCTAAATTTTGGATAAGCGATCTTGATGTGGATCATATGTTCCCTACATGACACGAAAAATTCAAGCATTACGGTCCCAAACATATAAGATAAACATAAGGAATAATTTAAAATGGAAACTTAAAGAATAAAACTCATACTCGATATAAGGTAGGACTTCCTTCGTATTCTCCAAGACATATAGATGTGATTGGTTCAACAGGTCCTGATCAACTAAGCTCATTGTGCAACCTGATAATGGCTTTGAAACTCCTATCTTCTGACTTGATGGCACTCCAATTGTACTAATATCAGATAAATGTTCGGTGCAAAATTCTACAGCTTCTTCAGCTATATAACGCTCAGCAATGCAACCTTCGGGATGAGTGTGGTTCTGAACATACCCCTTTAGAACTTTCATATATCTTTCGAACGGATACATCCATCTAAAATATACTGGCCCACATAGGCGAACTTCTCTGACAAGATGTACTACTAGATGAACCATGATATCGAAGAATGAAGGTGGAGAGTATTTTTCAAGCAAACACAAAGTAACTACTACATCTTCTTCCAACTTATCTAGCTTGGAAACATAAACCGTCTTTGCACATATAGCATTGAAGAAGAAGCACAAACGAGTTATTGCATACCTTGCAGGCTTCTCCAAAACAGAACGAATTGCCACAGGGAGCAATTGTTGCATTAAGGTATGACAATCATGTGATTTAAGGCCAAGAAGTCTTGAATTTTGTAAAGATATAAGATTTTTTATATTTGAAGAATAACCTTCAGGGACCTTTTTACCATAGAAAGAATTGCAAACTGCTCTCTTCTCTGCTCTTGACAAATTCCAAGGCTCTGGAGGCAAAGGAGTACGTCTTTCTCCATACTCGGGTTGCAAATCAGTTTTTACCCCCATGTTCAATAAATCTAACCGAGTAGCAATATCATCTTTATTTTTTCCAGGGATCTCCAGCAATGTACCAATGATACTATCACAAACATTCTTCTCAATGTTGTTCGGTTCATTTTTACACATGATTTTCCATGTTATTCACCCACTATTTTGAGTTAGTTCTTGACATTTTATAGCTTTTTACCTCCTTTTTGTGTTTTCTTAGATTCTACCTTGGTTGGAATGAAAATGAGCTAAAAGTGCATTATTTGTTATAAATTCTGTTTTTGTTCATTTTCGTAGGTCAACTTCTTGGCCTGGGATCAACATGCTCTGGTGCTCGGATGAGGTGAAGATCTTCATGAGACTTGTTCCAATGGATGTTAACTACAAAATATCCAAATTTGAGCTCCATTGGACAAGTATTTCCTATCCAACCAATCCAGCATGTTACCACAGCTCTGGAAATCCGAAATTGGCCAGCTTGTACCTCCTTTGTGTCATCTTGATTCTTCTTGTTACCATAACTCTTGGTAACAAGAAATTACCTTAGTAAATGAGATATTTTCTGAAGCAATTGGCATCTTTGTGAAGACAAGGCTTCATCATGGCAAAGGGGACAAGGGCAAAGGCTTTAACTAAAGCATGAGTTTTATATTATTTCTTTGAGCTAGAATTGATGGGCAAAAGGCATTTGGGAGGCAATCTGAAGTGGGAGAGGTTTTGAACGTGGGGGATGAATCCATTCTATCATTCTACACATTGGGAGCAGATTTTGGAGAGCTTGGAGCTAGGAGAAAGCCAAGGTGCAGCCAAAAGGTGGAGAAGAAAGCTTCCACCATTGAAGACCTTGAAGCTTTCACCATTTTCTCAAAATCTGTAAACTCTTTCTAATTTTATTTTGAGTTTGTATTTGGAATAAGTATGAGCAACTAAACTCCATAGCTAGGGCTTAGGTTGAAGCCCTAAACATGATTACTCTATTGTTTTGATGCTTGAGTGTATGAATTTCTAGATATTGTTGATGAATTCCAATTCACCAAATTAATCTATCCTTGATGTATGTTCTTCTTTGATTGATCACCTTTGAAAGCATGCTTCTTGAGGTTGTTGGGATTATGTGTATCTTCATGTTATCCTAAGCAATAAATGGATGAAGTAAGAATCATCCATGTGAATTGGTTTCTTGAATACCTAATGTAAACACCATGCTATTAGGGTTCTTGTGGTGTTCATATTCTCTTTGAGCTTAATGGGTTTTTCTTGTAATTGAATCAAAGTACTAAGCACACCTAGATTCGGTTATAGGGAAGGCACAAGCATTGTAGCACTAGTACTGCACTTTACGTATATTAGAGAGAATCAATGCGTCTTGAGCCACTAGTACTGGTCTTGATTGCGAACATCTTCGTTAACACGTTTAGAGTTCATCACTTGAGTATCCATGAACATGGGTAGAATTGTTTAGGGTGGATTCCGAAACCCTAGTGTTTGTTACATTTTTAATTTCACATTTTGATAATTCATCTCTGCCATTCTCATTTAAATTCAAAGTCCATTTACTTTCATGCAATAGAAATAGGGCACTTGAAACAAATCAACCCCCCCCCCCCCCCCAATGTGTGTGTGAGTTGCGTGTTTGACACATTGTGTGTCTTGTTTACTGAATTTTATTTGTTTCCGTAATTTTTTTGGACTTTTGGTCTGCGCTGTGTTCTTCCATTTTCTGTACTGAATCCAACCGTATAAAGAACGTGAATTTTGGACATACGGTTGGAAAGTTAGAGGTCAAAAACTGGACAGAGGTCGAAACTGAAAAACAGAGAAAACGACTATGTGCAAAAACGACCGGTCACTTTTACTTGACGACCGGTCGCTCATCACGTCAAAATTTGAGTTTCGACTCTTCCCAAAAACGACCGGTCGCCAGACACTGTTCATGCACTATTTTAGACTGTTCATAGGTGATAAAGTGGTGATAGAATGGTGATAGAAAATGCTGTTTGTGTTTTTCTTTAGTTTTCTTGTGTTATTTCATTTCTTTTACACTTCTTTACTTATTTTTAGTTTCCATTTTACATTTGTGCATTTGTGGTGTGTCAAGTAAGTGTTCTTTACGTACTCAAATTAGAACTTATAGGAAGCCGACAAGTTTTTCGTGGGATCGACCCCGTACTTACATAATCTATACTTCGATAGATTCGTGCACTTGCGGGTATTTTTAATTGGTTGTTTGCACATTAAATTGTGTCCTTTTAGGAATGCAACAATTTTTGGTGCCGTTGCCGGGGAACTGGCACGGTTGCTTATCTGTTTTGTTTGAGTATATTTAGAGTACTTAATTTTATTTTTGTTTATTGTTTGTTGTTTCATTTTATCTTGATTTGTTTTTGCTTCTTTTTCTTGCAGGAACATTTTGTTTATGTCCCTTTTAGATTTGGATATTTCATTTGAGTGCACATTGGAAGAATTCCGAGCTCAAATTCTGAGAGAAAGGAACATCCGACTAGCTGTGTCTACTCCATTGCCTATTTCATTCTCACTGTTTTCATCATCACCAAGCTCACCAATAGTCGAGTCACCTCCACCGTCACCAATGGCAGCCGCAGCTGCAATTGTGGAACTTACTATGCAAGAATACTCTTCACCGCCAGCAACTGGACAACCATCTTGCATAGTATATCCCGCAACCACTTTGGAAAACTTTGAGTTGAGATCGGGCGTGATACACATATTGCCTAAGTTCTTGGGAAATTCCGGAGAAAATCCTAATGCACATATCCTAGACTTTGAGGAAGTGTGTTCCACAATAAAGATCGAAGGCATGAATAGTGACGAGATAAGAATGAGACTTTTCTCGTTTAGTTTGAAGGATACAGCAAAGGAATGGCTTCACTATCTACCTCCAAATTCCATCACAACGTGGACGGACCTTGCTACAAAGTTCTTGCAACATTTTTTCCCAGCACAAAGGACAAATGAACTCCGAAGTCAGATTACAGGAATTCTGCAAAGGCCGGGAGAAAGCTTCCAGGATTATTGGGACCGTTTCAAGAAACTTCTAATCACTTGTCCGCATCATAACGTACAAGCTTAGGTCCTAATGGAACACTTCTATGAAGGACTTTTTGAAGCGGATCAAAATAATGTGAATGCAGCTGCAGGAGGAACTATAATGACCAAGACTCCAACAGAAGTGCGAGCGATATTTGATCTTGTTGCTGCAAATGCTCGCCAATATAATTCAAGGCAAAAACCAGTCAGAAAAGGGGAATCCTATGATGTAAGTACCCTTTCTAGTATGGAAGCTCAGATAGCAAACCTAACCAACATGGTGAAGAAATTGGCACCAGGATCATCCAAGGTTTGTACATTTTGCTCCACAACTGGTCATGACACTGAAGATTGTCCCTTGGCAATGGAGGAAGCGAATGCAGTGGGCTCATTTCAGAGAAGTCAGTGGCCTAAGAATGATCCTTTCTCACAAACATACAATCCGGGGTGGAGAAATCATCCGAATTTCAGGTGGAGTGACAATTCGAATGTTCAACAAGGGCCATCTCAACCACCTCAAGGCCAACAACATACTCGCCCACCTCATGGTCAAATGCTCTATTACAATCCACCTCCACCTAACCAATCAAGTTCAAATCAATCTCACCCACAATCTACAGGAAAATCTTTGGAAGAATGTGTTGCTTCAATGGCTAGAAACACAGATAGTTTCATCACTGAGACAAAAAGCTACATGCAGAGGAATGACACCCACATGCAGAAAACGGATAAGGCCATTGCCAATCTAGAAAATCAAGTGGGGCAAATTGCTACAGCTTTGAGTCAAAGGGAACCTGGTATGATGCCTAGCCAACCAGTGATTAATCCAACTGGGCGTGAGCATGTTCAAGCAGTTACCTTGAGAACTGGTAAGGTAATTGGTGAAATTAATGGTTTTAAAAATTTGATTCCAAATGATGATGAGATGCAGGTTGAGCAAGTGACTAAGCCTAAAGAAAAGGATGAAATCAACCAAGAAAAAGATAAACAAGTAGCTTCTTCATCTGAGTGGATCCCAAAGCATGAAACTGCGAGAAGGGCAAGAAAGGAGAAGGTAAGTTGTGAACCTACTGATGAAGATATCTTACGTGCTTCTTTTCCTCACAGGTTGATGAGTTCCAAAAAAATTCAACATGCCAAGGACATATTGGAAACCTTCATAAAAGTGCAAGTCAACATTCCTCTCCTGGATGCAATCAAGCAAATTCCGAGTTATGCAAAGTTCTTGAAGGACCTTTGTACCAACAAGAGGAGATTCCAAGATCATGAAACGGTTGCACTAACGGAAAAAGCTTCTGCTATTTTTGTTGCATTCCTAAGAGGACACAAATTAATGTGCAAACAACCAATTAAAAATACCCGCAAGTGCACGAATCTATTGAAGTATAGATTATGTAAGTACGGGGTCGATCCCACGAAGAACTTGTCGGCTTCCTATAAGTTCTAATTTGAGTACGTAAAGAACACTTAATTGACACACCACAAATGCACAAATGCAAAATGGAAACTAAAAATGAGTAAAGAAGTGTAAAAGAAATGAAACAACACAAGAAAACTAAACAAAAACACAAACATCATTTTCTATCACCCTTTTATCACCCATTTATCACCTATGAACAGTGCTAAAGCTACCGGTCGTCAGGTAAAAGCGACCGGTCGTTTTTGGGCAGATTCGAAACTCAAAATTTGACTTGAAAAGCGACCGGTCGTCAGGTAAAAGCGACCGGTCGTTTTTGGGCAGATTCGTTTTCTCTGTTTTTCAGTTTCGACCTCTGTCCAGTGTTTTGCCTATAACTTTCCAACCGTACGTCCAAAATTCACGTTCTTTATACGGTTGGATTCAGCACAGAAAATGGAAGAACACAACGCGGACCAAAAGTCCAAAACAATTATAAAAAGAAATAAACTTCAGTAACAAATACACGTAACGTGTCAAACACGCAACTCACACACACATTGGGGGGGGGGGGGGGGGTTTGATTTGGTTCAAGTGATCTATTTCTATTGCATGTAAGTAAATGGACTTCGAATTTAAATGAGAATGGCAGAGATGAATTATCAAGATGTGAAATCAAAATGTAACAAACACTAGGGTTTCGGAATCCACCCTAAACAATTCTACCTATGTTCATAAATACTCAAGTGATGAACTCTAAACGTGTTGATGAAGATGTTCGCAATCAAGACCATGGGTCGTGGCTCAAGACGCATTGATTCTCTCTAATATACGTAAAGTGCATGGTTCGTGCTACAATACTTGTGCCCTCCCCATAACCGAACCTAGGTATGGTTCGTACTTCGATTCAATTACAAGGAGAACCCATTAAGTTCAAAGAGAATATGAACATCACAAGAATCCTAATAGCATGGTGTTTACATTAGGTATTCAAGAAACCAAATCACATGGATGATTCTTACTTCATCCATTTATTGCTTAGGATAACATGAAGATACACATAATCCCAACAATCTCAAGAAGCATGCTTTCAAAGATGGCCAACCAAGGAAAAACACACATCAAGGATAGATTAATTTGGTGAATTGGAATTCATCAACAATATCTAGAAATTCATACACTCAAGTATCAAAACAATAAGGTAATCATGTTTAGGGCTTCAACCTAAGCCCTAGCTATGGAGTTTAGTTGCTCATACTTATTTCAAATACAAACTCAAAATGAAATTAGAAAGAGTTTACAGATTTTCAGAAAATGATGAGAGCTTCAAGATCATCAATGGTGGAAGTCTTCTTCTCCACTTTTCTTGGCTGCACCTTGGCTTTCTCCTAGCTCCAAGCTCTCCAAAATCTGCTCTCAATTGTGTAGAATGATGGAATAGCCTCTCTCTCCCGTTGCAAAGCTCCCCCAAATCAGATTGCCCTTTGACTTCTCCTCCCTCTCTCCTCCTTTCCAGCTTTTACCTTTTAATATAAAACTACCACCTTTGATAAAGCCTTAGCCCATTTTCCCCTTGCCATCATGAAGCTTTGTCCTCACAAAGATGCCAATTGCTTCAGAAATTATCTCAAAGCTAAGGTAACTTCTTGTTACCAAGAGTTATGGTAACAAGAAAATCAAAATAACACAAAGGAGGTAAAAGCTGGCCAAGTTCGGATTTCAGAGCTGTGGTAACATGCAGGATCGGTTGGATGGGCAATACTTGTCCAATGGAGCTCAAATTTGGATATGTTGTAGTTAACATCCATTGGAACAAGTCTCAAGAAGATCATGACCTCATCCGAGCACCGGAACATGCTGACCCGAGGCCAAGAAGTTGACCTACGAAAATGAACAAAAACAGAAATTATAACAAGTAGTGCACTTTTAGCTCATTTTCAATCTAACCAAGGTAAAATCTAAGAAAACACAAAAAGGAAGTAAAAAACTATAAAATGTCAAAAACTAACTCAAAAAACAAGGGGAATAACATGAAAAATCATGTGTAAAAATGAACCGAACAAACTTCCCAAACTTATCTTTTGCTAGTCCTCGAGCAAAACAGAAATTAAAACAAGACTCGAAACAAAACTTTCCGAACACTTTCTAAGGAGAGAGCGACTCATGCAAACGACTCAAAAGTTTTCACAAGAAAAGCTCAGTTTAGACATTAGTCACAAGGCGGCAAAGTTCAGAACACAACATGCTCAAGTGTAGTAGTGTGATGGCCAAATGAAACTCATTCTCCAATTTCAGTTTTCACACAACTTCAAAAATCATACCAAGCACAAATGTAACTTCAAATCTCACCAAAGTTGTCCTCTCACAAATGAATCACTCGGAAGAGGGTTACAATGCATCACTCAATAGTAAATATGAGAATAGAGTTAAACCATAAGGGACTTAACTCAAAATTAGCAAGATGAAAAACATGCATGAATATGATCTCAAGAAGGATGCTAAACACTTAAAAGCTGAAAAATGTGTGCAAATCAACCACATGACATTTAGGATCAATTTAGGTCTTTATTATAGGTTGTAATGGGGCTAAGGGTGCAAGGTGAGTAAGAAATGAAGGATATGGATACAACAAAGTCCAAGGAACTCACAATGTAAGAGCATATAATCGTTGACTAAAAGACTTTGAAACATCACGCTTGAGATTTTCACTCATTTATTTTTATTTTTATTTTTTTATATGTGATCAATTAGACCACAAAGCCTTATACCTCCACTAATTATGATTCACACTCCTTCCTTCCATTCGAACAACCAAGTAACATGGAATTGAATTTGAAACCATTGCCACATAACCACAACTTTTCTCTTTTCTTTCACCCTTTTAGTGAAGTACTCTTTTTTTTTTTTTTTTTTTTTTGAAAGTAAAAACCCTTCCCAAACTTAGCATGAAAAACACATCTAAATTAAAGCTCACGAGTTCCTTAGAAAGGTAAATTCTGGTTTTTCAGGCTAAGGCTAGAAGTAATAACTAGTTACTTGAAAGAAAAGGCATACATATAGGCTCAAGGTGGTTAACAATGGAAAATCATGCTTAAGCATGCATAGGGTTAGCTTGAAAGGCACAAACGGTCCAAAGAGGGCCTTAATATCATTTCTCAAATGTCATGTAATCAAATTGCACAAGAATGAGTAACTTTTAAGTGCTCAACCAAATCAATGAATAATGAGATCAAACAACAACTCAGATGACAAGAAAAGTAAGAATATGTGTATAACACTCATGAATTGAAGCACAAGGCTCAAAGCTCACATTATATGGTTATACAAGTCTAATTCATGCTTGATACAATTCTTTGGATCATGCAAGTCCCTCAACTAGAGAATTATGAAACAAATGGCAAGTGCGTAGAGGGTTTCAAACATATCATGCTAGAACGATGCCATTTAGTGAATAATAAATTATTATTATTATTATTTTTTTTTTAAATCATTTTCAGTCAAGTCATTTAAGCATTCATCACAATCTCATCATATATGTCCGGAAAGTGACTTAAGAACAAAAAGACTCAAAACAGAAAAGAAAACAAAATAAAAGAAAGTAAGAATTTAAGTGAAACGAAAAAGACTTGCTATCCCTTCCCAAACTTAGAAACAAACATTGTCCTCAATGTTAAAGAATTCAGGCATCAACAACGTTATAACAAGAAATAAAGGGATAAAAGCAATGAAATAATTAACAACAAACAAACAAGTAATAAAACTACAACACAGTTGCAAAACAAAACAAAAACCAAACCAAACATATAAACAAATAGAACAGTAAGCCCTAACAACAGTCTTACACATGCAGAAATCCAACCCAAAGAAACGCACAAACCTAATGAAAGCCCAACCCAGACGAGAGCCCAAAAGCGAAGAAAGTAAATAAAACAAAGAAACCAAGTCAGAAGCACAAAGAGCGAGGACTCAGTAAAATAGAAAAAGTGGGCCCTGAAGTCTCGACACCTGTGAGTCACGGGATACAAAGTGAGAGACGTGTCGACAAGCAGAGGTCTCTCTCACGTCCCAAAGCCAGAATTATTGGCTTCATAGGAAGGCGTGACGACTTTCGTTTCTCAAAAGCGCTGAAAGGCAGAAATGCAATTAAAGGGGTTGGGGGACAGGTGAGGCGACCTAAGGGGATAGTCCGTAAGGGCCGCGCAAAACGCAGAAGCGCAGCGGCTAGGGTTACGTAGAAACGAAATCTATAAAAGAAGAAGAGAAAGAGTTGGGGAAAAACACACAAACTCAGAAGCACACAAAAAAGAAAAGAAAGAAACCCAAGCAAGAAATCAAATGGCCTCTTCCTACCCATTCTCGCTAGATCTCAACCTAGCTCCACCGACTCAGACTCGGGGCCAAGCAGTGGCACCAGTGTGGATGCCCTACTTTGCCTCTGCACGGGGGCACGTGACAGTGAATGACTCGATACTGCTGGACAACGATGTTGCCCTTGGAGTTGGTAGAAATCTAGTAACTCCCAAGGATATACGGGTGCTGGGATCAAGGGATGACAACCGGGTCGTGAGCGATGCTCTGGCACTAAGCGTGCAAAGCACCGCAACAGTCGCAAGTGTGGGTCATCGCCTACTTGCGAAGTCCCATGAGGTAGAGGTGCTGAGAGGTCAGTTGGCGGCGGAGCGAAGTATGGTGGAAGAATGCCAGAGTATTATTAAAAGCTTAAAAAGGGAAAGGGCAAGGATAGTAGAGGTGAATCGACACCAGCTGGAGGCGTTGCGGGAAGAGAACAAAAATCTCTCAAAGATGGTAAGTGTTTACGCCCATGACATGAGAAAGCAGCTGGAGGACCTGGACCAACCGGGTAAACGCAAGAAAACAGATCGCGAGAGTAGGTACGCTCAAGCTAAGAGTGCGATCTTTGGGAGCTCGAGTGATGAGCCCCAAGAGGCTGTGCGTGAAGCCCCGGAAGAGGATAGCCATAGGGCTAAACTCAAAGGTCCAATGGCCGAGACACCGAGCACTGTGAAAGAATAATTGCTAATGTATTAGTGGTGTGCCTGGTTGTCTTTGCCCTTTCCGTGTATTTTTTTTTTATTTTTTTATTTTTTTTATTTTTTTTATTTTTAAATTTCTCGTTTCCGGAAATAAAAGAAAAGAAAGTTGCAAAAGACAAAGAAGAAAAACAAAACGCACTTCCCAAACCGGAATAAAAGGAATGCGACAAACGAAAAAGACACAAATCACACTTCCCCAACTGAAATAAAACAAAAACGACAAACTAAAAAGAAATCAAAACATAATGCACCAGAAAACAGGGAGGAAAAGAAAGCAAAGCGAAAGTAGAAATGCTTCCCCGTTTAACTTGACTCATCCGCAAATTGCTCCGGAAATACAAAGTGGTGTCGGCTCCCCTATGAGAATAAGTCTATTTAAACCACTTCTTGATTGAAAGGAGGAGTACCCTGCATTTCATCCTGCAAACTCAAGAAAAACCATCAAAAAGCCCAGACAGAAAAATCAATGGCATCCCCAGATATGCTTGTTGATGACCTTAACCTTGAGTTGTCGCTTGCACCACCAAATGCCCAGATACGGGCTCCTCCAAACCCTATCTTCCCAAACTCCTCATACCATCATGGCTCGACCTCAAACTTCTCTGAGGTGGTGCCGCGAAGGGCAGTAATGCCGGAGGGCATGACTGTCAGCAGACTTACAGTTGCAGATCATCTGCATGTGGCGCAGAGGTCTGACCAGATGGCAGTGGACGAGTCCCACAACCTAACCGTGCTCAACGCGGTCTCGGCCACAAATTTGGGCATGCGCCTACTGGCGAGAACACAGGAGTGCGGGGCACTGAGTGAGGAAGTGGCAGCCCTGAAAGCTCTGGTGGCGGACCTGCAGAAGCGGCTCTACAGCGCCAACCAGCATGTAGAGATGCTGCAAAAAAGGAATGAAGATCATGTAGAGCTGCTGCAGATTCTACAAGCAAGAACAGACAGAGGCAATTAGCAGAAGCCTCAGGTGGCGCAGAATGCAACAAAGAACATGTGATTAGGAATTTAATGTACGCATTTCATTATTGTGTTTGTAATCACATGTTATGAAATAGAATAAGCATTCACGCCCAATTCTGATTGTGCATTAATGAATTGAAAACACTTCCCAAACTTATATGAAACACTGTTTATAAATGATGGAGATTTAAGATTAAACAATGTCATAAAGAAAAGTCAGGATGAACAAAAAGAAAATAAACAACCACAAACTACAATAAAGAAGAAAAACAAAGAAAAACAAGTTAGAAACACAAACAAGTAAAGGAAAGAAAAAGTAAGAAAAACAAAGAGAAACAACAAGAAAATCCTAATTACCTTGGTTGGAAAATTGTAACCCTAACTCAAAATAAATAAATAAATAAAATAAAAGCAAGTTTGGGTCTAGAGAAACTCCACTTTGAAGCGATTAGGACGACAACAAACTTCTTCTATTCACCTTGGGTTGCCTCCCAAGAAGCGCTAAGTTTAAAGTCTTTTGCCGGACTTCCAACATACTATGGTCACTTGGGAGGTTTTGGCTCAATCGCCTCCTTGTGCCGAACATGAAGTTTCTTCAAATCTCTTTGCCATCTAATCAACCCATTTCGTATTCTTTTCTTTTTATACGCATGAGTAGATTTCAAAAGCAATTTTAAGCGCTCTTCAATACGTGGATTAGATGGAGGAGGCACATATTCAGGATTAGGTAGCCTTTTCACTTGAGTAGAAAGGATGGCATTGAACATGTGATTGGTGCTTGGAACATGGATGTTCAGCTTGTCTTCCTCTAGTACTTCAAAAACAGAATAAGGCATTAGATTAATTGAAGCACCTAAATCAATTAAAAATTTCTCAAACAATTTATCACCAATTACACATGGAATTGTGAAACTTCCTGGATCTTCCAACTTGGGAGGAAGCTTCCTTTGCAAAACAATAGAAACCTCTTCCGTTAGTGCAACTGTTTCATCATCTTTGAAGTTCCTCTTGTTGGTACAAAGATCCTCCAAGAGAGGAATGTTGACTTGCACCTTCCTACAAGTTTCCAATATGTCCTTGGCATGTTGAATTTTTTTGGAACTCATAAGCCTGTGAGGAAAAGGAGCACGTAAGATTTCTTCATCAGTAGGTTCACGACTTACCTTCTCCTTTCTTGCCCTTCTTGCAAGTTCATGCTTTGGGATCCATTCGGATGAAGAAGCTGCTTGTTTATCTTTCTCTTTGTTGCTTTCATCCTTTTCTTTAGGCTCAGTCACTTGTTCAACCTGCATGTCATCAACATTGTGAATCAAATTTTTAGAACCATCAATTTCACCAATTACCTTACCAGTTCTCAAGGTAACTGCTTGAACATGCTCATGCCCGGTTGGTATCACTGTTTGGTTAGGCATCATCCCAACTTCCCTTTGACTCAAAGCTATAGCAATTTGCCCCACTTGATTTTCTAGATTGGCAATGGCCTTATTCATTTTCTGCATGTGGGTATCATTCCTCTGCATGTGAGTGTCATTCCTCTGCATGATGAAATTATCTGTGTTTCTAACCATTGAAGCAACAATTTCTTCCAAAGTCGGTCCTTGAGGTTGTTGGTAAGATTGTGGTGGAGTGTAATGTTGAGGTTGACCATAAGGTGGACAAGTATTATGTTGGCCTTGATATGGTTGATATGACCCTTATTGAAAATTTGGATTGTCGGTCCACCAGAAGTTTGAATGATTTCTCCACTCCGGATTGTATGTTTGTTGGAAATATTCATTCATAGTCAACTCATTCTGAAATGAGCCAAAAGCATTTGCTTCCTCCATCACAAATTTATTGGAGTATTCTTACATAGTAAGTTCCACAATTTCAGTTGCGGCTGCCATTGGAGATGGTGGAGATGACTCCTCGGATGTTCCTGTAAGAAAAAGAAACAAAAACAAATCAAGATAAAATGAAACAACAATCAATAAACAAAAATAAAACTAAGTACTCTAAACATACTCAAACAAAACAGATAAGCAACCGTGCCAGTTCCCCGGCAACGGCGCCAAAAATTGTTGCATTCCTAAGAGGACACAAATTAATGTGCAAACAACCAATTAAAAATACCCGCAAGTGCACGAATCTATTGAAGTATAGATTATGTAAGTACGGGGTCGATCCCACGAAGAACTTGTCGGCTTCCTATAAGTTATAATTTGAGTACGTAAAGAACACTTAATTGACACACCACAAATGCACAAATGCAAAATGGAAACTAAAAATGAGTAAAGAAGTGTAAAAGAAATGAAACAACACAAGAAAACTAAACAAAAACACAAACAGCATTTTCTATCACCCTTTTATCACCCATTTATCACCTATGAACAGTGCTAAAGCTACCGGTCGTCAGGTAAAAGCGACCGGTCGTTTTTGGGCAGATTCGAAACTCAAAATTTGACTTGAAAAGCGACCGGTCGTCAGGTAAAAGCGACCGGTCGTTTTTGGGCAGATTCGTTTTCTCTGTTTTTCAGTTTCGACCTCTGTCCAGTGTTTTGCCTATAACTTTCCAACCGTACGTCCAAAATTTACGTTCTTTATACGGTTGGATTCAGCACAGAAAATGGAAGAACACAGCGCGGACCAAAAGTCCAAAACAATTACAAAAAGAAATAAAATTCAGTAACAAAGACACGTAACGTGTCAAACACGCAACTCACACACACATTGGGGGGGGGGGGGGGGGGGGGGTTTGATTTGGTTCAAGTGATCTATTTCTATTGCATGTAAGTAAATGGACTTCGAATTTAAATGAGAATGGCAGAGATGAATTATCAAGATGTGAAATCAAAATGTAACAAACACTAGGGTTTCGGAATCCACCCTAAACAATTCTACCTATGTTCATAAATACTCAAGTGATGAACTCTAAACGTGTTGATGAAGATGTTCGCAATCAAGACCATGGGTCGTGGCTCAAGACGCATTGATTCTCTCTAATATACGTAAAGTGCATGGTTCATGCTACAATACTTGTGCCCTCCCCATAACCGAACCTAGGTATGGTTCGTACTTCGATTCAATTACAAGGAGAACCCATTAAGTTCAAAGAGAATATGAACATCACAAGAATCCTAATAGCATGGTGTTTACATTAGGTATTCAAGAAACCAAATCACATGGATGATTCTTACTTCATCCATTTATTGCTTAGGATAACATGAAGATACACATAATCCCAACAATCTCAAGAAGCATGCTTTCAAAGATGGCCAACCAAGGAAAAACACACATCAAGGATAGATTAATTTGGTGAATTGGAATTCATCAACAATATCTAGAAATTCATACACTCAAGTATCAAAACAATAAGGTAATCATGTTTAGGGCTTCAACCTAAGCCCTAGCTATGGAGTTTAGTTGCTCATACTTATTTCAAATACAAACTCAAAATGAAATTAGAAAGAGTTTACAGATTTTCAGAAAATGATGAGAGCTTCAAGATCATCAATGGTGGAAGTCTTCTTCTCCACTTTTCTTGGCTGCACCTTGGCTTTCTCCTAGCTCCAAGCTCTCCAAAATCTGCTCTCAATTGTGTAGAATGATGGAATAGCCTCTCTCTCCCGTTGCAAAGCTTCCCCAAATCAGATTGCCCTTTGACTTCTCCTCCCTCTCTCCTCCTTTCCAGCTTTTACCTTTTAATATAAAACTACCACCTTTGATAAAGCCTTAGCCCATTGTCCCCTTGCCATCATGAAGCTTTGTCCTCACAAAGATGCCAATTGCTTCAGAAATTATCTCAAAGCTAAGGTAACTTCTTGTTACCAAGAGTTATGGTAACAAGAAAATCAAAATAACACAAAGGAGGTAAAAGCTGGCCAAGTTCGGATTTCAGAGCTGTGGTAACATGCAGGATCGGTTGGATGGGCAATACTTGTCCAATGGAGCTCAAATTTGGATATGTTGTAGTTAACATCCATTGGAACAAGTCTCAAGAAGATCATGACCTCATCCGAGCACCGGAGCATGCTGATCCCAGGCCAAGAAGTTGACCTACGAAAATGAACAAAAACAGAAATTATAACAAGTAGTGCACTTTTAGCTCATTTTCAATCTAACCAAGGTAAAATCTAAGAAAACACAAAAAGGAAGTAAAAAACTATAAAATGTCAAAAACTAACTCAAAAAACAAGGGGAATAACATGAAAAATCATGTGTAAAAATGAACCGAACAGTTTTGCAAAGGAAGCTCCTTCCCAAATTAAAAGATCCAGGAAGTTTTACAATTCCTTGCATTATTTGTGATAAATTGTTTGAAAAAACTTTACTTGATTTAGGTGCTTCAATTAATCTAATGCCTTATTCTGTTTTTGAAGCCCTTAATTTAGGTGATCTTAAACCAACTTCTGTCAGCATTCAATTGGCGGACCGATCAGTGAGATATCCAAGAGGAATCTTGGAAGATGTACTTGTGAAAGTAAATGATCTCATTTTACCAGCTGACTTTTTGGTGCTAGAAATGGAAGAAGCTCCTATTCCGGGTGCGGATCTTCCATTGATTCTTGACTGCCCTTTCATGGCCACTGCAGATACTAGGATCAATGTTCGACAAGGAACATTGACAATGACAGTTGAAGGGGAAACAATAATGTTCAATATATATGATGCCTTCAAACTACCAAATGCTTGAACGTCTTGCAGGTCACAGTTACTACTGATCTTGGATGGCTATTCAAGTAGACGTCTATATCATTTCCTGGTTGTTTAGGACCGGAAATCAATAAAGTCAACATCATGAACTTTCGTTTCATGCACAGCCATGGTGGGAGATTATATGTAACTAAGATAACTGGCCAGCAACTATATTTGCTACTTAGAGAACCGTGGGGATTGAATCCATCAGATGAAATAGCCAATCTCTAGTTTCTCGGCTCATTATCAAACTCGGGCCATTAATCATCAACAAGTCAATTGATTTTAAATTTATGTGCATCATACACTCCTCTAATCCTATCCGCCGGATGAGACATCTGACCGTCAATTGATTGTCTAACAACATGCCAAGTCAAACTCTTAGCTGTCTCATGTGATTGAAACATCCTTTTAAACCTTGGAATTGGAGGAAAATACCACACCACCTTCGCTGGCACACCCTCTTTCAAGATTGAATCTTTGCGCAAATAGGACAATTAGTTGAATCTTCATACTCCTTCCTATACAAGATGCAATCATTGGGGCATGCGTGAATTTTCTTATAACTCAACCCCAATGCACACAAAGTCTTTTTTGCCTCATACATAGAGGCCGGTATTGTATTTCCTTCTGGAAGCAAATTGCCCTGAAGTATTAATAATTCTGTAAAACAGACATCACTCATCCCATGTTTTGCCTTCAAACTATACAACTTCACTAATGCCGATAACTTGGTGTACTTTCTACAACCAGGGTACAATGGTTGATCTCCATCCCCAATCACATTAGCAAACTCATAAGGATCGGATCCAAAATCACCAAAATCATTATCATCCATCTCTATTTCTTTAGACACAAAACTGTACCTACTATGGTCATCATCTTCTTCAACATTTCTACTAGCATTAGTAGTTGCTTCCCAAGGTTCTCCGTGAAATGTCCAATTCTTATAGCTTTGGTCAACTCCATTAAAGTATAAGTGATCCCTTATAATTCCAACCCCAAACAATTTCAAATTCACACATTTAACACATGGACAATGGGTATGCGTTGTAGTTAGAAGATTTTCTACAAAAAAATTTCAAAAATGCTTCCACCCCTAACTCATATGCCTTCAATCTTCTATCCGAGTGCATCCATGACTTATCCATCTCCGACACTACCCTATTATCTATAATAAAGTGAAAAGACAAGCAATGACCATCACTATAGCAATTATATAGGGTTTTACTAGCAAGTAATATAGTATACAGACGACAGTTTTTAAACAACAACAGACGTATTGGACATATATAGACGACGAGTTTTCAAAGAACGTCATCTAATGCTAGCAAAAAACAGAGGCCAGCGAAATTGAACCACAACGGTAGTTAAAAAAAACCGTCGTGTATAAAAATACAGACGACGGGTTGTTAAAAAACCATCGTCGTATGCCTAAAAAAGCATTCTAAATATCGAAATCCCAGTTTATTTTCAAGAACCCAAAATATATTAAGAACACAACATATACATTAATTTTTATGTTGGGTATTAAGAACACGTATACTAAGCATGAAACCAACATATACAAAGCATGAAAACATTAAATCCATTCCCGATTCATAATAACAGAGAGTGATTAAAAGATCTGACAACATTAAATCCATTCCCGATTCATGAAAACATTAAACATTAAATCCATGAACCCATACCTCCGACAACATTAAAAAATCACAAAACATATATCTAAAACCCTTTACCACAGAACTGAATATCATTCAATGAATTTACAAGCATGAGATTAGGGTTTGTACTTACAGGTAGGCAGAGCTCACAAATTATGGCCAACTTGGATTCGACGGAGCCTGGAGAGCCCAACTTTGAATTAGAGTTGAAGTGAGAGAGCGGAGCGAAATGTTTTAGGTCACAGACTATGGCCAACTTGGTTCAGGGTTACAAGTAGAAGAGTTAGAGCGAAATCTGAAAATTTTAGGTCGCGGGGAAATTTTTAGAAAGCGCGCTCTTTAAAAAACATCGACGGAAAACAAAACAACTGTCGTTACAATTTCAACATAAACATGACGCTTATTACATTAAAGACGTTGTGGTAAATATCCTTACGACGCAAAAACAAATTACTGTCGTTAAAATGTCAACAGAAATATGACGCTTATTAAAATAATTGCGTCGTGGTAGCTCCTTACGACGGTTTAGAAACTAAGTATATATGTGGTGTTTGGTTTTGCTGGGATTCGAACTCGTGTGCGAACGGGTTTAGGGTTTAGGGTGGAATGAACAGAAAATTAAATAGACAAATATACCCTAAACCCTAAACGCTAATAAATAAAACCTAAATTATATATACATTTTTTAAAAATAATTTTAAAAAAGGGATTAGGATTTTAGGGCCTAAAATATCTCGTCCATAAAACCCTAAACCCTAATCCCTTTTCTAAAATTATTTAAACCCTAAACCATTAAAGTATAAGTGACGTTGTGACTCAAAAAAATAATTTTCTTTTTGGTGGTCATTTTAAATTAGTATAACTCAAACTGCATTTTTTAAAGCTTAAGGGGGAAGAAAATATCTCAATGACTTTATAGGAGTTGACATTGGATTTTTTGGATTTATTTTAAATTTATTATGAATATTTTGAATTAAATAAAATAAAATATTATTACAAAAACGCACAAACCACGTCGGCGTTAAGAAAGTAAAGACGTTGTAAATCGTAATAAACGACTTACTTTAAAAAAAGACGTTGTTTAAAGGCAAAACCATGACCATTTTTACACAGAAAACAACGTACAAACAATATTCCACGACTTAAACTCTTAACTTCTCGTCGTCTAATTTCAATTAAACGACGTCGTCTATAGAACCAAGAGTGTCGTTTGAATAACCTTTTACGTCTCTTTTTAAAAAACTATGACGTTGTTATTTGTGTACAACGTCATTTTAAAGAAACGAAGGTTTAGAAAGCGCTCTTCGTAAATCATCGACGGAAAACAAACAAACTGTCGTTAAAAATATAAATAAACATGACGCTTATTACATTAATAACCTAAACCCTAAACCCTAAACCATAAAAAATAAACCCTAAATTATATATATATATATATATATATATATATAAATAATTTAAGAAAAGGGTTTATGGTTTTACGGCCTAATATATATTAACCATAAACCCTAAACCCCAAAAATAAACCTTTATCCCCCTAAACCCTAAACCCTAAACCATTAAAGTATAAGTGATGTTGTGACTCATCAAAATATTTTTCTTTTTGGTGGTCATTTTAAATTTGTATGACTCAAACTGCATTTTTTAAAGCTTAAGGGGGAAGAAAATATCTCAATGACTTCATAGGAGTTGACGTTGCATTTTTTGGATTTATTTTAAATTTATTATGAATATTTCGAATTAAATAGAATAAAATATTATTACAAAAACCCACAAACTACGTCGGTGTTAAGAAAGTAAAGACGTTGTAAATCGTAATAAACGACTTACTTTAAAAAAAGACGTCGTTTAAAGGCAAAACCATGACCATTTTTACACAGAAAACGCGTACAAACAATATTCCACGACTTAAACTCTTAACTTATCGCCGTCTAATTTCAATTAAACGACGTCGTCTTATAGAACCAAGAGCGTCGTTTGAACAACCTTTTACGTCTCTTTTTAAAAAACTATGACGTTGTTATTTGTGTACAACGTCATTTTAAAGAAACGACGGTTTAGAAAGTGCCCTAGGGTTTTTCACAACATGAAAATCTCAACAAATTTGGTTCAGCATGATCTTGGGTTTTTCACAACATGAAAACCTCAACCTCAACAAATTTGGTTTAGCATGAACTTGGGTTTTTCACAACATGAAAACCTCGACAAATTTATAGGGAGGTTGACGGTGCATTTTTTGGATTTATTTTAAATTTATTATGAATATTTTGAATTAAATAGATATAAAGACAAACAAACCACGTCGGCGCTAAGAAAAGAACGACATTGTAAACTTATAAACGACTTACTTGTAAAAACAACCATCGTGTAATGGCTATCGGGGACGTACATACTATATATCACGACGCAAACAATTAATTTAGCGTCGTCTAAATTCCTTTTACGTCGGTTGTAAATGTACAGTCGTGTTTTTTTTATTCCTTTATTTTATTTATTAATCACATTTGTACTCCATAAGATGACGGTGTTTGATATAATTATGTCGTTGGAAGGTTTATTACATGTCGGTCACGCAATTTCTTTTTTTTTAAATAATGAAAACCAATTTTAAATTCATAGGGAAAAAAAGAATGTACATTATACATAAAATTTGTACAAAAACTTGTCTAATTCTAACCAAATTTGTACAAAAACTTGTCTAATTCTAACAAAATTTGTACATTTTATAAAAATGTTTAAGTGTTCTAAAAATCCTCTACTCCATATGAAGACAAACAAACTCTGCCCATTCTTTCCTCACTTCTTCAATGGCTTCTTGGGGGTATGGCGCTTGATCTTTTCCCTTCGCAAACTAAAATCCATAAACAATGATTATTCTAACAGACGACGCTATTTTTCATTTACCGACGTAGTATATATATTCAACGACGGTATTTCTAATTTACCGTCGTTGATAATACAAAAAACGACATAAAATAAATCTGAAAATTTTCTTCTTACCATCTTCTCAAACTCCAGGAAAGGATCCATGATGATGTCTCTCATAAAGCGCATGACATAATAGCCACACTCTACACTGCTGGGTTGCTTTGGTGTGCCTGGTAGAGTTTTCCAAATAGGTGCTTTACGGCCTTGTCTGCCTATGTGTGAATTATACATTTTGATAGCACTGTTCACTATGTTTTTGCCCGCCTCATCCACAACTTGATTTCCAGGCAGTGGATCCAGAAAATAGACAGTCTCCTTCTTTGCTCTCACAATGATCAAGGCCCAATGACGGTTGCACAAAATAAATATAAAGGTTAAACAGTTTTATATGCAGTGCATCATACAAACAAAATCATGTTAAGGAGACTAACCCTGGATTGTAAGGCATTAGGAAAATTTGTTCACCATCTGTCTTTTGAAGTCGATTGGCTATGACACGTGATCTTTCAGTTAATTAACCAACGTTGGCACTAACTTGAGCAGGGTCGATAAGGCCAACCATGTTCACCATATTTGCAGCTTTCAAATTATCAAATAGGCACCTAAATATATGAAATGAAACCATGACTGTTTTTTTTTTTCAACAGAAAGGAAAGTGTGAAATGAACATTTGGTATAAGGACAAACCTCATATATACTGCAACCACAGTAGCCCCAATTTCTTCCATGCCAGCAAACTGTGTAATATCTTCATGCAAGATGAAGGTAGTACGATCTTCACCAAACACCTCCTTCTCAATTGTAAAGGTCATAATCTTCTCCTGAGGCTTTAGTGTAGTTTCCACATAACGACAAAGGGATTATAAAGAAGATGGCAACTCCAGCTTTGAATAATCTGGTACTTCAGTATTCTGTTTTAAGAAATAAAGCAACTTAAAGTGACGTGGTAAATCAATAAACACAACGATTTAAATAAAACAATGTCGTCTGAAAATAATTTACACGACGGGAAAAAAATACTATCGTAATGAAGAATTTATTACGTCGTATAAAAAAAAACCAACGTCTAATTCAAATGCAAAATTCATAGATAATGAATTTACCTTTTCAATTTGCTTTTCTCCAACACTAGATTTCTATTTTAATAATAAAATTGAAAAACAAATGAAAAAAGCAAAGTTATGAGAATTTACCTGTTCATCTATCTTTTCTTCTATCTTTTCTACAATCTTTTCTACATCCCCGAATTTCCGTTTTAAGAAATAAAGAATTATATATATGACATTGTACAAAAAGTAAAAAAATTAAATAAACCGTCATGCTAAAGCATAACAGAAGACGGTATGTAAGAATTACAGACGTCTAAATATCATTAAACGACTGTAAATAATAAACCGTCGTCTAAATCACATAAAATTTTTCAGAAATTCAGATTCCAGAGTGTACCAGCCTTTTTCAGCAGAAACACAGATAATAGAAATTGCAGAGAAAAAAAGTGAGAGAGAGAGAGAGAGAGAGAGAGAGCGAGAGAGAGAGAGAGAGAGAGTGGGATTGTGTCAGTGAAGATAGCTTGTAAAACAAGTAAACTAATACTACAATAACTCAATCCTTTCCACCGTCGTGGTATGAAACACAAACAACGGTTTATTAATAAATGCGTCGTGGTATAACTTTTAAAACGGCGGTAAATGTAAACCGTCGTTGTTTTTTAATTTGAACGACTGTGATTCACAATAACGACGTCTAATGGCTTTTTGAAAAACAGAGAATTCAAAGTTCAGAGACGTTACCATTTCTTCCTACTTTTCCCCATTCTTGGCAGTATCCTCCTCAAACTGTAGGGCTCTGATATCAAGAGCCCCAGAGCAGCTTGCTTTGTCCAACATTGGATTTTTGGGACTTTGCCCTTGACCTTGGATTTGACAGGGGTTAGTATTCAGTTTCAGCAAGCTTGGATCAAAATTAGGGATGAGTTTGGAAAACTGACTCAGCAAATTTTCCCTCTCAGCTTCTACCAATTGCTTGGTTCTAGCCTCCATCTTTAAAGTCTCTTCTCTTGATCTAGCCTCCATTTTCAAAGTCTCTTCTTGAAGGACAAGTCTTACACTTTCCTTCAATTGATCGGCAAACCTTACCTTCTGTTGTCTAGGTAAATGGAAGTATTGCTTAGGGGAAATCCCAGCCCCTACCCCTCTAACTCTTCCTGGATGCTCGGGACCCAAAGCCAATGTCAACACATCATTACTTCCTGATACAGTAAGAGTGCCTTCAGAGACTTGTTTTTGCAATTCATCCTTAACACAAAGACATAATAAAAAGTCAGCATAAGAAAACACACGACGGTTATTTATGAAAAACGACGTATTATAACATTTCACACGACTCAATAACATAACAATCGACGTGGTTAATTTATTAAAACGACGTCAATAATAAACCACCGACGCCTTATGATATAATTACAAAAAACAGAGTAGTGATTCGAGATTCAGACCTTTAACGACGTTTTTTTAAAACATTTCGACGTAGTAATATTTTCACACGACGCAAAAATATAACAGAAGACGTAATAATACTTATCACGGCAATACTGTTTAATAAAAATTTAAAACAGAGTGAGTAGGCTTACAATTAATTTTGCTTTCTCTGCAACCTTTGGATCCGGGATGTTACCATGTTTGTCTTCTCTAGCTTTCTTCCATAGGGTAGATCGATAAATATCTACCCCAGGCATGGTTTCCTCCAACTGATCCTCCAAACCAGCATATCCTTTTCGAGACAATCGATGATTGTACTCAAGTTTCTTCAAAATGCACAGACACAAATTTTTCAGATAACCTTGAAGCTACAAAGGCATCCCAGTCAGCTTTCTCTATGAATTTGTATATTTCAGGGGGTTGGCTTAATTTCTCCTTCTCCTTGATGAATGGAAGGATATGATGCCTCGTTAGTATAGACTTGAAATCCTTCCATTTCTTGGCAGCAGAAGATAACACCAGTTTCTTGCCCCCTTGACCAACCACAAAAGCCATGTCAACGGCTTCCCAAATCTTCTCTTTTATATCCTTGGATATTTCAGCCCATTTCTTGTCCACAAGTGGGACTCTGGAGCGTGCCAACACACCAATGTAGGACTGCATCTCAATATATGCAGGGCCACATGATTTCCCCCTTTTATTGTACTCAACAACGTGCTTGATTTTCTGAAATTTTCTCTTCATAACACGGGGCATTGTGCTTATACCCCGACTTGACTTTGGCTCCTTAAAAAATGTTGTCGTGCTGCCTGGTTCTATCTCAGCATATGAAACAAACTTCATCTTCTTCGAGGACTTGGCTTGAGGATTTACAACTTTAAGCTCCTTACATTCATTTTTTTTCAAGCAAGAGTCCTTACTTTGGGATTGAGAAACTATGGTTACAGAAAAATCAAACCTGCAAGTGAAAATATTTCAGTGAAATTAAGAAAAAACACGACAGTTATTTATAAAAACCGACGTATTATAATATTTCAAACGACGTAAGAACAAAAAAATCGACGTAATAATAAATTTTCACGATGGTAATTAACCACCGACATGATTAAATATTACAACGACGTTAATAATAAACAACCGACGTCTTATGATATAATTACAAAAAACAGAGGGTTGATTCCAGATTCACACCTTCAGGGGAAATTTTTTTGGATTTTCATTTACTAAAACGACGTTTTTAAAAACATTCGACATGGTATTGCAATTAAAACGACGTAAATAATAATATACCGTCGTCTATACAACAAAAAAACAAATTTGGAAAAACGTAAAATATTTTCAACAGAAAAATAATTAAAAAGATTTTCAGAACAAAAACCATTTTTTAGAGAAATCAAACATGTGATGAATATATCCTAAAAAATCAAATACAAAAAAGACGATCATTTTAAAAACCAACGAAAAACACTTTCACACGACGCTAGGATGATTGACTAACCATCGTGGTCTATAAATCTAACCACGTAAATAAGAAGCCACCGTCATCTTATTTAATTGAAGTAAAAGAAACATAGTGTTCAAACTTGGAAACTTTCCTTCTTTGTTTGCAAATTTTATCAAACTTCGAAAGAAAAAATGTAAAAAGATTTAAAAAACGAAAATGATATGCGCATGCAAAAGAGGAACAAAAATAGTGAGAAATGCTTACCCTTTGCGTGCAATGAAAGTTTTCTCCTGGAGTTTGGTGTTTCAGTTCAGAGACGAAGACGAAGAGGAGATGAAGACGAAAAGTTTTCTCTTGGAGATACAGAAACAGCGCTTTGAGAATGAAAAATGAGAGAAGCTTGAAAGTTTTTCTCGGTTTGGAAACAGTGCAAGTGTAGGTCAGGTAGGCGAAAAGTTTAAAATATTAACAGACCGTTTCATAAAACGACGCGATTAATAGAATGCGCCCTAGTAAGCGACATTATACGGCGCTATAGGTTTATACCGCCCTATTACATTAGTTTCCACGACACCTAGTTTTAAGAAAACGCCGTTTTTATTTCCAATTACACAACGCCTTTTTCTTCAAAAAGATGTATCCCGTCATTTTCAAATTTACCCAACGACCTTATACTCTATAATAACGACGTGACAAATAAATAGCACGTCGTTTTAATTACGCATACCGATGTGTAACTTTTTTAATTACACAATAAATTAGTTTTCCAAAAAATGACAACGTCGTTTTTTTATATACCGTCGTTATTAATTAATTTATACGACCTTATTTTAGTTTTAAATGACGTTTATGTTTTCATATAAACGTCGATAATTTAATATAACCGACGTGGTATAAAAGATTAGTTTATAAATAAGGATTTTTCTGTCTTTCTTTCGTCTTCATTTTTCAATTAGGGTTTCAACTTCTTCTTGCCCTTGACTCTGTCTCACCTGTCTGGAGGCACATCACCTCTCTGACTCACCTCGCTTTCATTTTTCAGTTTGGATGTTGATGTGTGTGCGTGTTTGTGTATCTGAAAGACACAAACACGCACACATCATCTAAAAAATTGTCTTTCTGCTGAAGCTGTCATTTTTCTAAAATGTTTTGGATGTGGATGTGTGTGTGCCTTTGTGTATCTCAAAGACACAAAGACACACACATCATCCATTTCTAAAATATTGCCTTTGTGTGTTGGTTCGATTATGATGAGGAACAGAGTTCATTATGGTAAGACTTCACTTTTATTTGATGGTGACAACGGTTTCCTATATAAACCGTCGTGGGTTATCACAAATCTTGCCATACTGTTTATCTACCACCGTAGGAAAAAAAATCCAATAAATAAATCTTAAAAAGCAATTAAAATTAAGATGACGATTTATAGATAATGATAGACATATAATGGTAAAAAATTTGTACGTCGTTAATTTAACAAACCGTCGTGGTTAGTACAATTATGCGGACAGTAGAGTTATGGATACCGTCATAGTATACTGTAATTAAAAAGTCGATAAATTTATATTTACAGTCGTGGTAACTTAATTTAAATCGGCGAATTTTTTTGTATTTAACCGTCGTAGATTTCTTTGAATTTATGCGTTGCTGACTAAGAAAATTGGGTCGTTTTTATTAATGAGTTAACACGGCGTCTTATTTTTAAATCGTCGTCTTTACTTTCTACGGCGTTGATTTCATAGCTGGAGTCATTGTTTTTAGATTCAGATTTTAACTCGGAACAAAACCTTTGTAATAAGACGGCGCTTTTTTAATTTGGTGCTTCGTGGTTTAAAAATATCTATGCATATACCGGTTTTTTAGGTGTTTAAGTTATGTTTCTACAACGGGTTTCTATTACCGTCGTCTTTTAAAAAACGACGACGGTTTTTTGATCTACCGTCGTTGTTTCCTGGTCGTCTTTTGCCCTTTTTGTAGTAGTATATATGGAGGCTGTTACTGTTTTTAAAAAAATGGAGGAAGAGCCCACTTTTATGGGAAAATGGGTATGCCTTGGAATAAGATTAGAGCGCTTGTTGAGTGTATGAAGAGTGCTGGGATTGCCACGGATTCTAATACTTATAATACACTTATAACTTGTTATCGCTGCTGGTCTTTGCATGTGGAGTGATCGGTGCATAAATTACATATCATTTTGTACCCTTTTAACTTATGATTTGGTTATGTTTTTGAGTTAAACTTGTGCTTTTAATCATTTTTGTGTTTATCTTTCAGTTCATTAAGCTTTAGGTAATAATGATGGCTTTAGAGAGCATAATTCATGCAAATTCAAGCATGTTAAGGCCTAATTTGGATGAATGGATGAAGAGCTTAAAAGACAAACTCATTTTGGCTACAGCCCCCTGCCAGTCCAGTTCTGTAGGTCATATTGCAAGCTTTGTTTCAGCAACCTACACAGCTCGGATGAGGCAGCATTCTTCATGAAAGTTGTTCCAATGGGTGTGTACTATAACATATCCAAAATTCAGCCCCGTTGGATAAATATGGAGTCTGTTACCTAGCAAACACAGAGCCATGCTCAGGATGGATCTTATCAGCGCGGAAAATGAGTTAGCAATTTGTTTTGGCCTTAACTTCCTCCTCCGACCTTGGATTGGCCCAAATAACATATGGCTGGAAAGAAGACATTCTGAACTTCAATTTCAAGTGCTTAAAGTCCTAATTTGATTAAGAGAAGCCCAAGTTGTAAGCCCTTGAAGTTGCTGGTCATGCTGACCTCAGCATGTGCTGGTTGGATGCTTGGTCATGGTGAGCTAGGTATGAGCTATCATTTCTGGTTGGAAGCTTGGTCATGGTGACATGAAGATGAGCTAGGGCTGCTGGTGGGATCTATTGGTGAAGTGCATCAACCAATTCAAGATTTTCTAATACAATTGCATCACCCAATTTAGATTTTCTAATACAAGTGCATCAACCATTTCAGATTTTATAAAACAAGTGTTGTATGCATTAGCCATATTGAATTCAGATTTTTACTTCCCCTAGGCCTATAAATAGGGAAGTTCTCTAAGCTTGTAAACACACCCCAAGGGGGGGGGCTCTCAAGCACTTCTCTAGAGCTCCCTTCCCTTCTCTCCCTCAAATTCTCTTAGTTTCCCTTTGTAGTTCTCAATTGTTGTAATAAGATCATTCTATTAAATTTTCTTTGTACTAAATATCAAACACTTTTCCTTTCTCTTCTTCTAAATTCTTCAAATACTCTCTTCTCCAAACACTTCCCAAACACTTCTCCCATTTCCTTCATCAAATTCTCTAAAGCTTTCAAACACATTTTCTTCCAAAATCCTCAAAGTTCTCAAACATCTCTCTACTTCCCTTCTCTTCCAAAAGTCTCCATATCTCAAACACTTCACAAACACATTTCTCTTCCTTCCCTAAGTTCTCAAATTCTCCAAGTTCACAAACATCCTCCAAGTTCTCAACCACTCTCTTCCAAATTCTCAAAGTTCCTAAACACTCTCTTCCAAAATCCACAAAGCTCTCAAAACACCTCTCTACTTTCTTCTCCAAATCCTCCAAGTTCTCAAACACTCTCTTCCAAATTCCCCATGTCTTAAACACATTCCCTTCCAAAATCCTCAAAGCTCTCAAACACATGTTCTTCCAAAATTCTCTAAAGTTCCCAAACACTTTCTTCTCCCTCCTCAAAGTTCTCAAACACTTCCTTTCTTCCTCAAAGTTCTCTTAGTTTCCTTAATGTTTTCTTAGTTGTAATTTATTTTTCTTTGTTATGTAAATTCTTTTCTTAAGTTTTCAAGTTGAATTAGTTTCCAAGTTGCAATTATGGTTTTTGTTCTTATTCATTATGCTTATAAGTTAATATGCTAGTTTGAATGATTGATCACCATTTAGGCTTGCATGTTAGCTATCTTGGTTTGAATTAAGAGTATACACCATGCTTTAATTCGAATTGAACTATGAATAGGAAGAGTATGTATGGACATTCGACAACAGGGATTAGATACATACTTGGTTGTTTAAAATGTTCTTCTATGCTTAATGGGTTCCTAATGCTTAATTTTAGGTTAGACAACAAATGATCAAATTAGGGAATTAGGAACACAAGGTTATGACCACACACCATGGCTTAATCATACTTTAGCTAGAATCAATCCATTAATCTAAATTGAACTTGGAAACTTATTTGCTTGAGTTACTTATTTCTTTCTTCCTTGTTTTATGTTCTTTGTTTTTGTTTCTATTTTGTGTAGGGAAACTAAATTGGATCATTCAATCACCAATCCCTGTGGAATCGACCTCGCACTTACATATGCTATACTACCAACGGTTCGTGCACTTGCGAGTATCACAAGTTGAGGATGCAGCTTAATCCATTTTGGTGGAGCTAAATCTACGCAACATGGAGGCAGCTGAGGTTTTTCAGGATATGAAATTAGCAGGGTTTGTACCCGATAAGGTTACGTATAATGCGTTGTTGGATGCGTATGGAAAGTCTAGGCGGACTAAGGAAGCAATGGAGCCTGAATATATCCTAAAATACACTGCAACCTTTAACTTGGATCACCCGGTTCTATCACTTTGCACCTCACCGCCTATGTTTCGTCATTATCAAAACAGCTAACCAGTTGAGTAGTTCATAAAGAAGATTTGGAATTTCAATTGTCAGTCAAACTACTCAAAACTGGAATTCGACCTCATAGTGTACTCTGCCACAAGCTGAGCAAAAGATGACGACTTGTTTTCTAGCAATGTTGCAGGAGAATCATATTCCTCAATAAGCCCTACAACCAGAACAAAGATACATTAAAAAATGAATAAGAATTTGATGTTGAATGCATTCATTTGGCAATACTAACCATGACTCAGAAGCAGAACCATGTCACTATCAAGAACAGAAGTTATACGATGTGCAATAGTGATGACTGTACAGTCAGTAAAGTGTTGGCGAAGGGTCTGCTGGATGAGATTATCTGTAGCTGTATCGACCGACGCGGTAGCTTCATCAAGCACCAAGACCTTACTTTTCTTGAGCAGCACACGGCCAAGGCAGACCAACTGCCTCTGACCCATACTCCAGTTCTCTCCATTCTCACTAACTGCAGCAACCATATGAACTTAAACAAAAGAATTTTCAAGACGTAAAATGGAATCTAGTGCATCATATAGCCTGTATCTTAGAGTAGCCATAGAACAAACCTGTAGAATCCAGCTTTCCTTCCTTTCTCCTAACTTCATCTCCAAGTTGACACTTATCCAGGGCCTGAAAAAATCAAAAGATGTTTTAACTAGTCACACGAAGAACATTTAGTAGGAAGAAGCTTCCTTTCATCAGTGTAAAACCAACCAACCTCCCAAATTTGCTCATCTGTGTACTCTTCAAGTGGGTCCAGATTGCTTCTTACAGTCCGTTCAAACATGGTTGGGTCCTGAGGGATAATGCTCAGCCGAGACCTTAGATCATGCAGTCCAATTGAAGATATATCAATACCATCTATCAAAATCTGGCCAGAAGCAGGATCCACAATTCGGAAAAGGGTCTGTATGAGAGTCGATTTGCCACTGCCAGTTCTACCCACAACCCCACTTTTCATTCCTCCAGGAAAGGTACATGTGATACCTCGCAACACAAGCGGCATGTGTGGGGCATACCGGACCTATATAAACATGAAATTCGAGTCACACATGAATGACCGACCCCATATGTTATGAAAGAAATAAACCAGAACAGCAAGTACCTGAAGATCATGTATGTCAACTTTTCCAAGTAATGGCCAAGAACGATCTGGCTGATTCGATTCTATTACAAGAGGAGGCTCACTGGGAATGATAGTGTACTGTAGTAATCTCTCCACTGATATTATTCTGTTCTCCACATTGCAAAGATTCCATATAACCGACGCTTGTATCTTGTTTAGATTAAGTCCATATGTGACAGCTAAGCCCGCAACACCTTCAGAGTAAAATACCAAAAACAATAAGAAAACAGAGAATTCATACAATTTGCTTTCAAAAGAATAATTAGTAACACACTAAATGAATACCACTTGCCTGGATCAATCACCCCCGCTGGAATAGAGATCAAGAAAACCAAACAGAACCCAAAGGTGATAGATGACAACATATTCAAGCGAAAACATAGCCATTCCATTGCAGCCGCAGTATGAAACCTAGGCCGACCATAACCATCCATCAGTTTCATGTTTGTATCTCTAAATCTTGATTCTTGATCGAAGCTCCTAATAGTTGTCGACCCTGAAATTGTTTCGGCAAAATGTTGTATCACTGGAGCTTTGCATACTCCAACCAACCGTGCTAGTTCTCGTGCTGAAGATATGTAGTATTGCTGCATGAATATAAAATTTTTGAGCATCTTTCTTCACATTTAACATAGTTCATATAGATTGCTGGCTGTAACAGGAGTTAGGTTTTTTTTTATATGGATTCATATTGTCAATCATTTTCCATGTTGTGTCAATTTAGAAGTTTCTAAGAACTGTAGCAGAAAAAGGTTGAAAAAAATGTTAATATATCAACTTAGTGAACTTTTGTGTAAATAAGGAAGTCAAGTTCCTCAGCTCCACATCAAATAGAAGGTAGGACATGTGTAGGCACGAATAACGAGCATCAACAGTGCATGATCAACAAAGAATTAACACTAAAGGAACATTAACATTTCCATATTAGATTTCATGTGGAAATTCATGTATTGATAAACGTATAATATAGGAGCAGTCGGACAAAGAAGCGTTACCTGTAACCAGATATAGATTGCAATCACAGGGATAAAAATGATGAAAACCTGCCATGCAACTTGCGACATCACAGCAATAATTCCCAGAAGCTGGATCATTGAGTTGGCAAGGGCCCCAATTTGACCCGGCATGTTCAAGTCCACTACATTTTGGTCTGTAGAAGCCTGCAAGAAATCAATTAGCTACATTGATGAGATTACTGCATTCAGTACAGCAACAAAGGGAGTGGTAGCTGTTTAAAGCAAAGAAGGAAAGTACATAAAAATCACGTAATTCTCTTCGAATATCCCAATATGGCACTATATTAGAAATATATTTTGCTTACTCTGTTTAGGATTCGTCCACTTGGAGTGGCATCAAAGAAAGACATGGGAGCACGGAAAACGCATAAATGCATTTTACTAAAGAGTAGAGTGGCTGTCTTGTACCCAGCTGTTGCAAGCAATGTGGACCTGAAGAGGATACAAAAAGAACTTCCAACAGCCAAAGCAACATAAACAGTTAGAAGTGTAGAGGTTTCAACAGCAGGTTTCACATCCTCTGAAACAGGAGTTGCCCAAGCCATCCAGTAATTGCTTCCAATTTGAAGGACCTGAAAGAGAACCTGTCCAAGCAAGATAAACGGAACAAGAGCACCTCCGTATGCTGTGGTGATATACTTCCAGTAGACTGACAACCCAACTCTACCTTTCTCTCTCTCTTCTTCTTGAACAAGCTGCCCTTTTGGTAAATCATCTGCTTTAGAATTTTGAACATCAGTGTCTTCTACTTTTTGGACAACCCCACTAGTACTCGCAAATTCTCCATCTTCTTTACTAATGCTTATTTTTTCAACTGGCTCCACCTCTGCAGAATTAAGCACGGACAAAGCTTCCGCGTGTGCTCCCACAAGTTCCATAAAATCAGTTCCTGAATTAAGAATGTCATTGAACTTTCCTGCTTGAGTAATCCTTCCATCTTTCATGACCTAATCACAAACAATAAGTTTAAGCAGACAGATACTAACTAGATAATAACACATCTTATAAAATATAATTCTAAGAAAAGCTCGGGATTTTTTACCAAGATGAGGTCAGCAGCAGGTAAGAACTCCACTTGATGAGTAACATAGATTACTGTTTTTGAACCCAAGAGACCCAGCAAGCATTCCTGTAGTGCAATTATCAAGCAAACAAATTAATAATGAAGTATCAATTTTACGGATGCATATGCCAATAATTCTATGATGTAAATAATTTTGGATACTCAATTTAAACTAGATGTAATCACACTACAAGAGGGAAATGAAATACCTTAAAAAGGTGTGATCCTGTATGAGCATCAACAGCGCTAAAAGGATCATCAAACAGATAAATATCAGCGTCTTGATACAGAGCACGTGCAATTTGTATTCTTTGCTTCTGCCCACCACTTAAATTGATTCCCCTCTCCCCTATAATTGTCTGATCACCAAACGATAGAATTTCCAGGTCCTTCTTTAATGAACATGCTTCAAGCACCCTCTCATATCTTTCTCTGTCCATCTCTTGACCAAACAATATGTTTTCCTCTATCTTGCCACTCTGTATCCATGGTGACTGAGAAACATAGGCCTTTGTCCCACACATTTTAAGAGTCCCCGATATCTTCGGAACTTCTCCCAGAATACAAGAAAGTAAGCTAGACTTGCCTGAGCCAACAGTACCACAAACAGCAACCCTCATACCTTGGCTCACTTTGAAATTTAGATTCTTCAATGTTGGACTAGGGGATGATAAATCCCAAGAGAAATTCCCATCGACTATCTCAATTGCTGTATCAGAACTACCTCTTGGAAGGTTCTCTATAACGTCAGGCGGCAAGTCATCAAGACTAAGGAATGATGCAATTCTATCAAGGGATACCTTAGTTTGTGCTATCATTGAAATTGTGTCTGGAAGACCGTAGATAGGCTCTTGAAGAATCCTGAATGTTGCAAGTGCAGATAAGATCTTTCCCGACTCAAGTGGGATCCCCAAAAGCATGCAAGCAACGAAAGTGACCACTGAAACAAATGTTGGGGCACCCCAGAAAACAAATGAGGTCATGGCAGACGTGTAAACAAACTTTCGTAACCATCCTGCCTCAGTCTTCCTGAGCTCATTAATTTTAGACAAAAACTTCATCTCCCACGCTTGAAGCTTGAGAATCCTCATGTTCCTCAAGACCTCAGATGTTGCCTTCATCCTTTTATCTTTTGACTCCATTAACTTTTCCTGAAACTTCTCCTGCAAGGACCCCAAAGGAACATTTGCCAACATAACAACTATTGTTGCAACTAAAGTTGCAATGGCTGCAAGACCAAGATTTATGTACAAAATCACTAGGGCCAAGCCAACTTGTAGAATGAGAATCCATGGATCATGCATGTACCAAGAGAAGTCACCAACCCGCTCAGCATCAACAGTCATAAAATTGATTATCTCACCGCTAGTGTGGCCCTGCTTGGACTGGCATGACAGGGTCAAACCCTTATTATAGATCACTGTAACAAGTACCGCTCGGATTCTTACTCCTGCCTGTTGTGCCTTAAAGAACCAGTGCCTTTGACAGAGGCACTCCACCAGCTTCGCAACCATAAATGCAGAAACCAAAGCATAGCCTTCATTTTTGAACTGTCTCCGCCCGTAGAGGTATTGAACAAATGTGTCGATTAGATATGGACCGACATAAGATGCCAATGTGTAAAATATAGCATATAATCCTGTCCAGGCAACATCTTTCCAGACTGAGAATATCAATGCCTTCACCAGATGAAATGTGGTAACTCTGCCATCCGCACCACACTCCGCCTCAAGTTTATTTCTAAAATTTGGAAAGGACCCAACTACACTATCACCCTTGTATAGTTCAGGAACATCCTCAAGGTCTAATGTCTTCTTATTGCCAAGGGCAATTAGAGGACCCATCCAAGAAAAAGTAAGGATACTGAAAATTCCAGCATTTGAATAAGGGGTAACAGGTGTTACCCCCTTTGGAATTATTTGACTCGGCATTACCATTACCATTCAAAAGGGGTTCCTCAAGAACGGTATTTCTTCCCTCTTTCTTACCAAAAAACCCCACATATATAAAGAACAAACCCGAGATGACGCAGACAACATCAAAAACTAAAGATTGAACGGGCAAGGAAACGTGTTCCTTGTAAAGAAGAATATCTATCACAAGGGAATAGCAAGAGATAGAAAAGTAGGAACCCCACCAAACTCTCAATAAATTTGGGAACTTTGATTCAGAAGAATTAGAGAACTGGGTATGCAAGTAGACACAAAGAGCACCCCAAGCAAGTGTTCTAATGGCTAAATCAAAAAGGGTCACTAGCTTTTCCTCAGACCAATCATTTCTATGCCAATAGAAGTAGTTCAATAAACAAAAAACAAGACTGAGCCCAGAAACACCAAGACAACAGAGTAAAGTTAGCTTATAATACCAACTTTGAATGCTCCCAAACCTCTGTTTTGGACCCTCTCCATCACCCACCTTGAATTTCTTCCACACCCAAGAGACGAGCAACACAAATAACAAAACTAGGTGTAATGAGCCAGAAAACCCACGTATGAATACCGGTTTGAGAAGAAAATCGGTACCTGGATACGTAATGGATGATGAGTAGTGTGAGAAGAAGGCTGAGAGAGTACCGTGCTTTGAAGAATCAAAAAGCTCCATAATTTGTGGAGCTTTTTGTTGGGTGCTCTCTGAAATTCTGGTAAATGGGGTTTTTGTTGGAATGGTCTGAGTTTTGTGTTGAAATGAAGATTTTTGTATGTTATATAGGAGAGAGAGAGAGAGAGAGAGAGATTAGTTTGTGAGAGATTAGTTTGTGGACGACTCAGGGAGTGTAGTCAGAGAATGGCGAGTCAAATGTCAATGTGGCTTTTTCCTGGAAAGTAGGCTAACGTGGAGCGCAAGACTCACATGACGGAGATAGCCATAGATGGCGGCAAAGTGACACCGAAAATTGTTGGTTCCAAGAAATATGTGAACTGATAATATAGAGAGAGACAGAACAATCCATTATAATCTCTCTCTTGTAGAGCCCACCACATTGTATTTCATTAATCCAAAACATCTATTTTTTAAATATTCATTTGAAGATCAGCTCTGCAAAAATCACTTAAATATGATATTATTTGACCACTTAATTAAATTATTGAAATTTTAATACTATTTTGAGGCACTGTGTTCATTGACTTTATAGGACACAATTAGATGTCTAAACGGTATCTGATTTATCTAATTTTTTATAAAGATGATCTATAAATGAAGACTTTAAAAATAGATTGTTTGGATCATTGGGAAAAAAATTAGTAGGGTACCCTAAAAGACGTCCCTCAAATAAAATTATTTGAAGAATCCCTCAATAAACGGAGATTATATCTATATATAACATAGACTTAGAATTTAGAAGTAGGTTCGAAATTTGACAAAAAAAAATTGCATCAGGATTATGGACATGTTAAAATCACTAGCCAACAAATAACCTAGCTGGAGATATGTATAAGTAGTTATAACAGGTCATGTACTACTCTATTTAAACAAAATTATTCTGTATATATTTCTGTTTGAGGAAAATTATTATGTAAAATTGTTATGTATAGTTGACTTTGACTAAAGAGATTCTATATGTGGTATTTTTATTTGTGGTGGGGAAATGAGAACTTGAACCCAACTTTGACACACACAACAACAACAGAAATAAAATATAAAAAGAAACAGGAAAAAATATATGTAAGTTAAGCTAGTTGATTAGGACAACAATTCTAAAGTTAGTGTATGCTAGAGAGGAAAGTAACGAAATCTCGGTCTCGGTCACATAAGCTAGCCCTACAACTTGTGTGACGGGTAAATTAGAGATTCATCTCGGTCACACAAGCTAGCCTTACAACTTGTGTGACGAGTAAATTAGAGATTCAACCAACTAATATCTGAGTTTACAGTTCTTCCATCCATACTCATCCTACAAACCAAACTCTAAGAGCAAGACCCACCATGATGTGATGTTGACAGGACCCGCCCCGAATTTCTCGAAACCCGAGACGAATCCCGTGGAATTCCCGACATCACCCGATGTCAGGCCCACTCACTGAAAACTATATCTTCTTTTCCCCAAAAAGGGATTAAGGGCACGAGATTTCCTACCGAAATTTCGGCAGAGTCTCCCCTGTAAATCGAACATTTCCCAAATTTTCAACCTGCATAAAATTCACATTTTAATATCCCAACAGGCAGCACGCACAATTTAATCTCATGCGATTCATTAAATCGGCCCTCGGCCTTCAGATAACTCGAAACAAACCAACAATATTCTTAAGTCGAACAATACATAAACCAAACAACTAATGGTCTCAAATAACTTTATGAAAACCACGGAAACCATTAAACCAGATTCAAATCCGACAATCACATCGAAAATCACATACGCAGAATCGATCAAACCTTTTAAACACAATCATATTTCGCGGCTGCACCTGGTGAGACCCCAGGCTGCCTACGTACCCTTGGACAAGGGATCAAGCCACACGTAGTTCTCAAATCAATGGTCACAACTCCAATTCCGATACAACAAAATGAATTCATTCTTAATCTCTTTCTTTATATCAGTTTAAACCCCACAACCATACCCTATCCAAGGCGTATGTAAATTAACACTTCATCAAGTTATTTCTTTTATAACAGTTCAATCCCGCAACCATACCCTTTCCAAGGCGTATGGTGCCAAACAACACTGCCCAAAACCAGGGCTTATACGTTCATACATGTACAGGCTCACAAATCTCAAACCAGAATCAAAACCACATATACATATATGTAATATGTATAACAAGAAAAGAATAATTATATATATATACATAAATACACTCACCTCTCACCATCATCATGTACCAGGGGAAAACAATCCAACCGGGGATTGTTGACTAGCTCACACTTATCCGGCCCTCAAAAGTCCATGTGGCTAGGGACGAGCCGTCCAACTGGGGGACTAAACTCAACCAGCCCGTACGGACGAAGAATCAAGACCCGTACGTCTGAAACAGTCATACGCGCGCAGACTACCCAATCAAGGGTCTACAGCAACATCCCGTCAAGGATGCCCCGGGTTTCGTCATATCCAGACCATATCCACAATTTCCATGTATCAGTATCCAAGGGAAGGTACACGTGATGTTGCACATCATGTACTGGGGGAAACAATCCAACAGGGGATTGTTGACTAGCTCACACTTATCCGGCCCTCAAAAGTCCATGTGGCTAGGGATGAGTCGTCCAACTGGGGGACTGACACTCTAACCTAGCACGTACGGACGAAGAATCAAGACCCGTACACCTAGAACCGTCCTACGCGCGCAGACTACCCAATCAAGGGTCTACGGTCAACATCCCGTCAAGGATGCCCCGGCTACTAACATTTCCAAACCATATCCACAATTTTTCCGGCATCCCACAATTCCAGGATCCATGACCAATAAAGCCCACACGCCCGAAACCCGGCACGTGTGTGAATAGTATATCCAAAACACATCCATATATCCATTTCCATGAATCCCAGTGTCCATATCCACTGTTTCCAAATATCATCATCCAAGGGGAAGGTACGTATGATGGTGGAGTTCATAATCCTTATATAAAATACTATAAAGTAATATTCCATTTCTTAATTCAATTTTTCCCACAATACCTATTTATAGTAGACAAATAAACTCTCAAGCATAAAACCCATAACCGGGGAAGTACCTAAGGTAGTGCTTTCTCAAATATTATATATATAAACTCAAGACACTCGAATATATCAAATCCACAAATATATCACAGATACTTTACAGAAATTAAACATTCAACTATTAAATATAAAAAGAATTTAAATATATCATTAATTTCAACAACATGAGATTATATCACAAAACCATAAAAACAATCTCATAAATCCACAAAATCAACATAAATCAAATGACGGTCAAGACTCGTCCAAAAGGGTCGTTCTAGTACTCTTCGAAGAGTGGAACTACCTTGGGAGACTCAGGGTCAACCGAGGGTCAAACTGTCCAAACTTGGTCAACCGGGCCCGCGGGGCCCACGACCTCTATTTTACGACCCGAAAGTTCCTATGGGTTCCACAAGGTCTAGAATTCACATCCTACAAGTTTGGTCCGGATTTGACGGTTAGATCGCTCGCGATCGCACGATCGGACGGTTATCGTAAAACACAAACTTTAACTATTTAAATCGGAACATCCAGGGCTCCGATTCCCGATCCGCGAATTCCTACACGATCCTAGGAATACCTAAGGGGGGTGTATTCAATTAGGATTTTAATAGATTTTTTTGAAGCTTAAAAGTCTAGTGGTATTCAATTATGACTTTTAAGTAATCAATAAAAATCTGATGGTATTCAATTAGGATTTTAAAATCATCAATGCAAGTCTGGTGGTATTCAATTAGGACTTTCAAAAGATTAGAAGAAGTACGGTGGTATTAAAAAACTTACTGATTTTGAGGTATTTCATTAAATGATGTATTCTGTGAAACTTTTCAGTGGGTGATATAAATACCAAACCCCATAAAAAATCACACCCTATTACATCTGATTCTCACGTTTGTTTTTGGGAGAAGATGAATAGACTTGAGAAGTGAACAAGGTTCTCATCTTTTTTATGCTTTATCTCTTCACATGCTTGTTCTCATATATGCTATCATACCATTTTTTTTTGTCTCTATTTGTATTATCTGTGTTGCTTTGCTGTGGGCACAAGCCTACATACATCCGCGTATATGTGTTGCTTTGCTGTGGAACAGACAAAGAAGAAGAAACCAATCTGTAAAGATTGATAGTTGGTGTTTTTGGTTTGTTGCGTGCTGCCTCATTCTTTAGGAATGATTTTTCTTATTTATTTATTATTTCATAAAATAATATTTTATTACTTTTGTAAAAACTGGAGAATGACGATTCAAACTATCATCTATACAAAGTAATATGAGGCCCTCATGCAGACAGTACGTCTTGTACTTTTCATTGTTCATTGATCACTAGAAACAATGTCACTTTATGCAATTCCTAATTTGTTGGTTAATTTTGATATATTTTTTTTTCACAGCATATATTTCAATATCTGCATACAATGTCATACCTGAGCATATATGAAGATCATTACAGAGAGGAAGAAGAAATTGATAATTAAGCAATTGGTGAACAAGAAATAGATGAAGAAATTGGTGAAGAAGAAATCGATAAAGAATAACTTTTGTTTTCCTTAAGCCATGTCTAGTTGCTACATGACGTTATTGTTATTACTTTTATCATTTGGTTATTTTTATTCATGTGGCATAATTAATCCATGTTATTATATAATTTTTATTTCATATGAAATCCTAGAGCAAATCTTTGATTCTTTGGAGAATACAAAAAAGTCCTAAGTGAATCATAAGAGAATCATGTCATTACAATCTATTAAAATCATAAGTAAAATCTTGTAATTACAAATCCTGCTGAAATCCATTACATTAAGATCATGCGATTACAATCTATTAAAATCCTAATTGAATACATCCTCCTAAATCAACATATATTAAATGGGAAGCGATCCAACGGTTCTAACATATCGAACCCGAAAATCACACAATATGTAAAATCCGTTTGGGGTTCAAACGTTATCCGAATTGAGATTCGTAAAATTATACGCGCTCGTGACAACAAGGGGATCATTTTAGGATAAAAAATGTCTCCATGCTACAGTGCCCACGCGCCGGCAGTGCGTGGGTGTCCAAAGCGATAACCACTCGCCGGAAAAACTTAACATCTTGACTCCAAACTCCTACCTTAGCTAATACACCTAATTTGGAGTCACTTTTGTTCTTGAGGTATGGCCAAAAAGTGGCCGGAAGTGGCCGGAAATTCTAACTGAAAACCGGCAGAATTTAAAATCACAAAACGGACTACAAACTCTCAAAATTTCTGGAATCCTATCCCATAGACAGCTAGAGCACGAAAAGTAGTCCAAAAACCATACCTCACTCGTCCAATTTGGTGGAGAATTGAGGGAGAACGAGCGATCCAAAGTTTCTGAAATTTCCGGCCAAAAACAAGCTTTTTCCGGCAAACACCGGCAGTTCCAGCGGCTGCGAAGGGGTGTGGTAGCACGGGGGAGGCTGGCCGGTCAAATTGGGTCCGGTCCCGTGGCCAACCGTGGCCTGTGGCGGCGACGGTGGCCCTTGGAGGCCACCGGCTGAACTGAAGAAATGGAGGGGGAGGGGCTGGGTCGCACCGGAGGGAGAGAGAGAGAGGGAGAGAAATTCTGGTTTTAAAACCAGTTTTTCCAAATTACAAATTTGCCCCTCCAAGTATTTAGATCGTACTTTCCTCGTTATAACTCTGATCTGAGCCCACTACGTGTCTACGGACTCGTTAGATCGTACTTTCCTCGTTATAACTCTGATCTGAGCCCACTACGTGTCTACGGACTCGTTTCGACGTGCTCTTCGCACCGGTACAATCGAAATTCCCAAATTCCTTCCCGAACTTAAAATGACTTTTTTGCCCCTTTTTAAATTAAATAATATTTTAAATTTTCAAAAACCTTAATTAATTCAAATCATTTTATTTTATTGTTTACTCCAATTGATTTCCTCTTAAATTAATTATTTTGCTTCTTTTTAGGACCGGGATGTTACAGATGTGGTGAAAGTGGTTTTGTGTGCACAGCAAGATAATTGACAATTTTGGATCTTCTTGTGTTAAATCATATGATGGACTTACCCAAGTAAAATAAGAAAATAAGAAAATAAGAAAATAAGAAAACTAGAAGCCTGTGTATTATTGGTAGGCAACAAGTCCACATAACACCTTCCCCACTACTGGACAAAACATTCGACAAGAACTTCCAAATTCAAAAGGAGTTCACTGTCATCTTTTAAATGCCAACACGTGTTTTGACTAAAAGCATGTGAAGTGGTACACTCCGAGATTCCAAATTCCAAATTCCAAATTCCAATCCATTATTAATATTATTCTGTATATAGTTCCTATTTAGGAAAATTATTATGTAAAATTGTTTGGGCATGGCAGGAATGTAATCACAAAACAATCATTTTATATGCGATGCCAAAGTGACTTGGGGAGTAGAAGTTTCGGCATGGCAGGAATGGATATCCATCGTCGGCCCTCGGGAGTGTGATTAAAGGGGTGGGTGGCATGTGATCAAAATTAACAAAAAAAATGAGAAGGCCTTAATTCTTATTATCATTATGTTCTGCTCTTACTATAATATGTTCTACATGTATTAAAATGTTAAGGTAAGTTTGTTGTTTTTCATTTCTTAAATGATGAATGAGATATTGATCAAATAAGAAAATTGATAAATAAGATTTTGTCAATGGGACCTGTTAGTGACAATAAAAAATGTCATCTTGCACTCATCATTTGTAATTATATAAGGGGAAAATACATGATGATTTTTTTGAAGCGCCAAGAACAGTTCCTTTTAATTATAATATGAAAATTAGAATAGAAAAGTTTATATAGATCCACATTATTATTGAGGAGTTGGGTTTAATCCTCAGATTTGATGACTTTGATATAAGTCCTTTGACTTTTGTGCCACATAGGATTACATTCCTTTTAAAATATATTCTGATGTAATCTTTTCATTTTTTTATTTTTAAAATTATTTTTGTTCCATTGATGCCCCGTATGACTTAAATCGGTAATAGTGATTTATGTCATAAAAATTAGTCATTTACAACGTTTGGCATTGAATAGATTAGTGGTCTACCTTTTCTTCTTTTACTTCACAATTTCCTTGATAGCTGGAAGTTCTCCAAAGTATGAAAAGCTGGAGGACTTTGTACCATCTATTCAAATTCCCCTAAAAAAAGTAAGATAAAATCATATAAAATCGTGTTTGTCCATGCCCTAGTCGAGGCAAATACAGTAGATGGGGGAAGCTATTTATATCGTTTGGCATTGATATAATTGATTGTTTGTTTCTTTTTTAGTTTGTCCATTAAATTTGAACTTTAAAATTACAATCAACTTGACGGGGGAAGCCTTTTTCATTTGTTCTGTATCGTCCTTCCTAGACGAAGGTAAGTATTGGGTGGAGGTATGATTATTCTACAAAGAAAGCATGGCATGGATTATTCTGCACTAGAAAATTGATCATATATTTTTCATACCTAGAGGGAAGATGAGTCTTGGGTACAGGTTGTGTTACCTTTTGAGTAGGCAATCAACCATTATATATTAACCTATAGCGCAGTGAGTCTCGGGTGCAAGTTGTTCCCTTTTCAGTAGGTCATAAACTATACAGAACCTCTAGTTGAGGTATTTTTTGTGTACAATAGCAATGTGTATCGTTTCCAATGATGTAGGTAATTTCATTAGTGGTATATATGTGTTATTTGATGGTTATAGTTCCTATTGTTGCAACTTTTTTTTTTGGGTCAAAATTGTTGTACCTTAGTAAAAGGTTAAACTTATCTACCTATATGATAGGTAGAGTAAATTTATTTTTAGTGTTCATATATATATAGTTGATTCTTTGTATAGTTTAGTTTTTGCTGACAATTTTTGCGGATGAGGACTTTTAGCAGTAGGATTGTATGACTCTAAGAGATTTCGGCATTAAAAAGCAAGAAATCATGAGAGATTAGTTTGAAATGAGCATGATTGTAGAAGTAAATAATTTTAAAAATTATGGACATAAAAATTACTTAAATGGTCACTGGCTAGATCTGTGGACGACAATTGAGAGAACACAATTGATGTCCTGCATCTATTATATCTTAATGAAATTGAACTTATATCTAAGAAGCCCAAATTAGAATTACGATGGTTTGAAGTAAATTACAAAGGAAGCTGTTATTGAAACTCAAAAAACTAATTGAGTACTCCATGAAGTGGTGTGGTGAATATGGTTTTGCGTGCACAGCAAGAAAATTGACAATTTTGGATCTTCTTGTGTTATAACTTATAATCATATGTTGTATTACTGGTGGGCAACAAGTCCACATCACACCCTCCCCCCCACTGGACAAGACGTTCGACAAGAACTTCAAAATTCAAAAAAAGTTCATTGTCATCTTTTAAGGAAAATTCTACGGTGGGCATGGCGCATGGATGCGCCCACTGTTATAGGCCATTGGATGAATAGTTGGTGATGTGGAGTTATCCACACCGTTGAGTTAATTACTGGATAAATCGGTTGTTGTAGGTAAAAAGAAAAAAAAAGCAAAAACTCTCCTTTTCAAGTCGAGTTAGGGTAAGGTTTCTCTTCTCTCTCTTTCCTCTCCTCCTCCTGTGACGACGAGACAGCGACTCCTCTCCTCTCAGGTATCTCTCTCTTTCTTCTCCATAATTGTCTCTCTCATCTCTATATCTCATGGTCTCTCAATTTCCTTCCCAGGCTTCGTTTCTAAACCAAACCCATACCAAAAATCTCAGCCCCAATCTAAACCCCCATTTTGCTTGATACCTGCCGTCTATCTCTCTCTCTCTCTCTCAATCGTTTCAGCCTTCACTCTCCGTCTCACTCGATTCTCTTTCTCTATAGCTCTGGCGTGCTCTCTCTCTCTCTCTCTCTCTCTCTCTCTCTCTCTCTCTCTCTCTCTCTCTCTCTTAGATATGAGCACCAAACATGGGTGGGCACAAATCTGTGCGTGATGGGAATCCTTTGAAATAGAAAGTTTGGGGTTTCAATTTTGTTAAATTGAAACCATCTTAGCCAGAAAGTTTAGTGATGGGCATCACTCTCCCTATGCCAAAAGATAGTTTTAATTATTCAAGGTTTGAGTTTTCTAATTTATATTGTAAGTTTTAGGTTTTAATTTTGGGCTATGGTCTGTGCAAGTTTTGATCTTTTTAATTTGTATTTGGACCCTTAATTTGGAGACAAGGTGAGGATTTCATATTAGTGTTGAACTAGATGCAGATTTAGTAATGTCAGCTTCTCTTGCTCTGCTAACTCTCTCTCATCCAAAACTTCACTTCACAGGCGCTCCTCCATCTCAGCTAGCTCCCTTTCTCATATCAATATCAGTTACGAATGTGGTTGCTTCCTCCAATTCCTCTGTATTTCAACTTGAATTTATAGAATTAGGTTTTGTTTGCTGTAAATTTGGGGCTTTTGTTCTCATTGAGCTGTAGGAGGTTTGTGGGGTAAATTGAAATGCTTGATAGAGGATTTTAAGGGGATGCATGATGTTGCAGATATTATTTTGCCTTGTGTTATAAAATATCTCAGCTGCTTGGTCTTTTAACATTCTCCTTGGCTCAGAATCATTTTTGGGCGTACTTGTGATGATGAAATGAAATCTTGGTTGATGGGGGTCAGATTATTTTTTTCCTTAGGAAGGATGGGGTAAATTAGTTCCTCTGTTTTTCATTGGTGATGTTACTTCTTGTAATAAACTACCAATTAGCTTATTTCAACAATGTTAAAAGTGGTTTGGTTGCTGTTGATGTAATTTTTTTGTAATAAATTCTGATGAAATAGGCAATACATTCATTATAATTGCTTTCTTTTGAGATGATTGGTTTTCTATGGTGTGGCCCTTTTTCGGGTCTGCAATATATAAATGTATGATAATCTGGTTGCATTTTCTCTCTCTCTCTCTCTCTCTCTCTCTCTCTCTCTCTCTCTGTTTTGGTATGTTTTTAGCGTGAAATTACATCTTTTTCTCTTTTGAATATAAATTTGGTTTGTTTTTAGTTGGTCAAGTATTTATAAGCTCGAAACCAGTTAAAAGTTCGAATTGTGAATGATGAGATTTCCATTTAATTTGAGGGATAAGTGATTCATGACCCTGCAATTATAGTTTTAGGAGCTAAATGCAAGGATATATAATTTTTATTGCTCAAAATTTAGGGTTTTTTCTATTAAATTAGGCTTGTCGAATTAGGGTTTCTAAATTGAATTGGGGGTTGAGGTAGATGATTTTTTCTGTTAAATTAAGGCCGTCAAGGTGATTGAGAGTTAGTTTTCAATTTTGATTTTAATTTCAAGGAGCTGTTTGATCGTTCTGCATATTATAAAGTTCTGATGGCGATTTGTTTTTTTTTTTTTTAGCGAAATTGATGAGAACTCTGGCCGAATAACCGAAGAGATAGAGAAGTGCAAAGAGCAGAGTCTTGAGAAGAAGAGAGGCTTAGAGGAAGCCAAAGAACAAGTTGAGAAAGCTGCTTATGTAGTTTTAGAGATGCTCAACAACAGAGGATAGAATGTAGAGTGAATGTATTGAACAATACTTTCAATTACATGAATGAAGTTTATGTTGGCTTTGATGAGGATATAGTACCATTGAGAATAAGCTTTTAAAGTAAATTTGACTGTTATATCATAGTTTATGTGCCAATTGAAACAATCATCCCATTAGCATTGTGAATGGGCATTGTACCATAAAGTTGTATTTTCAGATTAGTGTATGTATATTGCCATGTTATTGACAGTCTTTTCAATTTTGAGAAAGTATATACAATATGTGATTTGTCAATGTAATTGACAAACAGGCAGTGCCATTTGCATTCCAGTCGTGCAATTGACAAACAAAGTAGTACTATTTGCATTCAAGTCGAGCAATTGCCATTATCTATGCACAATTAATTGAAAATGTAAATATAATATGTGATTTGTCAATGTAATTGACAAACAGGTAGTGTAATTTGCATTCCAGTAGTGCAATTGACAATCAAAGTAGTCCTATTTGCATTTCAGTCTTGCAATAATTGTTATCTTTGCACAATTATGAAAGATAGAATCTCTCACTAATGATAAATCTTTCATAATTAATTGTATGTTCAAAAGGTTGTAATCCATGTGCAAAAAAACTTAGTAGAATGCATAAAAACATTGCTTAATAGTGAGTGACCGGTTAAATGGGTTGCTCCAAGTTAAAAAAAGGAAAAAAAAAAGAGAAATCTGAAAAGAAAGAAGGCTTTCCTGCGACTTCTATCTCTTCCTCTTCTTGGCACTTCTATCTCTTTTTCTTCGCACGACTCGTGTCTCTGCTTCTCTCTCTTCTTTAGTTGGGCTTGTTAAAATGAAGGTTTGATTATTCAAGAATAGAAGAAAGGAAGGGAAGAGAGAGAGAGAGAGAGAGAGAGAGAGAGAGAGAGAGAGAGAGAACAAAGAGAGCAATAGAAGAAAGAAATCAAAGCTTCTGTATATTTCTCAATCATCTGAGCAGTACAATTGTAAGCTTATATATTCTTAGCTTTTGCTTACTGATTAAGCACTATTGTTGACTAGCTTTTCTGAATTTCTAACCACTCCACTATTGTTGTCTTTCTTTGTGGTAGATGTTAAGTGTTAGCTTATGTAATTTGTTTGATGCTATAGACTTATTATATAATGATGTCAAATATGATCGTGTATTGTTCTATCTCAATGGGTTCAATGAGTTAATTCCAAAGGAAGTGACCATAAGATGGAAAGGGCACTGATAGATTGGCTCACCTAAGATGAAAAGGTAATAATGTAATTGACAAACAGTTAGTTGGAAATTGCAAAGAAATAATGCAATTGACAAACAGTTAGTTGGAAATTGCAAACAAATAATGCAATTGACAAACAATTTGTTGTAAATTGTTCCATAGAATTGTAAAACTCATCCGTAATCTTGTAATTTCGTAATTTACAAGGATAAAGACATCTAGTACAATATTAAGGTAACTAGGAACATTATGAAAGTAAATTGGGTCCTTATACGTGTAAACACAAATGATTACATTATTAAGGTATCGTATTACTTTGTTTAGGACAGTCATGTTCCACAAGATTGTAAAATTCACCCTTAATCTTGTAATATCGTAATTTATAATTATAAAGATATGTAGTCTAATATTAAGGTAAAGTGGGAAATTTAGAAGGTAAATTGGGTCCTTATACTTGTAAACATGGATGTTTACAATATTAAGGTCTCGTATTACTCTATTTTGGATAGTTATGTTCCAGAAGATTGTAAAACTCATCCTTAATCTTGTAATATCGTAATTTACAAAGAGAAGGACGTCTAGTACAATATTAAGGTAACTAGGGACATTAGGAAAGTAAATCGAGTCCTTATACGTGTAAACACAAACGTTTACTATATTAAGGTCTTGTTTACTCGGTTTTGGACAGTTATGTTCCATATGATTGTAAAATGCATCCTTAATCTTGTAATATCGTAATTTACAAAGATAAAGACATGTAGTACAATATTAGGGTAAATGGGAACATTCGGAAGGTAAATTGGGTCCTTAGTATTGTAAACATGGATGTTTACAATATTAAGGTCTCGTATTACTCTATTTTGGATAGTTATGTTCCAGGAGATTGTAAAACTCATCCTTAATCTTGTAATATCGTAATTTACAAAGAGAAGGACGTCTAGTACAATATTAAGGTAACTAGAGACATTAGGAAAGTAAATTGAATCCTTATATGTGTAAACACAAACGTTTACTATATTAAGGTATTGTTTTACTTGGTTTTGGACAGTTATGTTCCATATAATTGTAAAATGCATCCTTAATCTTGTAATATCGTAATTTACAAAGATAAAGACATGTAGTACAATATTAGGGTCAAGGGGAACATTCAGAAGGTAAATTGGGTCCTTAGTATTGTAAACATGGATGTTTACAATATTAAGGTCTCGTATTACTCTATTTTGGATAGTTATGTTCCAGAAGATTGTAAAACTCATCCTTAATCTTGTAATATCGTAATTTACAAAGAGAAGGACGTCTAGTACAATATTAAGGTAACTAGGGGCATTAGGAAAGTACATTAAGTCCTTATACGTGTAAACACAAACGTCTACTATATTAAGGTCTTGTTTTACTCGGTTTTGGACAGTTATGTTCCATATGATTGTAAAATGCATCATTAATATTGTAATATCGTAATTTACAAAGATAAAGACATGTAGTACAATATTAGGGTAAATGGAAACATTCGGAAGGTAAATTGGGTCCTTAGTATTGTAAACATGGATGTTTACAATATTAAGGTCTCGTATTACTCTATTTTGGATAGTTATGTTCCAGGAGATTGTAAAACTCATCCTTAATCTTGTAATATCGTAATTTACGAAGAGAAGGACGTCTAGTACAATATTAAGGTAACTAGGGATATTAGGAAAGTAAATTGAGCCTTATATGTGTAAACACAAACGTTTACTATATTAAGATCTTGTTTTACTTGGTTTTGGACAGTTATGTTCCATATAATTGTAAAATGCATCCTTAATCTTGTAATATCGTAATTTACAAAGATAAAGACATGTAGTACAATATTAAGGTAAATGGGAACATTCGGAAGGTAAATTGGGTCCTTATACTTGTAAACTCGGATGTTTACAATACTAAGGTCTTGTATTACTCTTTTATGGATAGTTATGTTCCTGAAGATTGTAAAACTCATTCGTAATCTTGTAATATCGTAATTTACAAGGATAAAGACATCTAGTACAATATTAAGGTAACTAGGGATCTTAGGAAAGTAAATTAGGTCATTATACTTGTAAACTCAAATATTTACAATATTAAGGTCTCGTATTACTCTATTTTGGACATTTATGTTCCATAAGATTGTAAAATCCATCCTTAACCATTGTTTACTAGAATAAGGACCCAATTTACATCCCTAATGTCCACTATTACCAATCCTTTGTAATATGGATCCATATTCTTGTAAATATATGATTTACAACATTATGGATTTGGTGAACCCTAACATTGTAATCCATGAGCAAAACCTTGTAAATTGTTACCAAAAACTTATAAGTTACGAGTTTAGGGATTCTTTTTACAATGTTTTGGTACCCTCGTATCCCAAAATTGTAAAATCAGCCCTTAATCTTGTAAACCCTCATTTTACTAGAATAAGGACCCAATTTACATCCTCATGGTCCGGAGTTACCAATTCCTTGTAATGTGGATCCATATCCTTGTAAATGAGTATTTACAACATTATGGATTAGGTGAACCCTAATGTTGTAATCATGGTTCAAAAATTTGTAAACCGCTACCCAAATCTTGTAACTTATAAGTTTTAGTATCCTCTTACAATGTTATGGTATTCTCATATCCAAACTACTGTAAATCACTATCCAATCATATGTCAATTGCCAAACAGGAAGGGCATAATTGCATGACCCTTATGTAATTGCATTTTCAAAAAGTGGAAACTTGATAACTTGTATAACCGGTAACCAATTTTTTTTAAAATCTAGGAGCATCATAAAGGACAAATGGTGCATGGGTGCACCTGGTGCACTGTAGAAGATGCCCATCTTTTAAATCCCAACACATGTTTTGACTAAAAGTATGTGAAGTGGTATATACTCCGATTCCAAATTCCATGCGCCTGCCTGATATTTTGGACTTTAATGCTTTTCGAATATTCATTATGTTATGGCTCTCTGCTGACCACAAGATGTATTTCTTGGTTGCCAAGCCATGCCAACCTGATATCTTTGAAGTTGGAATGTCATTTAATGGCAGACACCAACTTTCAACATATGGTGACTTATTTTATATATTCTAAATTCTTAATAATGCCAATTTTCCTTTTTCTTTGTCATCACGCATATAAGTAGTCACTTTCTTCAACATTTCTTTGAGAAAGAAGAGGAAATCATGTGGACCAAAAAGACAAAAAAGGAGCTAGCAAATCACTAACACCTATACTTAAATAATAGAGTGATTAGTTTCAACTGTCTTATGTAAACACTAGACTTAAAAACTTTGGGAAGAAATACCTCAAATAGTAGTTTGAAATTGCTTGTGCTCTTACCCAAATGATAATTCATTTTTAGGAGAGAAATTCTCATGCGACAGGGATAGCACTTTTTGCTATTTCTAGCCAATAACGCAATGACACGTAGGATAATTTTTTCACATGTCATTGTGTTATTAGTTCGAGATAGCAAAATAGTGTTAATCCCCGTTATAGATAAGTTGTTTTTGCATTTTTAGACCATATTATGCAATACTGGGGTCCACTTACAACCGCGGAGTCGGAATATTTGAGCAAAGTGGGCCATAAATAGGGGTGAAACCAATTTTTTTTTTTTGCATGTGCCGTTCCAGCCAAAATGGTCAAAGAAACCACACAAAGTTGGAACTTGACAAAGTTAAGTGAAAGATGTCAGAATACAATGTGAAACCTAATCTGCGAACAATAACAACTGTTATTAGTGTTTACACCCAAAATAAACAGCCAATAAGGGCAAGACACGTGGAGGAAATTGGGCTTGGTCAGAGGCGCCCTCGGCACCCTACCTACCGATCTCTCCATTAGGGCAACGCCCTCTCCAGGAACACGTGGCGCGCTCCCAAGTGACGCCCACAGTCCCACATCGAAATTATCAACAAAATGCACACCTCCCAAGGCCTATAAAAGGAGGCCAACTATCCCAAAGTAGAGGTAATCAGAACTCACGGCATACAAGCCTATTGATCTGTCAGTTGAACTTTCTATTCCCGAACTTACTTAAGCATCGGAGAGCCTTCGGCCGGTACCACACCGGTGCCCTAGGTCTTACCGCGCGTTTGCTTTTATTGCAGATCGCACAGCCTACCGAAGCATCGAGTCTACCGAAGACACAAATTTACTAAGTTGACCCTCAAAGCCAGGAAACCACTTTTTGGCGTCAACAATTAGAACCCAAATTCGAAAATGAAAATAGAGGTATATAATTCATAGAACATTGCTACAATTTAATTAACCATTTAGATTTTTTATTTTTTATTTTTAAATCTCACTTTGTAATGTTAAACTGAATTATAAGAAAAAGAAAAGGCAATAAGATTTTTAATTAATTATAATTTTAAATTAACCCGTTGTTCTGTTAGATCAATGAAATATATAAGTTGACCAAAATTGATAACATATATAAACTACAAAAGGTAGGATTGACAAGAGAACTTTTGGCCAAAACTTACCACGCACAATATAGCCTTAAAACAGGAGAAAAACTTTGAATTTGCCTATCACGGCAGACAAACAAATATCAAACCCAAGAAATATTTAGGCCTTCCCATTGTAGGGTTGGAATATTGCTACTAAACAAGATAGAGTGGCTAAGGGTTGGAATAATAATTATTGTATGCAGACATGCTTAGTCAAGTTGGTTAGAGTGGATGTATTCCTCACTCTTCACCCGAATTCGATCCCTCTCCCATAGTTTAAATTAGATTAAAATAAAATATCACTTATATAAAAAAAAAATTATTATTATTGTAGTCTTTAGCCTCGTGACAAATGGATACTCCTTGAATATTGAGTCCAACTGTGTGGATCTTGGAAATTATTAGAGCCACAGGGAAGAGAATAAATTTAACTCTATATATGCACATTACAGGAAAAGAGAAGATAAGCTAACATAACCTTTTTTTCTTGATAAAGCCATCGAACTCACTCCCCATCAGGGACGTACCACAGTGGGGTCAATGGGGTCAAACGATCCCATGGACTCCATGAAACAAGTTAGAAGGTCCTCTTGACCTAACTGTGTGACCCTATGAATGGACTGAAGGAAAGGGTTGTTAGTGCGAGGAAGAAGAAGAAGCGAAGCGTGCATCTTTGTTTTTAAAACACGCTGGCCCGTTTTGGCCCAGCGCTTTTTGTTTTGGTAGTGATTATTATGTATAATTGTTTGGGCATGGCAGGAATGCAATCACAAAACAATCATTTTATATGCGATGCCAAAGTGACTTGGGGAGTTAAGGTTTGGGCATGGCAGGAATGGATAGCCATGGTCGGCACTCGGGACAGTAATTAAAGGGGTGGGTGGCATGTGATCAAAGTTAAAAAAAATGTTAAGGTAAGTTTGTTGTTTTTCATTTCTTAAATGATGAATGAGATATTGATCAAATAAGAAAATTGATGAATGAGATTTTGTCAATGGGAGCTGTTAGTGACAATAAAAAATGTCATCTCGCACTCATCGTTTGTAATTATATAAGGGAAAAATATATGATGATTTTTTTAAGCGCCAAAAACAGTTCCTTTTAATTATAATATGAAAATTAGAATAGAAAAGGTTGATATAGATCCAAATTTTTATTGAGGAGTTGAGTTTAATCATCAAATTTGATGACTTTGATCTAAATTCTTTGACTTTTGTGCCACATAGGATTACATTCATTTTTATATATATTATGATGTAATCTTTTTATTTTTTTATTTTTAAAATTATTTTTGTTCCAATGATGCCCTTATGACTTAAATCGGGTAATAGTGATTTATGTCATAATAATTAGCCATTTACAACGTAAACATTGAATAGAAAAGGCAAATACAGCATACGGGGGAAGCTATTTATATTGTTTGGCATTGATATAATTGATTGCTTGTTTCTTTTTTAGTTTGTCCATTAGGGGTGTATTCAATTGAGATTTTAAAAGACTATTTTGGGATAAAAAAGTCTTTTGGTATTCAATTAAGACTTTTAAATAATCTGAACAAGTCTTGTAGTATTCCATTAAGACTATTACCCTCCGTTTGGATGTGGGAAAACAACTCGGAATTTAGCTAAAAGTCGGGAATTTAAGAGGAGAAATTGACAATTCCCTTGTTTGGCAAATTAAGCCTAAAATTTATTAAATGATGTGTGAGACTTTTTAATGGGTGATATAAATACCAAACCTTATATCAAATCTCACCCTAACCTATGAGATTTTTCACATGGAATTTTTTTTTTCTCTAGAAAATATGAACTTACATGCACAAAAGGCTTCTCTCTTTGCTTCTCTTGTATGCGGGGTTTTGTCCAATCGTGCGAAGAGAAGTTTCTTGTAGTACCAAAGCCTCTTGAAGATGAGGCTCACTATGATGAGAAGGAAGACCTCTTTCTATTAAGTCATAGGAAATATCTTCGCCTAACGCCGTCCTTAAGTGAGTCATCAGACTCTGGAAATCGGGGAGGTTTTCAAGATTGGGTTAGTGCTCGGCCCAGTTGCTGAACTCCAATTTTCTCACTCTATCTCTAATGGCAGAGCAAATAGCTCTCCCTCTGCTCCTTCACCGCCCACCACAATTTTCTACACTACATATGTCCAGCCCACTTAAATTAAACCTATACAAACCTATCGAACATACCATCCCATCCTTCTGTGCAATTCTTCTCCTCCTCTGCAAAACAGACATAATCAACTTCTCTACAACCAGCCAGCAACTCCTCTCTGCAGCCACAGCCAGCAACTCCGCTCAACTTCTCAGCTGCCAACAACTTCTATTCTTGGCAACAACAAATATTCTTCTCATTCTCTCCTTTTTAATTATTTTATGCATCTTTAATTTGAATAGAAAATGTTCTAGGGTTTAATTAGGAATGAATTATAATTTGGAGATTTTGTTGAAATTAATTAGGGCTTTAATTTTAGGAATTTTGTTGAGATGTTTAATTTGTTGTTGGTATTGTTGAGATGTTTGATTTGTGTGTTGGTATTTTTGTTGACATGTTTGATTAAAATCATTTCTACATATTATTTATTTTATAGGTTATCTTTTGTTATGTTGGATGACAATCGGAACCCCAAGAAAATAAAGACCTTGTTGTCTTTTTTTATTTTATTTTTTATTTAAAAGAATGATGGGTCATCATCTAATAAAAATATCAATTATTTTGAATGTGATCCAAGAGTACATCATCTAATATGCAAATATTTGGTGAAGGAACAAGATAATGTGCGAAGAGCATATATTCTTTTAGGGCCATGTCAACCCGAGTTAGAAGATTATCCAAACTACTTAGAAGGGAAAATCTTACGTTGATTTAATAAAATTAAAAAGTGGTTTGGCCAATTCTCTTGGCTTGAGTATTCAGTTGCTAAGAACAAAGCATTTTGTTTCTCTTGTTCTATTTGATAGAAATCAATAATTTCCGGCCTTGTTTTCCTTGTTTCCTATCTACAGCAACAACGGAACGAGTATTAGGCCCAAATGGGATTGGGTCCTAACATGTGACTCTGATCGGTTCATAATTGTATATCATTTTGTACCCTTCTAGCTTATGATTTGGTTATGTTTTTGAGTTAAACTTGTGCTTTTAATCCTTTTTGTGTTTATCTTTCAGTTAATTGACATTTAGGTAACAATGATGACTTTGGATAGGAAATGATGCAATCCATGCATGTTAAGGCTTGATTTGGGTGAATGGAAGAAGGGCTTAAAGACAAACACATTTTGGCTACAACTCCTTTCCAGCCCAATTTCGTAGGTCAGCTTCTTGGCCTTGGATCAGCATGCTATGGGGCTTGGATGAGGTGAAGATCTTCATGAAACTTGTTCCAATGGGTGTCTAGTACAACATATCCAAATTTCAGCCCAATTGGACATTTGTGGAGTGCTCAGCCCACCCAACACTCAACCCTGCTCAGGAGGATTTGCAGCTGCCAGCTTTGTCATGTGCCTCCATGTGCCTCACCCATGCTGCAACTGACTTTGGATCCAACATAATGAGTGAAGTGGGGAGGCATTCCAGCTATGAAAGTCTAAAGGATCAAGTTGGTATATGCTGGAGTTATTATAGAGAAAGCATGTGCATGCATGTAAAGCATAAATGAAATGAAGTCAACTCCAGTCTCTGTTCGGCAGCCAAATTGTAAGGCCCAAAACGCATACTTCGACTGCTCCGATGGGAATACTTTCTTCATAGAAGTTGTTCCAATGGGTGTCGACTATAACATATCCAAATTTGAGCCCCATTGGATAAGTTTTGAAACCTCTGGCCTTCCTACACCAAGTCTGGTTCAGAAGACTCGTTTTTGTTCAACAACCAAAAGAAGACCACATGGGTTGGCAGCAAAAGGCAGCCACAATTGATCACCTTTGATCCCATGTGAAGAAAGCTTGAGGTGCAGCAAAAGAAGTATGGGATGGGATTGATTCCAACCACACTAACATAGACAAGATGAAGTGGGAGTTATGGGTTGTATTAAATGAGGAATGGTGGTGTTGGATTTCATCATGATGTTCCTCCCTCTTAGCCCTATAAATAGAGGAGTCTTCAAGCTACAAAATTCACTTCAGCCATCCTCCACACTTCCATCATCCAGAAATCATCCTCATACATTCCCACAACCCCAAACACTCAAGCAATCAACCCAATACTCTAAACTGCCCCAAAATCACCAAAACAGCTCCAGAAAACCTCCCTTCCATTTCCCTACGAATTTCCTCTTTCTCAGCCATCACCACTCACTCAAGCTCATCTCAAATCACCTCCATATCCTTCATACATCCTTCTAGACGTGGAGAAGCTCTTGGAGAAGCATTGGACACTACAAGAACTTCAGAAAAGGGTTTTTCTACTCTTATGGCATTCATTATGTTTTCCCATTTCTATTTTAGTTTCTTTTCCATTATGAGTAGCTAAATCCATAACTAGGGCTTCGATGTAACCTAACATGAATATTCTGGGTTTATAAGTTTGGAGTTTCAAGTTTGATTCATGATTCATGTTCTTATTCATTATGCTTATAAGTTAACATGCTTGTTTGAATGATTGATCACCATTAGAACTTGTTTGTTAACTATCTTGGTTTGAATTAAGAGTAGACACCATGCTTTAATTCGAATTGAACTATGAATAGGAAGAGTATGTATGGACATTCGACAACAGGGATTAGATACATGCTTGGTTGTTTAAATTGTTCTTCTATGCTTAATGGGTTCCTAATGCTTAATTTTAGGTTAGACAACAAATGATCAAATTAGGGAATTAGGAACACAAGGTTAGGACCAAACACCATGGCCTAATCATACTTTAGCTAGAATCAATCTTTGAATCTGAATTAGACTTGTTACTTGACTCCATATAACCCAGAATTGAATTGTTATGGTGATTCGAATGCCCTAGTCTCCAAATCTGTTTTCCAACTCTTAAAACCACTCTTTGTTACACTTGTTTATTTGCTTTCATTTGCAATTTCAGTTTGCTCACTTCCTTTCACAATCACAATCACAATCACTCTCACTTTAATTTCTGTTTTAGACTTAACTTCCTAACTTCTTGAATTCGGTAATCTACGTACATAACTAATTTGAACTTCTCAGTCTTCGTGGGTACGACCTCGTACTTGTCTTGCTATATTACTAATTGCCCCGTACAATTGCGAGTTAACATAATAATTAACAACAGACTCCAACAGCGACAAGCCCTGGTCCCACCACCACCTCTCCTCTCAAGGTCAGCATATCCTCCATTCCATTCTCGACCCACTATTTGATTCTTCTAAACTAGATGAGCAGCTTCTGGGTTTAGTTGAATTGCATAGAGATGAATTTGGTTCTAGGTTGGACTCTCTGTCTCTGGACGTCCTGGTTAAAGGTTTCGGATTTCACAAGAAATTTGACTTGGCAATAGATGTGTTTGAGTGGTTAAAGAAACGTGAAAATTGTGATTGAATTTTGAGTGGTTTAGTATTCTGAGAAAAGTGGGCAGGGTTTCTTCTGCAACTTCTTTGTTTTAGAGTTTGCATAAGGATGGGTTTGCGCTTGATGTTTATGCTTACACTTCTCTGATTACTGCTTGTTCTAGTAATGGGAGATATCACTACTACAAAAAAGGCAAAAGACGACGGGAATTCACCGTCGTGTATCCGGTTTTCAAACCGTCGTGAAATCGACCGACATCTTTTCCAAAATAAAACCATGACGATAAATCCCCATCGTTGTTATAACAAACAACGTCATTAATAAATAACAACCGACGTCTGTGTACTGAAAAATGAGCCAAAAAAATGGTCAAGGATAAGAATAGACGACCTATTTTAACAAACAAACGTCATTTAAAAGTCAACGCATGACATATTTTAACAAAACATGGCCGCAAGAGACTCATACCATGACGAAAACTAAAACTCACAACCGTTACATAAACCTTTCACGACACATGATCAAACAAGAAACGTGAAATACAGTTATGACGTCTTTAAATAAATAAAAGACGACGTTATTAACTCGTACTACGTCACCACTATTTATATAACCGTCGTGAAATATATTTTCCACTTCGTTTTTTCCAATAATATTGAATTGGAAATAGCGGTTAGGGTAATTACTTACGACACATGTATTTCTATAGACGACGTTATATTTTATGAACAACGTCGTCCACAAATAAAAGACAACCGTGTTTCAGAATTTATACGTCATCTTTAAAAACACAATCGTCATCTAATGTATTTTAAACGGCACAAATTTTCAGTCGATCGCCGTATAAATTTATATTAACGACATGATCTGAACATAAATGACATGGAAAATATGTTAGGGTCATGACGTACGACACATTTATTTCTACAGTCGACGTTGTATTTGATGGACAACGTCGTCATCATGTAAAAGACAGCCGTGCTTTGAAATTTATACGCCGTCTTTACCAAAATGGCAGTTGTCTAATCTATCTGAGACGACAAAGTTTGTCAGCCAATCACCGTGGAAAATATTTTTAACGACATAAGAATAAAAAAGAGACGCAGATATTCCCATATAACGTTGTTTTTGTAAAATAACGACGCCCAAATATTACTTTACGTCGAAAAATTTACCTCTGGATTTCAAATAACGTCGTGAATTGTTCTTTTCCCACTTTGTTTATGAGATAACAAGTGACGTGGTAAAATTTAAGACGACGATTTTTCAGTTGTTACGGACGAGTTCATGATCTAAGACGTCGTCTTTTGTAACGTTCTAGTTAGATATCTCGTCTTATAAGTTTTAGTATCCTCTTACAATGTTATGGTATTCTCATATCCAAACTACTGTAAATCACTATCCAATCATATGCCAATTGCCAAACAGGAAGGGCATAATTGCATGACCCTTATGTAATTGCATTTTCAAAAAGTGGAAACTTGATAACTTGTATAACCGGTAACCAATTTTTAAAAAAATCTAGGAGCATCATAAAGGACAAATGGTGCATGGGTGCACCTGGTGCACTGTAGAAGGTGCCCATCTTTTAAATCCCAACACATGTTTTGACTAAAAGTATGTGAAGTGGTATATACTCCGATTCCAAATTCCATGCGCCTGCCTGATATTTTGGACTTTAATGCTTTTCGAATATTCATTATGTTATGGCTCTCTGCTGACCACAAGATGTATTTCTTGGTTGCCAAGCCATGTGTTCGGTTCATTTTTACACATGATTTTTCATGTTATTCACCCACTATTTTGAGTTAGTTCTTGACATTTTATAGCTTTTTACTTCCTTTTTGTGTTTTCTTAGATTTTACCTTGGTTGGAATGAAAATGAGCTAAAAGTGCATTATTGGTTATAAACTTTGTTTTTGTTCATTTTCGTAGGTTAACTTCTTGGCCTGGGATCAGCATGCTCTGGTGCTCGGATGAGGTCATGATCTTCATGAGACTTGTTCCAATGGATGTTAACTACAACATATCCAAATTTGAGCTCCATTGGACAAGTATTGCCTATCCAACCAATCCAGCATGTCACCACAGCTCTGGAAATCCGATTTTGGCCAGCTTTCACCTCCTTTGTGTCATCTTAATTTCTTGTTACCATAACTCTTGGTAACAAGGAATTACCTTTGTAAAAGAGATATATTCTGAAGCATTTGGCATCTTTGTGAAGTCAAGGCTTCATCATGACAAAGGAGACAAAGGATGATGGGTGAAGATTTTGGAAATATAATACTAAAAGCAAAGCTGGAAAGGAGGAGAGAGGGAGGCAAAAGGGAAGTGCAATCTGATATTGGAGAGGTTTTTCAACGGGGGGGTATTGGATTCATTACATCATTCCACAATTGAAGAGCAGATTTTGGAGAGCTTGGAGCTAGGAGAAAGCCAAGGTGCAGCCAAGCAAAGTGGAGAAGAAAGCTTCCACCATTGATGACCTTGAAGCTTTCACAATTCTCTCAAAATCTGTAAACTCTTTCTAATTTTATTTTGAGTTTGTATTTGGAATAAGTATGAGCAACTAAACTCCATAGCTAGGGCTTAGGTTGAAGCCCTAAACATGATTACCTTATTATTTTGATGCTTGAGTGTATGAATTTCTAGATATTGTTGATGAATTCCAATTCACCAAATTAATCTATCCTTGATGTATGTTCTTCTTTGATTGATCACCTTTGAAAGCATGCTTCTTGAGATTGTTGGGATTATGTGTATCTTCATGTTATCCTAAGCAATAAATGGATGAAGTAAGAATCATCCATGTGAATTGGTTTTTTGAATACCTAATGTAAACACCATGCTATTAGGGTTCTTGTGATGTTCATATTCTCTTTGAACTTAATGGTTTTTTCTTGTAATTGAATCAAAGTACTAAGCACACCTAGATTCGATTATAGGGAAGACACAAGTATTGTAGCACTCGTACTGCACTTTACGTACATTAGAGAGAATCAATGCGTCTTGAGCCACTCGTACTGGTCTTGATTGCGAACATCTTCAACAACACGTTTAGAGTTCATCACTTGAGTATCCATGAACATTGGTAGAATTGTTTAGGGTGGATTCCGAAACCCTAGTGTTTGTTACATTTTAATTTCACAATTTGATAATTCATCTCTGCCATTCTCATTTAATTTCAAAGTCCATTTACTTTCATGCAATAGAAATAGGTCACTTCAAACAAATCAACCCCCCCCCCCCCCCCCCAAATGTGTGTGTGAGTTGCGTGTTTGACACGTTACGTGTCTTTGTTACTAAATTTGATCTGTTTCCGTAATTGTTTTGGACTTTTGGTCCGCGTTGTGTTCTTCCGTTGTCTGTGCTGAATCTAACCGTATAAAGAACGTGAATTTTGGACGTACGGTTGGAAAGTTATAGGCAAAACACTGGATAGAGGTCGAAACTGAAAAACTGTTAATGTATGAATTTTGATTAATTCTTTTGGCTTCCCTTGACATTTTTGTAATAGGACTTTTATATGTATTTATCAAGCTCAAGGATAGATTAAGATTAGCATCTCTAAGTGTTCTAAAATCTCATCTATCCTATTGATGTTCAAGCTATTTGACAAAGGTAAAATCATGCATTGCATATCATGCATTAAAACTGTTTTCATAAAAGTTGACTAGTCATCTTTGTTCAGTGCGATTTCCAGCTGATTAAATATCTGTTTTGTCCTATTCACTTTTCTCTCCCAGCTGCCATGTGTCAGTCTGACCTAAGGGAATCTTTTGTCTGTAAAGGCAAGTGCATTCCCAATTTGGAAGCCGTCTCTTTTGTGTGGAAGTTTTGGAAAGATTGGTTTGCCATCTTTCTCTTCTTCCTTCTCAAGAGTAAACCATTTGATTTCATCTATGAGTTTTTCTAATTGATTTCTTTTTGAAAAACTGCTTTTGAAATATGAATCTGCATCTAGCCTTTTAAATCATTCTCTCATATAGATCTAGATCGGATTCGTGACTGATTTCTTCAAGAGTATGGTTTCTTGAAGAAATTGGTCTTTCTCCCTTGAATCCAAAGTTTGGTTTCGTTTTGAGTTGGAGCTTGCAAGCTAGTGCCATGGGATGATCGAGCTGGAGTAGGAGCTGCCATTACCATGAAGAACTAAGCTTGGAGCTTTGCTAAGTTGGAGAAGAAGATTGCACAAAGGAGGTAAAGCTCATCTTCCTAAATAGATCTAGGTTTTGCTTGAGCTTACTTGTATTCCTTTGTAAGAATCTTTTTCTACTTAGTGGATTGCCTAGTCGGTTGATGACTCCCAGTTTTTCCCAATGGTGGGTTTCTGGGTAAACAAAACCTGTTTTGCATATCTGTAAATTTATCTGGGTTTCTGTTCTTGGTGGTTGACTAGTCATCTATATCTGCTGTTTGCTGTTTACTTGATATTGATGACTTCACACACTTTCACCATAGTTGTTGCTAGCACAGGGGATGCCTAGATTGATGGGTCCTTCTGAGTGCCTAGGTTGTCACTAGTAATCTTCTAGGACTGCAGGTACTCTGTGGCATACTCTGTGTGTTCTCTTGATTGTTGAGTTATTGTGTCTTGTTTGTTTAGTTAAATTTACCCCTCGTCACCTAAGTATCAATTTCAAAAACAGAGAAAACGAATCTGCCCAAAAACGACCGGTCGCTGTTCACGTCAAAATTTGAGTTTCGACTCTGCCCAAAAACGACCGGTCGCTTCTGCCTCACGACCGGTCGCTTTAGCACTGTTCATAGGTAATAAAAGGGTGATAAAAAGTGATGTTTGTGTTTTTCTTTAGACTTCTTGTGTTGTTTCATTTCTTTTACACTTCTTTACTCATTTCTAGTTTCCCTCTTTCATTTGTGCATTTGTGGTGTGTTAATTAAGTGTTCTCTTTGTACTCGAATTAGAACTTATAGGAAATCCTGGAGAAAATCCTAATGCACATATCCTAGACTTCGAGGAAGTGTGTTCCACAATAAAGATTGAAGGCATGAATAGTGACGAGATAAGAATGAGACTTTTCTCATTTAGTTTGAAGGATACAGCAAAGGAATGGCTTCACTATCTACCTCCAAATTCCATCACAACATGGACGGATCTTGCTTCAAAGTTCTTGCAACATTTTTTCCCAGCACAAAGGACAAATGAACTCCGAAGTCAGATTACAGGAATTCTGCAAAGGCCGGGAGAAAGCTTCCAGGATTATTGGGACCGTTTCAAGAAACTTCTAATCACTTGTCCGCATCATAACATACAAGCTTGGCTTCTAATGCAACACTTCTATGAAGGACTTTTTGAAGCGGACCAAAACAATGTGAATGCAGCTGCAGGAGGAACTATAATGACCAAGACTCCAACAGAAGTGCGAGCAATATTTGATCTTGTTGCTGCAAATGCTCGCCAATATAATTCAAGGCAAAGACCAGTCAGAAAAGGGGAATCCTATTATGTAAGTACCATTTCTAGTATGGAAGCTCAGATTGCAAACCTAACCAACATGGTGAAGAAATTGGCACCGGGATCATCCAAGGTTTGTGCATTTTGCTCCACAATTGGTCATGACACTGAGGATTGTCCCTTGGCACATGAGGAAGCAAATGCAGTGGGCTCATTTCAGAGAAATCAGTGGCCTAAGAATGATCCTTTCTCACAAACATACAATCCGGGGTGGAGAAATCATCCAAATTTCAGGTGGAGTGACAATTCGAATGTTCAACAAGGGCCAACTCAACCACCTCAAGGGCCAACTCACCCACCTCAAGGCCAACAACATACTCGCCCACCTCATGGTCAAATGCACTACTACAATCCACCACAACCACCACCTCAACCACAATCTACAGGAAAATCTTTGGAAGAACTTGTTGCTTCCATGGCTAGAAACACAGATAGTTTCATCACTGAGACAAAAAGCTACATGCAGAGGAATGACACCCACATGCAGAAAACGGATAAGGGCATTGCCAATCTAGAAAATCAAGTGGGACAAATTGCTACAGCTTTGAGTCAAAGGGAACCTGGTATGATGCCTAGCCAACCAGTGATTAATCCAACTGGGCGGGAGCATGTTCAAGCAGTTACCTTGAGAACTGGTAAGGTAATTGGTGAAATTGATGGTTCTAAAGATTTGATTCAAAATGTTGATGACATGCAGGTTGAACAAGTGACTGAGCCTAAAGGAAAGGATGAAAGCAACAAAGAGAAAGATAAGCAAGCAGCTTCTTCATCCGAGTGGATCCCAAAGCATGAACTTGCAAGAAGGGCAAGAAAGGAGAAGGTAAGTCGTGAACCTACTGACGAAGAAATCTTACGTGCTCCTTTTCCTCACAGGCTTATGAGTTCCAAAAAAATTCAACAAGCCAAGGAAATATTGGAAACCTTCAGAAAAGTGCAAGTCAATATTCCCCTCTTGGATGCAATCAAGCAAATTCCGAGTTATGCAAAGTTCTTGAAGGACCTTTGTACCAACAAGAGGAGATTCCAAGATCATGAAACGGTTGCACTAACGGAAGAAGCTTCTGCTGTTTTGCAAAGGAAGCTCCCTCCCAAATTAAAAGATCCAGGAAGTTTTACAATTCCTTGCATTATTGGAGATAAATTGTTTGACAAAGCTTTACTTGATTTATGTGCTTCAATTAATCTGATGCCTTATTCTGTTTTTGAAGCCCTTAACTTAGGTGATCTTAAACCAACTTCTGTCAGCATTCAATTGGCGGACCGATCAGTGAGATATCCAAGAGGAATCTTGGAAGATGTACTTGTGAAAGTAAATGATCTCATCTTACCAGCTGACTTTTTGGTGCTAGAAATGGAAGAAGCTCCTATTCCGGGTGCGGATCTTCCATTGATTCTTGGCCGCCCTTTCATGGCCACTGCAGATACTGTGATCAATGTTCGACAAGGAACATTGACAATGACAGTTCAAGGGGAAACAATAAAGTTCAAAGTATATGATGCCTTCGAACTCCCCAATGATGAACATGAATGTTTTCGTATTGATACATTGTGTCATATTGTGCAAAATACATTTAATAGTACTCATGGTACAGATTCATTAGAAAAGGTGTTGACACAAAATCCTCAAGTTGCTGATATTGTTGATAATGAGTTACTTGAGGCTGTGAAATTCCTTGATGCATGTCCAGCCATACCACGTAAGTACACTCCAAATTTTATACCTTTGCCAGTCAATACTGAAAAGCTTGTTCCTTCTCTTGACAGGGCACCCGAGTTAGAGCTCAAACCATTGCCATCCCACTTGAAGTATGTTTATTTAGGTAAAACAGAGACATTGCCCGTGATTATTGCTAGCAATCTCAATGTGGAAAATGAACAGAAGTTGATGCAAGTGTTAAGAGAACACAAGGGAGCAATTGGTTGGAGTATTGCGGACATCAAGGGAATAAGCCCAACAAGATGCATGCATAGAATTTTATTGGAAATTGATTCCAAACCCACAAAAGATGCTCAACGCAGGTTAAACCCAATCATGACAGAGGTAGTCCGAAAAGAAATTCTGAAGCTATTGGATGTGGGTATAATTTATCCTATTTCCGATAGCAAGTGGGTAAGCCCGGTCCAAGTGGTTCCTAAAAAGTCAGGAATAACTGTTGTAAGAAATGAGGAAAATGAACTTATTCCTTCTCGTGTCAAAACGGGATGGCGTGTTTGTATTGATTATAGAAAATTAAATACCGCCACCCGAAAAGATCATTTTCCATTACCATTCATTGACCAAATGCTTGAACGTCTTGCAGGTCACAGTTACTACTGCTTCTTGGATGGCTATTCAGGATACAACCAAATTGCCATCGCTCCTGAAGACCAACACAAGACGACATTCACATGTCCTTATGGTACCTTCGCCTACCGGCGTATGCCATTTGGATTGTGTAATGCCCCGGCCACCTTCCAACGATGCATGATGAGTATTTTCTCCGATATGGTAGAAAAATTTATTGAAGTATTCATGGATGATTTTAGTGTGTTTGGTCATTCATTTGATTCATGCCTTAACAACTTGTCTTTAGTTTTGCAAAGATGCCGGGAATGTAACTTAATTCTCAATTGGGAAAAGTGTCATTTCATGGTACAACAGGGAATTGTTTTAGGTCATGTGATTTCCAGTCAAGGCATTGAGGTTGACAGAGCCAAAGTAGATGTGATAAGCGGGTTGTCACCTCCCACATCAGTGAAAGAGATCCGATCCTTCTTAGGACATGCCGGGTTCTATAGAAGATTCATAAAAGATTTTTCTAAGATCTCTCGACCATTGTGTAGCTTGCTTGCCAAAGATGCAAATTTTGATTTTAATGATGAATGTTTGGCAGCTTTTCAAAGGCTCAAAACTCTTCTCACAACTGCACCTATCATTATGCCTCCAAATTGGAATTTACCTTTTGAATTAATGTGTGATGCATCTGATTTTGCAGTTGGAGCTGTATTGGGACAAAGAGTTGAGAAGAGATTACATGCCATATATTATGCAAGCCGTACCCTTAATGATGCTCAGTTGAACTATTCAACTACTGAGAAAGAGCTTTTAGCTGTAATTTTTGCATTAGAGAAATTTCGTTCGTATTTGATAGGCTCTAAAGTAATTGTTTTTACTGATCATGCAGCTTTGAAATATCTCTTGGCAAAGAAGGAAGCAAAACCAAGATTGATACGATGGGTTTTGTTGCTCCAAGAGTTTGATATAGAAATCAGAGATAAGAAGGGATCGGAGAATGTGGTAGCTGACCACCTTAGCCGATTGATCACTAACTCCAATACCGAAGAAGACACTCTTCCTCTTCGTGAATCCTTTCCTGATGAGCAACTTTTTGCATTACAAATTTCTGACCCATGGTATGCTGACATTATCAATTTTCTTGCTACAGGAAATATACCAAGGGACTTGTCAAGAGGTCAAAAGGACAAATTGCTGAAAACCACCAAGTCTTATGTGTGGGATGACCCATATTTGTGGAAGTATTGTTCGGACTCCGTGATTAGGCGATGTGTTCCCGAGACCGAATCTCAGTCCATACTCACATTCTGTCACTCGAACGCATGTGGTGGCCACTTTGGAGCCAAGAAGACAGCATTAAAAGTTTTGCAAAGTGGATTCTATTGGCCAAGCTTGTTCAAAGATGCCTCACAATTCTGTCTATCTTGTGATAGGTGTCAACGGATGGGTAACATTTCATCTCGAAATCAAATGCCTTTAAATCCAATTCTAATTGTTGAAATATTTGATGTATGGGGAATAGATTTCATGGGACCATTTCCTTCATCTTTTGGAAATCTATTTATTCTGCTTGCGGTTGATTATGTTTCAAAATGGGTGGAAGCAATTCCAACCAAGACTAATGATGTGAAAGTTGTTCTTAGCTTTCTTTGAGCCAATATCTTTTGTAGGTTTGGAACACCGAGGGCCATCATTAGTGATGGGGGATCCCATTTTTGCAACCGATCATTTGAGACCCTACTCAAAAAGTATGGCATAACTCATAAGGTGTCCACCCCTTATCACCCTCAAACTAGTGGACAAGTGGAGATTTCTAACAGAGAGGTGAAGCATATATTAGAGAAGACTGTTGGTCCTACTCGAAAGGATTGGTCTTTGCGCCTTAACGATGCTCTCTGGGCCTACTGAACTGCTTACAAAACTCCAATCGGTATGTCTCCATTTCGCTTAATCTTTGGTAAACCTTGTCATTTACCTGTCGAGCTTGAACACAGGGCCCTTTGGGCAATTAAGAAGTACAACTTCGACATGAAGGAAGCAGGAAATATCAGAAGGTTACAACTGAGCGAACTGGACAAGCTTCGCAATGATGCTTATGAGAACGCAAAAATTTACAAGGAAAAAACAAAGGCGTTTCATGATAGGCATATCATTAGGAAGTCGTTTGAAATAGGGCAAAGAGTATTACTCTTTACCTCTAAGTTCAAGCTTTTTCCAGGTAAGCTTCGATCCCGTTGGACGGGCCCGTATATTATTACTAATGTCTACCCCTATGGTGCAGTTGATATCCGACATATTAGCACGGGAAATGAATTGAAGGTTAATGGGCATAGGTTGAAAGTCTACCACGAAAATGCTTTGCATCAAGAAGATGAAGTGCTCCACTTCATTGATGTACCTGCTGGGATGCAACACTGAGTTGGGAAGGTAAGTCCCTAAAAAAAGAAGAAAAAAAAAAAAAAAAAAAAAAAAAAAGGAAAACGACCAGTCGTACATGTCTTGCGACCGGTCGCGAGTCGTGCAAATAAAATTTTTTTAGCTTCTGCCTACAAACGACCGGTCGCTCATTTGGTATTTTAAAAATTTTTGAATCTGTGAAGAAACGACCGGTCGCTTTTCACTTGCGACCGGTCGCTCTTCGCGCAATTCTCTTATTTTGAATCTGTTTCAAAACGACCGGTCGCTTTGCACTTGCGACCGGTCGCTCGTTGCGATTTTAATTTTATTTTTCTACAACCACCTATGTTTTTCTTCTTTTCCCTCTTGTCTCTTCTCACATTTTTCCCTCAAGTATTTCATCAATTCTTGAGAGATTTGCAGTTAGGGTTCCAAGCCAACCAAGGTAAATTTTCGTTTTTTTTTTTTTTTTTTTTTTTTTTCTTGTTCTTTCTCTTTGATTTTCTAACTCTAATTGTTTTTCTTATTACTTTTTCTTGTTTCTAACTTGTTTTTTTTTTCTTTTGAATTGTGGCATATTTGTGCATAATTGTGGTTAATATTCTGGCGTTGTGGTTAATTTTTGGTATAATTGTGGCATATTATAAGTTTGGGAAGTGTTTTCAATTCATTAATGCACAATCAGAAATTGGGCGTGAATGCTTCTTCATTTCATAACATGTGATTACATACACCTAGTGAAATTGCGTACATTAAATTCCTAATCACATGTTCATTGTTGCATTCTGCGCCCCCAGAGGCTTCTGCTAATTGCCTCTGTCTGTTCTTGCTTGTAGAATCTGCAGCAGCTCTACATGATCTTCGTTCCTTTTCTGCAGCATCTCTACATGCTGGTTGGCGCTGTAGAGCCGCTTCTGCAGGTCCGCCACCAGAGCTTTCAGGGCCGCCACCTCCTCACTCAGTGCCCCGCACTCTCGTGTTCTCGCCAGTAGGCGCATGCCCAAATTTGTGGCCGAGACCGCGTTGAGCACGGTTAGATTGTGGGACTCGTCCACTGCCATCTGGTCAGACCTCTGCGCCACATGCAGATGATCTGCAACTGTGAGTCTGCTGACAGTCATGCCCTCCGGCATTACTGCCCTTCGCGGCACCACCTCAGAGAAGTTTGAGGCCGAGCCATGATGGTATGAGGAGTTTGGGAAGATAGGGTTTGGAGGAGCCCGTGTCTGGGCATTTGGTGGTGCAAGGGACAACTCAAGGTTAAGGTCATCAACAAGAATATCTGGGGATGCCATTGATTTTTCTGTCTGGGCTTTTTGATGGTTTTTCTTGAGTTTGCAGGTTGAAATGCAGGATGCTCCTTCTTTCAACTGAGAAGTGGTTTAAATAGACATATGCTCATAAGGGAGCCGACACCACTTTGCATTTCCTGCGCAATTTGCGGTTGCGTCCAATTAAAAGGGGAAGCATTTCTACTTTCGCTTTGCTTTCTTTTCCTCCCTGTTTTCTGGTGCATTATGTTTTGATTTCTTTTCAGTTTGTCGTTTTTGTTTTATTTCAGTTGGGGAAGTGTGATTTGTGTCTTTTTCGTTTGTCGCATTCCTTTTATTCCGGTTTGGGGAAGTGCGTTTTGTTTTTCTTCTTTGTCTTTTGCAACTTTCTTTTCTTTTTATTTCCGGAAACGAGAAATTTAAAATTTAAAAAATAAAATAAAATAAAATACACGGAAAGGGCAAAGACAACCAGGCACACCACTAATACATTAGAAATTATTCTTTCACAGTGCTCGGTGTCTCGGCCATTGGACCTTTGAGTTTAGCCCTATAGCTATCCTCTTCCGGGGCTTCACGCACAGCCTCTTGGGGCTCATCACTCGAGCTCCCAAAGATCGCACTCTTAGCTTGAGCGTACCTACTTTCGCGATCTGTTTTCTTGCGTTTACCCGGTTGGTCCAGGTCCTCCAGCTGCTTTCTCATGTCATGGGCATAAACACTTACCATCTTTGAGAGATTTTGGTTCTCTTCCCGCAACGCCTCCAGCTGGTGTCGATTCACCTCCACTATCCTTGCTCTTTCCCTTTTTAAACTTTTAATAATACTCTGGCACTCTTCCACCATACTTCGCTCCGCCACCAACTGACCTCTTAGCACCTCCACCTCATGGGACTTCGCAAGTAGGCGATGACCCACACTTGCGACTGTTGCGGTGCTTTGCACGCTTAGTGCCAGAGCATCGCTCACGACCCGGTTGTCATCCCTTGATCCCAGCACCCGTATATCCTTGGGAGTCACTAGATTTTTAGCAACTCCAAGGGCAACATCGTTGTCCAGCAGAATCGAGTCATTCACTGTCACGTGCCCCCGTGCGGAGGCAAAGTAGGGCATCCACACTGGTGCCACTGCTTGGCCCCGAGTCTGAGTCGGTGGAGCTAGGTTGAGATCCAACGAGAATGGGTAGGAAGAGGCCATTTGAACTTTCTTTTCTTTTGTCTTTCTTTTCTCTTTGGTGTGTTTCTGAGTCTGTGTGTTTTTCCCCCTATTTCTCTTCCTCTTTTATAGACTTAGTCTGCTTAAACCTAGCCACTGTGCTTCTGCGTGTTGCGCGGCCCTTACGGCCTATCCCCCTTTGTTAGCTCACCCGTTCCCCAACCCCTTTAATTGCATTTCTGCCTTTCAGCGCTTTCAAGAAACAAAAGTCGTCTCGCCTTCCTACGAAGCCAATAATTCTGGCTTGGGAATGTGAGAGGGACCTCTGCACGAGACACGTCCCTCGCTTGGTTGCCCGTGACTCACAGGTCCCGAGACATCAGGGCCCACTTTTTCTATTTTTCTGAGTTCTCGCTCTTTGTGCTTCTGACTTAGTTTCTTTGTTTTATTTACTTTCTTCGCTTTTGGGCTTCCGTTTGGGTTGGGCTTTCATTTTAGTTTGTGCGTTTCTTTGGGTTGGGTTTCTGCATGTCTGAGACTGTTGTTAGGGCTTACTGTTTTATTTGTTTATATGTTTGGTTTCGTTTTTGTTTTGTTTTGCAACTGTGTTGTAGTTTTATTACTTGTTTGTTTGTTGTTAATTATTTCATTGCTTTTATCCCTTTATTTCTTGTTATAACGTTGTTGATGCCTAAATTCTTTAACATTGAGGACAATGTTTATTTCTAAGTTTGGGAAGGGATAGCAAGTCTTTTTCGTTTCGCTTAAATTCTTGCTTTAATTTGTTCTGTTTTCTTTTCAGTTTTGAGTCTTTTTGTTTTCAAGTCACTTTCCGGACATATATGATGAGATTGTGATGAATGTTTACATGACTTGATTGAAAATTTTGTATAAAAAAAAAAAAATTTTAAAAAAAATTTTAAAAATAAAAAATAAAAAATTGTTATTCACTAAATGGCATCGTTCTAGCATGATATGTTTGAAACCCTCTACGCACTTGCCATTTGTTTCATAATTATCTAGTTGAGGGACTTGCATGATCCAAAGAATTGTATCAAGCATGAATTAGACTTGTATAACCATATAATGTGAGCTTTGAGCCTTGTGCTTCAATTCATGAGTGTTATACACATATTCTACTTTTCTTGTCATCTGAGTTGTTGTTTGATCTCATTATTCATTGATTTGGTTGAGCACTTAAAAGTCACTCATTCTTGTGCAATTTGATTACATGACATTTGAGAAATGATATTAAGGCCCTCTTTGGACCGTTTGTGCCTTTCAAGCTAACCCTATGCATGCTTAAGCATGATTTTCCATTGTTAACCACCTTGAGCCTATATGTATGCCTTTTCTTTCAAGTAACCAATTATTACTTCTAGCCTTAGACTGAAAAACAAGAATTTACCTTTCTAAGGAACTCGTGAGCTTTAATTTAGATGTGTTTTTCATGCTAAGTTTGGGAAGGGTTATTACATTCTATAAAAAAAAAAAAAAAAAAGTACTTCACTCAAAGGGTGAAAGAAAAGAGAAAAGTTGTGGTTAAGTGGCAATGGTTTCAAATTCAATTCCATGTTTCTTGGTTGTTCGAATGGAAGGAAGGAGTGTGAATCATAATTAGTGGAGGTATAAGGCTTTGTGGTCTATTTGATCACCAAAAAATGAGTGAAAATCTCAAGCGTGATGTTTCAAAGTCTTTTAGTCAACGATTATATGCTCTTACATTGTGAGTTCCTTGGACTTTGTTGTATCCATATCCTTCATTTCTTACTCACCTTGCACCCTTAGCCCCATTACAACCTATAATAAAGACCTAAATTGATCCTAAATGTCATGTAGTTGATTTGCACACATTTTTCAGCTTTTAAGTGTTTAGCATCCTTCTTGAGATCATATTCATGCATGTTTTTCATCTTGCTAATTTTGAGTTAAGTCCCTTATGGTTTAACTTTATTCTCATATTTACTATTGAGTGATGCATTGTAACCCTCTTCCGAGTGATTCATTTGTGAGAGGACAACTTTGGTGAGATTTGAAGTTACATTTGTGCTTGGTATGATTTTTGAAGTTGTGTGAAAACTGAAATTGGAGAATGAGTTTCATTTGGCCATCACACTACTACACTTGAGCATGTTGTGTTCTGAACTTTGCCGCCTTGTGACTAATGTCTAAACTGAGTTTTTCTTGTGAAAACTTTTGAGTCGTTTGCATGAGTCGCTCTCTCTTTGGAAAGTGTTCGGAAAGTTTGTTTCGAGTCTTGTTTTAGTTTCTGTTTTGCTCGAGGACTAGCAAAAGATAAGTTTGGGAAGTTTGTTCGGTTCATTTTTACACATGATTTTTCATGTTATTCACCCACTATTTTGAGTTAGTTCTTGACATTTTATAGCTTTTTACTTCCTTTTTGTGTTTTCTTAGATTTTACCTTGGTTGGAATGAAAATGAGCTAAAAGTGCATTATTGGTTATAAACTTTGTTTTTGTTCATTTTCGTAGGTCAACTTCTTGGCCTGGGATCAGCATGCTCTGGTACTCGGATGAGGTCATGATCTTCATGAGACTTGTTCCAATGGATGTTAACTACAACATATCCAAATTTGAGCTCCATTGGACAAGTATTACCTATCCAACCAATCCAGCATGTCACCACAGCTCTGGAAATCCGATTTTGGCCAGCTTTCACCTCCTTTGTGTCATCTTAATTTCTTGTTACCATAACTCTTGGTAACAAGGAATTACCTTTGTAAAAAAGATATATTCTGAAGCATTTGACATCTTTGTGAAGTCAAGGCTTCATCATGACAAAGGAGACAAAGGATGATGGGTGAAGATTTTGGAAATATAATACTAAAAGCAAAGCTGGAAAGGAGGAGAGAGGGAGGCAAAAGGGAAGTGCAATCTGATATTGGAGAGGTTTTTCAACGGGGGTATTGGATTCATTACATCATTCCACAATTGAAGAGCAGATTTTGGAGAGCTTGGAGCTAGGAGAAAGCCAAGGTGCAGCCAAGCAAAGTGGAGAAGAAAGCTTCCACCATTGATGACCTTGAAGCTTTCACAATTCTCTCAAAATCTGTAAACTCTTTCTAATTTTATTTTGAGTTTGTATTTGGAATAAGTATGAGCAACTAAACTCCATAGCTAGGGCTTAGGTTGAAGCCCTAAACATGATTACCTTATTGTTTTGATGCTTGAGTGTATGAATTTCTAGATATTGTTGATGAATTCCAATTCACCAAATTAATCTATCCTTGATGTATGTTCTTCTTTGATTGATCACCTTTGAAAGCATGCTTCTTGAGATTGTTGGGATTATGTGTATCTTCATGTTATCCTAAGCAATAAATGGATGAAGTAAGAATCATCCATGTGAATTGGTTTCTTGAATACCTAATGTAAACACCATGCTATTAGGGTTCTTGTGATGTTCATATTCTCTTTGAACTTAATGGTTTTTTCTTGTAATTGAATCAAAGTACTAAGCACACCTAGATTCGATTATAGGGAAGACACAAGTATTGTAGCACTCGTACTGCACTTTACGTACATTAGAGAGAATCAATGCGTCTTGAGCCACTCGTACTGGTCTTGATTGCGAACATCTTCAACAACACGTTTAGAGTTCATCACTTGAGTATCCATGAACATTGGTAGAATTGTTTAGGGTGGATTCCGAAACCCTAGTGTTTGTTACATTTTAATTTCACAATTTGATAATCATCTCTGCCATTCTCATTTAATTTCAAAGTCCATTTACTTTCATGCAATAGAAATAGGTCACTTCAAACAAATCAAACCCCCCCCCCCAATGTGTTACGTGTCTTTGTTACTAAATTTTATCTGTTTCCGTAATTGTTTTGAACTTTTGGTCCGCTTTGTGTTCTTCCATTTTCTGTTCTTTGTTACTAAATTTTATCTGTTTCCGTAATTGTTTTGAACTTTTGGTCCGCTTTGTGTTCTTCCATTTTCTGTGCTGAATCCAACCGTATAAAGAACTTGAATTTTGGACGTACGGTTGGAAAGTTATAGGCAAAACACTGGACAGAAGTCGAAACTGAAAAACAGAGAAAACGAATCTGCCGAAAAACGACCGGTCGCTTTTACCTGACGACCGGTCGCTTTTCACGTCAAAATTTGAGTTTCGACTCTGCCCAAAAACGACCGGTCGCTTCTGCCTCACGACCGGTCGCTTTAGCACTGTTCATAGGTGATAAAAGGGTGATAAAAAGTGTTGTTTGTGTTTTTCTTTAGTTTTCTTGTGTTGTTTCATTTCTTTTACACTTCTTTACTCATTTCTAGTTTCCCTCTTTCATTTGTGCATTTGTGGTGTGTTAATTAAGTGTTCTCTTTGTACTCGAATTAGAACTTATAGGAAACCGACAAGTTCTTCGTGGGATCGACCCCGTACTTACATAATCTATACTTCGATAGATTCGTGCACTTGCGGGTATTTTTAATTGGTTTTTTGCACATTAATTTGTGTCCTTTTAGGAATGCAACACCATGCCAACCTGATACGATATCTTTGAAGTTGGAATGTCATTTAATGGCAGACACCAACTTTCAACATATGGTGACTTATTTTTTATATTCTAAATTCGTAATAATGCCAATTATCCTTTTCCTTTGTCATCACGCATATAAGTAGTTACTTTCATTCAACATATTTTTTTTAGAAAGAAGAGGAAATCATTTGGACCAAAAAGACAAAAAAAGGAGGTGCTAGCAAATCACTAACACCTATACTTAAATAATAAAGTGATTAGTTTCAACTATCTTATGTAGACACTAGACTTTAAAACTTTAGGAAGAAATACCTCAAATAGTAGTTTGAAATTGCTTGTGCTTTTACCCAAATGATAATTCATTTTTAGGAGAGAAATTCTCATGCGACAGGAATAACACTTTTTGCTATATCCAGCCAATAACGCAATGACACGTAGGATAATGTTTCCACGTGTCATTATGTTATTAATTCGGAATAGCAAAACAGTGTTAATCCCCGTTATAGATAAATTTTTGTTCGCATTTTTTGACCATATTATGCAATATTGGGGTCCACTTACAACTGCGGACTCAGAAAATTTGAGCAATGTGGGCCATAAATAAGGGGGAAACCAAATTTTTTTTGCATGTGTCGTTCCAGCCAAAATGGTCAAAGAAACGACACAAAGTCGAAACTTGACAAAATTAAGTGAAAGATGTCAAAATACAATGCGAAACCTAATCTGCGAACGATAACAACTATTATTAGAATTAGAACTCATATTCGAAAATGAAAATAGAGGTATATAATTCATAGAACATTGCTACAATTTAATTAACCATTTAGATTTTTTTTATATTTAAAATCTCACTTTGTAATGTTAAAATGAATTATAAGAAAAAGAAAAGGCAATAAGATTTTTAATTAATTATAATTTTAAATTAACCCGTTGTTCTGTTAGATCAATGAAATATATAAGTTGACCAAAATTGATGACATATATAAACTACAACAGGTAGGATTGACAAGAGAACTTTTGGCCAAATAACTTACCACGCACAATATAGCCTTGAAACAAGAGAAAAACTTTGAATTTGCCTATCACGGCAGACAAACAAATATCAAACCCAAGAAATATTTGGCCTTCCCATTGTAGGGTTGGAATATTGCTACTAAACAAGATAGAGTGGCTAGGGTTGGAATAATAATTATTGTATGCAGACGTGCTTAGTCAAGTTGGCTAGAGTGGATGTGCTCCTCACTCTGCACCCTAGTTCGATATCTCTCCCATAGTTTAAATTATATTAAAATAGAACATCACTTATATAAAAAAATAATTACTATACAAAAAAAGGGAGCCTCGTGTTGTATTGTTAATTGACACAAATTAATGTGCAAACAACCAATTAAAAATATCCGCAAGTGCACGAATCTATTGAGGTATAGATTATGTAAGTACGGGGTCGATCCCACGAAGAACTGTTGGCTTCCTACATTTTCTAATTTGAGTATGTAAAGAACACTTATTTAACACACCACACATGCACAAAAAAAAATTGGAAACTAAAAATGAGTAAAGAAAGGTAAAAGAAAAGAAACAAAATAAGAAACCAAAGAAAAACACAAACAACATTTTCTAATTTGAGTACGTAAAGAACACTTATTTAACACACCACACATGCACAAAAAAAATTGGAAACTAAAAATGAGTAAAGAAAGGTAAAAGAAAAGAAACAAAATAAGAAACCAAAGAAAAACACAAACAACACTTTCTATCACCCTTTTATCACCACTGTATCACCTGTGAACAGTGCGTGAACAATGGCTGGCGACCGGTCTTGAATAGTGACGACCGGTCATTTTCTGGCAGATTGGCTGGAGACCGGTCTTCTGAACAGTAATGACAGGTCGTTTTTTGGCAGATTCGTTTTCTTTGTTTTTCAGTTTCGACCTCTGTCCAGTTTTTGACCTATAATGCGGACCAAAAGTCAAAAACAGTTACAGAAATAAATAGAATTCAATGAAGAAAACACACAACGTTTCCAACAACACAAACACACACATTTGGGGGGGGGGGGGGGGGATTGAGTTGATTTGAGTGACCTATTTCTAATGCTTGAATGTAAATGAACTCTAATTTAAACAAGAATGACAAGAATGAAAATCAAAATGTGAAATTAAATTATAACAAACACTAGGGTTTCAGAATCCACCCTAAACAATTCTACCAATATTCATGGATACTCAAGTAATGAACTTTAAACATATTGATGACGATGTTCGCAATCAAGACTGGGACTAGTGGCTCAAGACGCATTGGTTCTCTCTAATATACGTAAAGTGCAGGGCTAGTGCTACAATACTTGTGCCTTCCCTATAACCAAATCTAGGTGTGCTTAGTATTTCAATTTAATTACAAGAAAAACCCATTAAGTTCAAAGAGAATATGAACATCACAAGAACCCTAATAGCATGATGTTTACATTAGGTGTTCAAGAAACCAATTCACATGGATGATTCTTACTTCAACCATTTATTGCTTAGGAAAACATGAAGAAACACATAATCCCAACAACCTCAAAAAGCATGCTTTCAAAGGTAATCAATCAAATGAAAACATACATCAATGATAGATTATTTTAGTGAAGAGGAATTCATCAATTGTTGTCAAGAAACGAATTCACATGATGCTCACTTAAACAAGTTCAATCATTTGTTGCTAATTAGAAATTATGTTATTGGGTATCTTACACAACTTCTCAACTTTAGCTACATGCATACAACCTAAGGTGATTAATCAAAGGAAGCAAACACATATCATAAGATTCAATTAGTGAATGGGATTCATCAACAACATCTAAAAATTCATACACTCAAAGCATCAAAACAATAAGGTATTCATGTTTAGGGCTTCAACCTAAGCCCTAGCTATGGAGTTTAGTTCCTCATACTTATTTCAAATACAAACTCAAAACAAAACTAGAAAGAGTTTATAGATTTTGTGAAAATGGGAGCTCAAGGTCTTCAATGGTGGAAATCTCTTCCACTTCTTGCTTTGTTGCCCTTGTCTTCCTCCTTGAGCTCCCTAGCTCTAAGCTCCCAAAAATCTCTGCAAAGTTGTAGAATGATAGAATTGATTTTGTTGAGGCCCAAAAAATCCACGGTTCGGCCCAAATAAATTCTCGGCCCAATGCAATACCTTACCGAGGAGAAGCCCGATTAGGGCACGCGAAAGTTCATCATACGCGCTTGCACACATGCCACGCAAAGCAAATAAGCAACACGTCGCGCTACAAGCTTAAGTGGGCCCAAGCCACTCAAATGTCGGGGCTTGCTTGAGTGGATTGTGGTATGGATGGTAATAAATCAACATGAGGCCCATTGATGGGCCGAGAAATGGAAGCCCCGAGTCGCTTGGGAGCCTCAGGGCTCAAGCCCATTTCTTAGGCCCAAACATGTGGGTGAGCACAAGAGGAAGAAATAGCCCAGTCAAAATAGCCTATGAACCTTACCAAAAGCCCAAACGTTTAATGAAAATAGCCCAATCAAAAAGTAGCCTATTGACTCAACCAAAAAGCCCACTTACTTAATGAGCCATCTTGGCCCATACAATTACCCCAGCTGGCTAGGAGAACAAAAGCCACGAAGGGGAAGGTCTGAAGGTTTATTGAATAAAGCTGCTGGAGGTTCCAGCACATGGGGGAGCAAGTTCCAAGCAAAAATCCTTCAAGGAACCAAGGGATATTAGCACGCAAGGAGGGATGCCATCCCTTGAACCAGCATACGAACCCAGTTTCTTTCCTTCATCAAATTTGGCCATGGAAAAAGGAAGAAAGAAGAGAAAGAAGATGGGTGAAAATAGAGGCTTTCCTCTGAAGCAGCCAAGGGAGGGAGCCTTGAGCCCCCAAAAGTCTTTGATTTTGTGGGATTGGGCAGAGCTAATTGTTGCCACCATAAGGTAAGTCAAGAGGGAGGAGAAGAAAGAAGGAGGAAAGCTTAGCTAGATTGGGAGGAAACCATTAGGGTTTCTTGGAGAAGAGCAAATCCCAGCAGCTATAAATAGGACCCCTCTCTACCCAACACAACACACTTGGGAGAGCAAGCTTCCTCTCCTACCTGCAAGCTCAGTAATTTTCGTGCTTTGCTGGTCTATCACCCTTATTTCCCTTTTTTTCCTCTTCTGGCAGGCTGCTCAGAGTCACCGACGAGCTGCCGGAAGTGATACTCAAGTCACCCATTTCTCTCTTTCCCTCAATCTCAACCAAACCTCTCTGCAAAACCCTTTCCTCTCCGACCTTAATACCCCATCTTTCCCCTAGAAACACTTAATTTTCCCTCAGTGCTAAACTCATGTTGATTTTGCTTCCATGCCACATGCCTCTCATGCCAAGCCCAAGATTTTATCTGTAAGCATGAAGAAATTATCTGTAAGTTGCTATTGTTTTGGTTGGTGAAGGTAACCAAAATACTTCCTAAGGCCCTGCTGCCATTTCGAAGCATTTTGGGGCTTAATTTTCGAATTCAGACAAAGGGAACAATTTCATCAGCTAAGCCCACCTGCCGCCGGAAGAAAAAGACCCCTACAGATTTCAGATTCCAATGGTTGCCTCCTTCTTTGCTCCCTTCTCCTTGCTTTTCAGCTTTACTTTTAATATAAAACTACCACCTTTGTTAAAGCCTTAGCCTTTGTCCGCTTGCCATGATGGGGTTCTTTTGTTCTTGTCTTCTCAAAGATGCTCTTTGTTTCAGAAAATATCTCTCAACCAAAGTAATTTCTTGTTACCAAATGGTATGGTAACAAGAAGAATCAAGATGACACTTATGGAGGTAAAAACTGGAGCAAGACAATTCTCTAGAGCTGCTGTAACATGTAGGATCGGTTGGATAGGCTATACTTGTCCAATGGATCTCAAATTTGGATATGTTGTAGTTAACATCTATTGGAACAAGTTTCATGAAGATCTTCACCTCATCCGAGCACTGGAGCATGTTGATCCAAGGCCAAGAAATTGACCTACGAAACTGAACAAAATCAGAATTTATAACCAATAATGCACTTTTAGCTCATTTCCATTCTAACCAAAGTAAAACCTATGAAAACACAAAAAAGAAGTAAAAAGCTATAAAATATCAAGAACTAACTCAAAATATTAGGTGAATAACATGATAAATCATGTGTAAAATGAACCGAACACCTCGTGACAAATGGATACTCCTTGAATATTGAGTCCAACTGTGTGGACCTTGGAAATGATCAGAGCCACGAGGAAGAGAATAAATTTAACTCTATATATGCACATTACAGGAAAAGAGAAGATAAACTAACCGAACCTTTTTTTCTTGATAAAGCCATCGAACTCACTCACCATAAGGGACGGATCCACAGTGGGGTCAATGGGGTCAAACGATCCTATGGACTCCATGAAAACAAGCTAGAATGTCCTCTTGACCTGACTGTGTGACCCCATGAATGGATTGAAAGAAATGGTTGCTGGTGTGAGGAAGAAGAAGAAGCGCAGTGTGTGTGTGTGTGTGTGTGTGTTTGTTTTTTTTATAAAAAAAACACGCTAGGCAAAACGGTGTCGTTTTGGCCCAGCGTTTATTATTTTTTTAAAATACCCTGGCCAAAACGACGTTGTTTTGGCTCAACAGTTAATTTTTTTTATTTTAAAAACACGCTAGCCAAATGGCGTCGTTTTGGCACATTGTTTTTTTTTTTTTTTTTTTGTAGTGATTATTATGTAAAATTGTTTGGGCATGGCAGGAATGTAATCACAAAACAATCATTTAATATGCGATGCCAAAGTGACTTGGGGAGTTAAGGTTTGGGCATGGCAGGAATGGACAGACATGGTCGGCACCGGGTGGGTGGCATGTGATCAAAGTTAACAAAACTGTTAAGGTAAGTTTGTTGTTTTTCATTTTTTAAATGACGAATGAGATATTGATCAAATAAGAAAATTGATAAATGAGATTTTGTCAATGGGAGCTGTTAGTGACAATCAAAAATGTCATATTGCACTCATCGTTTGTAATTATATAAGGGGAAAATATATGATGATCCTTTTAAGCGCCAAAAACAGTTCCTTCTAATTATAATATGAAAATTAGAATAGAAAAAGTTGATATAGATCTAAATTCTCATTAAGGAGTTGGGTTTGATCATCAGATTTGATGACTTTGATCTAAATCCTTTGACATTTGTGCCACATAGGATTACATTCCTTTTTATATATATTCTGATCTAATCTTTTTATTTTTTTATTTTTAAAATTATTTTTGTTCCAATGATGCCCTTATGACTTAAATCGAGTAATATTGATTTATGTCATAATAATTAGCCATTTACAACGTTTGGCATTGAATAGAAAAGGCAAATACAACAGACGGGGGAAGCTATTTATATCGTTTGACATTGATATAATTGATTGCTTGTTTCTTTTTTAGTTTGTCCATTAGGGGTGCATTCAATTGAGATTTTAAAAGATTATTTTGGGATAAAAAAAGTCTTTTGGTATTCAATTAAGACTTTCAAATAATCTAAACAAGTTTTGTGGTATTCCATTAAGACTATTACTCTCCGTTTGGATGAGGGAAAACAACTCAGAATTTAGCTAAAAGTCGGGAATTTAAGAGGAGAAATTGACAATTCCCTTGTTTGGCAAGTTAAGCCCATAATTTATTAAATGACGTACGAAAAAAATCGTGGAAATTGGAGCATCAAATTCCCAAGTTTAATTTCCATCAAAATATGCGTCATTTCACAATTTCCAAGTTGTCATTTACAAAATTCGACATACATAAATCCAAACATCGAAATCTTCAATTGCCAAAAATTGAAATGATGGAAATCGAAATTTTGTCATTTTAGAATTCTATGTAATTTTCAATTTCTTCATCCAAACGGAGGATTAGGATTTTTAAAAGAGGGTGTCGAAATCATGTGGTATTCAATCAAGACTTTAAACAGGTAACAAAAAGTCTTATGGTATTCAAAAACTTGCTAATTTCGAAGGATTTTTAAAAATATGGAATTGTGTGAGACTTTTTAGTGGGAGATAATCAAATCCTATCTCCAATCTCACCCTAACCTATGAGATTTTTCACATGGAATTTTTTTTTTCTCTGGAAAAGATGAACTTACATGCACAAAAGGCTTCTCTCTTTGCATCTCTCGTATGCGGGGTTTTGTCGTCCAATTGTGCGAAGAGAAGTTGCTTGTAGTACCAAAGCCTCACACCCAGTTGCTGAACTCCAATTTTCTCACTCTATCTCTAATGGCGGAGCAAATAGCTCTCCCTCTGCTCCTTCACAACCCACCACAAATTTTTGTTAAAAAAATATTACCTACACTACATATGTCCAGCCCACTTAAATTAAACCTATACAAACCTATCAAACATACCATCCCATCCTCCTGTGCAATTCTTCTCGTCCTCTGCAAAACAGACATAAGCAACTTCTCTGCAGCCAGCCAGCAACTCCTCTCTACAACCATTGCCAGCAACTCCGCTCAACTTCTTTGCAGCCAGCAACTTCTCTTCTTGGCAACAGCAAGTATTCTTCTCATTCTCTCCTTTTAAATTATCATATGCATCTTTAATTTGAATATAAAATGTTCTAGGGTATAATTAGGAATGACTTATAATTTGGAGATTTTGTTGAAATTAATTAGGGCTTTGATTTTAGGAATTTTGTTGAGATGTTTAATTTGTTGTTGGTATTGTTGTGATGTTTGATTTGTGTGTTGGTATGTTTGATTAAATGCATTAATTTTTTGTTGGTATTGTTGAGATGTTTGATTTGTGTGTTGGTATTTTTGTTGAAATGTTTGATTAAAATCATTTCTACATATTATTTATTTTATAGGTTATCCTTTATTATGTTGGATCACAATCAGAACCCCAAGAAAATAAAGACCTTGTTGTCTTTTTTTAAGAAAAAGAATGATGGGTCATCATCTAATACAAATATCAATTATCTTGAACGTGATCCAGGAGTACGTCATCTAATATGCAAATATTCGGTGAAGGAATAAGATAATGTGCAAAGAGCATATATTCTTTTAGGGCCATGTCAACCCGAGTTAGAAGATTATCCAAGCCACTTAGAAGGGAAAATCTTACGTTGATTTAATAAAAAGTGGTTTGACCAATTCTCTTGGCTTGAGTATTCAGTTGCTAAGAACAAGGCATTTTGTTTTTCTTGTTTCCTATTTGATAGAAATCAATAATTTCCAGCCTTGTTTATCTACAGAAACAACGCAACGAGCTTTCTCATGTATGAGAATTATTGAATCGACTTCGAAGCACCATAGCTGATGAATTTCTTGCTGATTGTATGATCCTCCATATTGAAAGAGAGTTTGCCAATACTATCTACAATGCATTAATAATTGAGGAATTTAAGAGTTCTAAGCCTCGTAGGGTTAAATTTTATATTTAAATAGTGTTGTTTTGTATTGCATTTACTTTTGGTTTTTATTTTAGTTTTTGTATTTGTAGATATATAAGCATTTGAGGGTAAGGCTCATTACGCCCCCCCTCTTCACTATATGTAATTTTTTTTAATGTTTATTAATGAAATTCACTCGTACCATTGAGTTTAGTATATACATTTTCTCCGGTCTTTCAAATCCTGTAACCACCACTGGATCACCCTCTTCAAGACTCTTCTTCCAAAACCAAAACCCAACCACACCAACACCACCGCCACTACCTCCACCTCCATCGCCGCCGATAACCCCTCTTCTCCAAGAGCTCCTCCTCCACCCAAACCCTTCAACCCCACCTCCCCTCCCACCCTTGCCAGAGCATGCACTTGCATCGGCAAGTCACGTGATGGTAGAACCTTAGATCTGAAAAAGGAAACTTGTAGAAAAACAAAGAAAAGAGAAAAGGAAATTCAATTCATTTAGTTCATTCCTCTAAAGCAAAAGAGAAAGAGAGTTTATACAATTCCTGATCGTGGCCAGCTGGCTACGATCTAACAAAGGTTCTAACAAAACTTCCTACAAATGGGGAAAGGACAAAGTTGTTATTCTGTGTGGGAATAGCTAGGTGATGATACTAAGGCAATACTAAGGTGATAGTAAGTGGGCTGGAAAGAGTATTAGGCCCAAATGGGATTGGGTCTAACACGTGACTCCAACCCTGGCAAGCCCTGGTCCTACCACCGCCTCTCCTCTCAAGGTCAGCATATCCTCCATTCCTTTCTCGACCCACAATTTGATTCTATCTAAACTAGATGAGCAGCTTATGGGTTTAGTTGCATTGCATAGAGATGAATTTGGTTCTAGGTTGGACTCTCTGTCTCTGGACGTCCTGGTTATGGTTAAAGGTTTAGGATTTCCCAAGAAATTCGACTTGGCAATAGATGTGTTTGAATGGTTTAAGAAACGTGAAGATTGTGATTCAATCCTGAGTGGTTTAGTATTCTGAGAAAAGTGGGCAGGGTTTCTTCTGCAACTACTTTGTTTCAGAGTTTGCATAAGGATGGGTTTGCGCTTGATGTTTATGCTTACACTTCTCTGATTATTGCTTGTTCCAGTAATGGGAGATATAGGGAGGCTGTTACTGTTTTTAAAAAAATGGAGGAAGAGGGCTGTAGGCCCACTTTGATAACTTACAATGTGATTTTGAATGTGTATGGGAAAATGGGTATGCCTTGGAATAAGATTAGAGCGCTTGTTGAGTTATAATACACTTATAACTTGTTATCGCTGCTGGTCTTTGCATGTGGAGGCAGCTGAGGTTTTTCAGGAGACGAAATTAGCAAGGTTTGTACCCGATAAGGTTACGTATAATGCGTTGTTGGATGTGTATGGAAAGTCTAGGCGGACTAAGGAAGCAATGGAGGTATTGAAAGACATGGAGTTTAATGGCTTTTCTCCAAGTATTGTGTCTTACAATTCACTGATATCAGGTTATGCAAGAGATGGTTTATTGGAGGAGGCAACAGCCTTGAGAACCCAGATGGTGGAGAAAGCGCATGACCATTGTATAATAGTTGAACATTTCCATTTCTGATTCTTCCTTGTGCTTTCTTATCTGTCTATTAATTGATATTATGTTTTTGGTTGCTTGGTCAGGATGAGTAAGATGGGTTGATGTTGTGAGAGCTACGTTAGTATCATGCCCTTGATCATTTTCTTGCAAGTATAAATAGATGTGTGGTTGCTCTTTGCATAATTGCATGCAATATGGCCCATTATTAATGGTGAGAAAATGAACAAGAAAAAGACAAGGAAGGACTTTTGAGTAGGCAATCAACCATTATATAATAACCTATAGGGCAGGTATACAGTTTGCCAAGTATATATGATGCAGAATGCATATTATTAGTTTTCCTAATTCTACTTGGATTAGTTTTCCTATTATTAGTTCATAATTCTACTTGGATTAGTTTTCCTATTATTAGTTTTCCTAATTCTTAAAGATTCCTTCCTAGGAAAGGATTTCTTATTAGTTAATTTGCTTTCCTATTTCGTAAAGTTTACTTTTCCTTTTCCTAGACTAAAAAGGGTTTTGCCTCTATAAATAGAGTTGTTTGTAATCTTTTAAGGCAGACTTGATTAATGATAAATTTCCTTACTTTAAACTCTCTGATTTCTTCCCTTTCCCTTCGTCTCTTCGATCTCTAATTCTTCTCCTCGATCCCTTATTTCTTCTCTGTTCTAATACTCAAGTATTTACTCTAAATCTACGGGCTGTTCTACATCAATTGGTATTCAGAGCCTACCCTCACTTTCGTTTTGCGCTTGCTCTCTACCATGGCCCCCCAAACCGTGGCCAGCCTTGCGGAACAATGTCGTGCATTCCAAGACAAGGTTTCTGACGACATCGCTGGCATAGAAACCCAGCTTTCCAAGCTCAGCACTGACATCAAAGAACATCGTGCGACGACGGACCTCGCCATCGCCAAACTCCAAGACTCTGTTCAGTTGCTTATCAACAACTTTCGGACTGGACCTGCTGAACCTTCTACCTCAGCGGTTTTCTCAGGCTCGTCTACGCCACCGCAGACAAGTGGCCTTCTGCCCAATCCACCAATGGATCAAAAACTTAAGACCGTACCATATGGCATGTCGCATGGCTCAACTGGGTCTATGCCACAGCCCCATTATACCCAACACACAATGGGCCCTCCTCTAGTGACTTCTCAAGTTCCTAACCTGCCACCCGTTCCACATGATCAGTACACTCATCCCCCTCGTCCTTTTGACAACGATGTCATCCGCCACATCAAGCCTACCGCTCCTACTTTTGATGGCCGTGGGGATCCTACGATGTTTCTTGATTGGGTTCAGGCCATGGAGGATTATTTCGCCTGGTACAACCTGACGGATGCTCATAAACTTCGCATTGGTAAGATGACGCTACAAGGAGCAGCTAGACAATATTGGAATTCTGTGGAGGAGCAACTATACCAATTTGGACAGCCGCCTGTGACTCTTTGGGATGAGATGAAATTAAAGCTTCGCGAACAATATCTTCCCACCTTTTATCGCTAGCAATTGTATGAACAATTATGGACCCTTTCGCAAGGAAGTTTGACCGTTACTGAATTCCACGCTCGTTTTATCGAACACAAGATACGTGCGGGAATTCGTGAAGAACCTGACATCACCATGTCTCGCTTTCTCCATGGTCTTCGTGATGATATCAAACGTGAAGTCCGGCGGTTCCGTCCACATACTTTGGAAGATGCATATTGCCACGCATTGGAAGCTGAAACTTTTTTGCGTCCACAACATAGATATACAGGGCATTCTGGGCACTCTTCCACTCCTACTCCAAACCGTAGTACTCCTAACTCTAAATATGGCGTTTCCGGTCCACCTGCTCCTACGATACCCACCACAGAAAAAGGACCAGCCCCATTCACGGCTGCTCACATCGAATGCTATCGCTGCCATGCTAAGGGCCACATTGCCTCCCGTTGTCCCCACAGAACTTTAACCCTTGGCTCCCTCAATGAGGACTCTTGTGTGGACGAGTATGTGGAGCCCCTTGAACCTGTTTATGATCCAGAACTTGATAATTGTTGTGAGGAAGAGGCGTTTCACCAACTGAGTGTTCTGCGTTGTATTTATTCCGCACCTACATCTCCACCTCCTGATTCATGGACGCGTACAAGTATCTTTCAAACCTATGTCCCTTGCGGTACCGATAGATGCCAACTAGTTATTGATGGGGGAAGTACGCTGAATGTTATCTCTAAAACTGCTGTCGATCGCCTTCACCTACAGCCCGAGCCACACCCCTATCCTTTTCATGTTGGCTGGGTAGATAAAACCAGGTTACCTGTCACCGACAGATGCCTTGTTCCTCTTCAATTGGGTTCCTGTCACGAGCAACTTTATTGTGATATCCTACCCATGAGTGTCGCACATGTGCTACTAGGCCGGCCTTGGCTTTATGACCGTCATGTGAAAAGTTGCGGCAGAGAGAACACTTATACTTTTCAACATGAGGGAAAGAACATCACGCTAAAGCCTTCCAATTCGGCCATCAAACCAACTAAGGATGGTCAACATCACGCTAAAGCCTTCCAATTCGGCCATCAAACCAACTAAGGATGGTCAACCAACACTGTCAATGAAAGAGAAGGCTTCGGAGCATCGATTGAGTATTTTATCACCTGTAGACTTTGCATACGAACTGCAAGACACTGGTGTGGTCTTTGCTCTCTTGCTTAAACCGGCATCTGATTGCATCCCCACTCCACTTGCCGAACCCATACAACAGCTGCTCACTGAATTCTCTGATGTCATACCTGATGATTTACCAGATGACTTACCTCCAGCGAGAGAGATTCAGCATGCCATTGACCTTGTTCCTGGTTCGCAGATTCCTAATCTTCCCCATTATCGTATGAACCCACCTGAGCGAGCAGAGTTGAATAGACAAATTCGGGGGTTGTTGGCTAAGGGCTTTATTCATCATAGTTTAAGTCCTTGTGCTGTTCCAGTTCTCCTTACCCCCAAAAAGGATGGCTCCTGGCGAATGTGTGTAGATAGTCGCGTCGTCAATAGAATTACAGTTAAGTATCGTTTCCCCATACCGCGACTTGAAGATATGTTGGATGATTTGGCTGGTTCCCAATGGTTTTCTAAGATAGAACTTCGCAGTGGCTACCATCAAATCCGCATTCGTGAAGGAGATGAGTGGAAAACTGCGTTTAAAACCCCTGATGGCTTATATGAGTGGCTTGTTATGCCCTTTGGCATGTCCAATGCTTACTTGTTTGAGTTGCCCGCAGATATGCATATAAGTCTCATTTTCAATGTTTCTGATTTATCTCCTTATCGAGGAACCTTTTCTCCACCTATTTCTATGGATGTTGCTCAAGGTTCCACTCCTATGGTACGGCATATTCCTTCTACTAGTTCTGCCCCTACAGACCAGATTGAGGACGTCTTGGATCATGAAGTTATGGCCTCATCTACTGGAGGCTCTACCTGTTATCTGGTTCGTTGGGTTGGAAGGCCTGCTACTGAGGATACTTGGATTACAGAAGCTGCATTTCGCCAGTTGGATTCCACTCTTCTGCACAGTTATCAAGATGCTCTTCATGATCTTGATTTGGCTACATCCCGTCCTCCCATCATCCATACTTACAAACGTCGTCATCATCCTTAATCTTGGTTTACTCGCCGGTGTCGAGTTCTTTTTCGGTGGGGGAGAATGATGCAGAATGCATATTATTAGTTTTCCTAATTCTACTTGGATTAGTTTTCCTATTATTAGTTCATAATTCTACTTGGATTAGTTTTCCTATTATTAGTTTTCCTAATTCTTAAATATTCCTTCCTAGGAAAGGATTTCTTATTAGTTAATTTGCTTTCCTATTTCGTAAAGTTTACTTTTCCTTTTCCTAGACTAAAAAGGGTTTTGCCTCTATAAATAGAGTTGTTTGTAATCTTTTAAGGCAGACTTGATTAATGATAAATTTCCTTACTTTAAACTCTCTGATTTCTTCCCTTTCCCTTCGTCTCTTCGATCTCTAATTCTTCTCCTCGATCCCTTATTTCTTCTCTGTTCTAATACTCAAGTATTTACTCTAAATCTACGGGCTGTTCTACATCAATATATGTTGTATACTAGAGGGAAGGTGAATATAGGGTGCAAATTTTTGCCTTTAGGGTAGATAATAAGTTGTTGTAGTACCCTATAATATATATATATTACTTGAATGTACGTAACCATACAATATTTGCAGCAGAATATATCCTAAAATACACTTTGCACTTGATCACCCGGTTCTATCACTTTGCACCTCACCGCCTATGTTTCGTCATTATCAAAACAGCTAACCAGTTGAGTAGTTCATAAAGAAGATTTGGAATTTCAATTGTCAGTCAAACTACTCAAAACTGGAATTCGACCTCATAGTGTACTCTGCCACAAGCTGAGCAAAAGATGACGACTTGTTCTCTAGCAATGTTGCAGGAGAATCATATTCCTCAATAAGCCCTACAACCAGAACAAAGATACATTAAAAAATGAATAAGAATTTGATGTTGAATGCATTCATTTGGCAATACTAACCATGACTCAGAAGCAGAACCATGTCACTATCAAGAACAGAAGTTATACGATGTGCAATAGTGATGACTGTACAGTCAGTAAAGTGTTGGCGAAGGGTCTGCTGGATCAGATTATCTGTAGCTGTATCGACCGACGCGGTAGCTTCGTCAAGCACCAAGACCTTACTTTTCTTGAGCAGCACACGGCCAAGGCAGACCAACTGCCTCTGACCCATACTCCAGTTCTCTCCATTCTCACTAACTGCAGCAACCATATGAACTTAAACAAAAGAATTTTCAAGACGTAAAATGGAATCTAGTGCATCATATAGCCTGTATCTTAAAGTAGCCATAGAACAAACCTGTAGAATCCAGCTTTCCTTCCTTTCTCCTAACTTCATCTCCAAGTTGACACTTATCCAGGGCCTGAAAAAATCAAAAGATGTTTTAACTAGTCCCACGAAAAAGATTTAGTAGGAAGAAGCTTCCTTTCATCAGTGTAAAACCAACCAACCTCCCAAATTTGCTCATCTGTGTACTCTTCAAGTGGGTCCAGATTGCTTCTTACAGTCCCTTCAAACATGGTTGGGTCCTGAGGGATAATGCTCAGCCGAGACCTTAGATCATGCAGTCCAATTGAAGATATATCAATACCATCTATCAAAATCTGGCCAGAAGCAGGATCCACAATTCGGAAAAGGGTCTGTATGAGAGTCGATTTGCCACTGCCAGTTCTACCCACAACCCCAGTTTTCATTCCTCCAGGAAAGGTACATGTGATACCTCGCAACACAAGCGGCATGTGTGGGGCATACCGGACCTATATAAACATGAAATTCGAGTCACACATGAATGACCGACCCCATATGTTATGAAAGAAATAAACCAGAACAGCAAGTACCTGAAGATCATGTATGTCAACTTTTCCAAGTAATGGCCAAGAACGATCTGGCTGATTCGATTCTATTACAAGAGGAGGCTCACTGGGAATGATAGTGTACTGTAGTAATCTCTCCACTGATATTATTCTGTTCTCCACATTGCAAAGATTCCATATAACCGACGCTTGTATCTTGTTTAGATTAAGTCCATATGTGACAGCTAAGCCCGCAACACCTTCAGAGTAAAATACCAAAAACAATAAGAAAACAGAGAATTTATACAATTTGCTTTCAAAAGAATAATTAGTAACGCACTAAATGAATACCACTTGCCTGGATCAATCACCCCCGCTGGAATAGAGATCAAGAAAACCAAACAGAACCCAAAGGTGATAGATGACAACATATTCAAGCGAAAACATAGCCATTCCATTGCAGCCGCATTATGAAACCTAGGCCGACCATAACCATCCATCAGTTTCATGTTTGTATCTCTAAATCTTGATTCTTGATCGAAGCTCCTAATAGTTGTCGACCCTGAAATTGTTTCGGCAAAATGTTGTATCACTGGAGCTTTGCATACTCCAACCAACCGTGCTAGTTCTCGTGCTGAAGATATGTAGTATTGCTGCATGAATATAAAAATTTTGAGCATCTTTCTTCACATTTAACATAGTTCATATAGATTGCTGGCTGTAACAGGAGTTAGGTTTGTTATATGGATTCATATTGTCAATCATGTTCCATGTTGTGTCAATTTAGAAGTTTCTTAGAACTGTAGCAGAAAAAGGTTGAAGAAAATGTTAATATATCAACTTAGTGAACTTTAGTGTGAATAAGGAAGCCAAGTTCCTCACTTCCACATCAAATAGAAGGTAGGGCATGTATAGGCATGAATAACGAGCATCAACAGTGCATGATCAACAAAGAATTAACACTAGAGGGACATTAACATTTCCATATTAGATTTCATGTGGAAATTCATGTATTGATAAAACGTATAAGATAGGAGCAGTCGGACAAAGAAGCGTTACCTGTAACCAGATACAGATTGCAATCACAGGGATAAAAATGATGAAAACCTGCCATGCAACTTGCGACATCACTGCAATAATTCCCAGAAGCTGGATCATTGAGTTGGCAAGGGCCCCAATTTGACCCGGCATGTTCAAGTCCACTACATTTTGGTCTGTAGAAGCCTGCAAGAAATCAATTAGCTACATTGATGAGATTACTGCATTCAGTACAGCAGCAGAGGGAGTGGTAGCTGTTTAAAGCAAAGAAGGAGAAAGTACATAAAAATCATCTAATTCTCTTCGAATATCCCAATAAGGCACTATATTAGAAATATATTTTGCTTACTCTGTTTAGGATTCGTCCACTTGGAGTGGCATCAAAGAAAGACATGGGAGCACGGAAAATGCATAAATGCATTTTACTAAAGAGTAGAGTAGCTGTCTTGTACCCAGCTGTTGCAAGAAACATGGATCTGAAGAGGATACAAAAAGAACTTCCAACGGCCAAAGCAACATAAACAGTTAGAAGTGTAGAGGTTTCAACAGCAGGTTTCACATCCTCTGAAACAGGAGTTGCCCAAGCCATCCAGTAATTGCTTCCAATTTGAAGGACCTGAAAGAGAACCTGTCCAAGCAAGATAAACGGAACAAGAGCACCTCCGTATGCTGTGGTGATATACTTCCAGTAGACTGACAACCCAACTGTACCTTTCTCTCTCTCTTCTTCTTGAACAAGCTGCCCTTTTGGTAAATCATCTGCTTTAGAATTTTGAACATCAGTGTCTTCTACTTTTTGGACAACCCCACTAGTACTAGCAAATTCTCCATCTTCTTTGCTAACGCTTATTTTTTCAACTGGCTCCACCTCTGCAGAATTAAGCATGGACAAAGCTTCCGCGTGTGCTCCCACAAGTTCCATAAAATCAGTTCCTGAATTAAGAATGTCATTGAACTTTCCTGCTTGAGTAATCCTTCCGTCTTTCATGACCTAATAACAAACAATAAGTTTAAGCAGACAGATACTAACTAGATAATAACACATCGTATAAATTAAAATTCTAAGAAAAGCTCTGGATTTTTTACCAAGATGAGGTCAGCAGCAGGTAAGAACTCCACTTGATGAGTAACATAGATTACTGTTTTTGAACCCAAGAGACCCAGCAAGCATTCCTGTAGTGCAATTATCAAGCAAACAAATTAATAATGAAGTGTCAATTTTACGGATGCATATGCCAATAATTCTATAATGTAAATAATTCTGGATACTCAATTTAAACTAGATGTAATCACACTACAAGAGGGAAATGAAATACCTTAAAAAGGTGTGATCCTGTATGAGCATCAACAGCGCTAAAAGGATCATCAAACAGATAAATATCAGCGTCTTGATACAGAGCACGTGCAATTTGTATTCTTTGCTTCTGCCCGCCACTTAAATTGATTCCCCTCTCCCCTATAATTGTCTGATCACCAAACGATAGAATTTCCAGGTCCTTCTTTAATGAACATGCTTCAAGCACCATCTCATATCTTTCTCTGTCCATCTCTTGACCAAACAATATGTTTTCCTCTATCTTGCCACTCTGTATCCATGGTGACTGAGAAACATAGGCCTTTGTCCCACACATTTTAAGAGTCCCCGATATCTTCGGAACTTCTCCCAGAATACAAGAAAGTAAGCTAGACTTGCCTGAGCCAACAGTACCACAAACAGCAACCCTCATACCTTGGCTCACTTTGAAATTTAGATTCTTCAATGTTGGACTAGGGGATGATAAATCCCAAGAGAAATTCCCATCGACTATCTCAATTGCTGTATCAGAACTACCTCTTGGAAGGTTCTCTATAACGTCAGGCGGCAAGTCATCAAGACTAAGGAATGATGCAATTCTATCGAGGGATACCTTAGTTTGTGCTATCATTGAAATTGTGTCTGGAAGACCGTAGATAGGCTCTTGAAGGATCCTGAATGTTGCAAGTGCAGATAAGATCTTCCCCGACTCAAGTGGGATCCCCAAAAGCATGCAAGCAACGAAAGTGACCACTGACACAAATGTGGGGGCACCCCAGAAAACAAATGAGGTCATGGCAGATGTGTAAACAAACTTTCGTAACCATCCTGCCTCGGTCTTCCTGAGCTCATTAATTTTAGACAAAAACTTCATCTCCCATGCTTGAAGCTTGAGAATCCTCATGTTCCTCAAGACCTCAGATGTTGCCTTCATCCTTTTATCTTTTGACGCCATTAACTTTTCCTGAAACTTCTCCTGCAAGGACCCCAAAGGAACATTTGCCAACATAACAACTATTGTTGCAACTAAAGTTGCAATGGCTGCAAGACCAAGATTTATATACAAAATCACTAGGGCCAAGCCAACTTGTAGAATGACGATCCATGGATCATGCATGTACCAAGAGAAGTCACCAACCCGCTCAGCATCAACAGTCATAAAATTGATAATCTCACCGCTAGTGTGGCCCTGCTTGGACTGGCATGACAGGGTCAAACCCTTATTATAGATCGCTGTAACAAGTACCGCTCGGATTCTTACTTCTACCTGTTGTGCCTTAAAGAACCAGTGCCTTTGACAGAGGCACTCCACCAGCTTCGCAACCATAAATGCAGAAACCAAAGCATAGCCTTCATTTTTGAACTGTCTCCGCCCATAGAGGTATTGAACAAATGTGTCGATTAGATATGGACCGACATAAGATGCCAATATGTAAAATATAGCATATAACCCTGTCCAGCCAACCTCTTTCCAGACTGAGAATATCAATGCCTTCACCAGATGAAATGTGGTAACTCTGCCATCCGCACCACACTCCCCCTCAAGTTTATTTCTAAAATTTGGGAAGGACCCAACTACACTATCACCCTTGTATAGTTCAGGAACATCCTCAAGGTCTAATGTCTTCTTATTGCCAAGAGCAATTAGAGGACCCATCCAAGAAAAAGTAAGGATGCTGAAAATTCCAGCATTTGAATAAGGGGTAACAGGTGTACCCCCTTTGGAATTATTTGACTCTGCATTACGATTACCATTCAAAAGGGGTTCCTCAAGAACGGTATTTCTGCCCTCTTTCTTCCCAAAAAACCCCACATATATAAAGAACAAACCCGAGATGACGCAGACAACATCAAAAACTAAAGATTGAACGGACAAGGAAACGTGTTCCTTGTAAAGAAGAATATCTATCACAAGGGAATAGCAAGAGATAGAAAAGTAGGAACCCCACCAAACTCTCAATAAATTTGGGAACTTTGATTCAGAAGAATTAGAGAACTGGGTATGCAAGTAGACACAAAGAGCACCCCAAGCAAGTGTTCTAATGGCTAAATCAAAAAGGGTCACTAGCTTTTCCTCAGACCAATCATTTCTATGCCAATAGAAGTAGTTCAATAAACAAAAAACAAGACTGAGCCCAGAAACACCAAGACAACAGAGTAAAGTTAGCTTATAATACCAACTTTGAATACTCCCAAACCTCTGTTTTGGACCCTCTCCATCACCCACCTTGAATTTCTTCCACACCCAAGAGACGAGCAACACAAATAACAAAACTAGGTGTAATGAGCAAGAAAACCCACGTATGAAAACCGGTTTGAGAAGAAAATCGGTACCAGGATAATTAATGAATGATGATGAGTTGTGTGAGAAGAAGGCTGAGAGAGTACCGTGCTTTGAAAAATCAAAAAGCTCCATAATTTGTGGAGCTTTTTGTTGGGGGCTCTCTGAAATTCTGGTAAATGGGGTTTTTGTTGGAATGGTCTGAGTTTTGTAATGAAATGAAGATTTTTGTATCGTCTAAAAAAAAAAATGAAGATTTTTGTATGTTAGAGAGAGAGAGAGAGAGAGAGAGAGAGAAATTAGTTTGTGGACGACTCAGGGAGTGTAGTCAGAGAATGGCGAGTCAAATGTCAATGTGGCTTTTTCCTGGAAAGTAGGCTAACGTGGTGCCCAAGACTCACATGACGGAGATAGCCATAGATGGCTGCAAAGTGACACTGAAAATTGTTGGTTCCAAGAAATATGTGAACTAATAGAGAGGGATAGCCCAATCCATTATAATCTCTCTCTTGTAGAGCCCATCACATTGTATTTCATCAATCCAAACCATTTAGGTGGCGTTCGGTATCGTTTTCACTGCCTGTTTTCTGTTTTCATTTCCTGTTTTCTGGAAAATATCTGTTCGGTGGAACGTTTTTGTTTTCCCTAAAAATGTTTTCCAAAAACAAATCCAATTCATGAACAAAAGTTGAAAACGAAAATATGTTGTTTTCGTTTTCAACGTTTTCGTTTTCAGTCCATACGATAATTCATTTTTTCCATCTCTCTTTCACCAATCAACATCGATTCTTGTCTTTGAAATTCTCCATAGCTATTCTTCTTCTAAAATATCTGAGATCTTGATTTACTTATCAAGCACACCAAACCAAGAAAAAAAAATTCAATTGAGGAGCACCACTGTGGAAACCCATATCCACCGATCCAGACCCATCGTCTAGTTTGCCGCACCGGCACCTCCAAAGCACGATCACCACCAAAGCAGTCGAACCATAACTGCCACAAACCCAGTTGAACCACTATCACCATCCAATCGAACCACCACCAACCATTAACAAATGAAAACAGAAAGAGGATGGGTATGAAGAGGAAGAATCAGAGAGAGGAAGAAGAAAAGAAAAAATAAGAGAGGAAGAAGAAGAAAAGAAAAAATAAGAGAGGAAGAAGAAGAAAAGAAAAAATTAAGAGAGGAAGAAGAAGAGAAGAGAAAAGAGTGAAAAAGGAAGAAAGAAAGAAAAAAGAAACTGTCTGGGAAAGAAAAGAAGAAGAAAATAGGAAAAGAGAAAGAAAAAAAGAAAGAAGAAGGGCACGGGCCTAGGAAGGAAGGAAAGGGATAAAGAAAGAGAGAGAAAGAGAAAAAAGAAATGAGATAAAGATAATGTTTGTCTTTAAAAAAAAACATTAGAATTTTTTATTTGTTAAATTATACATTTTTTTATTGTTTATAAATTTTTGTCTTTGAAAAATAGCAGAATTTAAAAATAAAAAAAAGCTGAAATTAGCAAAAATACTCTTGAAAATAACTCACATATAATAATTCCTCTAAAATATCATAATGAAACAAAATTAGAAATGAAATTATAAAAAATACACCTGAAAAACAATTGTACTACCAGACACGTTTTCATTGTTTTTGTTTTCTGAAGATGTTTTCTAATTAATCTACCAGACGCATTTTCATTTCCTGAAAATGCAAATTCGTTTTCTTGTTTTCATTCTCTGAAAATATTCTCTGAAAACACTCTTCGAAAACGTTACTAGACGGGCCCTTTAGATATTCATTTGAAGATCAGCTCTGTAAAAATCACTTAAAGCCGATATTATTTGACCACTTAATTAAATTATTGAAATTTTAATACTATCTTGAAGCACCGGATGATCTATGAATGAAGACTTTAAAAATAGATTGTTTGGATCGTTGGAAAAAAAAATTAGTAGGGTACCCTAAATGACGTCCCTCAAATAAAATTATTTGAAGGATCTCTCAATAGACTAAGATTATATCTATAATATAGAATTAGAATTTAGAAGTAGGTTCAAAATTCAACCAAAAAAAAAAGTTGCATCAGGATTATGGAAATGTTAAAATCACTGGCCAACAAATAACCTAGCTGGAGAGATATGTATAAGCAGTTATAACAGGTCATGTACTACTCTATTTAAACAAAATTATTCTGTATATGTTTCTGTTTGAGGAAAATTATTATATAAAATTGTTCTGTATAGTTGACTTTGACTAAAGAGATTCCATATGTGATATTTTTATCTGTGGTGGGGAAATGAGAACTTGAACCCAACTTTGACACACACAACAACAACAAAAATAAAATATAAAAAGAAACAGGAAAAAGTACATGTAAATTAAGCTAGTTGATTAAGACAACAATTCTAAAGTTAATGTATGCTAGAGAGGATAGTAAGAGGATTAGAGATGCTAGAGAGGATAATAAGCAAATCTTGGTCACACAAGCTAGCCCTACAACTTGTGTGACGGGTAAATTAGAGATGCTAGAGAGGATAGTAAGCAAATCTCGGTCACACAAGCTAGCCCTACAACTTGTGTGACGAGTAAATTAGAGATTCAACCAGCTAATGTCTGAGTTTACAGTTCTTCCATCCATACTCATCCTACCAACCAAACTCTAAGATCAAGACCCACCATGATGTGAAGTGGTGAATGTGGTTTTGTGTGCACAGCAAGATAATTGACAATTTTGGATCTTCTTGTGTTAAATCATATGTTGGACTTACTAAAGTAAAATAACAAAATAAGAAAACTAGAAGCCTGTGTATTATTATTGGTAGGCAACAAGTCCACATAACACCTTCCCCCCTACAGGACAAAACATTCGACAAGAACTTCAAAATTCAAAAAGAGTTCACTGTCATCTTTTAAATCCCAACACATGAAGTGGTACACTCCGAGATTCCAAATTCCAAATTCCAATCCATTATTAATATTATTCTGTATATATTTCCTTTTTAGGAAAATTATTATGGTAAAATTCTTTGGGCATGACGAGAATGTAATCACAAAACAATCATTTTATATGCGATGGCAAAGTGACTTGGGGAGTTAAGGTTTAAGCATGGCAGGAATGGATAGCCTTAATTCTAATTATCCTTATGACTCGGGACTGTGATTAAAGGGGTGGGTGGCATGTGATCAAAATTAACAAAAAATTAGAAGGCCTTAATTCTTATTATCGTTATGTTCTGCTCTTACTATAATATGTTCTACATGTATTAAAATGTTAAGGTAAGTTTGTTGTTTTTCATTTCTTAAACGATGAATGAGATATTGATCAAATAAGAAAATTGACAAATAAGATTTTGTCAATGGGAGCTGTTAGTGACAATCAAAAATGTCATCTTGCACTCATCATTTGTAATTATATAAGGGAAAAATACATGATGATTTTTTTGAAGCGCCAAGAACAGTTCCTTTTAATTATAATATGAAAATTAGAATAGAAAAGTTTATATAGATCCACATTCTCATTGAGGAGTTGGGTTTAATCCTCAGATTTGATGACTTTGATATAAGTCATTTGACTTTTGTGCCACATAGGATTACATTCCTTTTAAAATATATTCTGATGTAATCTTTTCATTTTTTTTATTTTTAAAATTATTTTTGTTCCATTGATGCCCCGTATGACTTAAATCGATAATAGTGATTTATGTCATAAAAATTCGTCATTTACAACGTTTGGCATTGAATAGATTAGTGGTCTACCTTTTCTTCTTTTACTTCACAGTTTCCTTGATAGCTGGAAGTTCTCCAAAGTATGAAAGGCTGGAGGACTTTGTACCATCTATTCAAATTCCCCTAAAAAAACGTAAGATAAAATCATATAAAATCGTGTTTGTCCATGCCCTAGTCGAGGCAAATACAGCAGATGGGGGAAGCTATTTATATCGTTTGGCATTGATATAATTGATTGTTTGTTTCTTTTTTAGTTTGTCCATTAAATTTGAACTTTAAAATTACAATCAACTTGACGGGGGAAGCCTTTTTAATTTGTTTTGTATCGTCCTTCCTAAACGAAGGTAAGTATTGGGTGGAGGTATGATTATTCTACAAAGAAAGCATGGCATGGATTATTCAGCACTAGAAAATTGATCATATATTTTTCATACCTAGAGGGAAGATGAGTCTTGGGTACAGGTTGTGTTACCTTTTGAGTAGGCAATCAACCATTATATATTAACCTATAGCGCAGATGAGTCTCGGGTGCAAGTTGTTCCCTTTTCAGTAGGTGATAAACTATACAGAACCTCTAGTTGAGGTATATATGTGTTATTTGATGGTTATAGTTCCTATTGTTGCTGGTGTAATTGTTGCAACTTTTTTTTTTGGGTCAAAATTGTTGTAACTTAGTAAAAGGTTAAACTTATCTACCTATATGATAGGTCGAGTAAATTTATTTTTGGTGTTCATATATATATAGTTAATTCTTTGTATAGTTTAGTTTTTTATGACAATTTTTGAAGGATGAGGACTTTTAGCAGTAGGATTGTATTACTCTAAGAGATTCGGCATTAAAAAGCAAGAAATCATAAGAGATTAGTTTGAAACGAGCATGATTGTAGAAGAAATTTGTGGGATGTGTTTGTTGTGTTTTCCATTTTTATTCAATGGCACTAGAAGTAAATAATTTTAAAAATTATGGACATAAAAATTGCTTAAATGGTCACTGGCGAGATCTATAGACTACAAATTGAGAGAACACAATTGATGTCCTGTATCTATTATATCTTAATGAAATTGAACTTATATCTAAGAAGCCCAAACTAGAATTACGATGGTTTGAAGTAAATTACTGTTCGGTTCATTTTTACACATGATTTATCATGTTATTCACCCATTATTTTGAGTTAGTTTTTGACATTTTATCGCTTTTTACTTCCTTTTTGTGTTTTTATAGGTTTTACCTTGGTTAGAATGAAAATGAGCTAAAAGTGCATTATTGGTTATAAATTCTGATTGTGTTCATTTTCGTAGGTCAACTTCTTGGCCTGGGATCAACATGCTCTGGTGCTCGGATGAGGTGAAGATCTTCATGAAACTTGTTCCAATGGATGCTAACTATAACATATCCAAATTTGAGCTCCATTGGACAAGTATTGCCTATCCAACCAATCCAGCATGTTACCACAGCTCTGGAAATCCGAATTTGGCCAGCTTTTACCTCCTTTGTGTCATCTTGATTCTTCTTGTTACCATAACTCTTGGTAACAAGAAATTACCTTTGTAAATGAGATATTTTCTGAAGCATTTGGCATCTTTGTGAAGTCAAGACTTCATCATGGCAAAGGGGACAAGGGCAAAGGCTTTAAGGAAAGTATGAGTTTTATATTATATTTGTGAGCTGGAAATTTATGGGCAATGGAAAGTTAATTGCAATCTGAAGTGGGAGAGGTTTTGAACGTGGGCAATCAATTCATTTTATGATTCTACACATTGAGAGCAGATTTTTGGAGAGCTTGGAGCTAGGAGAAAGCCAAGGTGCAGCCAAGCAAAGTGGAGAAGAAAGCTTCCACCATTGATGACCTTGAAGCTTTCATCATTTTCTCAAAATCTGTAAACTCTTTCTAATTTTATTTTGAGTTTGTATTTGGAATAAGTATGAGCAACTAAACTCCAAAGCTAGGGCTTAGGTTGAAGCCCTAAACATGATTACCTTATTGTTTTGATACTTGAGTGTATGAATTTCTAGATATTGTTGATGAATTCCAATTCACCAAATTAATCTATCCTTGATGTGTGTTTTTCCTTGGTTAGCCATCTTTGAAAGCATGCTTCTTGAGATTGTTGGGATTATGTGTATCTTCATGTTATCCTAAGCAATAAATGGATGAAGTAAGAATCATCCATGTGATTTGGTTTCTTGAATACCTAATGTAAACACCATGCTATTAGGATTCTTGTGATGTTCATATTCTCTTTGAACTTAATGGGTTCTCCTTGTAATTGAATCGAAGTACGAACCATACCTAGGTTCGGTTATGGGGAGGGCACAAGTATTGTGGCACGAACCATGCACTTTACGTATATTAGAGAGAATCAATGCGTCTTGAGCCACGACCCATGGTCTTGATTGCGAACATCTTCATCAACAAGTTTAGAGTTCATCACTTGAGTATCCATGAACATAGGTAGAATTGTTTAGGGTGGATTCCGAAACCCTAGTGTTTGTTACTTGGTACTTTCACATTTTGATAATTCATCTCTGCCATTCTCATTTAAATTCAAAGTCCATTTACTTTCATGCAATAGAATTAGGTCACTTGAACCAAACCAAACCCCCCCCCCCCCCCCCAATGTGTGTGTGAGTTGTGTGTTTGTTACATTGTGTGTCTTGTTTACTGAATTCTGTTTATTTTCGTAACTGTTTTGGACTTTTGGTCCGCGTTGTGTTCTTAAATTTTCTGTACTGAATCCAACCGTATAAAGAACGTGAATTTTGGACGTACGGTTGGAAAGTTATAGGCAAAACACTGGACAGAGGTCGAAACTGAAAAACAGAGAAAACGAATCTGCCCAAAAACGACCGGTCGCTTTTACCTGACGACCGGTCGCTTTTCACGTCAAAATTTGAGTTTCGACTCTGCCCAAAAACGACCGGTCGCTTCTACCTCACGACCGGTCGCTTTAGCACTGTTCATAGGTGATAAAAGGGTGATAAAAAGTGCTGTTTGTGTTTTTCTTTAGTTTTCTTGTGTTGTTTTATTTCTTTTACACTTCTTTACTCATTTCTAGTTTCCCTCTTTCATTTGTGCATTTGTGGTGTGTTAATTAAGTGTTCTCTTTGTACTCAAATTAGAACTTATAGGAAGCCGACAAGTTCTTCGTGGGATCGACCCCGTACTTACATAATCTATACTTCAATAGATTCGTGCACTTGCGGGTATTTTTAATTGGTTGTTTGCACATTAATTTGTGTCCTTTTAGGAATGCAACAATTACAAAGGAAACTGTTATTGAAACTCAAAAAACTAATTGAGTACTCCATGAAGTGGTGTGGTGAATATGGTTTTGCGTGCACAGCAAGAAAATTGACAATTTTGAATCTTCTTGTGTTATCATCATATGTTGGACTTCCTAAAGTAAAATAAGAAAACAAGAAATCTAGAAGCCTGTGTATTATCTGTGGGCAACAAGTCCACATCACACCCTCCCCCTATTGGACAAAACATTCGACAAGAACTTCAAAATGCAAAAAGAGTTCACTGTCCTCTTTTAAATCCCAACGCATGTTTTGACTAAGTCCGATTCCAAATTCCATGCGCCTGCCTGATATTTTGGATTTTGATGCTTTTCGAATATTCATTATTGTGCAGGAGAAAAGTAAACAGACAAACAAATCACAGAGGAAAAGATTAAGTTATGGCTCTCTCTCTGACCACAAGATGTATATCTTGGTTGCCAAGCCATGCCAACCTGATACGATATCTTTGAAGTTGGAATGTCATTTAATGGCAGACACCAACTTTCAACATATGGTGACTTATTTTATATATTCTAAATTCGTAATAATGCCAATTATCCTTTTTCTTTGTCATCACGCATATAAGTAGTTACTTTCATTCAACATATTTTTTTGAGAAAGAAGAGGAAATCATTAACACCTATACTTAAATAATAGAGTCATTAGTTTCAACTATCTTATGTAGACACTAGACTTAAAAACTTTGGGAAGAAATACCTCAAATAGTAGTTTGAAATTGCTTGTGCTCTTACCCAAATGATAATTCATTTTTAGGAGAGAAATTCTCATGGATACCACTTTTTGCTATTTTCGGCCAATAACTCAATGACACGTAGGATAATTTTTCCACGTGTCATTGTGTTATTAGTTCAGGATAGCAAAATAGTGTTAATCCCCGTTATAGATAAGTTTTTTTTGTATTTTTAGACCATATTATGCAATACTGGGGTCCACTTACAACTGGAGACTCAGAAAATTTGAGCAATGTGGGCCATAAATAGGGGTGAAACCAAATTTTTTTTGCATGTGCCGTTCCAGCAAAAATGATCAAAGAAACCACACAAAGTCGGAACTTGACAAAGTTAAGTGAAAGATGTCAGAATACAATGCGAAAACGCGAACAATAACAACTGTTATTAGAACTCAGATTTGAAAATGAAAATAGAGGTATATAATTCATAGAGCATTGCTACAATTTAATTAACCATTTAGATTTTTTTTTTTAAATCTCACTTTGTAATGTTAAACTGATTTATAAGAAAAAGAAAAGGCAATAAGATTTTTAATTAATTATAATTTTAAATTAACCAGTTGATCTGTTAGATCAATGAAATATATAAGTTGACCAAAATTGATAACATATATAAACTACAAAAGGTAGGATATAGCCTTGAAACAAGAGAAAAACTTTGAATTTGCCTATCACGGCAGACAAACAAATATCAAACCCAAGAAATATTTAGGCCTTCCCATTGTAGGGTTGGAATATTGCTACTAAACAAGATAGAGTGGCTAGGGTTGGAAGGGTTGGAATAATAATTATTGTATGCAGACATGCTTAGCCAAGTTGGTTAGAGTGGATGTGCTCCTCACTCTTCACCCGAGTTCGATCCCTCTCCCATAGTTTAAATTAGATTAAAATAAAATATCACTTATATAAAAAAAAATTATTATTATTGTAGTAGCCTCGTGACAAATGGATACTCCTTGAATATTGAGTCCATCTGTGTGGATCTTGGAAATGATCAGAGCCACAGGGAAGATAATAAATTTAACTCTATATATGCACATTACAGGAAAAGAGAAGATAAGCTAACAGAACCTTTTTTTCTTGATAAAGCCATCGAACTCACTCCCCATCAGGGACGTACCACAGTGGGGTCAATGGGGGTCAAACGACCCTATGAACTCCATGAAAATAAGTTAGAAGGTCCTCTTGACCTGACTGTGTGACCCTATAAATGGACTGAAGGAAAGGGTTGTTAGTGCGAGGAAGAAGAAGAAGCGAAGCGTGCTTCTTCTTTTTTAAAACACACTGGCCCGTTTTGGCCCAGCGCTTTTTTTTTTTTTTTTTGGTAGTGATTATTATGTATAATTGTTTGGGCTTGGCAAGTTGGCAGGAATGCAATCACAAAACAATCATTTTATATGCGATCCCAAAGTGACTTGGGGAGTTAAGGTTTTGGCATGGCAGGAATGGATAGCCATGGTCGGCACTCGGGACAGTAATTAAAGGGGTGGGTGGCATGTGATCAAAGTTAAAAAAAATGTTAAGGTAAGTTTGTTGTTTTTCATTTCTTAAATGATGAATGAGATATTGATCAAATAAGAAAATTGATGAATGAGATTTTGTCAATGGGAGCTGTTAGTGACAATAAAAAATGTCATCTCGCACTCATCGTTTGTAATTATAGAAGGGAAAAATATATTATGATTCTTTTAAGCGCCAAAAACAGTTCCTTTTAATTATAATTTGAAAATTAGAATAGAAAAGGTTGACATAGATTCAATTTTTTACTGAGGAGTTGAGTTTAATCATCAAATTTGATGACTTTGATCTAAATTCTTTGACTTTTGTGCCACATAGGATTACATTACTATATTTGATGTAATCTTTTTATTTTTTTATTTTTAAAATTATTTTTGTTCCAATGATGCCCTTTTTGACTTAAATCAGTAATAGTGATTTATGTCATAATAATTAGCCATACAATATTTGACATTGAATAGAAAAGGCAAATACAGCAGACGGGGAAGCTATCGTTTGGCATTGATAATATACTTGAGGAGGCTCACTGGGAATGGTAGTGTACTGTAGTAATCTCTCCACTGATATTATTCTGTTCTCCACATTGCAAAGATTCCATATAACCGACGCTTGTATTCTGTTTAGATTAAGTCCATATGTGACAGCTAAGCCCGCAACACCTTCAGAGTAAAATACCAAAAACAAATAAGAAAACAGAGAATTCATACAATTTGCTTTCAAAAGAATAATTAGTAACACACTAAATGAATACCACTTGCCTGGATCAATCACCCCCGCTGGAATAGAGATCAAGAAAACCAAACAGAACCCAAAAGTGATGGATGACAGCATATCCAAGCGAAAACATAGCCATTCCATTGCAGCCGCAGTATGAAACTTAGGCCGACCATAACCATCCATCAGTTTCATGTTTGTATCTCTAAATCTTGATTCTTGATCGAAGCTCCTAATAGTTGTCGACCCTGAAATTGTTTCAGCAAAGTGTTGTATCACTGGAGCTTTGCATACTCCAACCAACCGTGCTAGTTCTCGTGCTGAAGATATGTAGTATTGCTGCATGAATATAAAATTTTTGAGCATCTTTCTTCACATTTAACATAGTTCATATAGATTTCTGGCTGGCTGTAACAGGAGTTAGGTTTTTTATTTATATGGATTCATATTGTCAATCATTTTCCATGTTGTGTCAATTTAGAAGTTTCTAAGAACTGTAGCAGAAAAAGGTTGAAGAAAATGTTAATATATCAACTTAGTGAACTTTAGTGTGAATAAGGAAGCCAAGTTCCTCACTTCCACATCAAATAGAAGGTAAGGCATGTATAGGCATGAATAACGAGCATCAACAGTGCATGATCAACAAAGAATTAACACAAAAGGGACATTAACATTTCCATATTAGATTTCATGTGGAAATTCATGTATCGGTACAACATACAATATAGGAGCAGTCGGACAAAGAAGTGTTACCTGTAACCAGATACAGATTGCAATCACAGGGATAAAAATGATGAAGACCTGCCATGCAACTTGCGACATCACTGCAATAATTCCCAGAAGCTGGATCATTGAGTTGGCAAGGGCCCCAATTCGACCCGGCATGTTCAAGTCCACTACATTTTGGTCTGTTGAAGCCTACAAGAAATCAATTAGCTACACTGAATGAGATTACTGCATTCAGTACAGCAGCAGAGGGAGTGGTAGCTGTTTAAAGCAAAGAAGGAAAGTACATAAAAGTCATCTAATTCTTTTTGAATATCCCAGTAGGGCACTACATTAGAAATATATTTTGCTTACTCTGTTTAGGATTCGTCCACTTGGAGTGGCATCAAAGAAAGACATGGGAGCACGGAAAATGCATAAATGCATTTTACTAAAGAGTAGACTGGCTGTCTTGTACCCAGCTGTTGCAAGAAACATGGATCTGAAGAGGATACAAAAAGAACTTCCAACGGCCAAAGCAACATAAACAGTTAGAAGTGTAGAGGTTTCAACAGCAGGTTTCACATCCTCTGAAACAGGAGTTGCCCAAGCCATCCAGTAATTGCTTCCAATTTGAAGGACCTGAAAGAGAACCTGTGCAAGCAAGATAAACGGAACAAGAGCACCTCCATATGCTGTGGTGATATACTTCCAGTAGACTGACAACCCAACTCTACCTTTCTCTCTCTCTTCTTCTTGAACAAGCTGCCCTTTTGGTAAATCATCTGTTTTAGACTTTTGAACATCAGTGCCTTCTACGTTTTGGACAACCCCACTAGTACTAGCAAATTCTGCATCTTTTTTGCTAACGCTTATTTTTTCAACTGGCTCCACCTCTGCAGAATTAAGCACGGACAAAGCTTCCGCGTGTGCTCCCACAAGTTCCATAAAATCAGTTCCTGAATTAAGAATGTCATTGAACTTTCCCGCTTGAGTAATCCTTCCGTCTTTCATGACCTAATCACAAACAATAAGTTTAAGCAGACAGATACTAACTAGATAATAACACATCTTATAAAATATAATTCTAAGAAAAGCTCTGGATTTTTTACCAAGATGAGGTCAGCAGCAGGTAAGAACTCCACTTGATGAGTAACATAGATTACTGTTTTTGAACCCAAGAGACCCAGCAAGCATTCCTGTAGTGCAATTATCAAGCAAACAAATTAATAATGAAGTGTCAATTTTACGGATGCATATGCCAATAATTCTATGATGTAAATAATTTTGGATACTCAATTTAAACTAGATGTAATCACACTACAAGAGGGAAATGAAATACCTTAAAAAGGTGTGATCCTGTATGAGCATCAACAGCGCTAAAAGGATCATCAAACAGATAAATATCAGCGTCTTGATACAGAGCACGTGCAATTTGTATTCTTTGCTTCTGCCCACCACTTAAATTGATTCCCCTCTCCCCTATAATTGTCTGATCACCAAACGATAGAATTTCCAGGTCCTTCTTTAATGAACATGCTTCAAGCACCCTCTCATATCTTTCTCTGTCCATCTCTTGACCAAACAATATGTTTTCCTCTATCTTGCCACTCTGTATCCATGGTGACTGAGAAACATAGGCCTTTGTCCCACACATTTTAAGAGTCCCCGATATCTTCGGAACTTCTCCCAGAATACAAGAAAGTAAGCTAGACTTGCCTGAGCCAACAGTACCACAAACAGCAACCCTCATACCTTGGCACACTTCGAAATTTAGATCCTTCAATGTTGGACTAGGGGATGATAAATCCCAAGAGAAATTCCCATCGACTATCTCAATTGCTGTATCAGAACTACCTCTTGGAAGGTTCTCTATAACGTCAGGCTGCAAGTCATCAAGACTAAGGAATGATGCAATTCTATCAAGGGATACCTTTGTTTGTGCTATCATTGAAATTGTGTCTGGAAGACTGTAGATAGGCTCTTGAAGAATCCTGAATGTTGCAAGTGCAGATAAGATCTTCCCCGACTCAAGTGGGATCCCCGAAAGCATGCAAGCGACGAAAGTGACCACTGACACAAATGTGGGGGCACCCCAGAAAACAAATGAGGTTATGGCAGACGTGTAAACAAACTTTCGTAACCATCCTGCCTCGGTCTTCCTGAGCTCATTAATTTTAGACAAAAACTTCATCTCCCATGCTTGAAGCTTGAGAATCCTCATGTTCCTCAAGATCTCAGATGTTGCCTTCATCCTTTTATCTTTTGACTCCATTAACTTTTCCTGAAACTTCTCCTGCAAGGACCCCAAAGGAACATTTGCCAACATAACAACTATTGTTGCAACTAAAGTTGCAATGGCTGCAAGACCAAGATTTATGTACAAAATCACTAGGGCCAAGCCAACTTGTAGAATGACCGTCCATGGATCATGCATGTAGTAAGGGAAGTCACCAACCCTCTCAGCATCAACAGTCATAAAATTGATAATCTCACCGCTAGTGTGGCCTTGCTTGGACTGGCATGACAGGGTCAAACCCTTATTATAGATCGCTGTAACAAGTACCGCTCGGATTCTTACTCCTGCCTGTTGTGCCTTAAAGATCCAGTGCCTTAGACAGAGGCACTCCACCAGCTTCGCAACCATAAATGCAGAAACCAAAGCATAGCCTTCATTTTTGAACTGTCTCCGCCCATAGAGGTATTGAACAAATGTGTCGATTAGATATGGACCGACATAAGATGCCAATGTGTAAAATATAGCATAAAACCCTGTCCAGCCAACCTCTTTCCAGACTGAGAATATCAATGCCTTCACCAGATGAAATGTGGTAACTCTGCCATCCGCACCACACTCCCCCTCAAGTTTATTTCTAAAATTTGGAAAGGACCCAACTACACTATCATCCTTGTATAGTTTAGGAACATCCTCAAGGTCTAATGTCTTCTTATTGCCAAGAGCAATTAGAGGACCCATCCAAGAAAAAGTAAGGATGCTGAAAATTCCAGCATTTGAATAAGGGGTAACAGGTGTACCCCCTTTGGAATTATTTGACTCTGCATTACCATTACAATTCAAAAAGGGTTCCTCAAGAACGGTATTTCTGCCCTCTTTCTTCCCAAAAAACCCCACATATATAAAGAATAAACCCAAGATGACGCAGACAACATCAAAAACTAAAGATTGAACGGACAAGGAAACGTGTTCCTTGTAAAGAAGAATATCTATCACAAGGGAATAGCAAGAGATAGAAAAGTAGGAACCCCACCAAACTCTCAATAAATTTGGGAACTTTGATTCAGAAGAATTAGAGAACTGGGTATGCAAGTAGACACAAAGAGCACCCCAAGCAAGTGTTCTAATGGCTAAATCAAAAAGGGTCACTAGCTTTTCCTCAGACCAATCATTTCTATGCCAATAGAAGTAGTTCAATAAACAAAAAGCAAGACTGAGCCCAGAAACACCAAGACAACAGAGTAAAGTTAGCTTATAATACCAACTTTGAATACTCCCAAACCTCTGTTTTGGACCCTCTCCTTCACCCACCTTGAATTTCTTCCACACCCAAGAGACGAGCAACACAAATATCAAAACTAGGTGTAATGAGCCAGAAAACCCACGTATGAAAACCGGTTTGAGAAGAAAATGGGTACCTGGATACGTTATGAATGATGGTGAGTAGTGTGAGAAGAAGGCTGAGAGAGTACCGTGCTTTGAAGAATCAAAAAGCTCCATAATTTGAAGGATCCCTCAATATATAACATAGAATTAGAATTTAGAGGTAGGTTCAAAATTTGAACAAAAAAATAAGTTGCATCAGAATTATGGAAATGTTAAAATCACTGGCCAACTGGAGATATGTATGTTATAACTGGTCATGCACTACTCTATTTAAACAAAAAGAGTTCACTGTCATCTTTTAAATCCCAACACATGTTTTGACTAAGTATGTGAAGTGGTACACTCCGAGATTCCAAATTCAATCCATTATTAATATTATTCTGTATATGTTTACTTTTTAGGAAAATTATTATGTAAAATTGTTTGGGCATGGCAGGAATGTAATCACAAAACAATCATTTTATATGCGTTGCCAAAGTGACTTGGGGAGTTAAGGTTTGGGCATGCCAGGCCTCAGGAATGGATAGCCATGGTCGGCACTCGGGACTGTAATTAAAGGGGTGGGTGGCATGAGATCAAAATTAACAAAAATGTTAAGGTAAGTTTGTTGTTTTTCATTTCTTAAATGATGAATGAGATATTGATCAAATAAGAAAATTGATAAATAAGATTTTGTCAATGGGAGCTGTTAGTGACAACCAAAAATGTCATCTTGCACTCATCATTTGTAATAATTATATTAGGGAAAAATACATGATGATTTTTTTGAAGCGCCAAGAACGGTTCTTTTTAATTATAATATGAAAATTAGAAATGAAAAGTTTATATAGATCCAAATTCTTATTGAGGAGTTAGGTTTAATCCTCGGATTTGATGACTTTGATCTAAGCCCTTTGACTTTTGTGCCACATAGGATTACATTACTATATTTGATGTAATCTTTTTTTTTTTTTTTTTTTTAAATTATTTTTGTTCCAATGATGCCCTTTTTGACTTAAATCAGTAATAGTGATTTATGTCATAATAATTAGCCATACAATATTTGACATTGAATAGAAAAAGCAAATACGGAAGACGGGGAAGCTATCGTTTGGCATTGATAATATACTTGACAGGGTTTTTCGTTTGTTATATACGTTTTGATTATTCTACAAAGAAAGCATGGCATAGATTATTCTGCACTAGAAAATTGATCATTATTTTTCATACCTAGAGGGAAGATAAGTCTTGGGTGCAAGTTGTGTTACCTTTTGAGCAGGCAATGAACTATTATATATTTACCTATAGCGCAGGTATATATTTTGCCAAGTATATACGTTGTATACAGTGGCGGAGCCACTCTTAGACGAAGGGTGGCCTTGGCCAGGCCACCCCATTTTAAAATTATACTCTATATTCACATGTTATAATATGCAAATAGTAACTTAAAGAGGCCTTGTTAATTTTGAGTATGACCCCGCTCCCACAAAGTATATGTGAATAACTTAATTATGTTTAGTTTTAACATGTAATTTTTGAATACTTATATATCTTCTATACTAGTATTTTATACATTGTCCTTGCCTACCTTGAAATTCCAGCTCCGCCCCTGGTTGTATACTAGAGGGAGGGTGAATATAGGGTGCAGATTTTTGCCTTCAGAGTAGGTAATAAACTGTTGTAGTACCCTATAATGCAAATATATATATAACTTACCAAATATAACTTACCTTCACGGAAGGTGCTTTTGGAGGTGGTTAATTATTTTTGCATACCTATAATCATAGTTGATTCTTTGTATAGTTTAGTTTTTGCTGAAATTTTTTCGCAGATGAGGACTTTTAGCAGTAGGGTTGTATGACTCTAAGAGATTCGGCATTAAAAAGCAAGAAATTATGAGAGATTAGCTTGAAATGAGCATGATTGTAGGAGAAATTTGTGGGATGTGTCTATTCTGTTTTTCATTTTTATTCAGTGGCACTAAAAGTAAATATTTTAAAAATCATGGACATAAAAACTGCTTAAATGGTCACTAACTAGATCTATGAACTGCAATTGAGAGAACACAATTGATGTTCTGCGTCCATTATACTTAATGAAATTAAACCTATATCTAAGAAGTCCATATTAGAATTACGATGGTTTGAAGTAAATTACAAAGGAAGCTATTATTAAAACTCAAAAAACTAATCGAGCACTCCACGAAGTGGGGTGGTGAAAATGGTTTTGCGTGCACAGCAAGAAAATTGACAATTTTGGATCTTCTTGTGTATTATCGGTGGGCAACAAGTCCACATCACACCCTCCCCCCTATTGGACAAAAGTTCAAAACATTCGACAAGAACTTCAAAATTCAAAAAGAGTTCACTGTACTCTTTTAAATCCCAACACATGTTTTGACTATAGTCCGATTCCAAATTCCATGCGCCTGCCTGATATATTTGGACTTTGATGCTTTTCGAATATTCATTATTGTGCAGGAGAAAAGTAAACAGACAAACAAATCCCAGAGGAAAAGATTAAGTTATGGCTCTCTGACCACAAGATGTATATCTTGGTTGCCAAGCCATGCACTGGCGGATCTACAGAGGCGCAAGGAGGTCGCCGGAAAAAGCTTTGAAGTCGCCGGAGTTTGCCCCTCAGCTCTACCTTGGAGGTGCCCACCACCTGTTCGAATAAATGCCTCAGCAACCCAGCGACCATCCTTTTCTTTGTTGCGATGCTGCACTGAGTGCAGTGCGTGTTCTGTTTTTTAAGTCCTGGCCAAACGATGTCGTTTGGGTCAGGCAAAAAAAAAAAAAAAAAAAAAAAAATTAAATAGCAAACCTGAAGCCTTATTTCCACAGAACAGAGGAGCGTGTTCTTGGAGTCCAAGTAGGAATTAAATGGACCAAGGGATGCCTTCTGTTGAAGTCTTATTCTTCACTCAGCTTTGCGTGCTCCTGAGTCTTTGCTCCAGATCCATCCCTCTTCTCCAAGTTTGAATGTTTTTTTTTCCCATCTTTTTTTCTTCTGGTTTTTTTTCCTTCTGTTTTTTTTTTATATAATATTTTATAATATGTTTTTTAATATTGTTGTTTTTTTTAGAGATATTATTTTTGTTTTCTGATTTGGTTATCTTTGTGTAACCATAAACCCTAACTCCTTTTTTGAATAATTCATGTATTTCTTTTGAGTTTTTAACCTTTTAAATGTTGCCCCTTCCCAGGAAAATTCCTGGATCCGCCGCTGAAGCCATGCCAACCTGATACGATATCTTTGAAGTTGGAATGTCATGTAATGGCAGACTCCAACTTTCAACATATGGTATATATTCTAAGTAGTCACTTTCTTCAACATTTTCTTGAGAAAGAAAAGGAAATCATGTGGACCAAAAAGACAAAAAGGAGGAGCTAGCAAATCACTAACACCTATACTTAAATAATAGAGTGATTAAGTTTCAACTATCTTATGTAGACACTAGACTTACTTTGGAAAGAAATACCTCAGCAAATAGTAGTTTGAAATTGCTTGTGCTCTTACCCAAATGATAATTCATTTTTAGATGAGAAATTCTCATGCAACGGGAATAACACTTTTTACTATCTCCGGTCAATAATGCAATGACATGTAGGATAATTTTTCCACGTGTCATTGTGTTATTAGTTCGGGATAGCAAAACAGTGTTAATCCCCGTTATAGATAAGTTTGTTTTTTTGCATTTTTTGAACATATTATGCAATACTGGTGTCCACTTGCAACTACGGACTCAAAAAATTTGAGCAATGTGGGCCATAAATATGGGTGAAACCAAATTTTTTTTGCATGTGCCGTTCCAACCAAAATGGTCAAAGAAACCACACAAAGTCGGAACTTTACAAAGTTAAGTGAAAGATGCCAGAATACAATGCGAAACCTAATCTGCAAACAATAACAACTGTTATTAGAACTCAAATTTGAAAATGAAAATAGAGGTATATAATTTATAGAACATTGCTACAATTTAATTAACCATTTAGATTTTTGTTTGTACCCAATTTTGGTCAATAGACCAAAACTGGTTACCTCCCCAAAAAAAAGCATAGCAAGGGCCCAAGCCCAACAATTGTCTATAGTTCAAATTTTTCATCTAAAGTAAAGACCAAGACAAAAACCAAAGCCCAAGGGCAGAGGGCCCAAAGCGATTGGACTATTGAAAAATGGGAAATCGGAAGTTGTTCCAAACCCACGCGAAGGTGAGAAGGACCATCAACATTTAATGACGATTTGACTTTTCCCTCTTCCATTAAGAAAAGCCAGCCGCCTAAGGAAGCCATCAAGTCAGATAAGAAGCCAACCTGCACATCAAATCGCCAAGGACGAAGACGCTTCAGACCAGGAAACTAATTCGAAGGACCGGCGGTTCTCGTTAGAAAGATCGATCTCCCCCTCTATGGACCAGTTCAGAACGTCAAATCAACAAACTGACTTTGGACAACAGCCAAATATCCTTGCTCAGTCATCATCACTTAAGACCTCTTCTGCTCCTATAAATAGAGAGCTTCCAGCACAGAAGAAGGGGACTCTCTCTCCAAAAACCAGACGCAACGTCTTAAAAAAAGCACTCAAGGCATTCCAGTCATCTCGTTCAGACTTCAGATAGCCAGACGATCTTTGTGTCCATCTTTTTATTTCTCTGCCATTTCCATGGTATGATTAACTTCTGAAAATGTTCAATTTGAATTTGTATAATTTAGTTGGCTATGAACCTTAGATCACCATGATAATGTACTTCTTAGTTTGGAATTAATAAGCATGGATCTCTGTTGTTTCTGTCATTAATTTAAGAACTAAGTAAATGAGAATGATGGAACCCATATCTAAAGAGCTTTGTTCTGCTTATGTTTGCTTCCATTTCCATATATGTAATATTTAAGCCATTTCCCGCTTTTCTTTTATTTAAACTATAACATCACGAAAGGTTTTTAGCCCGAATCGGGCCGCATAGGCTTGAGGGATACAAACCAGTTGGGCCCGAAAGTCATATAGTTGGGCCCGAAATTGTGGTTAAATTATGTATATAAATTTAAATTCAGACTTAGGTTCGTAAACCCGCGTGAGGTGTTTGCTGACCAATAACTTTGTCTTTTTCCCTTGCTTGGATAGGTGTTGCTCGCACCAACCATAGCCGACATATACACGAGAGAAAGAATTGTGAAGTCCTTTTAACTGGGGCATAGAAAAGAACCAAACCAGGCCAGTACCCCACCTGGTGCACAATGGCTTGAATAGAGGTTCAGGAAGAAGGCGCAGACTCCACAAAATATTAACCACGCTCGCTCATACCAGGTCTGTTGGACTGATCATATATCCAACAGTGGCACGCCTATAAAGCAGAACCCATGAATCAGAAGAATTTCAGAGGTTAGGCCCAAGACAGGGCTGGACTGGATTTCTTATCAACCTGATTCAACTTTCAATTTCGTTGAATATTGAAATAACATCTGCGTGGGCCAAAAAGGAAACAATCGGGGCATTGGTTTAGGTCTAACAGCTCCTGTATTCTTTCGAGAACGCCTACTACGACATTGGGCGAAAAGAATACTTGACAGGAAAAGAGATCCAACATATTTTTGGCACGCCCGGTGGGACTTTCACTCGTGTATGGTGAGAAGGACCAGAAGGAAAGTCTACATGGCAGAGTCCACCCAAGCCACTGACGAAAGAAACAAAGGGATCGTGGAAACAGAGTCAATGGAATCTTCCACAGAATACCCCTTTGAACGGTTGGAAAAGGCTATGAGAGAAGGTTTTCAGACGATGACCACTTCTATGACCAATTCCATGAATCACATGTCCCAGAGCATTGTCCAGACCGTTGAGAAAGGACATGAGAACACAACTCTACAAGGAAACGAGACTAGGGCTCACCTGAGTCAAATCTTCGAACGAATCATACGAATGGCGCAGGAAGAGGACGCGCCCAGGAAAGGAAAAGGGCTCCTCGAAAATGAGAATACCTCCTCAGGGGTTCCAAAGTATTCTCTGGGCCAAACAAGCGGCCATGCTAACTCAACGTCTCCCAAAATGGTGATAGGAAGTTCTGGTGGAGCACCTTTCCAAGTTGCTAACACAGGCACTCCAGACATGATGCTCGCTGGTCCAATCGTTACGCAAGCAAGCAGTCCATCTAAGGAACCGGGAGGTCAGCGGTTCACACCTTCTGGAACCTCTTCCAAATATCAAGCACCAAGGACTGGCGAGGCCGCCTTACCACCAGGACCCATCCGAAAGAATATGTACGCCGAGAAATGGAGAGAACCTGCAGGGTTCAACGTCCAGGTTGCCCACAACAACGGTAATAACGGGGGTAATGGACGAGCTAGGCGGGATTATGCAAGGACAGCTGAGCAGTCTCAAGATTTTGACGACGAGGATGAGGCAGGTCAGAACCCTCAGGCCGCTATCGAACCACCTCCGGCACTCCATCCGGACGAGGCCATACGAAATGAGATAGAGGGGCTAAGGCAGCTCGTTTATAATGGTCAGGCCGGAATCAGAAGGGCGGCTCGACCCACATACCAGAAGCCATATCCTGCATACATCGATGATTTACCCTTCCCAAGGGGGTTCAAGGTGCCAAATTTCAGCTTATTCAACGGAGAAGATTTGTACGCATCAGCATTGGAACACATTGGGCGCTTCTCGGCCCAATGCGTTGCCATTGAAACCCAACTTCTTCTGAAACTGAGATTGTTCGGAAGCTCCCTCTCGGGCCAAGCATTCACATGGTATTCAAATCTAAGCCCAAATTCTATTACAGGATGGGCGAAAATGGAAGGAGCCTTCATGGAGCAATATTATCGGCCCGAACCCGAGGTCACTATCAATGACCTGACGGATATGAAGCAGGGGGAGCATGAAACGGTACAAGATTTCATCGCCCGTTCTAAGAAGCTCAAGATGAAATGCAAAATCCCCATGGATGAGAAACACTTCATCAAGATGGCCCAGAATGCTCTCAGGCTATCCCTTCGGAAAAAATTCGACGATCAGGAGTTTATGGACTTACAAGACGTGGCTCAGCGGGCTGGGAAATATGAACTGTTGCTCCAGGAAGAAGCGCAAAGAAGAAACAGTTCTAAGCCCGTCTACTTCAAAAACCCAGTCCATCATCTGGAAGTCATCAACGAATTTGCTGAAGCCAACGAGGAAAGCGTCGGTCCGGAAGTGTCACTCGCAGAGATCTTTCAAATAAAGAATCCAATCACCTGCAAGGCGGTGATGAGACCGGGAAAAGAACATCGAAGTAACCCTCCACCGACCGGAGGTTTCGTACCCTACAAGCAAAAACATAAATCATATTCCTTCAATCTCTCCAAAGCGGAAAATATCTTTGATGAGCTGCTCAGAGGGAAGGTGATCAAGCTGGACGAGAAACACGTATTCCCAAAACAAGAAGAAGTGAAAGGTAAATTGTTTTGTAAGTGGCATAATTCCTTTTTTCATGCTATTAATAATTGTGTTCAGTTCAGGGATGCCATCCAGGATCTCATTGACGAAGGCAAGATCCTCTTGGATAAACCAACCACCATGAGAGTCGACAACGAGCCGTTTCTCACTCACATGATCGGAGTCAACTGGCCCGAAAGGCAGAATAAGAGGAGGATCGTGGTGGATGTTGAGAAAGCAAGGAAGGCTAGCCCATCATTGATAGAAAGACCAAAAGCGACCATCATGGCCGGAATTGTGATGTGCAGCCGATGCAAATGTGAGTGCGAGCTCGAGATACCTGCCGCAGGAGGAAACATAGATGAGCGACTACCTCAAAATATAGTCGAAGATGACCGGAGCTATCACAGGTCCGAAGCCCGAAACTATAGTCCTTTTAGCCCACGTCAGGGCCCGAAAGGCAATTATGAGAAGTTTCGAGACGTAAGCAAAAAAGCCATCCAAGAGCCATTCATACCAAAGAAGGCCGAACGCATGAGACTAGAAGATAGAGACGAATGGCGCACGAGATTGGTTCGACCTGAATTCGGAGCATCATCTGCACAACCTGGGAAGATGCGCGTTCAGAATGGAGGAAATAGCAGACCATCTGCCACATCCAACTCGACCAATGTGAAGCCAATCGAGTCCAGTAAAGTCGCAACGGTTCGAAACGGCAGGTGGTACCTAGTGGGAAAAGGAGGCAAGCCCGAAAGGGAATTGACCAACACACAGGCCCGAAGAGTCAGAAGGCAGTACGGGAAGGCTAGAAGACATTTGGTAAACTAGACGATCAACCTTGACTCCATTGCCAATACCGAAGACGGAAACCATGAAGTGCAAAGTAGAAAGCGACCAACCACTGGAGTCCTTAGACCAAAAGCGTCACCATCCTTCCCAAAGGTCCAAGAGGGGCAAGAATCAAGAGAACCAAAGCCACAATACCATACCCCAGCTAATCAGTCACCACTTTACTCAAAAATACCGAAGCTCTCAATAGGCAAAACTATCCTCAAGCGCCCTGCAAGGGCCGAAGGTGAAATCATTCCGCGCAACCAGAATAACGAAAAGGTGATGGCAGTGAAGCCCGAAGGCGGACCATCAAGGTCCGGTTTAAAAGTTATAATGCCACAAAAAATGATTCGGGCCAAGTTATCCATGGAAGAGGAAGAGGAAGACGATAACATGTCCGAAGAAGATGATGACGACTGGTTGAACTACGAACTCGATCATGAGGAATTTAAAGCCGCTTTGGGATTAAAGATAGAAGGCAAAGAAGAAGGTGAGCAGCCTTGACATTCGGAACCTTGGAAGGGGTCCTCAGGAACACTGCCACGACAAAAAAGGCTGCAGATCCAACAACATCAAAAATCGCCACAGTAAAGGAATGTCAAGAAAGTCAGCTCATGGAAGTTGAGCCGGTACCCACGATTCAGAAAACTATGCCTATAAATATGGTGTACATCCTCCCAGCTTTCTATAGATCACAAGAGGATCAGCCAGGATATATGGAGGGCGATAGTCTGATCGGGGATCATCCGACCGCGTTGATACACATAATTGATGATCACAACGAAAGGCCTGAAAATTTGAAGATGAACAAATCAAGCGCGATTGGAAAAATGGAGAATTCGAAAGAAGGGATTCCTCGGGTATTCTTCACCAGACCAACCCGAGTAATGACAAAGCATTTGAGGCCCTTGTTCATTTCCGCCAACATCAACAGCGTGCCATTTAAAAAGGTGCTAATCGACGGGGGAGCTGCTGTTAATATCCTACCATTCAAAAGGTTAGAAAAGCAGGAACCATTACTGCCACTCATGGCATTCTGGTAGCCGAATTTGAAGTCGGATCTAAAAATTTGATGGTATCATACTTGGTCGTGGATAACACGTCTTCTTACCATGCTTTGATGGGAAGGGATTGGATACATCAGAGCATGTCTATACCATCTTCCCTTCAGCAAGAATTACTGATGTGGGACGAAGAATTAGAGGACTACGAAATGATAAAGGCAAATCCACAGCCATTCTTGCCATCTGCTAATAGCATCGACGCACGCTTTTACAACGAGGATATAGCTCCTCTTACCATTCCAGAACTAGTCAAGAACGGCCACTCTCCAGTAGTGATGGCCCAGAAGTTCATCCAACAGGGTCTCGTCTTCTCAGCAGAAGAATGGGAAAGGCCCCAAGTATCCTTCGCCAATTCCCATGGATAAACAAGACCTACAGGAGCAAGAACCGCCCCTGGCAGAGACATCTCTAGTCGAACGGCTGCAAACGGAGAAGGCAATGCAAGAAGAATTAGGAATGAGTCCGGCCAATTATATGGCTGAGTTTGTTTCTGAAGACAACTGGGCCGAGTCAGCAGGGCTAAATGAAGAGATTCAATTAGGACCCATCAAACTCAGCACAACACCTCCAGAAATTCAGGACCCTATTGAAGAAATTAATTTGGGAACTGATGAGGATCCAAGGCCAACATTCATCAGTGGCCTCTTGGACCCTGACATCAAGAAGGAATTGATTTCCCTCCTACAAGAGTTCAGAGACTGTTTCGCTTGGCATTACCACGAAATACCAGGACTGGACAGAAGTTTGGTAGAGCACCGTTTGCCCATAAAAGAGGGCTATAAACCAGTGAAGCAGTTAAAGCGGAGGATGTCAGTCGAAACTGAGTTGAAGGTAAAGGAAGAAATCGAGAGATTATTGAGGGCAGGATTCATCAGGCCAGCCCGATATGTCGAATGGTTGGCAAATATCGTGCCTGTTCTGAAAAAGGTCACCAAGGCTGTCAGAATATGTGTTGACTACAGGAACCTGAATGAAGCTACCCCAAAGGACGAATACCCTATGCCAATGGCTGATATGCTGATTGATGGAGCAGCGCGTAACAAGATTCTGTCATTCATGGACGGCAACGCAGGGTATAACCAGATCATGGTTGCTGAAAAGGACATTCATAAGATAGCATTCAGATGCCCAGGACACGTGGGGGCATACGAATATCTAGTCATGCCTTTCGGGCTGAAAAATGCAGGGGCCACGTATCAAAGGGCAATGAACGCCATTTTCCATGATATGATCGGACACACCCTGGAAGTATATATAGACGACGTGGTCATCAAATCAAAGGAGCAGGAGGGTCATGTGGAAGACCTCAGGAAGGCTTTCATCAGAATGAGGAAGCATCAACTAAAGATGAATCCAAAAAAATGCGCCTTCGGCGTCCAGGCGGGAAACTTCCTGGGTTTTCTGGTTCATCAGAGAGGAATCGAAGTGGATAAGAATAAAGCCAAGGCAATCATTGATGCCCCTGCTCCTCGCAGCAAAAAAGAATTACAGAGTCTGCTTGGAAAGATCAATTTTCTCAGGCGATTTATCGCCAATTCAGCGGAAAGGTCCAACCCTTCTCTTCTTTGCTAAGAATAAAAGACAAGGATCCATTCCTATGGGGCCCGATCCAACAGGAAGCATTTGATCAGATAAAACAATACCTGAGCAACCCACCGGTCCTCACGCCTCCAAGAAAGGGCGTCCCTCTAAAATTGTATATTTCTGCTTCAGATAATTCTGTCGGTAGTTTATTGGCCCAGGACAATGAAGAGGGCAAAGAACAAGCTGTATTTTATCGAAGTAGAATATTACAGGAGGTTGAGACTTGTTATTCTGCTATTGAAAAACTCTGCCTTGCACTATATTTCACAACGGTAAAGTTACGACACTACATGCTTCCTTTTACTGTTCACATAATAGCCAAAACTGATCTAATTAAATACATGCTCAATAGACCCGTACTAAGGGGACGACTAGGAAAATGGATTCTGGCTCTCTCAGAATTCAGTTTCAGATACGTCCTTCAGAAGGCAATCAAAGGGCAGGCTATTGCGGACTTTTTAGTTGCCCACCCTTGCGTCGAAATTGAGGATTTAAGCACTATGGAAATAGCCAACCTAGGTTTCCCGCTCGATAAGAGAATTCCAAAAATAAAAATCAAGAATGTTTTTGGAAAGTTACCCGGTTAGCAAGGACATGTTTTAATCCCTATAAAAACTGTCCAGGTTAAACCATGGAAATTGTTTTTCGACGGCTTTAAATCAGAATCAACAGCAGGTGAGGGCATTGTCATTGAAGATCCATTCGGAGCCAAGTATGCATATTCATTTCAGCTCGATTTTGACAGTACCAACAATATGGCCGAATATGAAGCTCTGATTATCGGCCTAGAAATGGTACTAGAGCTTGGGGTTACCCACCTGGAAGTCTTCGGAGATTCTTAGTTAATAATCAAGCAATTGACAAATGAATATAAATGCAGGGATCCGATTATGGCAACTTACTATGTCGCAGCCCGCAATCTGAGCTTTATGTTCAAAGAAATATCAGTCAAATATGTCCCGAGAAACGACAACTTGGCTGCCAATGAAATGGCACAAATAACATCTGGCATACAGATACACGAGCACTAGTCCGAAAGGACCATTAAAGTCCAGAAAAGGTCCCTACCTTCGATCATCAGCAGAGGAATGGATCTCGAAATAAGCACAAATGAAGTGCAAGTCGGAGATTGGAGAAAGCCTCTGACTGATTATCTGACTAACCCATCTCCAAGGGTGAGCAGGAAAGTCAAATACCATGCCACCAAATTCCTAATCATGAATGGAGATTTGTTCCGACGGACCAATGAAGGAGTCCTCTTGAGATGTCTGGGACTGAAAGAATTTATGAGGGTCATGGGGGAATTTCATGAAGGATCCTGTGGTGCTCATCAATCCGGAAAAAAGATACGATGGCTGATCAAGAGATGTGGCTACTTTTGGCCTACTATGGAAAATGACTGTTTTAACTACACCAAAGGTTGCGAAGATTGTCAAAGGAATGGTCCGATACAGCACCTACCAGCTGTCCCTTTAAATCCGATCGTCAAACCTCGACCTTTCAGAGGATGGGCTATGGATTTTGTAGGCAAAATCGTGCCTAGCTCAAGTAATGAACACACTTTCATTATCGTGGCCACCGATTATTTCACAAAATGGGTAGAGGCGAGTGCAGTCAGATCCATCTCTTCTTCAATAGTGATCACCTTCATTAAACAACACATCATCCACAGGTTTGGAATCCCAGAAACAATCACGACTGACAGAGGCACATCCTTCATTTCTAAGGAAATCCAAGACTTTTCGGACGCCTACGGAATTAAGTTTGTACAGTCCAGTCCCTATTTCCCACGGGCAAACGGTCAGGCAGAATCTACTAACAAAGTTTTGATCAACATCATCAAAAAGATGGCCGAAAACAATCCTAGGGACTGGCACGAAAGGTTATCCAAAGCGCTTTGGGCGGATCGGACCTCGAAGAAAACATCTATCGGTACCACCCCTTTTGCGTTAACGTACGGTCACGATGCAGTTCTGCCAGTTGAGATCAACGTGCAATCTCTATGCCTAGAGAGACAACCTAACATGGATGACGCAGCTTATATCGAATCCATGATGAAGGAATTGGAAGAGTTAAGCTCGATTCGGGCCAAGGCCTTAAATCATCTCATGGTTGGTAAACAGGCAGTGGCTCGGGCTTACAACAAGAAGGTCCGAGGAAAGACTTTGAAGAATGAGAGCTCGTCTGGCGCGCTATTCTACCCCTGGGAGCCCACGTATCAGGATTTGGAAAATGGAGCCCAACTTGGGAAGGTCCATTTGTGGTACACAGAATCCTGGGAAAAGGGGCTTACCTACTGCAAGACAGGGACGGAACCCCCCACCAACATCCTATAAACGGACAATGGTTAAAGAAGTTCATTCCTTCTCTATGGGAAACAACAGGCATCGATCTTAGTAATGACTGAGGGGAAATAACGAATAATGCAGGATCTTGTATAATAAGTGATCGGTTCATAATTGTATATCATTTTGTACCCTTCTAGCTTATGATTTGGTTATGTTTTTGAGTTAAACTTGTACTTTTAATCCTTTTTGTGTTTATCTTTCAGCTTTAGGGAACAATGATGGCTTTGGATAGGAAATGATGCAATCCATGCATGTTAAAGCCTGATTTGGATAAAGGGAAGAAGAGCTTAAAGACAAACTCATTTTGGCTACAGCCCCCTGCCAGTCCAGTTTTGTAGGTCATATGTCAAGCCTTGTTTCAGCAACCTACATAGCTCGAATGAGGCCACATTCTTCATGAAAGTTGTTCCAATTGGTGTGTACTATAACATATCCAAAATGCAGCCCCATTGGATAAATCTGGAGTCCATTACCTAGCAAACACAGAACCATGCTCAGGATGGATCTTATCAGCGCGGAAAATGAGTTAGCAATTTGTTTCGGCCTTAACTTCTTCCTCCGACCTTGGATTGGCCCAAATAACATATGGCTGGAAAGAAGACATTCTTAACTTCAATTTCAAGTGCTTAAAGTCCTAATTTGATTAAGAGAAGCCCAAGTTGTAAGCCCTTGAAGTTGCTGGTCATGCTGACCTCAGCATGTGCTGGTTGGATGCTTGGTCATGGTGAGCTAGGTATGAGCTATCATTTCTGGTTGGAAGCTTGGTCATGGTGACATGAAGATGAGCTAGGGCTGCTGGTGGGATCTATTGGTGAAGTGCATCAACCAATTCAAGATTTTCTAATACAAGTGCATCACCCAATTTAGATTTTCTAATACAAGTGCATCAACCATTTCAGATTTTATAAAACAAGTGTTGTATGCATTAGCCATATTGAATTCAGATTTTCACTTCCCCTAGGCCTATAAATAGGGAAGTTCTCTAAGCTTGTAAACACACCCCAAGGGGGGGAGCTCTCAAACACTTCTCTAGAGCTCCCTTCCCTTCTCTCCCTCAAATTCTCTTAGTTTCTCTTTCTAGTTTGCAATTGTTATAATGAGATCTTTGTGCTGAAATTTTCCTTTAAGTCTTTCCAAGTTCTACTTTAATTTTCATTGTTATGTAAATTCTTTTCTTTAGTTTCAAGTTTGATTAGTTTCCAAGTTTCAATTATGATTTTTGTTCTTATTCATTATGCTTATAAGTTAATATGCTAGTTTGAATGATTGATCACCATTTAGGCTTGCATGTTAGCTATCTTGGTTTGAATTAAGAGTAGACACCATACTTTAATTCGAATTGAACTATGAATAGGAAGAGTATGTATGGACATTCGACAACAGGGATTAGATACATGCTTGGTTGTTTAAATTGTTCTTCTATGCTTAATGGGTTCCTAATGCTTAATTTTAGGTTAGACAACAAATGATCAAATTAGGGAATTAGGAACACAAGGTTATGACCACACACCATGGCTTAATCATACATTAGCTAGAATCAATCCGTTAATCTAATTGAACTTGGGAACTTATCTGCTTGAGTTAGTTATTTTCTTTCTTCCTTGTTTTATTTATTTCCCTTCTTTTTCATTTCTGTTTTGTGTAGGGAAAATGAATTGAATCATTCAATCACCAATCCTCGTGGGATCGACCTCGCACTTACATACGCTATACTACCGAACGGCTCGTGCACTTGCGAGTATCACAAGTTGAGGATGCAACTGAATCCATTTTGGTGCAGCTGTATCCACACAACAATAAGATGTTGCAACAAATTACCCGCATTAAGGGTGAACATGCATAATGATCCTTGAGCAAAGCCTTCTAACTTTTATATACATTTGCAGTCTCATCCCACTTAGTTAGTCATCCATCATCAAAAGCATTTAAAGGGCAATTAAAAGATTAGAAAAACAACATGGTGTCCAGAACAAGGTTAAATAAAATTTACACCAGCAAATCCAACAGAGTTTTGATCTTGTCCGAAAAATGTAGCACTTCCACACGCAGCCGATCAACACGAATCTTCTTCAGCTTTTCATTCCACAGCTCCAGCCCGACGTCCATGTCTGCCTTATCCAAACCTTCTTTGGCTGAGGATAGAGTTGTGAGCATTTGGTCTGCCGCGTTCTGAAGCTCCCTCTTCTGCACTAGCACTCTTGCCAATCGGGCCTCTGAGGTTTTCAGACGCCAACATACTTGCTTCAGCAGTGCGTCCTGTTCATTCAACTCCTGGTGCTGCGCTTCCATCACTTTCTTCGCTTGGGCCAGCTCTGCCTCCAATCCAGGAAGAACATTGGATGTTTGCAACAATGGATCATCGCGTTTGAATTTACCGACAAGGGTTTCCAAATCGGTCTTAGCAGTCTCGCAGAATGTTGCAAAATCAGGACAGGCACGGCAGATGGAGTCTAAAGCATTAAGAACTTTGGCACCTTGCTCGTCCGCCACCTTATCTTCCAAAGGCAGCGCCAGCCACTTCCCTAGCAAAATCTTCGCTCTTGCATTAGAGATGAAGGTGCTGTCAGAGCTCCCAGTCCCTGAGTCTTCAGGTGCCTTCGCACTCGCAGAACTAGAAGAAGGTTCAGCGGCAGGTGTGGCAACCGGTATCTCGAGCGCATCTTCTCGGGCTCGGGGGGCATCATTATCTGGGGCATTCCCTTCTTGGCCATTCTTTTTGGCCGGAATTTCTGCTGCATGGCTTTTTGCCACAGGAACTCCAATCGATGTCCTCCAAGCCGTACGAAAACGGAGCGCGACCAACTGAGTATCTAGCGAAAGAAGATTTTCGGGTTTGACTCGAAGATAATTAGGACCCAGAACTGGCGTCTGAAAAGGGCCTCTCAGGATTATTGGGAAAGGAGAATAAACCGGCGACAGAACATCCGTCTGTTCCTGAGCCAGGGTTGAAAGGAACTCATCGGCATGTTCTGTTGCGGCCTGCTCAGAGAGCCACTCAGGGACTCCGGTAGAGACTTTCGCAGCCTTTGATTTCTTAGGAGCCATGGCGAAGAGCTCTTTTTCTGGTTTAGGGTTCTTCGAAGGAAGAGGAAAGGACAATGAGCGCGAAAGCAAGTTGAAAGCAAGTTGGAAGGAGATGTGCGTATTGGGGAAACAGTTTCGAAAATAAGAAGCTGAGAGGTTTTTGACAGGCCGAATTAATTGCCAGAAGTGATGGGACAGTTGCTATCACGAACTTGGCGCGTTACTTTCAAAAATTCTCTTTTCGTACGATTTGACATCGTAGGAAGCTGGGGGTTAGTTTTAATAGACTTGACCCAAGTGTTAAGCTCATAATTTCATACATATACATGCCCTAATTACTTACTTCTTTTGCTTAGTTTCTTAGATTTCTAAGTTATTTGCCTCCCGTTGTGTGTTTTGTAGGCAAATAAAGCAAGAGAGCATAATTCATGCAATTCAAGCATGTTAAGGCCTAATTTGGATGAATGGATGAAGAGCTTAAAAGACAAACTCATTTTGGCTACAGCCCCCTGCCAGTCCAGTTCCGTAGGTCATATTGCAAGCTTTGTTTCAGCAACCTACACAGCTCGGATGAGGCAGCATTCTTCATGAAAGTTGTTCAAATGGGTGTGTACTATAACATATCCCAAATTCAGCCCCATTGGATAAATATGGAGTCTGTTACCTAGCAAACACAGAGCCATGCGCAGGATCGATTTTATCAGCGCGCAAAATGAGTTAGCAATTTGTTTTGGCCTTAACTTCCTCCTCCGACCTTGGATTGGCCCAAATGATATATGGCTGGAAAGAAGACATTCTGAACTTCACGTTCGAGTGCTTAAAGTCCTAATTTGATTAAGAGAAGCCCAAGTTGTAAGCCCTTGAAGTTGCTGGTCATGCTGACCTCAGCATGTGCTGGTTGGATGCTTGGTCATGGTGAGCTAGGTATGAGCTATCATTTCTGGTTGGAAGCTTGGTCATGGTGACATGAAGATGAGCTAGGGCTGCTGGTGGGATCTATTGGTGAAGTGCATCAACCAATTCAAGATTTTCTAATACAAGTGCATCACCCAATTTAGATTTTCTAATACAAGTGCATCAACCATTTCAGATTTTATAAAACAAGTGTTGTATGCATTAGCCATATTGAATTCAGATTTTCACTTCCCCTAGGCCTATAAATAGGGAGGTCCTCTAAGCTTGTAAACACACCCCAAGGGGGGGAGCTCTCAAACACTTCTCTAGAGCTCCCTTCCCTTCTCTCCCTCAAATTCTCTTAGTTTTGCTTTCTAGTTCTCAATTCTAGCTTTCTTTAATGTTTTCTTAGTTGTAATTTATTTTTCTTGTAATGTACATTCTTTCTTAAGTATTCAAGTTTAATTAGTTTCCAAGTTTCAATTATGGTTTTTGTTCTTATTCATTATGCTTATAAGTTAATATGCTAGTTTGAATGATTGATCACCATTTAGGCTTGCATGTTAGCTATCTTGGTTTGAATTAAGAGTATACACCATGCTTTAATTCGAATTGAACTATGAATAGGAAGAGTATGTATGGACATTCGACAACAGGGATTAGATACATGCTTGGTTGTTTAAAATGTTCTTCTATGCTTAATGGGTTCCTAATGCTTAATTTTAGGTTAGACAACAAATGATCAAATTAGGGAATTAGGAACACAAGGTTATGACCACACACCATGGCTTAATCATACTTTAGCTAGAATCAATCCATTAATCTAAATTGAACTTGGGAACTTATTTGCTTGAGTTACTTTCTTATTTTCTTCCTTCTTTCATGTTCTTTGTTTTTGTTTCTGTTTTGTGTAGGAAAACTGAATTGGATCATTCAATCACCAATCCCTGTGGAATCGACCTCGCACTTACATACGCTAAACTACCAACGGTTCGTGCACTTGCGAGTATCACAAGTTGAGGATGCAGCTGAATCCATTTTGGTGCAGCTGAAATCTGGACAACACCAAGCCCATTAAAACCGGGGGGCAATGTTTGTACCCAATTTTGGTCAATAGACCAAAACTGGTTACCTCCCCAAAAAAGAGCATAGCAAGGGCCCAAGCCCAACAATTGTCTATAGTTCAAATTTTTCATCTAAAGTAAAGACCAAGACAAAAACCAAAGCCCAAAGGCAGAGGGCCCAAAGCGATTGGACTATTGAAAAATAGGAAATCGGAAGCTGTTCCAAACCCACGCGAAGGTGAGAAGGACCATCAACATTTAATGACGATTTGACTTTTCCCTCTTCCATTAAGAAAAGCCAGCCGCCTGTTTGTGCTTGATAAATCACGGCCATGAGCTGGCCGAAGGAGCCCTTTCTCTCGGCCCTGGCACTTGTTTGCAGAAGCTGAAACGCAGCGTTTCGCCAGGGTATTTCGCCTTCCTAAAAATAAAAGAAGAAATGCCAAGGCATGATCATCTCGGCCTCAAGCATAGGCCAAGGCCGAGGCCGAACAAAATTGCGGCCAAGGCATTTAAGGCAAGTCATCACGTGACAGCAGGGTCCCAGGCTTCATTTAATGAAGTAGTGCCTGTTTAATGCAGCAAACCCATTGGCCACAAAGCAGCATTTAATGCACGAGGGAAGGTGGGAAGTGACTGAAGTCAGGATTTGGTGATGAGGATCAGAGTGATTAGACGTGGACATTCTCACAAGAATTCTGACAGCCTGAGATGTTGGTTCACCAGCTATCCAGGCCATAAATGCGTCTCCACGGCCAGAGGCTCAGAAACCACGATCGAGGGCGGCGGCCGAGATTCACCGGGATTTCTGGGGTCTCACCACCATGCTTCACGATCCCAAATGTCGATTGGACTGCCCACTTGCGCTAATCAGACTCCACTATGCGTAAATTTAGCCTCGATTACTCATCCAGGGACTCTTCCTATAAATACAAGACTCGAGCTACATTCAAAGGGTTCAACACCAAAACAAAGCCTCCCACGGAGCAACTTATTTTTTCCTGTAATGCACTTTCAATATCTTTACTTGCTTTCCTAGGAGTAGCGTTAGATTGTAAGGAAAATCCATTCATCAATATATCATACGACCCTTGATTTTCAAGGCGCCGGAGCACCATCCTTGTTGTTCGTTCACTCACCCCATATATCACACGACCGTCGCTCCCTGAGCAGCGCGCCGGAGCAACGCCCAAAACCCACCACCAACACCATCACGCAACGGCCTTGTAGTTCAGGCCGTGAACCTAACAGCCGAGACCAGTTCCTCTCTCGGCTACAATCATTTGACTAGGAAGACAGATCAAAAAGGCGCACCATTCATCCATCCAACACTCATCAAAACATCAACGCACGATAGACCGTGCTGGCACGCCCGCGCACAACCGCACTGCACCCAAAAGCAGGAAACCCCGTGTTAACGTACATCCCCTCGGCCCGGAACTCCAGGCCGTGAGATTTACGCGGCAGACACTTTTGGTACGCCCGGTGGGACTACTGTCAAAAACTTATGGTGGAAACTAGGGCACAGGCAAAGCTCAAAAACAAAGCAGTCGAAATGACTTCTGAGACTCCTGAGTCCACCTCACCAATCACAAGTATCGAGACCGAACATACAGTCGGGATCTCGGCCGGCACTCCAGTAACGACGGATCGCACGGCCGAATCCATGCAGGAACAGGCAGTGGTGGAGGAACTGATGTCCAAGCAGGCCTACAGGATAGAAACATCCTTCATGGCCGCGATGGACAGGTTCTCCTCAGAACTGCGAACGCTCTTTCAAGAGAGGTTCTTCGCCCGCCACACCTCCCAGAGCCGGACCGAGAAGCCAAGAGCGCGACAGAATCGAGCCTTACGGCGAAAGCAGCAGCCTCGGCGTCTCGGCCCATACCCAAGCATCAGGATACGGCCAGCATTCTTTGCCACCAACAAACAGCTGGGGTCAATCCCAGCCCGTGTGGACGAATTCTGGACCAACCTACTCGGTGGAGACAGCGCGCGGACCGCTCCATGCTTTGGCCGTATCACTAGGGCACGGCAGCTTCACGCATCCCGCGATCTACCCGCTCGGCTCAGTTCATACTGCCGCCATCCACACCCATCCTGGCCCAAGCAACGCGTCCGCCGTATCGTCACAACAGTACGGTCAGGGCAACGTGACCGTCTCACCACCTTTGCAGGTATCGTCCGTTGGGTTCTCACCTTCACTATGGGTCGGCCGTTCCAGCAACAACGCATATGCACCTTGGCCAAACCCACGGTGCTCATCTGGCATCAACCAGCTCGGTCATCCCGGCCGAGCCCTTGGTTCAAATTGCCCAACAGGCAAGGCCTCAGAACGAGGTGCTATAGGCCACGCGGCCATATGCAGCCCAACAGGAGGCACCACCTCAAGGGATCCGGCTCGAAGACGTCCGGCGGATGATCGAAGACGGCCTAGCTCAGAGGCGGCCGGATATGCCAAGATATACGAGGCCGTACCCGCCAGAAATTGACCGGATCCCCCTTCCCCGGAACTATCGATTGCCAGAGTTCATGCTTTTTTCTGGGGATGGGCAGACCTCGTCCATTGAACACATCGGCCGTTTCACGGCCCAGTGTGGAGAGGCCGATTCGGACGCTCAGAGACTCCGACTATTTGTTCATTCGTTGACCGGCGCGGCGTTCTCATGGTTTATAAACCTTCCGCCGAACTCAATAAGGGATTGGTCTGATATGGAAAGGGTGTTCCACGAACATTTCTACCAGACCAACCGAGAAATAACGGTCACCGAGTTGGCGAGAATGAGCCAAGCATCGGACGAATCACCTCGCGATTACCTACAGCGATTCAAGACATGTAGGAATTGGTGCCGCACGAACCTACCAGAGAGGGAGTTCGTCAAGATGGCCGAGGAAGGATTGGAATTCGAATACCGGAAGAAATTCCAGGGGATCGAATTTCGGGACATGCATGACTTGACCAACAAGGTGGACAGATATGCGTCCTTGTTGAAAGAGGAGATGCAGAAGAAGACGGCCTCAAAGGGAACCTACTATAGGAATCCCATCGTCAGCTATGCCGAAGCAGACGGCTCCGCAGAGGCCGAGGGCGATGAGGTCGAGATGAGCTCGGCCGAAGTCAGCATAGATAAACCCTTCGTTTGCAGAGGGCTTGTTAAAACTGACAATAGCCGCACAAAGATCCCCGACGCCAAGTTCGCGACCCGGGAAACGAAGGCATACACTTTTGATTTAACAAGGGCCGAAGCTATCTTCGACCTGCTGGTGGCCGAGAAGAAGGTAAAATTGTCCTTCGGCCATAAGACTCCGAAGCCCGAAGAGCTCAAAGGGAAAACGTTTTGCAAGTACCACAGTTCTTGGTCTCATAACACCAACAACTGCGTTGTCTTGCGAGACGTTATCCAGAAATTGATAAACGAGAAGAAGCTCCAGTTTCCGGAGAAGGCGGCCATGCAGGTCGACTCCAAGCCGTTCCCTCCACCTGTCGTGAACATGGTCGACGCCCAACTCCCGGCCGAGGATAGAGGAGTTCGCAGTTCGGCAAAAGAAAAGGAGCCTTTGGCCGAACTTGAGCCGGCCCTTTGCGAACGATGCAAGTGTAAAATCGGCCAGCCCGGGCCGCAGGAGAACAAGAGGAAGGCCGCCGAGCCATCTCGAACGACCGCAAGAAGATTCGGTGGTCAATACGGTCGACAGCCGACCAACAGAGCTGTTTTCAGCCGACTAGGGCCACAAAACCCCAGCGCCTCGGCCAGCCACGAAGAAGAGGCCGCCCCAAGAACGATAAAAACGTTCAAACCACCAGTCATAAAGGATGACCGTTGGTACCATGCACGGCCTGGGGGCAGGGCCGAACCACTGACGAAAACCCAGCTGAGGAGAATGCAGAGGCAGGTTCAGCAGGCAAGGATGCAGACAAACGAGGTCGTGGGCTTCAAACGCCAAAAGAAAGTGGCAACTGCCAACGGGTTGTCATCCAAACCGGTTGTCTCCCCGGCCGTGAGAGCAGCCAGCACCAAGCCTTTGAGGGCGTGGCACCCTAGGCAAGACGGAAGTCCCCTGGTTCGTCGACCAATTCAGCCCAGCCAAAGGCCGCGGTCACGGAAGGAACGGACGAGGGTGTCGTCGACATCTACCACGGGAGGGATCCCCTTTTTTCGGCCAACGGTCTATCCTTCCTCAGAGAATTCCATAAAGATCATTCGGCCGTGGATCTGTACGGTATGACCCCTGAGAGCCGAGAAATCGTAGAGTTGGCCCTCAAGAACACAAAGGCAGAAGCGCTCCTCATCACCAGCGTTTCTGACTCGGCCATTAAGGCCGTATACCAGGCGAACAGGGAGTCCAGGGCAAGAGGCCTGCAAAGTTACCAACCCAACCTCGGCGGATTAGAGGCTAAAATCCCCTTCAGCAGGGGCGATTTGGAATATCTCCGCCGGTACTTTGCTGTGACGCCGACGATTACTTTGGTTTGACGACTGAGGAAAAGGGTCGAGTAAGCCGCCTAGACGATTACTTAGCAGCCAGGGACGCGTTGGCAGAGGCTAGACGGACCCTCAAAATGGAGGTCGAAACCTCAGAACCCCCTGAGGTCAAAGCGTCCACAACCGATAGTCCGAGAGCCGTGAGGCTTACGGACGAGGGTTTCGGAGATCCCCTCTTCCGACACGAGGCCGAGGACGACCCCACAATAGGAATTTCCGATGAAGAATATGAAGGAATCCTCGGGATGGTCGAGGAAACGGCTCTCACCAAAGACGGCTCTGAGACTGAAGAGGAAGCCGGTAGGGGAAACCCGCAGGAGCCGGAGGAGGTCGGCATCAACATGGTCCTGGTGCTGCCATTCGAGTTTTCAGCCCCGGGAGGGCAGACCAGCGGTTTAGAGGATGACGTGCCCGAGGAGCAATTTGATCAGAGGCCAAAAACGAAGGAGGAATTGCTGGCCGTAGCATTTAACGAAGTAATACCAAGAGACGAGCCGAACAAATACCGGCACTTGAAGCCGTTGTATATCTCGGCTCACATAGAGGGTGTGCCCATATCCAAGGTCTTCGTTGACTGTGGGGCGACGGTCAACATCCTTCCCTATTCCTTAATGAGAAAGCTGGACAAGTCGAAGGAGGACCTCATCCCCAGCGACGTGGTCATGAGTAGTTTTGTCGGCTCAAAAATCATTGGCGTATTGCCCCTAAAGATTACCGTGGCCGATCAGACGAGGGTCGCGGCCTTCTACGTGGTCGAATCAAGCGTCGACTACAACGTATTACTCGGCCGTGATTGGATCCATCAATCTGGGTGTATACCTACTTCCCTTTTCCAACTGTTATTCTTCTGGGACGGCCAAAAGGTGTCTATACACCCGGCCGACGAAAAACCTTTCGAAGCCAACGCTGTGCAAGCTCGGATTTACGACGACGATGTTGGATGGGTTGTCCTCACCGGCCATGATGCAAACGGCCGTCCAACCAGAACAACGGCCCAGAAAGTGCTGGAGTTAGGCGCCGAGAATATCCGACAGGATTCGGCACGCGAAGTGTTGATCGACCTCACCAGTCTTTAAATGACAGACAAGGCCACTAAAGACGAGGGAGCAGCGGCCGTGAGGGATTTAGTAGAGCGTCTGCTAGAACACTGGGCGGCGGAGTCCTTACGCCCAAATTCACCAATCAACCTGATCGAATTCCTCCACGAGGCGGACGAGACGGACGCATTGACGTTGGACGACCTAGAGACGGCGCCCGCTGAAATGGAGGACGACTACCCTGAAGTCCAGGACCCTTTGTTAGAAATTAATGTAGGGACCGAGGCCGAACCACGGCCTCTTTTTGTAAGCCATCTTTTGGATCATGAGTTAGCGGCCGAGGTTATCGGCTTGCTCCATGAATATAAGGACTGTTTTGCTTGGGATTATCATGAGATGCCTGGTTTGCCAAGGAGTTTGGTCGAGCATGAATTAAGAATCAAGGAGGGGTTCAAGCCTTTCCAACAGCCGCCAAGGCGTTTCTCGATCGAGGTACAGCTTAGGGTCAAGGAGGAGATTGAACGGCTCCTTAAAGCCGGCTTCATACGAACGGCCCGGTACGTTGAATGGCTGGCCAACATTGTACCAGTTTTGAAGAGGTCTGGGGCTTTGAGGGTTTGCACCGATTACCGAAATCTGAATCTCGCGACCCCCAAAGATGAATATCCCATGCCTATGTCAGATCTCCTGGTGGACGGAGCCGCAAAACACGAACTCCTGTCTTTCATGGACGGCCATGCGGGTTACAACCAGATTTTTGTGGCCGAGGAAGATGTTCATAAAACGGCGTTCAGGTGTCCAGGAGCAATCGGAACCTATGAGTGGGTGGTCATGCCGTTCGGCCTGAAAAATGCCGGCGCAACATACCAGAGAGCCATGAACCTTATTTTTCACGACCTTATAGGCCGAACCGTTGAAGTCTACATCGACGACGTGGTCGTGAAGTCCCCGTCCAGAGCCGACCACGTAGGACATCTTCGACAGGCTTTTGACCGGATGCGAGCGCACGACCTAAAAATGAACCCGAAGAAATGTGCTTTTGGTGTCACCGCCGGGAATTTCCTCGGTTTCTTGGTTCACCAACGAGGAATCGAGGTAGATAAAAATAAGGCTACGGCCATTATGGCGGCCCCTCCGCCGAGGACTAAGAAGGAGCTGCAGTTCTTCCTCGGTAAGGTGAACTTTTTACGGCGTTTCATATCCAATCTGGCGGGAAAAATTCGGCCGTTGTCTCCCTTGCTCAAACTCAAAGACACCGAGCGGTTCGTATGGGGAGCAGAGCATCAGGCGGCCCTCGACGACATCAAGAAATATTTGTCCCAACCGCCGGTCCTGATGCCGCCGAAAAGGGGGAAACCATTGAGGCTTTACATTTCGGCTTCAGAAGGTTCTATCGGCTGTCTGCTGGCTCAGAACAACGAGTCTGGGCGCGAACAAGCAGTGCACTATCTAAGCTGCACCCTCAACACGGCCGAATTGAACTATTCGCCGATCGAAAAACTATGCCTAGCCCTTTATTTCGCGGCCACCAAATTGCCGCATTATATGCTTCCTTCGGTTGTTCAAATCATTTCTAAGACCGATCTCATCAAATATATGCTTACCCGGCCGATCATACGCGGCCGAATTGGGAAGTGGACGATGGCATTGTCCGAATTTACCTTTCAATACGTGGCAGTTCGCTTTCCAACTCGATTTCAAATGCACTAATAATCAAGCTGAGTACGAAGCGCTCATCATTGGTCTCGAGATTTTGAAAGAAATGAAGGCAACCCGTGTTTTGGTCTACGGCGACTCTCAGCTGGTGATTAACCAGTTAACTGGGGAATACCAATGCACGAGCGAGAATTTGGCCGTGTATTATGTGACGGCCCTTAACACGGCCGATGGATTTTCTAGAATTTCCTTTGTTCATATACCGCGCGCCGAAAACGGCGAGGTCAATGAGATGGCCCAGGTAGCGTCTGGCCTAAACATCCCAAGCACCGACCATGATCGCATGATAAGAATCGAGAGGCGGACCTTGCCAGCCTTGGCCGAGCGAGGAATGACAGCGCAAGTATCTTCGGCCGACATCACCGACGAGATCGACACGGCCGAAGCCGACTGGCGCTACCCCATAGTGAAGTATCTACGTAACCCTTCTGGCAGCCATGAAAGGACTACACGGTTCCAAGCTCGGTGTTATTTGATTTATCAGAATGAGCTGTACCGAAAGGGATCAGATGGTTTGTTACTCCTATGTCCTAGCGCCGAGGACATCAAGGTCATCATGAATAAGTCTCACGAGGGGATTTGTGGTGCTCACCCGTCTGGGGTCAAGATGAGGTGGTTGGTTCGGAGGCACGGCTATTACTGGCCGACCATTTTGAAAGATTGCATAGAGTATGCGAGGGGATGTATCAAGTGTCAAATCTACGGCCCCATACAAAGGGTACCGGCCGAAGCCTTTCACCCGGTTACCAAACCATGGCCATTCAGAGGATGGGCCGTGGATATCATCGGCAAAGTCCATCCGGCCGCATCCAACCAACACGCTTGGATTTTGGTGGCGACCGACTATTTCACCAAATGGGTCGAGGCCGAGTCCTATCGGTCAATATCCAGCGCGCAGGTGGTCCAATTCTTTGACAATCATATCGTTCATCGGTTCGGTATTCCAGAAACTATCACGGCCGACAACGGCCCGGTATTCGCATCGGCTGAGACACGGGAGTACACTGAGAAGATGGGGATCAAATTGATCCACTCAACACCTTACTACCCTCAATCTAACGGACAGGCTGAGGCAAGTAACAAAGTGATCAAGGGCATCCTAGAGAAGATGATCGAGGAAAAACCTAGGGCGTGGCACGACTTACTCCCCGAGGCTCTTTGGGCTTACCGAACCTCAAAGCGGTCGGCCACGGGCACATCTCCTTACGCCTTAACCTACGGCCACGACGCCATCGTCCCGATGGAGTTAAAGGTTCGGTCTCTTCGTGTGGCTGAGCAGCCTGGGCATGAAGGGGAGGGTTATGCACAAGCCATGGCTCAGGAGTTGGAAGATTTGGAGCAATCTAGACTCGATGCCTATAACTTGATGCAGGCGCAAAAGCAAATCGTGGCGAGGGCTTACAACAAAAGGGTTAAGCAAAAGGCTTTCGCCGAAGGCGACTTAGTATGGCGAGCCGTACTTCCTATTGGGACAAAGGACCCTCGGTTCGGCAAATTTTCGCCCAACTGGGAAGGACCGTTCATCATCGAACGAATTCTTGGCCGAGGTGCATTTCAGTTAAAAGATAGAGATGGGGAACGGCATAACTTGCCGATTAACGGCCAATATTTGAAGAAATATATCCCGTCATTGTGGGAGACGGCCGCGGAAGGGTTATGAGATTTGCAAATATCGAGGTGGAGTATGCAATATAATAAAGACAAACTAAAAGAAATTATACTTCATTTTATTCATTTAGGATGAAAAGGGGGGTGCGTTTACAAGGAGACGGCCGGGTCCTGGCCGAGTACAAACACACATAAGAAAAATCACATCCTAGTTCTACGCGCTTCGGCTCCTCGGTCCTCTTACAAGACAATCAGATGCCTTCCCCCGAGGCAGGACCTTCGCCACGTATATCGTCATCAGCCATTTGGCCAGCCTGCACCCGGGGCCTCTCTCCAGGCCGTGGAGAGCGCATAGGCCGTCACTCCGGACACGGAAGGCCACTGCCACTCTAGCCGTGGTAAGCAGTCGCCATTCCTGCAGTGGCAGTGGCCGTCGTTCAGGCCATGATATCGGCCATCACTCTGGACACGGTAAGCGGTCGTCATTCCGGTTATGGTAGGAACCATCACTTCAGCCTTGGTGAAGGCCGTCGCTCCGGCCATGGATGTGACCCGAGTATTCGGCCGCACAAATTCGGCCACGTCGAGGTCATCATCCCAGATCTTCTCGCCCTCATCAAACTACCAAGTCATCTGGACCAGGCCAAATTGCCAAGTCATGCGACTCAGCAGCAGGTTTGGCTCCCTGTTTTTGAGGAAGTTGCAATAAGGATCATTGGGGCAGTTGGAAATAGGGGAGGGCGAAGCCCAGGAATCAAAGAAGGGTTCCAGAGCGATTAAAGCAAGAAGGAAGTTCGCTGGATAATAGTTTTAAGTTTGAGGAACGAGGGTGAAGAAACTGGGGAAGAACAATATGAACCTTCGAAGAAAACAAACTCAGAAATCTTGGGAGCGTGAAGGAAAATGTGAAGGAGTTTGGGTTTTATACTGGCGCTGGAGTTCGAAATGGAGGTATGGTCTCGAAAGGTGAAACGACCTGACAGCGCACTCAGAGCACGCGAAGTTATGACAGTGACCGTCGTTTCATTTGACGAGGCGACACGACGCCCTGGGCAATGATGGCCTGCACGACGTGCTTGAGGCATTAAATGCGCCGACTGGCCTGCGCATTTAATGCCCCAGTTGTCAATCACTTCAGGAAGGAATGCAAATGGTCCATCCCTTGGAATCCATTCGGCCCCTACCCACGCCGAGGCCGAAGGATCCAGGGATGTGGGGGCAATGTTTGTGCCTGATAAATCACGGCCATGAGTTGGCCGAAGGAGCCCTTTCTCTCGGCCCTGGCACTTGTTCGCAGAAGCTAAAACGCAGCGTTTCGCCAGGGTATTTCGCCTTCCTAAAAATAAAAGAAGAAATTCCATGGCATGATCATCTCGGCCTCAAGCATAGGCCGAGGCCGAGGCCGAACAAAATTACGGCCAAGGCATTTAAGGCAAGTCATCACGTGACAGCAGGGTCCCAGGCTTCATTTAATGAAGTAGTGCCTGTTTAATGCAGCAAACCCATTGGCCACAAAGCAGCATTTAATGCACGAGGGAAGGTGGGAAGTGACTGAAGTCAGGATTTGGTGATGAGGATCAGAGTGATTAGACGTGGACATTCTCACAAGAATTCTGACAGCCTGAGATGTTGGTTCACCAGCTATCCAGGCCATAAATACGTCTCCACGACCAGAGGCTCAGAAACCACGATCGAGGGCGGCGGCCGAGATTCACCGGGATTTCTGGGGTCTCACCACCATGCTTCACGATCCCAAATGTCGATTGGACTGCCCACTTGCGCTAATCAGACTCCACTATGCGTAAATTCAGCCTCGATTACTCATCCAGGGACTCTTCCTATAAATACAAGACTCGAGCTACATTCAAAGGGTTCAACACCAAAACAAAGCCTCCCACGGAGCAACTTATTTTTTCCTGTAATGCACTTTCAATATCTTTACTTGCTTTCCTAGGAGTAGCGTTAGATTGTAAGGAAAATCCATTCATCAATATATCATACGACCCTTGATTTTCAAGGCGCCGGAGCACCATCCTTGTTGTTCGTTCACTCACCCCATATATCACACGACCGTCGCTCCCTGAGCAGCGCGCCGGAGCACCGCCCAAAACCCACCACCAACACCATCACGCAACGGCCTTGTAGTTCAGGCCGTGAACCTAACAGCCGAGACCAGTTCCTCTCTCGGCTACAATCATTTGACTAGGAAGACAGATCAAACAGGCGCACCATTCATCCATCCAACACTCATCAAAACATCAACGCACGGTAGACCGTGCTGGCACGCCCGCGCACAACCGCACCGCACCCAAAAGCAGGAAACCCCGTGTTAACGCACATCCCCTCGGCCCGGAACTCCAGGCCGTGAGATTTGCGCGGCAGACACCGCCTAAGGAAGCCATCAAGCCAGATAAGAAGCCAACCTGCACATCAAATCACCATGGACGAAGACGCTTCAGACCAGGAAACTAATTCGAAGGACCGGCGGTTCTCGTTAGAAAGATCGATCTCCCCCTCTATGGACCAGTTCAGAACGTCAAATCAACAAACTGACTTTGGACAACAACCAAATATCCTTGCTCAGTCATCATCACTTAAGACCTCTTCTGCTCCTATAAATAGAGAGCTTCCAGCACAGAAGAAGGGGACTCTCTCTCCAAAAACCAGACGCAACATCTTAAAAAAAGCACTCAAGGCATTCCAGTCATCTCGTTCAGACTTCAGATAGCCAGACGATCTCTGTGTCCATCTTTTTATTTCTCTGCCATTTCCATGGTATGATTAACTTCTGAAAATGTTCAATTTGAATTTGTATAATTTAGTCGGCTATGAACCTTAGATCACCATGATAATGTACTTCTTAGTTTGGAATTAATAAGCATGGATCTCTGTTGTTTCTGTCATTAATTTAAGAACTAAGTAAATGAGAATGATGGAACCCATATCTAAAGAGCTTTGTTCTGCTTATGTTTGCTTCCATTTCCATATCTGTAATATTTAAGCCATTTCCCGCTTTTCTTTTATTTAAACTATAACATCACGAAAGGTTTTTAGCCCGAATCGGGCCGCATAGGCTTGAGGGATACAAACCAGTTGGGCCCGAAAGTCATATAGTTGGGCCCGAAATTGTGGTTAAATTATGTATATAAATTTAAATTCAGACTTAGGTTCGTAAACCCGCGTGAGGTGTTTGCTGACCAATAACTTTGTCTTTTTCCCTTGCTTGGATAGGTGTTGCTCGCACCAACCATAGCCGACATATACACGAGGGAAAGAATTGTGAAGTCCTCTTAACTGGGGCATAGAAAAGAACCAAACCAGGCCAGTACCCCACCTGGTGTACAATGGCTTGAATAGAGGTTCAGGAAGAAGGCGCAGACTCCACAAAATATTAACCACGCTCGCTCATACCAGGTCTGTTGGACTGGTCATATATCCAACAGTGGCACGCCTATAAAGCAGAACCAATGAATCAGAAGAATTTCAGAGGTTAGGCCCAAGACAGGGCTAGACTGGATTTCTTATCAACCTGATTCAACTTTCAATTTCGTTGAATATTGAAATAACATCTACGTGGGCCAAAAAGGAAACAATCGGGGCATTGGTGTAGGTCTAACAGCTCCTGTATTCTTTCGAGCACGCCTACTACGACATTGGGCGAAAAGAATACTTGACAGGAAAAGAGATCCAACAAATTTTTTTTTTTAAATCTCACTTTGTAATGTTAAACTGAATTATAAGAAAAAGTAAAGGCAATTAGATTTTTAATTAATTATAATTTTAAATTAACCCGTTGTTCTGTTAGATTAATGAAATATATAAGTTGACCAAAATTGATAACATATATAAACTACAAACGGTAGGATTGACAAGAGAACTTTTGGCCAAAACTTACCACGCACAATATAGCCTTGAACCAAGAGAAAAACTTTGAATTTGCCTATCACTGCTGACAAACAAATATCAAACCCAAGAAATATTTAGGCCTTCTCATTGTAGGGGTAGGGTTGGAATATTGCTACTAAACAAGATAGAGTGGCTAAGGTTGGAAGGGTTGGAATAATAATTATTATATGCAGACATGCGTACCAAATTGGCTAGAGTGAATGTTCTCCTCGCTCTGCACCCGAGTTTGATCCCCCTCATATAATTTAAATTAGATTAAAATAGAATATCACTTATTTAAAAAAAAAATTATTATTGTATTGCGTCTGACAAAAAAAAGGGAGCCCTTGTGACAAATGGATACTCCTTGGATATTGAGTCCAACTGTGTGGACTTTGGAAATAATCAGAGCCACGGGAAGAGAATAAATTTAACTCTATATATGCGCATTACAGAAAAAGAGAAGATAAGCTAACATAACCTTTTTTTCTCGATAAAGCCATCGAACTCACTCACCATTGAGAAGAAAGGAATAGGATATAAAGAAACGCAAAATATAATCAAACATGCTAGTTGGATGCAAATGAATCATAAAGAAATCTTTGATAAAAAAAAAAAAAAAAGAACCATAAAGAAATAAAAAATAGACAAATAAAAACAAAACGAAGTAGAAAGGGTAAATCAAGTCTTTGATAAGCTAGCATTTAAAATGGGTAATGTGTTCATATGTCAATAAAGAGTACTGTTATTTCCTCCCCCTATTCTGTCTTCCCACTCACTTAATTTTCAAAATTTTAAAGACAAATTTACCCCTTTATAATATAACTTCTAAGGACTTATGAAAAAACTATTTAATATTTAATATGAAGTTAAAAATAACGAACTGAAATGTAAAATGTAAAATTTAAATATTTTAAAAAAAACTTTAACAAAGGGAAAAGTTTTAAAATTAAAAATTCATCTTCAGCTTTTCATAAAAATAAAAAGGCCAAAAGTCACTTTTGGACCTTGTAGTTTGGCACTTCAATCACTTTTGACCCTGTAGTTCCAATTCCGTCAATTTTTCCATTGTAGTTTCGTATTTGTAGCAATTCAAGGACATGTTAGTATTCTTGTCAATTTCTTTAATGATGCAAGGGGAAATTTCGTCAACCCAAAACCCTTGAGCGTAAAAGCTTGTCTGAAATTCTCTCCATTTCATATTAGGGCTCGAAATTCAACCACTAATCCCAATTTTTGAAGAACCCTAAACCCAAATGACCAATTTCAAGCCATAATATGAAATTAGGGGAGTTTCAGACGAGCTTTTATGCTCAATGATTTTGGGTTGACGAAATTGCCCCTTGCACCGTCAAAGAAATTGACAGGAATACTAACTTGTCCTTGAATTGCTACAAATACGAAACTACAAGGTCAAAATTGACGAAATTGAAACTATAGGGTCAAAAGTGGTTGAAGTGCCAAACTACAGGGACCAAAAGTGACTTTTAGCCAAATAAAAAATCATCCCCAGACCTCACCTTCTTCCCTAATCCATCTCCTTCTTTCTCTCTCTTTGAATGAACCCACTCATCCCTAACAGCCTTCTCCAAACCCTAGCACCCCACCATCTCCTCACTGCCACCCACCCCCACCCTCTCCTTACTAACCCAACCCCAGCCTCTCTCTCTCTCTCTCTCTCTCTCTCTCTCTCTCTGTGCAAGTTCTTGTTACCCGCTATTGGATTTTTTGTTTTGATCAAAGTAGTCTTTCATTAACGAAGAGGACAAACATATCGTACAAAGCTAGGCTTCCAGAAAGGAAAACCACGCGAGCACAACACCCACAAAAAAAAGTAAAACTAAAGTACAAAGAAATTGAAATACAATAAGGAAACAAATTTGTTACCCGCCATTGGATTTGTGATGCAATGTTTATGGTTTTCAACTCTTCCCAAATTTGAAGTTAGTTTCAATTCCTCAGTTTCTATCTACACAGACAACTCCCAGACTTGTGTTATGCATTTAAATTCATACATTGATTATGGATGATTTACAAAAACAATGGTTGGATGCACGATAAAGGGTATTTTAGGAATAATGGTGGGTGGAAAAATAGGATTATGTTTTTTCAAATTTATATAGTGGGTGGTAAAATAAGACAGGTGGGTGGAAATAGCGGCACTCGTCAATAAATTGTCAGTACCGACTCCTTTCATTCATAGTACCTAAGAAATCAATCCTAAAATCAAGTTTCATGTATTTCTAAAATTAAACTTGTCACAAAATGAACATTCAAGTAATAACAAAACCATTATTAAAAACATATAGTCTATAACTTATACAACTTATCCAACAATACTTTATTAATAAATAAATAAAAAGGAACATTCTTCATATGGATAGAAAAGGACATGCTACTTGCCTTGGTTAACTACATAGACATGGCGACTTGAGTTGCTCTTTGAGTTTCGATGGCATAAATCCCTACTGGTTCGGGTCGTCATCAGGTCTCGGACCCTAACGGGGGGAGATTTCGAGGGAAAATCAGGGGCAGGTTGGGGGATTCCCAAATTTTAAAAATTCCTGATTGAGGAAGAGTCGGGGGATGTTATTGTTATCCTAATCCCCATACCTCTGATGAGCAATATAAATATATATTAGAAATTCTCCTATTTGGACATCCGAATGTTATTTCGTGCGGACACTATGTATTTTGTACTACTTCTCTTTATTTTTCTGCCTATTTACAATAGTATCTACACGATAATTACGTGTGTATATATATAACCAGAAAGGAAGAGAACCAGAAAGGCCCAGACTAAGAGAAGAGAATAGAAAGAATAACTAAATAATTGGCTTGGAAGACAGCTTGAGCAACTAAAAAATAAAAAATAGAGAAATAATGAATAAAATAAATTATTGAAAAAACATAAATTGAAACTAATAGATGAATCATTTAATGCTTAAAATTAGAATTTGAAGGACTATGAATAACTCAGATAGTTTTAACTAGAAAATAATTTAACTTTATTAACTAGTGAGGCTTGAAAAACAATGTAAAAACTTACAGAAATCTTATTTCCTAGCGAAAGCAATGCCACGCAGGACACTCACACTCTCACTCTTACAACACTCGAGCAATGCCACGAAGGACACTCACGCTCCTAAACAAGTGTTGTCTCAGGTCTACAACTCTGAGAGAACTTTGAAATCTGAAAGAAGATACAATGCTTACTAAATCAAGCCTGAGGATTACAAATGACTCGAGGCTTCTATTTAAAAACTTGGCATATGAGTAGAGACAAAATAACTTTTGAAATTACTTCTACTTTAATTTGGGTGAAAAACATTGAACTTTAACTTGTCGGGGCATCTTTGCTTTAACTTGGGCATCTTTTGCTTTAACTCAGGTAACTTGCTTTAACTCCGCTTTCGGCTACTTTGGGCAGCATTAACTGAAATGCTTAGTCTTCATTCAGATCATAAGGATCTTGACTATTGGGGACATAATCTGACCATCTGGGCTTAGGCTTTTGACTAAAAGGCTGACTTGGCATCTGACTGGAGGAAGATTCAGACTTTGGATTGGCATCGTCATCATCTTCATCTTTCATTTGAGTGACTTGGGCAAGAATTTGCTCAGCTAACTCTGTTAACTCTTTTTTGGATTTTCCTTTTAGAGAGGCATTAGAATCGGTAGGAGAGGCATCTTTAACTTGCTTATCTGGCTCCTGGAGAGGTGGAAACTCTGCATTGACTTGGTAAATAATTTTGTTGATGGTAACTTTATCCCACCATTTAACTGCAAAATGACGACTTAAAACTCTTGTTTCCCAATTAACTTGATAATTCCACTTTAAGATCCAAGGCACTTTGTATTTGGCCATGAAATGAAGGAGCATAGGGAAAAACTTTTCTGGCTTAGTTAACTTATGCTTTTGGCTAAAATAATTAACTGAATTTTGGAGTTCAACTGGAATGATTTCCCAAATGGGGCCATGGATATTCCACCATTGGAGAAACCATAAAGGAAACTGGGCTTCGAACTTGGCATCAAAATTAAGAAACCATGAATGACTAAAATCTGGGTGCTGATCATAGAAAATTGTATACCAGGCATCAATATAATCACCATAATTATAAGTAAGGCCTGGGTGCGGCTGGAGAGGTAACTAGTCATAGGGATTTCGGCTCCAATTTTGAGGCATAAGAATTTGGCGTATGTAAAGAGAATGGAAAATTGTGGCATTTGTTTCTTTGTCTTTGATTGGCCTAATATCTACTGACTGAGTTTCATAGAGGATATCCCTGTAAATCTTAATTGACTTTGAAGGATGACTCGGAAAGTAATGAAGATTAGGAGGGAAGAACTTCTTAGCTATTTTAACTGGGTCGCATAGTTCTTCAAGATAAGACTCTACAACAAACAAATGGGTGTGGATTCTGGCGGCATAATTAGATCTTCTGACTGGGCTTTGACTCTGAGAAGGAACTGAAGCAGGATAATTAACTATGAAAGGATCATAATTTGAAACTAAAGCTGACTGATAATTAGGGCGTAAAGAAGGTTGGCTCAATGGATTAAACCTATTATTAACTGGAATTGGGGCATAACCTGGGAATGGCACAAGTTGGGAGGATGACTCTTGTTTAACTGGCATATTGAGGCTGGGAGGATTCTAGGTTGACTCTGGCCTGGGCTTGGTTGACTGTATTGCATTTTTTGCTTGTCTTTTTCTTTACTGGACATGATTCTGCTTGTTTGTCCCGTAAGAATTCTCTTGTAAGAAAGTCAGGAATACTGTTTTCACTACCTCTCAAATATTCTAATTCAAAATAAAAAACACTCAGAATGGCTTGCCATCTTGCAAAAATCTGTTTACTAGCTATATTTTTGACATCTTTTTCTAAAACATGTTTTGCTGACTTACAATCAACTCTGACTAAAAACTTTTGATTTAATAAATCATCTTGGAATTTACTTATGCATAATGCAATAGATAAAATCTCTTTTTTAATAGTACTATAATTTACTTGAGATTGACTCCAAACTCCGGAATGGAAACGGACAATTTGTTCAGGAGACTTGGGATTAACTCTTTGCTTTAGAATACCACCATAACCTGTGTCAGAGGCATCAGTTTCAACAATTTTAAAAGAATTAATTGAAGGAATGCCTAGACATGGAAGTGATTTGACATGAACTTTGATTTGCTTAACTATTTCTGTATGACTCGGAGTCCAAGCAGGAGGATTGCTCTGGAGACGATCAAACAGGGGCTTACATAACTTTCTTAGATTTTGATAAAAATCGGAAACATAATTCAAGGATCCTAAAAATCTCTGAAGTTGACTTTTCTCAAGAATTTGGTCTGGAAACTTATCTACAAATTGGATAACTAGATTAATCGGGCTTATTTGACTGTGGCTTATGTTGAATCCTAAAAACCTGACGTTGACTTGGAATAACTTGATCTTCTTGGCTGAAATGACTAGACCATTAGTTTTAACTATCTGTAAAAACTTATGCAAATGCTTCCAGTGTTGCTCAATTGACTCAGAAAATATGAGAACATCATCTATATAAACTATGGAAAATTGATTGTATTGATTAAAAATTTCATTCATTATGTTCTGGAATTCACTAGGCGAATTTTTTAATCCAAAAGGCATAACATTCCACTCATAATGACCAAAAGGGGTAACAAATGCAGTTTTATATCTATCTGACTCTTAATTTGAATTTGCGAAAAACCGCTCTTCATATCAAATTTACTAAAATAAACTGCCTTTTCTAATCTGTTAACTAGGTCTCTTTTATTGGGAATTGGGTATCTAATCCATTCTAAAACTGAATTAAGGGGCTTATTATTGATAACTAGGGGTGGAGCTCCTCTTTCTAACTCGGCATTTTTCTGAACATAAAAAGCTAGACAAGACCAGGAAGATTTACTTTTTCTAACTATTCCTTTGTTAACCAGATCCGTGACTTCGGCTTTGCATAATTCCATTAACTCTTGGCTCATTTGAATTGGACGGGCTTTGGTAGGAATGTTCTTTTCACTAAAGGACTTAACATATGGTATGGAAACGACATGCTGCTTTCGGTGCCAAAAAGCATTGGGCATATTAGAACAGACTTCAATTTTTAACTTTTCTTCAAATTTACTAATTTGTGACTGAATTGACTTGTTGGCTAATTGTTGTTCTACTCTTTTAAACTTAATTTCTTCCTTAAGAAAATTAACTTGTTTGCTTTTATTATGAATTAAATTAACTAACTTAGACACAGAAGACTTTTGAAGTAACTTAAGACTGTGTAGCTCTGGTTTAGTTAAAAACTCAAATTTAACTCTTTCTCCTAATTGACTTGAGGTAACTCCATCGTATTCTACCTGGAAAGGGTAAAGTAGTGAAATAAAAGGTAAACCTAAAATTACTTCATCCGTGATATTCTGGATCAGGACGAAGGACGTCTTAAAGCATATCTTATTCTGGCAAACGTGGGCTTTGGTAACTCATATTTTAATTTTAAGGCTTTACCAGACGCTGTTCCTAAAACTTCTTTTGACTTCTTGTAAAACTGGGTCGGAACTAGGCCCTCCTGTATACAATTTAAATTGGCTCCTGAATCAAATAAGGCAATTGTGTTTAACTCAAATTCATTAATAAAAATACTAACTCGTGAGTACCATTTCCTAAAATTAATTTGCTTAATTAAATTAATAACTTTATCTTCTTTGTCGAACAACTCAGGTTCTGACTCAGAACTAGATTTTCCAAAGGGATTATTAGACTCTGCTCTAGATTCCATTAGTTTAACTAGACCTTGCTTAATTTCATAATTCTCAGTTTGTAACTTCTGACTAATCTGTTTTAATTCTAAAATTTCTTTTTTAATTGTTTTGACTTCTAACTGAAGATCCTGGAGGGTGACTTCTTTCTTTTTATTAAACCTTTCTAAAGTGGCGTTAAGGCTTATCTTAGGTGGCGTAGGAGAACTGGACTCTTCTTGGCTTATGACCTTCCTAAGGCCATCCCCAATGGTTGGGGCTCTAAAAAGGGTTTATAGAGCCCCATTTAGAGCTCCGATGGAATCTTTGGGGCTCTAAAGGAATCTCTCCCACAATGGGGGGCTCTATATTCATGGCGGGCTCTATATTTTTTTTATGATGTAATTTGATTTACATGGTTTTTTTTTTTTTTTTTGTTAACTATTTTACTTTAATGTTTATTCATGTTATGTTAGTTTTTTTTTGTGAACATTTCAACCAAAAAAAATCAAAATTTGGACAAAATTTGGAAATCAACATTTATTTCATAGATACAATGGTCATCCCAAAGTTGGATATGGATCCCTTGCAAAGAACGTGCAAAGAACGTGGGCCAGCATGCAAATCAACAATCAACTTTGCAAATTTGTTTTATATGGGCCAACATGCAAAGAACGTGGGCCAGTAGCAAATCAACAATCAAATTGAAGGCAAGTATGCCTTGTACAGTCGCAGGCAAGTGAGAAATAACACAAAAGTGGGCTGCAGCTTTTTCAATTGGTGGGTCCCACTCGGTTTCAGGGGCTTCAACCAAGGTCATACATTTAGCTACTACTCCGGCTGGGCTTTAAGTTTTAGAGCCCCAAATTTGCACCATTGGGGATGCCTTTTTAAAGAGGGTTTGTATATATTGGAGCCTTGTGGTGGTTGAGCCCCATATAGAGTCCCCATTGGGGATGGCCTAAGCTTTCTAAGGTATTCAGATTTTAACTCGGGATCCTGGACTTTACTAATTAACTCAATTAGTAGCTCTTCTTGTTCTTCTTGCGTAGTGAGGACACAAATTGATTTACTTAGAATTCTACAGCATTTTTCTTTACAACCTAATTGGACTTTAGGTGAACTAGACTGGGAACTGTCTGAACTGTAACCATGTGAACTGGCTGAGGACATGGGATCTGACTCAGTGCTGGCTAACTCAAGGACTTTAATTAGCTTAGCTTCGTCATCGGATGCTAACTTTAATTGCTTAATTGTATCTTTAACTTTGCACTCATTAGCGTAATGACCTTGTTTTTTGCATTTAAAACATTTAACTTTGCTTTTATTTGTCTTTTTCTTAAACTGACTCTTTTTACTCTGTCGGTAACCTTTTGAATATCCTTTTGACCAATTGCTTTTCCTAGGGGTAAACTTCTTTTTACTATAAAACTCATAATTATTCTTGAAAGAATTTTTCTTACGAGAATAATGGCGACTTTTACTAAAGCATCTATCATTATTTCTTTTGACCTGTCTAGACGGTGGGACCGGTGCTAGACCATACTGTTCGCAGAAATTACCTAACTCATACTTGGCATTTTTACTATCGGCTTGGATTGATTTACCTATTTTTAAATCTACACACATTTTCATACCGACCTAGTTCATTGTACTAATTATATTACCGTAGGTTAACTCATCATAATTAATTTGACCTGATTCGTTGCTTAAGACCGTTCTAATTTTATGGGCAAACAAATTAGTGAGACCATGAATAAACTTTTCTTTCCAAAAGGCTTGATTGCTATCATCTCTTAGCATGACTCTGGAAATAAAAACATCTTTATACCATCTAAAATCGCTTAGCTTAGGACATCTTAAATTACTTAACTGGTCATGGATTCTGGCTGTTGTACTACTAGGTGTACCAATAAAATGCTCAATTATAGTATATAAAATAACATTGACTCCGTCTTCTATACTTGTTCCTATACATTCATCTAAAATAGGGTAACCTTCTTCATTTTTCTTAAAGGCATGGATTATTCTTAGCTTGGCATCTTCTGTGAGATGTTTATCCCACCAGAAACAAAGTGTTCCTGTGAAACCTGTTTCTAAAAGGCTAACTATTTCTGACTGTCTTAACTGATGATTAGTGGCATAACTATTGGCTACCACAGACATATGTTGTAACTTGTTAAGTACCTCCTGTTCGGACAAGCCATCGATATTTCACTCGTATAGCTTATCAGAAGACACTGAGAACTGACTATGGGTTCTTTCTTCGAACTAGACGTCTGGAGGCGTAAGCTTAGGGTACCAATTTTTGCTAAGACTTGTGTGGTTAACTTTGCCTGTTAAACGACTTACTTTGAGACTCTGGGCATCTTGGTTAACTTGCAGATTACTAAAGGCTTGCTCAATTTTAGAAATATTGCTAGTTTCTGACTCTTGACTAGATGTTGATTCTAAAGACATAATTGACTCACTGTCAGAATTAACTTCTAATTGTAAAACTTTAACTGAGGTTTCTTCTTCTTTACCTTTGTCTTTATCTTTATTTGGCTTAGATTTAACTGGGGTTAATTCTTGAAACATTTCTTCAATTTTTCTCATTGTTGGGTTAACTTTAAGTGCAGACTCAGGCTTTAACTCGAAGTGAACTAAGGGTTTTTCTTTCTTAGCCTTAAGGGTTACTTCCTGTGGAATTAACTTATCAACTTTTGTCTCTATTTTATCTAACTGTTTTCCTATGACTATTAGACTTGTGTTGGTGTAATTATTTTGTTCTATGACTTTCTTAACCTGATCATCTTTTGACTCAGTAACTTTGTAAGGACTGGCTATAACTTTGGCGTTCTTGTGGTTAACTATTATTGACTCAACAGGGGGGTGAGTACTGGTAACTTTGGTATTATCGGCTTTTTCCCATTTTTCCTGGGTTAAAGTAACTACCTTTTGACTCATATATTTGCTTTCTACGTAATCTAGATAAGGTGACTCTGACCTAGTTGTTTTTAGATATTCTTTCCACTCTTTGAAAATTTCTTTTCTTTGAGCTTTGGGGAAAGAATCATGATACTTGGTTTTTCGTGACTCATTTTCAGGGGCTTGGAAATGGGCATCTAGTTTTGACCAATGAATTTTAAATGGTTTACTGAGAACTCTTAGCTGGGCATCACAGACAAAGGTGGAACCATCCATCATATCTGACCTAGTAGGTGACTCTGGTTGAATAAATTCAGGAGGGGCAGTAGGGGCTCTGTTGTAACTTGGTTTAGTAAGCATTGTATCTTCTTTCGGTTTTCAAAGTTCTCTCAGAGTTGTAGACCTGAGACAACACTTAGTTTAGGAGCGTGAGTGTCCTTAGTGGCATTGCTCGAGTGTTGTAAGAGTGAGAGTGTGAGTGTCCTGCGTGGCATTACTTTCGCTAGGAACTAAGATTTCTGTAAGTTTTTACATTGTTTTTCAAGCCTCACTAGTTAATAAAGTTAAATTATTTTCTAGTTAAAACTATCTAAGTTATTCATAGTCTTTCAAATTCTAATTTTAAGCATTAAATGATTCATCTATTAGTTTCAATTTATGTTTTTTCAATAATTTATTTTATTCATTATTTCTCTATTTTTTATTTTTTAGTTGCTCAAGCTGTCTTCCAAGCCAATTATTTAGTTATTCTTTCTATTCTCTTCTCTTAGTCTGGGCCTTTATATATATATATACCATGTAAAATTATGATTTAATATAATATTAATTTTGTTTTGTCAAATTGAATTAAGATTATTTTGAGTTGTTGAGTTGAATTTTATAATTCAATTGAATGAAATTGAGTTGAATGATAATTTCAGATGAAATTGAAGTGTTATGAGGTAGGATAAATATTTTTTAAAATAAAAAATCGGGAATTTAGGACGGGTTTGGGAGGTTGACCCCAACGGAGATGGGGATTTCCAGAATTTTTATTACCGAGAATAGGGCCAGGAACGGGTATGGTATTGCCATACTCATCCCCCAACCGACCCGTTGCCAACCCTCTTTGAGTCGGTGGAAGGGCAGCTTGCCTGCAGCAACAGAAACAGAAACTGCACGAATTTGTCATATCTACAGAGAAAGAATGGGACATGCGGTAACTGATGTTTACAAAATCTGGGCTTATCTTTTCTATCCCCAGCTGTCCTCTTGGACATCATATGGGTTATCTTTTGCTTTTGGGCCAAGTTCACACATACATACAGTGGCGGATCCAGGAATTTCCTCTTTGGGGGTCAACGTATAAAAGCTCACAAATTTTTTTAGACAAATCTAGAATGCACCATATTATTATTAACCAATCTACAAAAATTTAAGACCATATTATTATTAAATAATCTTACAAAGATTCAACGCATAGAGTAAGCAACTTTAAATTTATTACGACACTAAGAAAATTTATAAATATTGCGGTTGTAGGACAAAAATATGTGATACCCTACGAGTGATGTTTCCTGGGTTAAAAAGGAGGAGCAAGAGATAAATTCAAATCTGATGAGCTTTCAAGAATCGAAGGGAGCTTCATTGATTTTTTTTTAGATTGAAATAAGTCATTGCAAGAAAATTGGTGGATTTTTCTTCAAGTTTTTTTTTCCCCCTGAGTTGTTATTTTGTGTTTTCCTCTTATTTTCTTTTATAGACGAAGTTGTCACTCAGGATTTGAGGAATTTGTGAGTATTAATTATAAAATAAGGAAAATAAAGAAAAATATTATGAATATTATAAAAAAGGGTTTTTCATCAAAGAGGAGAAGGGAGAAGAGAGAAAGAAAAGAAAAAATAAAAAGAGAGAAGGAAAAACAATAAAAAAGAAAGAGAGGGAGGAGAGAGAAACATGTACCTCTCCAAGCTGCACTCGTAGGTTTTATCGGGCAGCAGTTTAATTTTTTTTTAAAACACCTTAGCCAAAACGACGTCGTTTTGGCAAGGGTTTTTTTTTTTAATAAAAAAACTCTTAAGTGGAACGATGTCGTTTTGACGTAGGGAGAAAAAAAAGACGACGCTGTTGAGCTCTGCGTGCTGCTTGCTGCCTGTGGTGCTGTGGCTGCTTCCTCTTTGTGGCATTTCATCAAACACCTTCTGGGCAATTTTCAGGGGTCAAGTTCTTGGCCTCCTATGGTAGATTCTGGGTTTGCAGGGGTCAATTGACCCCTCTTGCCTCTATGTGGATCCGCCACTGCATACATACGCAAATATAGAACGAAAAATTGTCTGCTAATTTCGTTCTGGTTTCAAGAATCTATCCAAGTTGTAAACAAAAGGAGAAAGAGACCCTCAACTTACGTGATTAACACATTTTATTTAATATGACGAGTACAAAATAGAAAATACGTACATATAGGCGTACATAGACGAATGACACGCTACAAGAGTGATACATTGTAGAAAAACAGAAAATACGCATAGTCCACAAAATATTACAAGTACAGATTATGATCATTTATGAAGGCGATAGGAAGGAATAGCGAGTAGATGCTTGGCCCTTGATATCGTAAGACCAAACACCTCAGTCATGTCCAACTCTTCTGGCAACATGCTATCTGGAAGCTCCCAATCAAAACAATGCACAAGTTGTGCCAACACTATCTGGACCACAGTAAGGCCTAGATGCATTCCAGGGCAACGTCTTCGGCCAGAGCCGAATGGGATAAGCTCAAAGTGATTTCCTCTAACATCAATGTTGCTACCCTCAAATCTTTCTGGTATGAACTCCTCTGCATCTGTCCAAGCACTCGGGTCTCTCCCGATTGCCCACACGTTTATGATAACATGCGATTTTTTGGGTATGTGGTAGCCATTGACAGTGCAATCTTTAATGGCTGCATGAGGAAGCAACAATGGTACCACTGGATGTAGCCTCAAGGTTTCCTTCAATACCATGTTCAAGTACTCCAATTTCTCCAAGTCTGATTCCTCCACCATTCTGTCCAATCCAACAACATTTTCTAGCTCTTTTTGGACTTTATTCATCGCCTTCGGATGCCTCATGAACAAACTTGAATCAGAGAATTTAATGTGGGTGGTCAGTCCTCTGTTTCACACAAAGAAATCTTGGTTCATAGAAAATTTTATTTTCACCAAATTTCTGTGAGATACGGCTAAATCACCCTAAGGCTGGTTCATAGTCCAAAAGACACCAGATGCGTTGAATTTTCACTTTCCCTTGAGATCTTTTGTATTTTGAAATATGTGGGGGATTGTTGGAATTTGTGTAAGTATTTCAAAATACAAACAATTATTTTATTACTTATTTTATGTTGAACTTATATTTCCAGATTTTTGAGTGGTTTGATTACTTCTTTAAAACTGCAATTATTTTCTATATTTATAAAATCTATGACCTGATACTTTTATATTAATTGTTAGCGTTGTCGGTTTTGATATCTCCTCTTTGGTTTTAATTGAGTTATTACCGTTACTTTTTATATCAATTTATTTTATCATTTAAATAAGTTAAATGTATTTGGTTTACAATAGTTGGTGAAAGTTTTGATTCCAATCTTTATTGCGTGAGTTAATTGCTTAGTTGGGATCAAATTTTGTTCTTAACGTGCAAGTGTTTTATGTGGTTTAATTGCTTGGTTAAAAACCCAACGTTCACTTGGAGTTGGCAATCTCCAATATAATAAACCATTCGAGCTATGTGTTAAAGATGAGAAGAGAAATCAGATTGACAAATTTCTTCATTATTTTCTTCTCTGCGTTCTTGAGTTTGTGTTCCAATTTGTTTTCTTTTATCAAGGGAAAGATTCAAGTGTTCATCTGACCCAAGTATTGTGAGTGTACGCTTATGAGGGTCATAGGTTGTTGTATCCTGGAGTGTAGAGCGCCATACAACCTTGCTACACCGAGACATTGTCTCCGAGGGGCGAAATCTACTCTTAAGGACAGTGACTACACGCCTCAACCTAAAACTATTAAGTATCAATGGAGACCAACTTCTACATCCCAAAAGATAAGTATTTTACTGTAATTTTCATTGATTTTATTTAATCTACTCTATCAATGTAAATTACAATTTTCTAATAATGATTTCATATAATGTTTTGCAGGAAAAGTAGCATCCATAAAACAAATTATCCAACAATCTTAAGAGTAGATTTTCGGATGCTACTCAATTTATTTATATAACTAGAATTCCATCTGAGAACCTACTGAGTTTTATAAAATTGTAGTGGAGGCTTAAGAGTCTCAGACTTTAACCAATAGAACCTTTCAGAGGGGTGTCACAAGAATAATATTGGCATTGCTAGATAAGTGCTTTCATGTGTTTGGTTTGAGAACTGGGTTTTCAGGGAAGCTTGTCTCATGCATAGTATTATTTTGTTGACTCATCTAGTGATAAAATCGCATATACATTACTGATTTATGAATTTAGTTTCCAGCAGTACATTACTTTAATTTGCATATAGAATTTAAGGCTTTAATAATATATGTTACTGCTTATTGTCAATTTGTATCTCACCATATTTGTTTTAAAGCATATTTATTTCATGTCATTGGAATATGACGTTGAGATCTCTTCAATTGTTCATATTATTTACTTTGGTTTTACAAGAAATTAATGGGTTTTACTAAATGCCTTTTGATCAATGCATTTCGACCCATTAAACACTAATGTTTGGTAGTGGACTTGTTTTGATAGAGAGAAAACTATAGCGAAGTCTTGACAGTAGTCACATTGAGTCAATTGCCATGAAGTGTACATTGGAAAGACTCAAATAAAATGATAAATTTATATCACTGTAAGTGGCATTTAATTTTGAGTTTTGGTGTAAGGATTTTGGCCTTAAATCCTTTGAGGCTTATTGACCTATCAGGTACGTGAATGATGTAATTTTTATTTATGTGAGTCATTCAGTGGTTTCACTATCATATTTATAATGTTTATTAAGATGACTGAATGGGCATATTTTGAGGCCAACTGTCTCAATATATTTTGAGACTTTCCCTAATTTGTGGGGGTTTGAGAATTTCATTAATTTGTGGGGATCCGGATCCTCTGCTCTGATTTTCTCTGCCATGATCTGCTATACTTTTGTTCTCCATACGCCACATCATTAAAATTTAATCTAACGGATTTAAAAGTTGACACATCAAAAACTCAATTTACTCCTAATTAAAAAAGAATAAAAAAACTGCCAAAACATAGAGAATATTGAGAGTAGAAGTGGAAAGTGTAGAGAGAATGAGAGTTGTAGAATATTTTCTGATTTTTCACTTATGTTTCATTACTTATAATCAACACATATATATACAAGTTCCTAAGACATTAGTCAAGACCCCAAGTTAGGCAACCAACCAAGTTAGGCAACCAAACTAATTAGGCAACCAAACTAGTCAAGCCCCCCAAATATTGTAGGTGCCAAACATTAATTGACTACATAATTAACACATTAATTTACTACATAATTAACACATTAATTGACTAAACATTGTAGGTGCCAAACTAATCCTCATTAATTGACTATTGCTAACACTCCCCCTCAAGTTGGTGCATAGATATCATCAATGACCAACTTGCCAAAAGAGAGACTGTCGTTATTAATATTTCCGCATCAAGCTTCTTCTTAATAGAATGTCGATCCACTTCAACATGCCCCCTCACGTGGGACCACTACATGGTGGGCCACACGTGGAGCAAAGGCCACATCGAAGTTAATCATTTCGGTCTATCGGTGGCAACACCAAATCCAAGTGCAGCCAGTTGGTCGGTAGATCACATAAACCATGCGAACAAGGCAAAGGCAAAGCAAAGAACACAGAAACCCTGTGAACACGGCAAGGACACAGAAACCCTGTGAACACGGCAAGGTAAGGTAAAGGACACAGAAACCCTGTGAACACGGCAAAGGTAAGGTAAAGGACACAGAAACCCTGTGAACACGGCAAAGGTAAGGTCAACGGGCATAACCACATCGGAAACACACCGGTAAAGGCAAGAACATGGTAGAAGCAACAACAACACTGTCCTCAACAAGAGACAACAACACTGGCAGCAGCAAGAGCAACAATGGTACCAGCAAGAGCAATATAAGGCACTGGCACCAGCAAGACAAGGCAGGGCAGACAACTGTGGCAGTAGCAACAGCAGAGGCAACTTCTCTTCACTCCCCATCTCCCCCTGAAGAGAAGGGGTCGATGAAGCCATATGATCAGTGGTACTGGCACAAGTGAGAGAAATCTAAGACACTGGCACCAGCAAGAGCAATATAACTATCCCCAGCAACACTGTCCCCAACAACTCTCATAACAGGTAGGAGCAACAACACTGTTAACAGCAAAGGGACACAAAAGGCAGGAGCTGGCACCATCAAAGGATGGTGTAAGCAACAACAATACTAGCAGCGTCACAAATACTTCCATTATTGCAGACACAACTTCTCTTCACTCCTCCTCTCCCCCTGAAGAGAAGGGGTTGTCAGAACCATAAAAGCAGTGGCACTTGAGAAACAGAAGCTGACTGAAGCTCAGATGTAGAAGAATCAGTCATGGGAGATAGGTAACAGAATTGCAGCGGAATAGATGAGCAGCAGTGTCACTCCCCCTCAAATCCGACGACGTATGAGAGTCGAGATTTGGAGAAAGCAACACCGGTAATGACAATAAGGTTGCAGCACCCAAATAAAGTTGCATCTATCTCCCCCTCAAATCTGACACTGGTAGAGGGTCGAGATTTGGAAGAAGAGAAAATGAAATAATAGTAAAGAGACTCAAACATGTCAGTCTCGTGGCAGAAACAAATGCAAGGATAGGTGGAATGGAGATGGGCAGCCGACAACTGGAGAAAAGGAATAAAAGATAGAGAGGAGTCTGCAACAACCCAAAAAGAAAGAAGAAATAAAAATGAATGAAGGTGGATGACATGTGTATGCACACATAGAGAGAAAGGGACAAATATTGTATAGATAGGGTAGGTGATGTTGACAAGTGTAAGAGGTGTTGAAACGGAAGAGGCATATGGTGCAAAACAAGTCCAATAAAATAAAGGGAAAAGGAAGCCAAGTTATTGGCGGGAAAGAGAAGAGGTAGCAAAGAAAAGATTTTCATATATATATATATAAGAGAGCTCGTTAGAGCTTAAGAGATGATGCAAACACCAGAGTGGCTATGCAAAGGGAACAGCAGCAGTAGTGTAGCTCGGCATGACAGAGACAAGGCCGAGTAGGAAAAGGCTCAGCGAGCGGTGACGAGGCTCGCGGAGGAAAGGAAATGGCTCGGTGAGCGATGACGAGGCTCACGGAGGAAAGAGATCATGGTGATCAAGGAACGTACTGCCCATAGGAAACAAATTAGGCCATCGTGGCCAAGGGACTTATTGCCCATACAGATAAAAGAGAGGAAATTTAATGGAAACAAGAGAATTTACAGCAACATGAAAAAACGCCAACGACTCTCAATTTGATAGAGGATCTTAAGGATTAGCCATTAGGCTCTGATACCATGCCAAAACATAGAGAATATTGAGAGTAGAAGTGGAAAGTGTAGAGAGAATGAGAGTTGTAGAATATTTTCTGATTTTTCACTTATGTTTCATTACTTATAATCAACACATATATATACAAGTTCCTAAGACATTAGTCAAGACCCCAAGTTAGGCAACCAACCAAGTTAGGCAACCAAACTAATTAGGCAACCAAACTAGTCAAGCCCCCCAAATATTGTAGGTGCCAAACATTAATTGACTACATAATTAACACATTAATTTACTACATAATTAACACATTAATTGACTAAACATTGTAGGTGCCAAACTAATCCTCATTAATTGACTATTGCTAACAAAAACCCTAACACCCAACTAACTGTAGTTAACGTCCTAAACCCTCTTTTTTTTTTTTTTTCTTCTTCTTCTTCGTTCTGTCCTCCTCTTTTTTTTTTTCTTTTTTTTCTCCTTCTTGCTTCAGGTTCTGTGCTCCTCTCCTTCTTGCTTCAGGTTTTATCCTCTTCTCTTTATTCAATAGTTAACGTCCAAAGCTCTTTTTTTTTTCTTCTTCTTCTTCTTTGTTCTGTCCTCTTTTTTTTTTTTCCTCCTTCTTGCTTCAGGTTCTGTCCTCTTCTCCTTCTTGCTTTAGGTTTTGTCCTCTTCTCTTTATTTATGTTCATATTCATATTACTTAGTTTTGGTTAGTGTGAATATATTGGCAAGGCCTCAATGCAAATATGTGTGTAATTTGATTCTTTTTGTTTTTGTAGAGACCTGAAGAAGCCTCTGAGACAATTAGGCTGCTTCAACAAGGGGCCATAAAGGTTGGAATATCAACCTTTGTAAGAGTAATTTGTCTGCATTACTGATTAATTGTCATAATCATATGAAGACGTGAACTTAGGATTGGTTAGTGTGAATATATTAGCAAGGCTACTGTGAAGACGGGAACTTGATCCCATAAAGTAAGTAAGATTACTTTGCATGCTGTTCGTTTTCTTCCATGTTTACCAAGATATCATCTCGAGCCGCTGAGAGCGAAGAAACATATAAGTTTTCTGTTAGTCATTTGAATCAACTAAGCAAAACCATTGAAGACATGTTAAGTTCAAAAATGGATGGTCAAGTACATGATAAGGATGCCCAAGGGTCACCTTCCACCATAGTGACAGATGGTGCTAATGAGGCATGTTACTTGGATAGTGCAAAAGTTATCCAAGCAAAGGGATTAAAGAAGAGGGAAGCCTCCCGAGGAAGAAAAAGAATAAAAAGTTGTTTGGAGAAAAACATAGCTAAGAATAAAAAATCATCTAGTTCTCGTTCGTCACAGGTATGTTCTTCTTTTACATTCAAAGTTCAATTCCAATATAATAATTTTTTAAATTCATTTAGTTTTAAATTTGTATATTATGAACAGGTGCATCTCCAAATGCAACACATAAGAGATAATAACATATGTCATCCAGCTACACACCTTGTAAGTATCATTTATTTAATTTTTGTTTTCATATCATGTTTTAGTTTAAAATGTTATTGTAATACTGCATAGGCACAAGATCACGAGGCACCTAATACAATATCATGGATGCCTTACCAAGAACCCCAACATATTTTCCAACCATATAACCCTGCAAGTTTCCCTTTACAATTTCAAGACTTGCAAGTTTCAAATGACATTGTGCAGAGTCAGGTATATTAAGATTTATAATATCCTTTTTATAAGTCATGGTAAGTTTTTTATTTATTATAATCAATTTTCATAACTACTTTATATAGGCTATGAACTTGATGATCGATAAGCCACATACAGCTTCAAATGTTGATCAAACTGGAGATGGCATCTAGAATCATGGGTATGTTATGCTCTCAGTAATACCTTTATTATGAAATTTATTTGTATAATACTAACTAGTTTTTTCTTTGTTTTTTTATACAGGTCAATATATCAATAGGAATACTTGCCAAAGATACACAACTGTTCTTTCTTTTATTATTGATGTGTAATTTATGTTTGTCATTTATTTGATGGGAAGATTATAAACCTTGTCTTTTTAATGGAGATTATAAATACTTCTTCGATTCTATTTCCTACATCTTTTCTTTTCTCTTTAGCACTCTAGTTAGCTAGATGATGGCATGATGGTTTATGCAAGGAGAGAAAAAAAGGAGAAAATGACAACAAGAGATAAATAAATAATAAAAAAACAGAACATAAAGTGAATAAGAAGGAGGAAAAAAAAAAAAAGAACAGAACGTGAATAAGGAGAAGAGAAAAAAAAAAAAGCTGGAGGACAGAACGAAGCAAGAAGGAGAAAAAAGAAAAAGAAAAAAAGAGGATTTAGGACGTTAACTACAGTTAGTTGGGTGTTAGGGTTTTTTTATTCTTTTTTAATTAGGAGTAAATTGAGTTTTTGATGTGTCAACTTTTAAATCCGTTAGATTAAATTTTAATGATGTGGCGTATGGAGAACAAAAGTATAGCAGATCATGGCAGAGAAAATCAGAGCAGAGGATCCGGATCCATATTTTGAGGCCAACTATCTCAATATATTTTGAGACTTTCCCTAATTTGTGGGGGTTTGAGAATTTCATTAACTTGTGGGGTTGTTGTTTTGCAATCCTTTTGCTTTAGAAAATTATTTCTTGGTGGCCTATGTTAGAAACATAGAAGAAATGCGTTCTACATTGAAATAATTGAAAATGTGGGGGTTCTTTATTTTCATAACCTTGATATTACTGTCAATAATTAGTAAATGAGTACTAATGGCAAACATGTTGATATATGTGTGAAGTTTGCTTATATGATCACAATTCATTTATAAAGGAATATATATGTTGATGTATCATTATCAGGACTAATTCATTTTATCTTCATTTTGACATGATAAAATTGAGTTCGAGTTGTGATGGTCTTGGTATAAAATTTTGATGGAGATTTCTTACTGTCTTAAAGAGGTTCCTATTGAGAATCGAGAAGATAGTGACAACTTGGATATGCAATTATGATTTAGCCATTTGGAGTGCACAAAAAGGGAGTAAGAGTATCGTGAAATACCCAGTATTTATTAAATTTATTTAATGAATTAAGCATTATTCTGTTGTTCATAGCTTCAGCAGGTTTCATAGACTGTTGCAGACTCATGTTTGTGTACCAAAACATTTGAGAGGTTCTGCAGGTGCACTCAAAGCTTTATGGACCATCGAGACTCATATATGAGTACCAAAGCATTGAGAGGTACTCTTGATCATAAGATTTAATATATGATGGATTTTCGTTATACTTTAATGTATACCGATACATATGTAATCTCTATTTATATTGAGATGAAATCAACTAACCATTTGTGGTCAATGTCCTATAAAATATTTCTAATAGACATACATGATGAATTTGAGGCCAAGCAGCTTAAAACCTCTTGGCTATATCCCATGATGGAAGAGACAAACTTTCAAGTGTCTATTGTGAGAATCTAGTTTTGAGAGCCAGAGCTATGAATATATTCATTTGATATTATGTTATGTTGCAACTTTTTGAGATCAAGGTTATATCCCTAAATTGTGAGATATCAAAGTTTATTTTGGCCAATTCTTTGACAAAACCATAGTGACAAAGAAAATGGAAAACATCGAGGGGGATGGGACTTATGTCTATATCAACAGTCAACAGTGATGGTAACCCAACCTATGTGAATGGAGATCCCAGGAAGTAGGTTCATATGGGTAAGAACAAGTCACTGGGTGATTGGGCGTGCACTATCAATTTATATTCTTGAGAGTCCCTCCCTATGGTGTAGATAGTGCAATACTGCAACGTTGAGGTTGAACTTATGTTCTTAATGAATACCATAGCCCTTATGGGTGGTGTGCTTGATTGCAGTGCACACTTGATGGATTCACCTATATGAGTGTGGAAGTGGGGCCGCTTCCTATGAGAGTTTAGACATGCTCTCTAGAGCACTCATGAACATCCAGGTGGGCGCATGGCCTATTCGCGCCAACCCGCTTGAACAAACTTGAATCAGAGAATTTAATGTGGGTGGTCAGTCCTCTGTTTCACACAAAGAAATCTTGGTTCATAGAAAATTTTATTTTCACCAAATTTCTGTGAGATACGGCTAACTCACCCTAAGGCTGGTTCATAGTCCAAAAGACACCAGTTCTGATGCGTTGAATTTTCACTTTCCCTTGAGATCTTTTGTATTTTGAAATATGTGGGGGATTGTTGGAATTTGTGTAAGTATTTCAAAATACAAACAATTATTTTATTACTTATTTTATGTTGAACTTATATTTCCAGATTTTTGAGTGGTTTGATTACTTCTTTAAAACTGCAATTATTTTCTATATTTATAAAATCTATGACCTGATACTTTTATATTAATTGTTAGCGTTGTCGGTTTTGATATCTCCTCTTTGGTTTTAATTGAGTTATTACCGTTACTTTTTATATCAATTTATTTTATCATTTAAATAAGTTAAATGTATTTGGTTTACAATAGTTGGTGAAAGTTTTGATTCCAATCTTTATTGCGTGAGTTAATTGCTTAGTTGGGATCAAATTTTGTTCTTAACGTGCAAGTGTTTTATGTGGTTTAATTGCTTGGTTAAAAACCCAACGTTCACTTGGAGTTGGCAATCTCCAATATAATAAACCATTCGAGCTATGTGTTAAAGATGAGAAGAGAAATCAGATTGACAAATTTCTTCATTATTTTCTTCTCTGCGTTCTTGAGTTTGTGTTCCAATTTGTTTTCTTTTATCAAGGGAAAGATTCAAGTGTTCATCTGACCCAAGTATTGTGAGTGTACGCTTATGAGGGTCATAGGTTGTTGTATCCTGGAGTGTAGAGCGCCATACAACCTTGCTACACCGAGACATTGTCTCCGAGGGGCGAAATCAACTCTTAAGGACAGTGACTACACGCCTCAACCTAAAACTATTAAGTATCAATGGAGACCAACTTCTACATCCCAAAAGATAAGTATTTTACTGTAATTTTCATTGATTTTATTTAATCTACTCTATCAATGTAAATTACAATTTTCTAATAATGATTTCATATAATGTTTTGCAGGAAAAGTAGCATCCATAAAACAAATTATCCAACAATCCATGTACTTCTTCCCAAACACCATCCGGCAGCTCATGCCTACGCTGAGAGATGAGACCTTGTCACTCAGATCAACAGCAATACTTCCACTATTCGCAGCGGCACGAATAGCCTCAACACATAGAGCAACCTCTTCTATCCGCATGGACTTGAAGGAGTTGATTTTTTGGTTACTGAGCAACTCAAGGGTGCACATCTTTCGGGTGTCGCGCCAATATGGACCATATTCAGCAAAGCTCAAGCTCCTCTGCCCAAAAGAGATGTGCTTTGCACCTTCATGGGGTGGCCTGCTAGCAAACGCAAGGTCGTGTGTTTTGAGGAACAGCTCGGCAGCTTTTGGAGATGAGACAACAATGGTAGGCATAAGGCCTAAGCGCATGTACATGATGTCGCCGTATGTTTGGGCTAGTCGATGAAGGTCCTTGTTAGGGAACTCCCTTAGCAAGTGAAGTCTTCCAAAAATGGGAAACCCTCTTGGACCAGGAGGTAACGTCGTCTTCTTGTTCTTGCACCATGCTTGCAGGATAGCAAGGGCAAGCAACCCAATTGTTACCCAAATCCAAACCATTGTTCTTTGGATTTTTTTTGTTTTTTGTTTTTTTTGTGTGGGTCGAATGCTCTTTGGGATGATCTCAAATGGTTGAGCTATTTATAGCCGAGTGTGTTGAGCTATACGCCACTTTTGAATAGGTCTTACTTTGTTTCCTTGTGTAAAAAGAATGGGCTTGATTAAAAAAATGTAGCTGAGTGTGACTTAAATATTATTGTACGTGGGATTTTCAAAGGGATTGCTTTTTTTAGGAAAAGCATTGAAATTCTAGTGCCTCTTATCAATCCAGGCCTTGTAAATGCTTACGTCACAGGTCGAGACGTGAGTGTGACTGTCATCCATTATCTATAAAAAAAATTCTGGAAGACGTATATATGGAAATTACAACGTTGTTATGTCTATATACATAAACTAGATTGAAATTGCTTTGAAGTCATGTACCACATATGTGACTTCTTGGATGAAAAATAGATGAAATTTGAAAATTTTGTTGATAAAGGTTAAATTGGTTGTCTTAATGAGTTCGACGCTAAATTGATTGATTTGTTAGTTTTGGAAGTTAAATTCGATTAGGGTCATAATTCGGGGGATAAAACAGCTAAAAATTCAAGCTAACTTTATGAGAAACAGAATGAGGAAAATTGCAAAACCAAATACAAAATAGTTGATTATGTCCCAGATTGACTAATATATGCTACCATGTTTGCTTCTCATTATCTCTAATACTGTGATTGCATAAACCATGCTTCGTTGACAAGTTCACGTGAGGAGAGGCAACTCGAGTAAGACAATTTTCTTGGTTTATTCATGTCAGCAAGACTTGAGTAGGTGGCTAAATTCCACGGCACTGACTGAGTTATCAGCTCTTATCTTGTTCAGCAAAACTTCTCTAATTTGGTGGGCCATTGGAGCCAACCAAATTAGATTTGACCATCTTGTCTTGTTTCTGTATCTCCATTTGAAAGTTTTCTGTTTTTAATTTTTTTACAAATGAAAACAAAGAATATGAAAATTGAAAGAACGGACCCACAAATTTAACAGGTCGTGTTGTGCAGCCCCTCTCACTTTAAGTGACCAAACACAATTTATTTCTTTATCATCTTTTATTTTCCTCAGGTGAAGAAAACAAATGTATGGAGCTACAAGAGTGGTACATGCACCTTATGCTGTGCGAAGGCGATAGGAAGGGATAGCGAGTAGGTGCTTGGCCCTTGGAACCGTAAGGCCAAACTCCTCAGTCATGTCCAACTCATCTGGCAACATGTTATTCGGAAGTTCCCAATCAAAACAATGCACAAGTTGTGCCAGCACTAACTGGACCACAGTAAGGCCTAGCTGAATTCCAGGGCAACGCCTTCGCCCAGAGCCGAATGGGATAAGCTGAAAGTGATTTCCTCTAACATCAACGCTGCTACCCTCAAATCTTTCTGGTATGAACTTCTCTGCATCTGTCCAAGCATTCGGGTCTCTCCCGATTGCCCATGCGTTTATGAGGACCCTAGATTTTTTGGGTATGTGGTATCCATTGACAGTGCAATCTTCAATGGATGCATGAGGAACCAGTAATGGTGCTACTGGATGTAGCCTCAAGGTTTCCTTCACTACCATGTTCAAGCAGTCCAATTTCTCCAAGTCTGATTCCTCCACCATTTTGTCCAATCCAACAACATTTTCTAGCTCTTTTTGGACTTTCTTCATCGCTTTCGGATGCCTCATGAGTTCAGAGAGTGCCCACTCAATCGTTGTCGATGACGTGTCCATGGAGGCCACCAGCATGTCCTGCAAAAAAATTCACCATAGTTTACATGAAATAGTGTAGCACACATGACATAGATGATAAATTACATAAAGGATTTACATGTTAAATATATTTGAAGGTAATGTTCACTTAATAGCCAGAGATCATATATGACATATCAATTTCAAAGAAAAATCCTCCTAAATAATGATTCAGATTCACAATCTCAGACAATGACATGTTAAATTACCTAACATGAAACAATGTCCTTTTACTTTGAGCAATGCAAAAATAAAAGGACAAATAATTTTAAAAAATGATGCTAGGATTTGGTGTATATGTATACTCACCAATATTATAGCCTTGATATGGGGGCGTTCGATTCGGTATTCAGATTCTTCGGACCCCATGAAGCCCACCATAACATCAACAAAGTCCTTAGTTCTTTCTCCATCGTTAGGTTGAAGATGCTCCTCAATGATCTTCTCAAACAAGTTATCAAATGCCTTGTTAACAGACTTCATGCGTTTTGTGAACCCTTGGAGGTCAAGTGGAGCAATAAAAGGAATGTAATCACCCAAGTTAGGAGCAGATGCCAATTGGATACCCTCTCTGACCACAGCCTTGAAACCCCTCTCATCAAACTCCTCATCCCTGTACTTCTTCCCAAGCACCATCCGGCAGCTCATGTCCACGCTGAGAGACGAGACCTTGTCACTCAGATCAACAGCAACACCTCTATTATTCGAGGCCGCTCGAATAGACTCGACACAGAGAGAAACCTCTTCTCTCCTCATGGACTTGAAGGAGTTGATTTTGTGGTTGCTGAGCAACTCAATTGTGCACATCTTCCGGGTGTCGCGCCAATACACGCCATACTCAGAGAAGCTCAAGTTCCTTTGTCCGAAAGAGATGTGCTTTGAACCTTCATGTGGTGGCCTGCTAGCAAAAACAAGGTCGTGTGTTTTGAGGAACAGCTCGGCGGCTTCTGGAGATGAGATGACAATGGTAGGCATAAGGCCTAAGCGCATGTACATGATGTCTCCGTACTTTCGGGCTAGCCGATGAAGATCCTTGTTAGGAAACTCCCCTAGCAAGTGAAGGCTTCCAAAAATGGGGAACCCTCTTGGACCAGGAGGTAACCTCTTGTTCTTCCACCATGCTTGCAGGATATGAACAAGGGCAAGCAACCCAATTGTTGCCCAAATCCAAACCATTGCTAGCTCCTTGGGGATGATCTCAAATGGCTGAGCTAGGAGAGAGAGAGAGAGATCTCTCTTCTATAACTTTTGGAAAAGGTCTTACTTTTGTTTCTTTGTGTTCCTATACTTTTCTCCCCTTTATAGTAAAAGCTTAATCCTCTGAATGGACACATGTCTCTTGGTGCGCAAGTAAGACGATTTTCTTCGTTCTTTCATGTCAGCAAGAGTAGGCGGCATTTATTGTTCCACGGCAGTGAGTATAATTCTTTTCTTTATTTTTTCTTTACTTGTTGATCACCCTCCCTAGTCCCTTTTAGGTCCAATTGAAAACGTCACCACCTCTAAGTTTCGAAGAGTGGGCCAGTGGAGAGCCACTATATTAGAATAAATCTAGATCTCCAATTGAAAATTTTGTCTTGTTTCGTATGTTATCCCACCCACTGCTGAGAGATAGTGATTTTTATTTACATCTTTTGTGTAGGATGAATTTCAACATCAATGCTTGTTATATCTTGATAATTTTCTGAAAGGTCAATAATGTTAGCTCTCCTGTATGAGCAACTGTTTGGCTAAATAGCTGACGGGGCAAAGTTGCTGGTGTGTCAAGACTGTTGCGTTAACCATGTGTGTTAGTTTGTATTAGCTTTTGTAATAGTGACGTGTATCTTTCAGTTAGTTACGGAGAGCTAGCTTAATTACTAAGCAAAGCCCAAAGTATAAAGGTCTCTTGGTACTGTAATATTCAACAATTGAAAAAAGAAATCTCAGATACTATTCTCATTTTTCTCTCTCTGCTTTCTCGATTCTTCTTCTTCTTCTTCTTCTCAATTCTTCCTCAATCGTTAGCATGGTATTAGAGCCCTACGTGGCTCGTACCCTCTAATCCTGATGTGCTTCCACTGTTTTCAACTCTGATTTCCTGTTCTCTTTCTTTCCCCTTCTTCAATTTTACGCTCAATTCCTTTACTGTTCGTTGGATCAATTTTTTTGATTTCACGCTCAATTTCACGTCTTCTTCTTCCATTCCAAAACTCTCATCTTTCTTTTGAGTTGTTCGACAATTTCCTCTTCCAAGGTTTCTTTGACATTCTATTTTTCTGCATCAATGGCAACTTCGTCTCTCAAAATTGAAGGATTGCTAGGAATGGTCACTCTGAGTTTGATAGATGATAATTTCTTGAAATGGCAGTATCAGATTGAATATGTCCTGGAAGGTTATGATCTTTTCGGCCATTCGATGGATCTACCATTGCTCCCCTAAAATTTGCTATTTTGGATGAAGGAGTCACCTTGGAGGTTATTGCAACATATAAGGAGTGGCTTTGGGCTGATAAAACGTTATTGAGTTTTCTGATTGCAACACTCTCGGACAACATGATTGAAATGTTATCGGCAGTAAAACGACTCGTGATGCTTGGTTAAGCCTCTGTGATAGCTATGCCACAGTGTCTCGTGCTGGGATCAATCATCTCAAGACTGAGTTGTAGACGGCTCAAAAAGGTGTTGATTCAATCGATAAATTTCTCCTGCATCTTAAACATATCAAGGATCAGTTGTCCATTACTGGAGTTTCGATTTCGGATGATTATCTCATGATCGTAGCCCTCAATGGATTACCTTCTGAGTACGATATGATCAAGACATTTCTCATTGCTCGAGATACTTCCATTTCTTTCAAAGAGTTTCATACTCAGCTTTTAGTTGCTGAACAATCTGTTGAATCGCGCATTTTAGCTCTTCATACTCCTTTGGTGGTCATACTTCTTCTAGCTCTAGCAATACAGGCGTTGGTTACTTCCAACTCCCCTCGACTGCTCTTGTATCTCCTTTTGGTTTTCATACCAGTCTTTGCGGATTACCATTGTCCAATTGGTGATCCTATGACCAGGAATAGTTTAGGATTCGATATTACTATGATGGAAAGGTCTTGTGAATCTAACTTCTTTAGACTGCTTTCCATTCATATCTTTATCCATGTACTTGTTACTTTATGTACATTATGTATCTTAGAGTCATGCCCCTTTGATTATATTAATTATATTATATACTTAGAATATTCTATTTTTATATTGGCTTCTAGGGCATATATGGACACGTCATCAGTTAACATCTGACCAAACGGTCAACTTAAGGGAAGGCTTAAATTGGTCAAATTTGAAAACTGTAGAGTGTAAATTGATGAAAGGGCTAAGGTCAAAAGACCCCATGAAGGTTCGGGATCACTGTCAATATGGGCCCTCGAGTTTCAATTTCATCAATTTACACCTTATGGTTTTCAAATCTGACCAATTTCCGCTAAATTGACCATTTGGTTAGACGTTAATTGATTACGTGTCCACTGTGGGACCCACCAATTCCTATAAAAAAAATTAATGGATGAGCTCGAAGGAGTAGTAGTTGACAAAGTTGCGCTTTGGAGAGGAGGTGCAAGTGGCTGGATTCGTTAGAGAGGGGTTTTTTTAAAACAAAAAAGATTTTTTTTAATGTTATTTTATTATATTGTATAATTGATTTATTAAATATTTTAAGAAATTAGTGGGTCCTACAATAAGCACGTCATCAATTAACGTCTGACTAAACAGTCAACTTAACGAAAGACTTAAATTGGTCAGATTTGAAAACCATCAAGTGTAAATTGATAAAATTGAAACTTAGGAGCACATGTTGAGAACGACCCCAAACTTTTAGGGGGTCTTTTTAACATTAGCCCTAAAAATAATTTTTGGAAAGTTCAAAATTATAAGGGCCCAAATGAATATCACTTCAAATCTTTAACGATACAAGGGCCCACATTTGAAAATTATTAATTGGCTGTGGAATAAGAAATATGCAATTAATTAAACACTTCCTTCAAGAAAATGTTTAATTCTTCTAGTTTGATGATTTCTTTTTGTTATCAACCGTATGATGGTTTGCATTTGTTTTAGTTCGATTAAACTACTATATTTAAGCCAAAAAGAAAATATATGTGTAGAAAATCATCTTTCTTGTTAAATTATGATTTGTGTATAGAGAAATTAAGATCCAACACCTAGAATATTGTATGTGGGCTCTTCAAATCGGCCATACTTTTTGTAGGAAAATCACAAGCTTCTTGATCTACAACCATTCATAAAGTATCCTAAGGCACCATTTCAAATGAAGCATCAGAATTGAATCGTACATGCCAGCATGCAATAGCTAGCACAGACCTCAGCTGGTCCTATTCATTAATTCAATTCTCTTCTGGAAAGTTGTCTATAAAGACATTTGATTTGTTCATTGTGTAACTACATTCAGCAATACAGTATACTGCTAGACCAAGCTCAATATTAATTACAGCAAAAATTTATACAAGAAGTAGGCTTGCTAACCAAGCTCAATATTAATCACAAGTAGGTGGGTTGCAGCTGGTCTTGAGCTCCAAATCCTTGAGCCCCTAATCCTGGAGATTGCAGCAGCCTCCCAAAGTAGAGCCAAACTCATTAATTCAATCAACCTCATTAATGCAGCCGACCTACAGCTGGTCTAGCTAACATAAAAAGAAAAAGAAAAAAGAAAACAGAGAAAGGGAACTATTAAAAAGTAATACACATTTGTACTAGAATAATATAGAAATGTCTTGAATAATCTAGAAAAATCAAGAAAGATTGAGAGAAAGTAGAAGTTAGAAATATCTATTAACTATAACTAGATAAATCTAGAATCATGTGAAAAATTGTGGCTAAAAACAACTTTGGAAAAGTCAAACCAACTTTTCCAAAGTATGCTGCCGACATAGCACTCCTGTATAGGGAGCATTTTTGCTCACCACTTTAACTATAGGTGTACCCTCACCACCATCCTCAATGCTTGACACGTGTTCATAGACATAACCATAGTTAACTTTTGCTTTGTATTTATGGAATTATGATTATGTCTATGGACACGTGTCAAGCATTGAGGATAGTGGTGAGGATACACCTATAGTTAAAGTGGTGAGCAAAAATGCACCCCTCCTGTATATAGCTATTAGTGAAAAATTGTGGCTAAAAACAACTTTGGAAAAGTCAAACCAACTTTTCCAAAGTATGCTGCCGACATAGCACTTCTATATATAGCTATTAGCAGCACATATGTATTTATTCAAGGAAAACTTGAAATCTACAGCTGCCTAACTCCTCCCTTTAGCCAACCCTTGTATCCAACCAATTCTAAAGCCTTGTACCCTTCTTATTTCAATCAATAAAATAAAATAATCTTGTTACCCTTTCAAAAAGGCTTTCTATTCCACATAAAGAATATTGTCCTAAATAAATCAACTATTCTCTAAGCCTCTCTTCTCCCTTCAACTAACAGGAACTAACAAGTCTTTGATAAGCCAGCATTGAAAATGGCTAATATCAAGTCATTTTTACTATGTCGTATCATTCCGTGTTCATGTCACGAACCCGTTTCATTAATAGTGCCCAAGAACTTAAACCTAAACCAACCTAAAATCAAGTTTCCTGTATTTCTAAAGTTTCACATATACATTAGTTACAAAATCAACACATGTCCCTCGACCAACACTCATGCGCTTGACAAGTAACTATAAAGCCTTGGTATAATAGACATGGTGACTTGTGTTGCTCTTTCAGTCAGCTTGCCTACAGCAACTGCAGGAATTTGTCATATCTACAGATAAAGAATGGGACATGGGGTCCCTGATGTTTACAAAATATAGTCTGCTTATTTGTATCTCGTTTCAAGAAATCTATCCAAGTTGTAAACCAAAGGAGAAAGTGACCCTCAAATTAAGTACTGTTTACCCCGAAAAGGACCCGCCGGCCATTCTCGTGGGGTTTGACCGTGGAGTTTTCTTGTTGCGATTGCGAACGCGTGCCACTGTTGGCAGTGAAAAACTCCAACAGACTAAGAATGGTAAGACTGAAAAATGCACACCGACATTGACTTTAATCAATTGATTGTGGATTGGGTGGGGAATTGACCCAATACAAGGTTCTTTTCTATGCCTCAATTAAGAGGACTTCAATATTCATCTAGTGCGAAAATTATAACTGACAGAAGCTAAAATTGAACGGTAGTGGAAATGACATAAGTTTATTGGAATATTTCTCTATTTGGACAACTTGAAAGAAAAAGGAACAACACAGCCTGAAGATTTCTCTATTTAGACCTGGTACAAAATTAAAATGGAGATTGAAGATTTCTTTATTCAATCTTGTACAAGAATAAATCATGCCAAGAGTTGGCATAACAAAATAAAGAAAATTCCTCAGGAGTTGTCAACTGGGAAATTCAGAGAATGAAAAAGGAAGGTTGCTTCAAGCTTTTGAGCTGGGTTTATAAACGTTGAGTCTGGTTTTTGTTGGTTGAGTTGTGTGTGTCATTTGCTGATGATTTCTCCTTCAATTTATAGAGAATGGAGGTCGGTTGAGTGGACCAGTAGCCAATTTGAAGTACCCACTTGCCATTGGTTTTGATGAGTGGGTTGTTGAAAATACAAGTAAACCCAAAAAAGTTGATAAGAGGCTTTAATGTGATTTGACAGAAATTGTCACTAGTAGACTTAAAGAAATCCAAACTATTAGTCCACTTGTCATTGATTGGTGAGTGACAACTAAAAGTAGCTGACTAAAAGACAAAAAGAAATGGAGAGACAATGACCACCATCTTTACTTCTTTCCTTATTAATTCTTTAAGTCCACTTGCATATTATTTTATTCTTCTTTCAACCTTGGTGTAGACTTTTAACGTGTATGTTGGGCTTTGGATTTGTTTTAATATTCTTCAGATATCACAGAGAATATTAAATTGTTTCCATCTACCACATCTTCATTTTATTCTTCTCTGAATCAACTCACCGGTGATGAAGTCCCTCCATTGATAAAGTGAAACTTGATTTGCAGCCACAGAGTTTCTCCTCCGAACATGCCTTGATGCATAATAAACTGGGAATGCTAGGTTGATCCAATTGCTACCAATTTCAGATATGTTGTTGTCCACATAAGTAGGAACAACATTCATGAAGAACTTAATTCCATTTGAGCAATAGAAAATCTGATTTAGCATGATTGCTACTGACTGGTCGTCACAGACTGCTATCACAAACAGAAATCATGATTAGTGCTATGTAGATTCAATACTTGTGCAAATGACGCCAAATTTGGATATGTCGTAGTAGACATCCAAATGAACAACTTTCATGAAGAACGAATGTTCATTTGTGTCATGCCCCAACCCACGGGTTTACATAACCTTGGATTAAGACGTGATTCACACCTTAATTACAGAATTTAATAAAAACTATAACTAAAATGTGAAGAAACATTTAAATAAATAAAGTAAATATTTCACATAGAATATTCAGGGAAACGACAACATCTGAAATCTTGAAATTGTTACATTATTTTATAAGTCAGAACTACTCAAGAGTTCACTAAAAGAGTAGCTCATTATTTATCCACAAGCTATGTACACAGTACACTCTTATAAATAATGCCAAAATCATCACAAGCTCTAGATTTCAGGTTCGGTACTTGCAAAATCTATTAGGGGGTGAGCGAAACCACAGCTCAGTAGAGACATAAACCTTTTTATAGGAAATTAATATAATTAAATTAAGTGACATACAATCACACAGTCAAATATCACATTAATAATAATAACGCATGAATGCTCTTCATCTAATCCCATTAGTTCATAGAACTGGACAAGCAGACCTGCACGTCCCATACCATGCTTATACCACTTGGTCCCGAATGCCCATTTATATGAACTAACACCCATCTCAATCATCCCAAAATTCCCCTTTTGTTAGTCATCTTATCTAACTCCCTGTTGCTAGTCCCGAATCACCCAATAAAAACCATGTGCACTGTGGGATCCCTGAGACCTGGTACTTGCCAAGAGTTAGACTCAACTACACAAACGACTATTCCATTACCCTCTTTCCCATCATTATTTTCTCAATCTAGCAATTCCAACCAATTTCCATGACATGATATAATTATGCATTTCACATATCTCATGTATCTCACAACAATGTAAGCATTTAAAACATCACCAATGTATATACAATTATGCCAACATTGTTCAACCAGTCAAGAACATATAAACATTCCAGGAAAAACATTCAATTGTAACAAAAATATTAATCAAATAATCATATCACGCATAATATAGTGTTCACAAAATTTAATTAAATCAATCTCTGAAAAATGCCCCCAAGAAACCCCTACCTTGATTCCAATGTTTTTACAACATAAGATAACTCTACAATCCAACACTTTGAGTTCCTCCAAAGTCTTTCTTGTTCTACCAACACTTTCTAATATTTTTCATCTTCTTTCTTCTCTCTATCACTTTCTTGTTTCTCTTTCAATTTCTTTCTCTCTTCTCATGCACAACTATGCATGAAAACAAGAAATGATGATCCTATTTATACTAAGAAGAAGTGGCAACTGTCCTATGCTTTCATTGGCTGCATGTTGATTTGCTTCAAGTATGGATAACTATTTCTACAATTACAACAACTCATGGTAATGTTGCTTAGTCACAATGACACTTGTAAGCCTTAGTGTGCTGCAAGTAGGTGTTCTTCCACGTTGATTAACTAGTAGGCAAGGAAATGTAAAGTTGCCAACTACAACAATCAAAGTCAAGAGGTGTTGCATGCAAGAGATGAAGATTGAGTTTCCTAAGCCCAATTCTAATAAGTCCATGAATTAAAACTATTATTAGACCTTAGCTTCTTAACACATAGAAGATAAATAACACAATTCTAATAATTGAATATTATTCTAAATATATACAATTAAATACCCAAAAATATCTAAGGGTACCCATTTTAAAGAAAAACAAATAAAATATATAATTTATAGTTATTCAAATGAAGATATATATATATATATACTAAATACAAATAATTATTAGAATAGTTTTGTACAGCCCCGATCTCTTGGACCACAGGGGTCCAAGAGATTTGTGGTCACTCACCGTTGGATGTAAATTCAACGGTTCACTCACTCTTGCACTCCTTTTAAGAAACTTTTTTGAACCATTGGATTAATATCCAACGGTAGGTGACCACAATTTCTTGGACTCCTGTGGTCCAAGAGATCAGGACTGTAGTTTTGTAAACGTAAAATAATATACACACATATATGTATATATATATATATATATATATATATATATATATTTATTTATTTATAAATGTTTAATCTTCTTTAAAAACTTTTAAGAATACGGATTCTCACAATTTGAGGACTGGAAGCTGGCCCGAATTGGGCCATAATTAGGCTCAAATTGCCAATGTTTTCTGCTTTCGCTGTTGCTGGTATGCTTATGATTTTTGATGTTGCAAGGATTTCACATTTATCCAAATGATCCCAAATTTGGATATGTCGCAGTAGACATTCTAATGAAAAACTTTCATGAAGAAAGACAATTCATTAGAGCATTGGAATTAGGCCCGAATTGCTGCTATAAGCTTTTTGCTGGCGCTGCGCATCTGGTATTTTCAGCTCTTAGGATTCCACATTTGTCCAAATAAACCCAAATTTGGATATATTGCAGTAGACATAGAGATGAATAACTTTCATGAAGAGCAAAACTTGATCCGAGCGCTGGAAGTTGAATTTTGGACTCACTCCATCTGACTGCAGCAATGCATGTCTAGCCATATTTTGGCCATTTTGATGTTCATGGAACATTATCTTCCATTTTAGGCAAAAATATGATTTTTGGTACAAACAAGTACGTAATGCAATTTTATTTAATTTATTCTATTTTTTTTTTATAATTTTCTTCAGGTGAAGAAAACAAATATAACGCGTTACAAGAGTGGTATATAGTAGAAAAACAGAAACGACACTACAAAATATTAAAAGTACAAATTTTTTTTATAATTTTCTTC